>NC_043984.1:15799264-16510514 GCF_902150065.1 Myripristis murdjan | reverse complement strand
TTGATCCAGCCAATAGACACTCCGAGGGACTGGCATCAGAAACATCACGAAGGTGCTCGTCATCATCTGTATCGGCATCAATATACTTGCTGATGGAGGAGTCGTGGAAGGTGAAGACAGCTGGGGTGAGGGTAGTGCTTTCTGGGGATTTGGGTGGGGTCCTGCTGCTGGCAGTGGTGTAGATGGAAACCTCAGGACTTAATATGGAATGGTCTGACAGGACTGAACTGTCCGAGTGAGGGGACGGCCCTGACTCCCCCTCACTATGGCATCCTCCCTTGGGGTTGAAACTTTTTGAGGAGATACCAGAGAAAAGGAATTTTCGTGCATTCTCTGAACATGAGGGTTTCATTACAGACAAAGGAGTGAGCATGGGCTCCCGTTCAAAGGAGGTCTGCAGGCCTATTTTGGCACTAGCCCGCCCAGACAGACCTGCAGCAGGACTGTGGGAGAACCGGCCGATCTCCTGAAAACCGAGACCTGCTGCAGGACTATGGGGGAAGCGTGGATTCTCCTGGAAGTCTGTAGCACAGCTGATGTAGCTGTCAATGCTGGACAAGCTTTTCATGTCTCCTACTCCCTCTCGAGTTCCTAGCATTGGTGGACCCTGATCTGGGATGGTCCCCAGCTCTATTTCATCCCTCTGTTTGCCAACTCTGGAACCTCTGTCTTTAGCATTGAGGTTGGGTTGGGATTGTGTCTTGGCCATCTGATTATACATCTCCTCTAGCTTCTGGGCGTTGAGCCTCTGGGGGCTGGTGGCTCGGGCTTTGTTGGGAGAGCCTAACTCCTGTGCATTGAAAGAACGGTTTGAGCTGGTCTCTGATGCAACTCTCTTAGGGGTCCATTTCCAGCGACTTGGGGAGAGGTGGTTATCATGAGGCCTCTCACTCTTCTCCACTACCACATCCATCAGCTCTGCGCTGCGGGCAAATGCCTCTTTCATATTCATAGAGACAATGCTACCATTTCTCTTAGCCCTCTCCAGGGCCTCCCTTCTCTTGACAGCCTTTTCCTGTCTCTTCTGCTCTTTATAAAATTCAGAGAAGTTATTTACAATAATGGGAATAGGCAGGGCTATCACTAGCACTCCAGCTATGCAGCATAAACCCCCTACTATCTTTCCCAGGAGAGTTTTGGGGTAAATGTCTCCATAGCCTACTGTGGTCATGGTAATAGTAGCCCACCAGAAGGAAGCTGGAATGCTTTTGAACTTGGTGTCATCCTCGTCCTTCTCAGCAAAAAACACTAGACTGGAGAAGATCATGATGCCCATGGCCAGGAAGAGGATCAACAGGCCCAGTTCATTGTAGCTTCTCCTCAGGGTGAAGCCCAGAGACTGGAGACCTGTGGAGTGACGAGCAAGCTTTAGAATACGCAAGATACGCATGATCCGGAAGATCTGAACCACCCGGCGGACATTCTGGAACTGCAGCACACTCTTGTTGGATTCAGTCAGGAAGATGGTGACGTAGTATGGCAGGATGGCCAGTAGGTCAATGACGTTCAGAGGACCCTTAAAGAACTTCCACTTGTTGGGTGAGGAGAGGAAGCGGAGTAGATATTCCATGGTAAACCAGGCAATACACACAGCCTCCACATGTGCTAGTTGTGGGTTATCTGAGGACTGGCCAAACTCATCTGTGTCCTGCAGCTCTGGAAGGGTGTTGAGGGACAAGGCAATGGTGGATAGCACAATGAAGAGGATGGAGATGATGGCCAGGATCTGAAAGATAAATTATATAAATGGTTTTAATAAGGACTGTAGGATAGCGCAGTGAAACATACTCTTCATAACAAGCATTTTATATTCAACACACACTTCAGGCTAAAATTCTTATTCAATGAAGACAATTAAACACCATCACAAAATAAAGTAAACGCATGCCCTGTATTTTATAAAAGGTTTTGATTACAGAATGTGAATGCCATGATACCTTTATCTAACTAAACTGTCTGTAAACTGGCTTACTAAGTATGGGATTGGCTCAGAGTGAATGGAGGGGACTGAACTTTTTTTTTTTTTTTTTTTAACTTTAAACTTCATTATTTAACTTAATTAATTCATGATGCAGTTCGCAAACTTCTCCAAATATGAATGGGTGCCTGAGTAAAAGCTTAGCAAACAAAACAAACAATTTGAAATTATGGCCTTTAGTCGAAGCAAAGGCATCATAGGATGACTTGCTAGTGTCACATGGGAAAATAACAACAACAACAACAACAACAACAATAATAATAATTTTCCAGGATTTAATAAAAACTGCCTTGCTTTTCACATGATCACTGCATTTTGACTGGAGAATTTTTGCATCTCACAGAGGAGCATGAAGTCCCTCAATTGTAATAACCATATCAAATAACTTGAATAACCTTCACAAGAAGTACTTGTGAAGGTGTGTATTGTCAACAGGTTTCTGTAGCTATAGGCTCAGCTGACAGGTTAAAAGGCTACAATTTAGTGTCCCCAACCAGACTAGTTTTGTTAAAGGTGAATTTTGTTATAGATGCTCAGTCATCAGTTTTAAGATGTGGTTAGAGCAAAAATAGTAATGTGAACATGCTTTTGCCACAGGATTCACCAGGTTGGTTTATTTACATCAGGATGAGTAAACGTTATGAGGCCTGTGGTAAAATATGTTGCTCACCCACATGTATTTTGTTACTGCTTTTTGGTTACGATAAGTTATATAAATTATGTTTGAGGCTTGTCTGGGTGGAATAAGTGAACATCCCCTACTGTGTACCATAGCCAGAAATATAATAGGAGTTGTTACCCTTTTAATCAACATATCTGAGATATCACACCAATGCACTTTGCAGCTCGACTGGCACAGTTAGAGGAGATGAAAAAGAAGTCTGTAACAATAATCAGAATGATTTTATGTTGATAAGGATGTATTTTCTACTTGACAATTGATTGCACTGTGGCAGTAGTTGTTGGTTGTAAAAGTTCAGGCAATTCATATATTCAGAGTCCATATATTCAGTGGTGTAACATCACATATTAAATTTTTCATTTTATAGACAGAGAATTGGGAAAGATGGTCTGGTTTAGAGGTATGCATCAAACCAAGCACATTATAAATGTGTGTCATATACTCTTTTAGGGTTCTTTCATTGCACACATAAAAATATCCATATCAGGCACTGTCCCTCCCTTTATGCTTTCAGTTTCTTTCTATCGATTGGAATTCATAAGGAGGTGCCGGAATCAGCTTTTCTCAATCCTGAGCTTAAAGTGCACAAATCCAGCAGCTTCCTCTAGATCTTATTGCTGAGGCACAAGAGCAAGGCTCCAGCCTGACTGGAGTGATGATGATTCACAGAGGCAGTATAATCCAGCAGTAATTGTGTATATTTATCATAAGCTGACATGTGCTGTGATACACTGGCTTAAAATCATTCTAATGTTACTACACAGACACATTACATATTCTGATCACTGACTCAACTCTGACTGCACATTTTACCGGCCATTTTATCACAGATGCTGTTATGGCTAATTGTGTCTTACAAATCCACACTGAGTGCACTCTTAGGGAGGGCTTCAAAAAATCTGGCTGTAGTCAACTGAAAACAAGGTGACCTGGGAGCCACGGTTCTGTTGGCTGACCAAGCATAGGATTAGTCTATGGACAATACTAAGCAGTCATTATATTTAACTCCCCCTGACTGACTCCCAGAAAGACTGCGCAGGACCATGCAGCACAACTCGGAGGATGAGTAACAAGTTCTAGCAGGAACACAGGGCCTTTATTGGCAGAAGTCCAGGTGAACGAGGATGTTGTACAGAGAAGCAAAACCCAAATGGTTGAGCTACTGTGTGCAATTAAGGTCAAAATGCAGCACTGGTACAAGTATGATACACATTCAGACGATGACAGTGTAACATTTAATATAGAAAAGTATATAATTACTCATTTTAGTGTTAATGTATTTAAGTGGATACAGAGGGTAAATGAGCGTTTTTTCCCTCCTTGCTCTTAAAGATGGCAGGGAATATGCAAAATGTGTCAAGGTTAGTCAAAAACTCATCCATATACTTCACTGGTTAAGCACACAGTCACTTGTGTAAACATACAGTACAAAGGGCAACACAGAGCTGAGGAGCACAAGAGCAGAGTAGAACAGGGCTCTACTATAAATTCTCCACAGAAAATAGTGAAGGAGCAGTAAAAGAAATAGGGCAATAGCAGCAGTTGTTAAGAGATGACTGACAGTGCGCGCCTTGAATACGCCCTAATAATTCTGAATCCACTCCCAAGAGTAAAAATGATGGCCGAAGAGGAAACCTTATCTACGCCCAATCAGAGCAGGAGGACACTGTTGCCATAGCGTCACAGCAGACCTGAATAATGACCCTATCTGTTTATCCTCCTCTCACTGTTCTCTTCTCCTCCAGCCTGGGAGGAAATCTGTTTGAATCAAACACTTGAAGAGCAAAGAGGTGCTGGGGCCACAGAACTGGGGATGCAGCTGATGAGGACAGGCTGAGGCTGAAGGGGTGGAGCAGCTTGTGTGCTGCATGGAATGAAAATGTATTATGCTTATAAAAGAGGAAGTGATTTGTACACAGTAACTCAACTGAGTCACCAGTGTGTGTGGGTGCATAAGTGTGCATTTGTATGTGTATATGTGTGTACATGTGCAAACACTGTGTCAGTGTGAAGATAGATTGTGAGATAGATTGTGTCTATTGTAGCATCAACCTGCCAGCACACTCTTAAGAACAGGATTTATGGGGCACAACTGAATTGAAATGAGAGAGGACAGAGGAAGCTGTTACTAACAAATCCCAAACTTTGGGGGAGGAGAGTGGGAGTTGTAGGAGTGTGCAGCTAGGGAGGAGTGTAGGACAGGAAAGGACAGAGGTAATAGGATTGAGATGCTATAAAAAGGTCGCTAATGAAGGCACATTGGCGCTTCTGTGTAGCATTATGGTTATGAGGTCAAATTCCACTAGGAAACCCAGCGCAGCTCCCTTTGGCCCTCCCAGTTGCCCACCCTCAACACACATCAAACTCTCTGACTCTGCCTGACTGTCTTTATCTCTTTCTCTGCTGGTTGGTTTAATGTCACGGGTGCTAATTTCATTAAACCAGTGCACTGTATAAACTGAGATAAACCCTTCATCGCACATGAAGGAGCCCACTACAAACAAATGTGTTTAGAAAAGGTTGAATGGAGCTCCAGACATGATTGTAATGGCATCAACAGTCTTACAGACTATTTATAAACTCGCAGTGGACCCTAGGGCACGCCAAAAAGGGGGCCAGTCCCTAGATGATCTAGTGTGTGTTTGAAAATTCTATGTGTTATATACTGCTCTATTAGATCATATTGTAACTGGATTATACAGGCATGACATGAAGGGCAAAAAGATCTCCAGTAAATGCTCAACACTGGCCTACCAAAGGGAAGACCAATACACATGTAGGGAACGATATAATGCAATTTACCCCTTCACAGAAGAGAAAGACAAAGATGTTGATATTAAGAAAAGAGAGAAAGACATGCTCGAGAGAGAGAGAGAGAGAGAGAGAGAGACAGAGAGAGAGACAGACAGACAGACAGACAGAAAGAGACAGAGAGAGACAGAGAGAGAGAGAGACAGACAGACAGACAGAAAGAGACAGAGAGAGACAGAGAGAGAGACAGAGAGATTGCAGACTCACAGACGATGCCACTGAGGCTCTAAATAAAGCCAGAGCACACTAGTTTGTGTCTTGTGGCATACAGCCACAGAGCAGCAGACACAACAGTCCACCCAGATCCTCATCTTCTATAGAACAAGGTGACACAAACCCTCATTAGGCTGTTTGAGAAGAGCCAGACACAAGTGATATGAAGAATATCCACAAAAACAAAACAAAACAAACAAACAAAACAAAACAAACAAACAAAAAAAAACATGGACACAGCCCTATGTCACAAACTGTTTTTAAATAGCATATACAAAAGTATTGGGCCACCTACACATTACACATACAGGAGCTTTTATGACATCTTACTCTAAATCTATAGGCACTGATATGGAGTTTGTCCCCCTTTGCAGCTATAACAGCTTCCACTCTTCTGGAAAGGCTTTTTACAAGATCTGGAGTGTGTCTGTGGGAATTTTTGCCCATTCATGCAGAAGAGCATTTGTGAGGTCAGACGCTGATGTTGGATGAGAGGGCCTGGCTCACAGCCTCTGTTCTAGTTCATCCCAAAGGTGTTGGGTGGGGGTGAGGTCAGGGCTCTTTGCTGGCCAGTCAGGTTCTTCTACACCAAACTCACCAAACCATGCCTCTATGGATCTTGCTTTGTGCACTGGGGCACAGTCATGCTGGGACAGAAAAGGGGATTCCCCAAACTGTTCCCACAAAGTTGGGAGCATAGAATTATCCAAAATGTCTTGGTAAGCTGAGGCAATAAGATTTCTCTCCACTGGAACTAAGGGGCTGAGGCCAACCCCAGAAAAACAAGCCCATAGCATTATCCCTCCTACACCAGACTTTACAGTCGGTACAATGCAGTTTGACAGGTAATGTTCTCCTGGAATTCGCCAAATGCCGACTCATCCATCAGACTGCCAGATAGAGAAGCATGATTGGTCACTCCACAGAACACGTTTCCACCGCTCCAGAGTCCAGTGGCGGCATACTTTATACCACTCCAACACTTGGCATTGTGCTTGGTGATGTAAGACTTGCATGCAGCTGCTTGGCCATGGAAACCCATGCCATGAAGCTCCTGGCTCACAGTTTTGTGCTGATGTCAATGCCAGAGGAGGTTTGGAGCTCTGCAGTTACTGAGTGAACAGAGCGTTGGCCAGTTTTACGCACTATGCACCTCAGCACTCGTTTTTGTGGTTCCTAAACGCTTCTCCTTTGCAATAATACCACTTACAGTTGATCATGGAATATCTAGGAGGGAAGAAATGACACAAACTGACCACAGTGGCATTCTATTACATTACTATTACAGTACCACACTGGAATTCAGTGAGCTCTTTAGAACGAGCCATTCTTTCACAAATGTTTGTAAAGGCAGACTGTATGGCTAGGTGCTTGATTTTATACACCTGTGACAATGGGACTGAAAGAAACTCCTGAATTCAGTAATTAAGAGGTGGGTCCCAGTGCTTCTGTCCATATAGTGTACTTTAGGATAGAAGAATTTCACATACTGTAAGAAATAGGGAACAAGCCTTTGAACATGATGACCATTACATTGGACTTAAACCACATAAATCACATGTGGGACTTAAATTACTATCAAAAGATTAGTTAATAGAAAAAAAATCTGATTCATTAATTCTTGGATGTTACACTTGGTTTGCTGTTTGCTTCAGTGCCAGCTTTCATTCAGAGAAGTTGGTCCAATATCACATTGGCTGCATCCCAGCAGCTATAATTAATTTTCTTTATGCAACATTGGCTTTGTCAGGGTCAGGTCCATCTTGCTGTCACCCCAGCACTCATCCAACAAGAACTGAACCTTTTGTTTTGCACTTTTTTATATAGACATTAAAAGGAAATACTCAGATATCAAGCACTGAAACGCTGGTGTGAATATGAGTGTGAACCCCAAGAAGTCTTAGCAGTGACTGAGGGGTCAGGGAATGGAGATCATAATACAATATAAAAAATAACAAATTTACTGAAGCAAAATTTTGCATTGCCAGACCTCCATGTCAAACTTAAAAGAGAGGTTTGGAGAAGTAGTGCAGTTGGTTAGAAAAGGGCAGAGACTTGGACTTTCATCAGGACATACTAAATGCATCCACTGTGAATGCATATCACAGATGTTGCTACACAATTTGAACCCCTACTCAATACTCTAACCAACTCCTACTCTGACCTTCACCATTACCCAGGTGATTTCATGGATCACCTCACTTTCAAGCAGAAAGGAGGAACTAATCAGTGAAATCACCTGGTGTTGTTTTTGGTTGGAATGAAAACCTGCAGACTCTCGGCTCTCCATCGCACATGATTGCACATTCCCCACAGTCACAATGATTTGACTTAAGGCCAACAAAGAGACAAGTGCTAGTGCTCAGCTGAGTATTTCCTATTAGCAACAACAACTAGGCCTAGTAGACGATGACAAAAACGTTGTGGTTTTATATGGGCATTGTTGATGTGAGAGGACAGACAACTGAACTTGCATCACAGACTGTTGGGAAAAATGAATTAATCAAATGTAGGCTTATGGTCAGTATGCCATAATATCACTAATTTGGAGCAGAATGTTCAAACTATGAACCTGTAAAGGTTTCATCAACTAAGTTTAATATCAAGAGCATACCTCTGACCAAACTTACACAAGCCAAACTGAATGTTTCATCTGCTTTTATCTTTAGCATGGCCAAATTAATAAAGCAAAGGGTTTCTGCCCAGAGGTGACCTGTCCAGGAAATTTCGCTACCTACAATCTTATGCATGCTGGGCTTGGCTACAGCCACTCAGCACCCTGAGCAGTCAAAGTAACTACAGAAAATGGGTGGACAGAGGAGTTTCTGCCCAGACAGGACAATAAATTAGAAGTTTCCGGCAAGTGTGTCTTCAAACTCCGAGCCTATCAGATATCTGCTATGGCATCCACAAGATCTGGTTAACCAATGTTTTCAGATGTTCTCCAGATATGTTGTTTACTAATTGAGTTGTGGCTATGTCAAATGAACCTGATAAGCGATTTTAAAGGCATCAACCCTAATGATGACTGGTTAGCCAGCTTGAATTGAGGTTAGCTCTTATGTAAGTTGTAATTCAATCAGTTGCTCAGGTGGTTCAACCGCCCTTGGTTAGGTGCGGCACCAGTTAGTGTTATCACACTGTGGAAAGTCTGGTGGCATCCCAAGTGGCAGCACAGGAACTCCCAGACTCCCAGTGCTCCGGCTGGCACCTCTCTCATTAGCAGCAACATGAACAACAGACCCACCAGAAGGCTCAAGCAATGGAAGCTCCTGTGCCTGTGAATCCCATTGCTCATCGCTTATGAACTCTCACCGCACTCACAAGGGGACATAGACCTACCTAATAATAACAGTTAATACGAGTCACCTTACACTTCACACTTAAATAGTCAGGGTCTGAAAAGGTCTCGGTAAATGTTTCCAAGTAAATGTATTTGTATCAGTAAGAATCATGCTCTCGTGACCCCTAGCTTTCCCATTATCCCCTGAGCCACATCCAAGGCCACTGGGATACCATGCAGCACTCTCCCAGTCTCAACTGCCAGCCGCAGTCACCATGACAACCCCCTTGAAGCTCGACAGGAGGTGGCTACGCAAACCTGCTTGTGAAAAGCAAGTCTGACAGACCCTCTCTCTCCCTGTCTCCCTCTTTCTTTTCCTCTTTCCCTCGCTCCTTGCTTCTACCCCTCATTTGCTGCTTTATTCAAATCTCACCCAGCTTTGAACCATCTGTACTGCACTGGTCTGTTCTCTGTATAGTTCATCTCTTATTTATTAGGGCTTGCTGTTTGTATTTCAACTGCTTCTGTGTTGTCTTCTCCAACTGATTAGATATATTGTTTTTCTGTTTACATACCTGATAGGTTATCTGTGCATTTGGCTCAAGATGATATTTGGCTGTCTGGTATGAATCTCTTTAATACAATCAATGTCTAACACTGTTTTTTGATAGGGGGATGAGTGCTCCATGAATAACCTGCAGTGTCAAACCTGCCAGACATCATCATCAGGTGCTGCTGTTATTACTGCATGCTCAGCTTTGCTGTCCAATTGTCAGATCATTTTAGCGGATTATCGAGCATCGCAGAGACACTGTATTGATTTTTATTTCAATCAGTCATCTAAGCTCCTGCTGTCAGTTGCTGATAACATAAGAGTAATAATAATGTGGAATAATTCACACCCCTGATTCTGAATGTAGAATGGCTCTGCCTCTCTGCCTCTGAAAGAGATGGGGTTTCCATGGAGACGGGAGGAGACTGTGTCTTCCACATTTCCCCCAGCATACTGCTTGAAACAAACACATGCATGCACACAACCATGCACGTACACACACACACACACACACACACACACACACACATACACACACACACACACACACATTCACAGCAGCTTAGCTCGTCTCCCCATGCTATATCACCTCTGCTTTCTACAGTAGAGCCTCATTTATCTCAGTCTACCATACCATGCTGACTTGTGTCTTATGGATCTTCACCAGAGCTGCTGTCAGTTGCATTTTCAGCCCAAATTAACAAGCCTGTATATTCAAACTGGTGTCTAGTGATCATGAACTTGTTTCCCTAACCTGACCTTAACTGTCTCTGTACCTCCTCCTCTTCTGACTCTTTGATTGATGGTCATTGTGTTCTGCAGGAGGTTTTGTCTCTACAAACATGGGATGGTACAAAGTCAGTAACTTAATTATTATAATGCAAAAAAGAGTCACTTTGGCATGAAGCATGGGTTATGTATGGGCCTTACAAACCAGCCAAGTCTAATAATAAACTATTCTGTGGGTTGCAAGGAGCCCAAAATAAAGTTACAGTTTAAATTAGGTGTCATTTTGTCCTTGGGAGGATACAGGGTGTCATACAGTAGAATTAGTGCATGTTTGTGTATTTAGCAAATTACATTCAAATGAAAATTTTCTCTACTACTGGCTGTTGCTTCCCATTGTGATGTACAGTTTCTTGAATTTCTATTTTCAGTTTTCTATATAAAACTTCCACTTGATAGGGTATTACTTCTTTATATGTTACCCCATTACTTCGTAAAACCCATTCCCTTACTTCTTTTTTTATTTTTAAACTACTTTTTGTGTAATTTTGTTCCATCTTTATGTTTTGTGTGACCTACACTAACAATGCAACAAGACATCTTCTGATTCTGAATGTGAAGTCACGATAATGATACGATTCAAGGCTCTACTCCCTTTGATTTTTCCTACAGTTCCCAGGAGGCACCTAATTTTTTAAAAAATATTCCACTGGTGACTCCATCTTTATAAGATGGTAAGGATGGATCTGGGCAGAATATTCAAATGAGGGCTAGGCAACAATCCATCACACCTGTTCCCTATAAATAATTAGCTCTTATTCGCTCCGTTGCTCCGTTGCTTCCCCTCAATCCTCATTCAGCAGCCTCGGACGACATTAAGCAGCCAGCATCAGGGCCTCTTCATGAACAATTAATATCCAACAGAAACTGTAAATAATCACCATCCCTACTTTGTTATCCACTCCTATTTATGGAGTTGAATGGATATACAATTATACATATGACAGATCCATATATCCATTCCATATCTAAAAATGAATCAACATTGGTATTAAGGGGTGTCATTCCAGGATAATAGTTGGGCCTCCTGAATCATTCCTACTCTGCCCAGACTCGTGTAGCCTTTGACTGTAACATACAAGCACCACAAATCTAGTATCTAGTCTGAATTTCACTAATAAAGGCAAGCGATCTATGCTTGGACCATCCATCTCCTGAATGAATCCTACCTCATCTCCTCTTCCTCTCAATTATTCATGCAACTCAGATGAAGAAGAGAATCCAGACCCAGCATCTATATTTAAACCTTCACTGGTCCATGTCGGCTATATAAATAGAAACAGTATAGAGTCTGGTCTGGTATACCAAAGTGAACTGATCTCATCAGGAGTTTTATCTTGGAGTACTCTGTATTTACCAAGCATGTCTGTTACATTTCAAGGATATGGATGACAGCTTTGCCGATGTGGCATAGATAATGCATTCTTTAATTTAGGAAATATCACAGAGGAATGACCAGGGAACACTGATTGATCCACTAAAAACACAAAAAGCTTAATGTAGTTTGGCCCTAACCCTCTGCATTGCACATTTACATTCCAATTGAACAATACAATTTACAATATAGCAGGAGTGTGGAAAAAGTACAGAACCACTGTTGGTGTAGTACAACAGGATTTCCAACATGCACAAAGAGGTATGTTCATCTCTTTGAGGAGTACTCCCTTGTGTGTTGTGCAATAATATATGTAGAATGCAGCTCATGTAATTTTACGGTTCATGGTAGTTTAGTCACTGCAGAAAAAAAAGCATCACAGCATACTGTACAGACAGCAGGACGGAAGGAAATGTAAACAGAGACAAAAATGAGGAAAGCATTGATTGGAAATGCACACAGAGATACAAAGATACGCACATGCACACATGCATACATACCCATGCACACGCTCACACACACACACACACACACACACACACACACACACACACACACACACACACATCAGAAACAAATACACACACACACAATCAACAGTGATGCCTGAATAGAAGGCAGCTGCAAGTCCAAGCATTAGAGAAATGACAGTTGCTATGGTGATAGTGACAGTGAGCTTTTTAACATTTCAGTGATGGCAGTGAGAGAGAAAGAAAGAGACAGAAAGAAAAAGAGAGCATAGCAACATCCAAAAACAAAGAAACAACTTGGATGACCTAGAATGAAAGATGTAAATGTCACTTCCTCTATTCACAGCGCCGAACAAAGCTTGCTAAGAGTACTCCTAATCATGAACACATACACATGCCCATTGAAGATGATTTTCTACTTAATAATAGCATAAGACTGTACTGGGCCCATATTTCTCAGTTAGGGAAAAGCTTAGATCAGTGGTCATTCACTGGCAGTGAAGTGCTCCTTATCCCTTTGAGAATTACACTCAGATTAACATGCAAATCCTTGGAGCTTTTGCAAAGAGACAGATGTAAGCATATGATTTCATGCTTAGAACTGTGTCTGTGGATAGGGTCATGAAACGAGCCAGTGATACCCGTCCATAACTGTGTGCCCAGTCAAAGAGCACAAGAGAACAATGTAATCTGCCTGAGTGAGCATAACATAGATTCAATTACCGCTGCATCTACATGAGGCTCTGCACCATACTAATGTAAATAAATATGCTGGTAGGTAATTGGTTTTACAGTATGGCATGTGTAATGCCTTATGACAATGAGAAAGTTGTTTAAAAAAAGAGTATGACAGTCTGTGTGATTGTGTTGTATGTACATGTATGTGTTTGCATGTGGACGCGTGCATTGAAGCCTGAAAGTAGTCCCAGACCGGGTGAAAGTGCTCACCAAGGTGAAAACCTTGTCGTGCCAGTGGTCAAGTGCACTCTTCCTTTTCTCCCAATCAGCCACTGGCTTGATGAATGCTTCTCCTCCACCTTAGAGGATTCTATTTCTGTCTCTGGCCTTCACACTGTCCTCAAAGTCATTCATTCACCTTTCCAAGCAATCTCTACAATGGAGAACAACCCATCAATGAGGACAACTGCGACCACCCTCGAGAGTGAGGCATCTCCAGGACCTGTGATGTCAAATTTATAGACACTGGAGCTTCGTGCAGGCCTATAAAAGGTAAGAATTGGATATAGTGAGCAAGAGGCTGCATATCATAATAATAGTGACATGGCCATTCTGCAGGGCCATGACCAGGGGATAGCTCAGGGCCACTCATCTGTAAACTAGGGACATTTTTAGTGACACCAACGCACACACGCACGCACACACGCACACACATGCACACAAGCACGCACGCACGCACGCACACACACACACACACACACAAGTTTGTATTGCAATCATTGTGGGGACACTGTATTGAATTGTCTTCATTCTTGACAGCCTTACCCTTCTTAACCATAACTACCTTATCCCTAATTAATCCTTACCTCAAAGGCAGAATGAGTAGAATTTTCCTAAAACACAATATATAGACTCATACTAAAATAACCCCTCTCAATCATCACTTATGAGCCACTAGAAGTGTGTGACTCTACCTACTACCTGGATTTTCTTGTTTTGCTGAGCGCGGGACTCTTCTGGGTGTCAGCCTCTGGGCAGTGGGTGTGTAGCTCCCAGCCAATCACAGCACACAGTGCCAGATCGATAGCACGACATCCAATAGGATGCTACGAAAATCGCGGAAGCAGACAGAGTAAATATAAAAGAGGAAATGTAGAGAGGTGAAGCGTCAAGCGGACAAAGCTCATTCCACAACAAGAGTGAATCTGGGGTCGGCTTTCTCCTGCTGGCAAGTAGAGGATGAGAATGAAGAGTGACAGAGTGTTGGCCAGTTTTCTGTTGTACAGGTAGGTGCTGATGGGCCAAATCTTTTTCCTAGGATGGCAACATTACATTTTTGGGGGGGCATTTCATTCCATTGCCACCCTAGGAAACGAAAACTTGCTGCTGTCAGTTAGCTTGGCCAGGGAAGAGGGGCCAACTTTGAATGTCGTGTTTACAAACCACAACTGACAAACCCTAATCATTCTCTTTAACCTAAAACCTAAGCCAAAAATCTAACCTTAACAGCTTATACCAGTAACCCCCCAAAAAATCAATGTCTCCGTTTATGTGGGGACCAGGATTTTGTCTCCATAAGGTGACACAGGTGACTGTGTAAACAGAATAATGTCCCTAAAAAATGGAAAGACACACACACACATACATATACACACATACATACATATACACTGTGTGTGTGTGTATGTGTACATATGTGTGTGTGTGTGTGTGTGTGTGTGTGTGTGTGTCAAAGTTCTTGTCAAAACCAAGGTACAATCAGCATCAAGTTTGTCTCACTCACTCACTCTTCTTATATGTTAGCGTTGATTTAGAATGACTGACACAGGTGGGTAATGTATTCACACAATCACAGACATGCACAGCATGCTAATTCATCCAGAATAATGTTCTTTGAAAGCATTTCACTGGAAGGCAGTAGATGCCAACTCCGTTTCACTTCAGCTGAAAGATTATAGCCAGCAGCCACTATGTCTGCAATAAAACAGGCCATCATTAAGCGCTACATTGATTATGCTCCCCCTAATTCACAGTGTGAAGCGGATGCAACATGTACAGCCCCACTCTGCAAGACATTATGTTGAGGAAAAAAATATATAAACTGGGTAACTGATAAATGTGCAAATGGGAGCTTTACAGTGTACAGACTTTATTTTTCATTTTTCTTCCTTGTTTTGTAGACTGGGATACATTTTGCAGTGCAGAAACATATACCTAAGAAGTTGAACTTGAAAGGTATGCCACAAATCTGTCAATCCTTTTCTAGATAACTTTAACTTATGTTGTGCTCTATCAGCCTTTTCTCCTGTCTACTGTGCAACTATTTTAACACTTTATAAACTTCTAAAAACTTTAGACAGCAACTTCAGCCTTGTTGTCGCCCTGGTAACAGATGAGAGAGACAGAGAGAGAGAGAGAACAATAGAAACTCACTGAGCAGGGTATGAACATGCAAATGTGGGTATAAACTACTCAAACTAATCAGAACACATGTAGAAAAGTCTGCATTTTGTTCTATTCCATGTAATTTTTATGTCCATGTGCAATTTTCACCACATTTGCATTAAATGTCTGCACATCCTTTTTCTCCTTCAGCAAAACAGGGTTTATTGAAAAATTTTCTTCTTGCCAGGGACTCAAATACCTCAAATGTGCTTACATGCACACAAACATCTGGTTACTAGTTAAGATATTTAAATATTCCCCTACTGAGCTGGTGCATGCGAATATCACATCCTTTTTACAAAAACCCAGAGAGGCTCCTATCCAGTGTGGGAAAAACCTGACTGGGATATGCATAAATTAAAAGGGATCCTGAGGCCTGCATGCACCTTATCCCATTTACTGCTGTATTTCGTAATCTTTCAGTTCTGTTTCCTGTGTAACACACAGAGTACGTACTGTATGTCTAGATATAAATACTACATATAAATTTTTGTCTTGACATATGGGGATCCAACAGAAACATGCCTGTGATGCATTTTAGTTCCCGACCCACAGTTTATGAAACTAGTGCCCACCGAATTTGGGAGAGTTTGAGAATTTGTTATTATAAGCATCATTATAGGCATTATTACTTATAAAGTAATAACAATGACAGTTCATCTCTCTTCTTGCTTTTTCTCTAGGTCAGATTCACCATCCATATCTCACACTTATTTTCTATTTTGTGTTTTCTCTTGCTCTTCAGTTGTTTAGCTCTTCTATTCAGTTGTATCTCTTTCTTCTCCCTTACTGTTTCTTTCTACTCATGGCTTCCTCCCTTTGGGGCAGTAATGCCTAAGTGTCCATCGCTCAGTGCTCACATAACAGCTCAACTCTGAATAATGGGCAAAGGAACTCACGAGCTTTACTGTGGCAATGGATGATTCTTGACCAACTCCCATTCCTCATCATCCGCCTTACAACCCCAGAGGCATTGCTATGTATTGCTCTTTTGGAATGAAAGGCAGTATGCTCGACAGTGGCAACCCACTAAACCCAATGAGCAGTGAAACACTGAGACTGGGCCCCAGTGCAACTCGCAAACAAGACCCCTGAAGAAACATATCAGAATGGAAAAGAAAAAAAGAGTTGATAGCCAAGATAATGGTCTTAATCATTTATCCCTAATCCATAGCTTGCATTGGTAACCATTTAAATGTATGATGAATAAATACAAATATGTAAAAAGTTAAACAATAGCTCTAAACAACTTGTTGCAAAAAGGTATGCTTAACTTGTGCCAGCCAATCAGTCAACACAAGGCTGAGTAATACCTTACCAACACACCACACTCCAGCAACAGTTATCCTGGCGAGAAACGAATCTGATCTGTCAAGAACTGCGAGGCTTTTCAGTCTTCAAAAATCAAATCTCAGTGTTTCATTACTGAGAAATTAGAATAACACGAGTTGTCAGCATTTCATGGCAGTGCTGGTGCAGTTACTATACCTGAGTTTCAATCAATTTCTTTCAAAATATTTGCAGTACTTTGCAGGTTTATACACTATAGATTTCACTGTATACACAAAGTAATGCTAGAAGTAGAATTTTCAGTCTTATTACTTGCACAAGCACTGACAACAGTAACTGCTAACAACTTTAGGTAATAATGTAGTTCAATAACATTGCCTCTACATCAGCTGTAAGAGACTCCAAATTCACAGCCATGCTTCTCAAAAACCTGAACTTTTCTGTAAACAACACATGGTATGACAATTAAAATGATCCCAACATGCACTGCTCAAACCCCAACAACAACATCACACAAGGTAACAGTACATATGTCATCCCCCACAAAGATGAAGTCCCCATCTGGACCAATCAGTAGCAAGCATGTCATCTTGTTTGAGCTGTAATTGTACTTCCCCCTGGCCAATCAGTGTCATTTTTAATGCTGGAATGCAGCGGTGAGATGCAGTGGTGTTTTGAGATGAGGTGTGTGACACATGGATGAGGGTACAATTTATGTAGTAACATAATTCCCTTGGGCAGAGCAGCATCATTTGGAAAATGTGAGACTGCAGGGGTGTGATGCATCATTCCCCCATGTTTTGGCAAAATTCAATGAGTAAACAAAAGTTGTAACACCCACCCTCCCAACCCCCCTTAGGCCAATCTGCAATTTAAAAAATACCAGAATAAAGCAATGTTACTCATCAACCTTTCCTTTTGTTCTGAATAAGTTAAAAAAAAAAATCTATGTGATCTCAGATGTTCCCAAAGTAATACACTAAAAAAAATACATTTTTAAGACATACTGTGTATAGATTGTCTAGATGATGATCGTAGTGTTAGGTTAAATTTGCCGTGGCTTGAATGAAAAAGAATGAAAAAGAATGGAAGAGTGTTGTGGATAAAAACTATTTGTATAACCAATCCTCTGAGCAGAAGGAACAGAAAACGAAGCTCTATCACTTGTATCAATTATATTCACATTGTCTCCGCTTATTCCACTTGGTCCCGCCAATTATTCTCATTGGCATGAAGTAGATGGTATCAGCACATCGGTTACAGAACCATGCACTGATGCTGAATGTTTGGCACATTTACTACAACTTAGCCCCATTTTACTTAGCAACAAAACATTTTGTAACTCATGCGGGGGGTACTGAAGATTTCACAACATATAATCAAAATACCTTGATTTTCAAATTTGAATTTTTGGTTGAAACACCCATCTTATGATCAGCTTCTGTGGATAACAAAGGCATCACTATTCATAAACCACAGAGCTGATATTTGGCTATGTAAAGCAAAAATTTCCATAGGGACTATTTTCTGGTGTAGGGACCATTTCACAGAGAGTTTGAAGTCTCTGAAAGTTCATTTTCATGTCATCGTGGAATGAATGGAAACCAATGGCTGGACAAAAAGTAGGATAAGTGATATCGTTCTAAAATATGACTTCTTGCTTTGGGAAAAAATACATTTTGTAGATAGTTAGGCTACACATCATCAGTGGCATGGTCCTTTAAAACTGCACTATGCAAAATTGCAGAGGGTCGACTGAAGAAAGAACACTTTTGTAACCACTCACCAAAAAATATAAAGTTAAATAAAATTTTAAAAATACGCACGTCATTTGATGACTGACTGTCTATGGGTCTCATTGACTAGTTGTCTAATTGTAGCAGACTTTGTCACTACAGAACACATTCGTTTTAAACATGGGGCAGGTTTGAGATAGTTGGTTTTACTATTTCCTGCAAAGGCATATCCTTAACGTGATCTGGTTCTTGTCACACCGTTAGTCCTAAAGGTCTGGTGTCAGTAGACATTAAAACTCAAGATCCCCAAAACTTCTATTCATGGCCCATATTTATTTTGCTCTCCAACTTGATCATACCATGCTGAACAATATTTATTGCATGCAAACAATGACACCCAGCTTTATTTACACCAGGTGGCTTCAACTGGGTCATTGAAAGAGCTGCACAGTTGTAAAAGTTCAGTCATCACAAAACTTTGTTCATTTTTTTTTTTTAACTGAAATGTGACAAAGATGAAGTGATTCAGTCCTTCAAGTGTGTGTGAGTGTGTGTAAATGTGTGTGATTTGTTTTTAGCCCCCTCACTCATGATGCAACCCTCTTGTTTGCAAGTATTTGCAGTCAGCTACTTTGACCAGAATCCAGCAGTGTCAGTATATCATTCTAATTCTTTCCTTATTACAATGGTTTGAAGCGAAATTGAAGAATTTATGGACAGAATCACAGTCTCTCTGAACTCTTTTGTCTAAAACAAAAGACAAAACATTACGTTGTTTATTAAAAATATGATTAATTATAATTACCTTAAGAACATCTCGCTCTGAATTTAAATCTTATCTTGTGGCTCTGGGTCTGTTTGAGCAGGCTTGCTGTTTGTTTGAGTGTGTGTGTGTGTGTGTGTGTGTGTGTGTGTGTAGGTGTGTGTGTGTGTGTGTGTTTGTGTGTGTGTGTGTGTGTGTGTGTGTGTGTGTGTGTGTGTGTGTGTGTTGGACAAAGATATGGATGGAGGGAGATGGAGAAAGAGTAGAGACAGAGTTATTTTTAAACAGGGTTATTTAGCTTTGTCATAGAGATCCATTATCTCCACGGATGGTGTTTCACTGGGCCGTGTCACTATGTTAGAAGCTGTGCGCATGAGTGTGTGTGAGTGTGTATGCACACGTGCGTGTGCTCTTGATAGAGACAACAAAAAAGGTCATAGGTCAGAGCTGTTAATCAATACCTCCGCCCTCCCCTGATCATAAATCTATGCCATTACAACACTACAACAGCTAAAACTCAGCAAGAAATCCATATCCATCATGAATCTATAAAACTGACACAAGAAAATTGACAAAACAACACAGCACTGCAGCACCAGGATGAACGGGATACAGGCCGCATGAGCAGGATGACTATACGTCCCCCATTTTCAGGAGACAGATCTGATGTTTTGTCACCAGCATGTCCCCTCCCTCTCCAGACAGAAGACCGTCTTTTGTTTTGTCATTTTTATATCGAGACCACAGGAGTTGCCTCCTGCTTGTAAATGAGCATATAATGAGCGCTTTAAGAGCTTGTGTTATGGGAAGTATAAAGTTTTCCTGTTTGGTCGTAACTGGCTACTGCAAAGGTAGAGGAAAGATTCTCAATTTGCAGACTTCAGACAAACGTCAGATCAGTCGATGTTGGATTGATGTCAGACACCTGATTTAAAAAAAAAAACAAAAAAAAAAAACATGTGAATAATGATTATTAGCAAATGAGCAGAAAATTAATGGAACGTTAGTAAAAAAAAAAAAAAGAGAAAATAAATAAAGTAGACAAAAATATCTGAAAACTAGCAAAAAAATAATATTTTGAATATTAAAATGAGATATTTAAACTTCAGATATGTGATGCTGCATCAGTGTCAGATTTCTTGTGTTTAAATGCTTATGAAAGGCATCTGAGCTGTGTTCAAGATGCCTTTCACAAGCGTTTAACAGGTAATATAATTTCTTTCAGATTCTGGCACACATCTGCTGTGTTTAGCATTTGTCAGCAAATCACAAATGTACCTGGATTTGCTTCCCAAAAACTCTGATCACTGCACACATGAAATTAGGTTTTGAAGTTATTTCACTATTAACCTTCAGAGGTCACAGTGCAATTTTTAGAGCTGATTTTGAATCTGACTTCAGGGCAACCTAGAAGAGACATGGCCACTCACAGGCACTGCTGTTGATGGGGAGACACTATGACAGGCGCAGAGAGCAATCGGCATGAAAGCAAAGGCTGGGGCGCTCAGACTCAGAGTACACATGATCCCAGCTCATATCTCTGCACTGAGACATGGACAAATAAACTGGGGGTGGAGAGATTACTTCTTTTTAATTCACTATCAAGCATGAATTCAGGACTTCAGCATCCCATGGTCTGTCTACAGAGCCCCGTGAAAGATACACTGCAAAACTCTTCATAATAACAACTCTTATTGTTAAAGCAAGTGGAAAATATCTGCCTGTGGGATGAAATAATCCCACTTTTTCAATGCAGTTTCACTTGTTCCAGCAATCTTTCTGGGAGCAAATGTTAATATGTTGAAACAAGGTAGAATAAGGAAGATCAGCCCTGTAGTGTCAGGAAAATTATTATATTATTATTCAACAAAAATTTTTGAAAGAAATTCATTAGCGTTGGAGACAAGTGAGATTATCTCATCCCGCTGGAAGATATTGTCACTTTTTAGAGGAAAAACAGGATTTAAACACTGAATATGAGACCAAATTAGTTGTTAAGATGGAGGTTTTTTTTGCAGTGTCGTTAGATAAAACAGTAAATATTCACTGAGCTGAGTCACCGAGATGTTTGTCTTTTGGCAAAGTGAAAAGATGCACTGAACAATCAAAGACTGTGACATAAGACCAAAACATGACATTATGACATTCAAAATCCATGAGCAACAGCTTCACAACAGCTACCAGTGATGAGTACTGATTCAAGATGTTACACAAAAACAATAGTTTACAAATGGATTGAATCATGATTCATCAGCGTGCCATGAAGCCAGTAAAATGTCCTTGTTAAGAGATTACCAGTACGCTAGGATTGAGGTTGCATGTGACTTAATTGAAAAATCAACAACTGTCACAAAATATTTTTCATTTGCCATTACCTGACTGGCTGATGATTCATCAGCGAGTTGATTGGTTGTGTATTTCCAATTGTCAGAAATAGTCTGTCTCTTGTTGGCTGGCTTCTTGTCTTGGTCTCTGTCCAGATACAGAGTTGGCTGCCGACTAATTTATGAGTGGGAATATAGACAAACAGCATTAATTTGTCATCTAAAGTGTGACATGAGAGACGCATAATTGAAATTTGCTGCCTGCCATCTGATGCAGAATACTGACAGGGTGGCAAGACTCGTCTTGACACTAGATTTCATTTCTCCACTAAGTATCGCACACATCTTGAACATGTTGGTGAAATGTGTTTGAAACATGATAACTTATCCAAATCCTTGAGAGTCTTGTGACAGAGGGAAATATTTTGAACACTGGCTCAGAAATGCATTACAGCTCCAGACTAAAGATTATTTAAAATTGCAATAAAATGCAAGAAATGTAAATCTAAATGATTATCAACAATCTGTTACCTTTGCTATGTTTTCCACTTGGTTTGTAAGTATGAGGATAAACAATGATTATTTGTTTGTCAATAACATACTTAGCACCCTAATTTGGTGATGTGACGAGGTTAGTTCTGGTATCGATCAAGAACTTCATCTTCTAAGATGAAGATGGTTTTATTAATTTCACAGAAAGGATAGAGACAGACAACATTTGACATAAAGTTGCATTAATGTGACAGAAAGTGATATAAACTTGGCCGGGCTCCAGTCTGTTGTGCAGCGCTTTGCCAGCAGTCAGACCCTGTCTTATTGTATGGTGAGGTTATACACTCAAATCTGATTTGAGCGAGAGACAGACAATACTGTGGCTTACAAAGAATGTGAACAGGGAGGGAAACTTCAAATTGGGCCTGGAGTCTCCTGGAGAATAATTAATGTGACATTTCCCTGACATTTAGTTGAAGGAATAGTGGAAGAGCCTGAAGAAGGGGAGGAAGGAAGTAAAGATAAGAGTGGAGTGAGGGGAGAGAGAGAGGAGTGAGAGAGAGAGAGAGAGAGAGAGAGAGAGAGAGAGAGAGAGAGAGAGAGAGAGAGCGGAAGGAAGGAAGGAAGGCGAGGCAGAGACAAACACTGCAACACCAGCATTTCCTTGAGCATCTTGACAAAATGTTGAAGCTGTGTCTTACTCAGGCTGCTTGGTACACTCATTAAAACCCAGGAAGTGAGGGGAAGTGTGATCACATGCGCACACACACACACACACACACACACACACACACACACACACACACACAGACAAACTAAAATATTCTAATGTTCGGTGGCCGCTCTTTCAAAGACACTAAAACTGAATCGTTGTTGCTTGGTAACCATTTTCCCTGCGCTTGTTTCTACCAGTTACCATCTGTTTATGGGTTGTTACACATACATTTCCATCTCTGACCCACAACAGGAAAGCAAAGCTGATGAGCTAACACTGGGACAGCCTGCGGTTGAAGCTGGACCGCTCAACAAGCCCACAGTTTGTTCCAGCCTATGAAATATGGCTAAGACAATCTCAACCTCTATCAACGCTTTTAGTAGTATGGTCTGTGGTTTCACATTGCTCTTTTAAGCCAATTAGGAATTGATAAACTGTGTTTCTTGCTGTATGAAGGTTGCCCTTTTTACTGACACATAAGACTCTCGTAGGCTTGTAATGAAACCAGTCAAACAGATAATGTGAATTTACAGCAAGACTTAACACTTTTTTTTAACAGAAAACACTGCACATGCTTATAAAGGAGACAGAGCCATGCATGTGGTGGAAACAAAGTGGATTAGTGCTATGGATTAATCCCGTACCACTCCTATTTAAGTCCTTGTCCACTCAAAAATGTATTTTTCTTATTTTTAGGTCCCCTAAAATGTCTGATCTTGACTATACTGACTTGTATCTGTGCAAAGTTTGTCACTAGAGAAGTGTTTTCGCAATCCTCTACTAGAGAGGGACGTGCCTGTGCATGGCCCTAAAATGGTCCTAAAATCTAAAATCTGAGACTCAGATTTTAGGTAGATTTGGCACATCATCACAAATCCTATAGCCAATCCCATCAGGTGACGAGGTGGTACTTCCATATCATTAGCACCAGCCACGCTGTCAGCGTATTCAGAGCTTTCCCACACCACTGCTTTATTTTCCAAAACATGAGCGTCATGAGTGTCATGAGACAGGACTTCTTGGTCTTGTGTACACTGATCCACACCAGTGTTTCATTTTCAGATAAACTTGAAATAGCTGATTTAGGTGAACAATATCAGTATAACTAAGAGAGTCATTAAAAACATTTTTTTTTCATGGTTAGATCTTGAAATATGGCACAATTTTCATGACTGCCGCGGACGATACTTCCATGTCCTGTGAACAGAGCTCTGGTTTACAAGCTGGTGTGTGAGCCGGCACGGACGTGGGTGGAGACTATTTGCATGTCATAGATCTCCACATTTTTAATGAGGGCAAAATTTTGAGTTATGTCTGAGCAATATCAAGATAGTAAGGGATGTTTTTCATGGGACAAACGTCTAAATACGTAATACTGATAATCAGAGATTATTCTGGGGGGTTTAATAAATGTCTGGAGGGGGACTTTAAAGATAGGAGTATTCAATCTGGTCAAGTATAAAAATACCTTAATAGTCTTTCCAGTAGTTTTTCAATACATGGTAGATGGCAGGGTGTGATAATGGAGATACAGTAGCAATGTATGGGATCCACTCTAGAGTGCTCATCTCTTTTCTGTAGGCTACAGCATTTTCTGTACTTTAACACAATAAACATTGATTTTACATCTCTTTGATTCCTATAAAGAAGACATTTCACTGACAGACTCACAGCACTCATCTCCGTCTGTTTTGTAGGTACTGACAGCTCTTGCGCATCCTCACCGCAAATCATCAGCCAGCACGAACTGCTAATGGTTCAATTTCCATTTCCAAGCCAAAGAAGGCGAAACGCTCCCTTTAAATTGTTACTAGCAATGTTGCAGGGAGACAGCATTCTCTTTGATCCCTCCAGTCCAGCCCTGATGAGTGTGATCAAAGGCAGCCCGTGTCTCTAAGGAAGACTAACACTGCTGTGGTCTCCCAGGTTGCAGTTCCAGGTGTGGCTCTCTGAAGGCCTCCTGAAGGCCAACTCTGTGTCTTTCCACAGATTAAAGGTGAGTAATGCTGAGGCAAGTCAGCAACACTCTGACATCGCCTTCAGAGAGGCAAATAATGTGAAAAAGATTAAGGTAATATTTTTCACATTTGATTATAACTGGGGCTCACAGATCCAACACAGCGGAGTTATCTGTGGTTGTCACAAACAAACTGCAGGGTTCGCTGCTCGTTCAAGCGGGTGGTGCATAACATTAACACAGGCCTGCATGGATTTTAAATTCTGGCTAACACTATGCAACCAAATTTCTCTCTTCCACCTTTTTGCTCCTTGTCCATTATGCTAAAAGTTTAATAAAATGCTTGCAGAATATGGTCTAACTGCTTTCCTGTAGATACCTGACTTAAGAGTGACCTAACCTTTACAGTTACTAGCCTTTTCTTGGCTTTTAGATCAGCCTCTGCCACAAATTACCATTTTACCAGGAAAACGAAGCTGCATAGTCAAATGAGGGAAACATTAGAAAGGAATATAAAGATACTGGACATAACTTGATGTTTCAAAGCTGGATAATAGCAGGCAACCTCTATTGTGGCCAAGTTTGTCTGTGTGCAAACTTTTAAGACATGCTTTTCCTAGTTCTGTGCTAATGTATGCAATTAAGATATAAAAGCAAGCATCCCGCATGGATAAATTGCATCCATTTACATTTTCCATAATTTCCTTGCTCTGCTTCGTGCTGCAGCCTTAGAACGTCCACCAAAACATAAGCAATAAGGTAAAAGCACAAGGAACACAGACACCCTAAGTGAGCCGCTTGTTTTTTCAAGTGCAAATGTCCTTGTGTTAGTAGATTAAAAAGACAAAAAAATACATCATCTATTTGATTTGCCCTAGCAAAAAACATAAGCTGATCCAAGCTCAGGTCCCAGCTAGTGAGTAAAATGTTTATTATTCAGATGTTTTTCTGTGAGATACATCACACCACGTTCTCCTGTATGTAAGATAGAGTTTTGCAGTTGCCCATGTTCCTCACAAGGAATACTTACCAGTCCAAGATCACGTGATACTAATATATTACAAAGAATGACACCTGGGTTTTAAAAACTGTGTGCTCAGCTTATTTCTGTGTTAGGTTATTGTAACATGCACAGAAATGCATTGTTAAGGTAATGACAAGAATTTAGCAGGATTCTCACCAAAACAGGGGGAAAATGGTCATGGAGAAAAGTGAAAAACTCTAAAACACAACAGCAAAAAGAGTTCACATTAGTTCTTTTTGAAATGCCAAAAACAGCTACAGCTACTTTCCTAATGTTGAGTGTGATGAGTGTGATTGTTAATGCACCTTTAACTTGAATCACGATGGATTATGAAAATAAAACAATAATGTGTGTATACATCTGTGCCTGTTTCTGTGTGTGTGTGTGTGTGTGTGTGTGTGTGTTTACATATGCACATATGTTTGTGTTTGTGTATAGGCCTACATATGTCTTCATCATCTTAGTGGGGGACTGTTCCCTCCAACGCTCCAACCAATCACATACCCTTACTCTCTCTTACACCCAACACGCAGTGGCAATTACCTTTGCTGCAACAGACGAGCTAGGCTTTTCGAGTAGGTCCCAAAGTTTCTTTCGTTTTTCAGCACAGCAAGTGTTGTCAAATTCTTCGCCCTCTCTGTCTTTCAAATTGTCCGCTTCTCGTTTGAGCTCCTCATTCATTTGCTCTTTTTTCTGGTGGTACCGCGCCTGGCAACATGACTCCAGGTAGATCTCATCAATGCCCCAATAGTCCAGTTCTTGGCTGAATGACAGCGCACACATCTCCTCCATCATATGCAACTTACCCGTGCGGTAAAAGTTCAGAATTGAAGTGAACGCCCCCGGATGTCGATCAAAAAAGTATTCATTCTCATCTAAGTTGTAGTCATCACACACCTCCATCAGAGAATCATGGGTGTTGCAATCTCTTAACTTTCCCAAACGTGTTCGGGGTAACCTATCCAACGTTCGCCACAGGACTTCATGTGGGAGCCCCCCAACATTCAGCCTGACTCGGCGGAAGCATGCCTTGCTGCGAATAATGTCCACCGGTTCAGGTGGAAGTGATGTTGTGGACCGAGAGCCTGTTTTGTTTAACTCTGCCAAAGACTTCTCCATGGTGACGTGAGGTTGACGAAGCACACAAAAGTCCAGGGATATGGACTAAAGTTGGTCCGGTTTCCTTACATTATTGTCTCTAGAGGGGTGAAGAAGACAAAGAGGAAACATTAATATTCTTAGATGAAGCCTAAAGCTCAGGGCTCACCTATCATCAAACTTTTAACTAATATACTAATTAGAGTGTCCGCAATGCTAGCTTGAGGCCTCAGACCCCAGAAGCTGCTTGGAGCAGTGGTTTTCAAGACTGATCCCTGGTAAATAGCATTCAACTGGTTTCACATGTATAGATTAGCTCCTAATTAGATGGACAGATAGAAAAGCAGCAGGGTTGTAAGTCTGGAGAACCAAGACTGAAAAACACTGGTTTAAAGTTCTCCCCAACTGCAATTTGAATTAATTAAAACAGTAAAACAATTCACATATTGTACATGAATACTGTGTAAAACAAACTGGGCATGCAGGTTATTCATTCCATCCAGCATCAGATCCCTAAGCACAGATGCACTATAACTCATAACCATATACACCAATTTGATATTGCAGCTCCATGTACTTTGTGTTCTTATTTCTGTTCTGTGTGTAGGCCAGGACTGCCTGTACATTGCCAGACAAATTGCCTGCTAAAGGGACAAATAAAGTATTCATTCATACATTCATTCATTCAAACAATAAAAAAAATTCTCAGATGTGGGTCCTTGGGAAGAAATCACACCTAATAGGTTCCTGTAGATAAAGAAATATCTATGCATGTGGTTTTGGACATGGAAAAACCTTGGGAATCCCTGGTACAGGTGACAGCCTAACATCCGTACATCTGGATCTTATTTGAGAGGAGGCCTCAGTTTTGGGCATCAGTTACTAACCCATCAGTTACGGCTGTCATACCTGATGGGAATAGCAGAGTATGACCTAAAACTTTAAAATGTGATTGTCTGAATTTCTGCACACAAAGGACCAATGACTGACAGAATTTTATTTGTTCCATGCAGTAAATGATTTAATGTAGGTCTACAAGCTGTCCTGCACAAGCACCACTATTTACTTCTTTCTTTCTTTAGTTAGTTATTTGTTTATTTCCTTGGCATGGCTTAGTTATTCTTTGCAGTCTAGTATGACGACAAAGACAACTATGTCAAATCCGGGCTGACTGATGTGCCACCCATGCAGTACTGTGGGTGGGGACACAGGACAGGAGCGTGAGTGCTGGGCACCAAGTGAGCGCTGTCCACTCAAATGGTGCTGAAACGCCAGGATGCGCTGCTCATTCCCTGAATCATGGCGAGCTCCTTTGGGAGTCAGAGCGACTCTGAGAGCATCTTTCACCAACAAAGGGGGCCTAGAAATTTTTCAAGCCATCAATCATGGTGGACGTGGCAGTCTGCGTTTGTACATGGTGTTTATTTTGCCTAAGCATGGCTGAAAAAGCACGAAAGTCAAATAACACCCGAGGCCTGCAGATGTGACTTGATCATTAAAGTTTCCAGTACTTCATAAACACAGTGATCAGCAAGCAATACGAATACAGAACCGGGGTATTTACATTCAAATGGTGTTTCGAAATTTGGATTTTGTTTTTCATAATGCCGGATCCTGGACCCAGCGGGCAGTAAGGAACTGCAACGTTGTAAGCAGCAAACAGAAATGTTAATTTGGAGGAGGCTTCTGCGAGCCCCCGCCCTCCTGTTTTATTGAAGTCAATAGCCTCGTTAAAGAATTTAGCTTAGCCTAATCAACCAGTACTTCTAAACGAAAAACAATCTGACACCCTCTCATTCCTGTAGAACGTGTGCTCCTGTGTGCTGTGCTACCTGCATGGCTAAAAATGAAAACAGGAAATGTAATGATATAATCTGTAGGCTGAAACTGCAATGTTGTGAATGCAAATCCCTCAGTTTAGCCTTTCTCCTGTTTATTCAATGGCTTGCCTGTTCTCCGGCACTAATTCTCACTGATGCAGTTTTGATGCAGGGTAGTCCTGCCTATGCCTTTGCTCATCTATTACAATTGATAAGCTATAGCTCATTGAGAAAAAAAAGAGAGAAAATCAGGAATGGCAATAACGATAACAATACCTTTGTGAGTTGTTGTCATCTCGCACTGAATCAAACCAGCGCCTACCGCTCTTTCAACAATCAATCCGGTGGCAGAGACGGAGATGAAGCAGTAGCTTTTAAAAAAAGGAGCACCGTTATTGGTTTATTATTGCCGGGGTCTAACCCAATCCATGTCACCCTCCTCTGCCTCCGACATGGCAGACAGATCCTCAGCACGATTTATTGGCTACCTATTGTCTCCGCTCCGCATATCGCCCTACGGTTTTCGCCCGGTGAAGCAGGATCAACAAGTATGCCGAGAGCCCTTTCGGACAGACTACCTGTGTTCCCAGTCAGCTGTGTGAAGGGGCGACGCATCTCCGTCTGAAGCTGGATCCATGGCAGCTCCACCATCTGCTTCCACATCTGATTAACCCTTTCAGCACCCTCCCTTCACGCTCAGCTGTACAACACCATCTCCTCTCTGGCACCAGTGAAGACGTATGAGCAGTTAGGCAGTGTTATTTAAAGCACCGACGCAGTCCCAAATAAAAAAAGTGGGTAAACTACGACCTCCAGTCATGGTGTGTGTGAGGCAAATACACGTAAATAATAAATAAAAGTAAACAGTCTTTTCAGAGGAAATGATTAAAAGACCTTTTCTTGTGGATCTTAAATTAGTTGAATGCTGCGTATCATGAAGCATAATTTGTGCCATGAGTAGTCTATTTATGTCAGCCTCATATGATTGATAGCTTATGATTTATGTTTTGCAAATACATAGGGTGGTAAACTGAGTTAGGTGGGTTTAATGTTCCTACAACATCCCTATCCATCAGTTGTATTCATCCATTTATTCATTTTCAAACTACATGATATGTAGGTCATCAAAAATGAAAAGTACAATTAAAGGTTTTCTTTGCTTGTCTTTTTTATTACAAAACTGTGCACAATAAAGTTAGAGTTAGTGTTACAGAAGCGTCAAGTAAATGCAATATATTATATATAATAAATATATAATAAATACCGCTATACATAAGGAACACATATACATAAACAGTGCTGTACATTAAAAACAAAAACAAAAAAAACAAACAAACAAACAAAAACATCTACATCTGTTATTTGAGCTGAAACAGATCTTAGTGCCATGTCCTCTTGAGTCTGTAGCGGACCTGCAGGTCTCCATCAGGCTGGAGCATCCCAAATCCATAGCGGCTGGGGTTTACTGGAGGAACTTTAGCCTGAGGGTCGCATATCTCCAGATCAAGATGGGTAAGGACCAGGAACACAAACCTAGAGAAGGACAGGACAAAAATGTTCAGACCGGGTGACAAGCCAAATACTGACATATGTTTTATCACACCAAGAGCGGCTGGGATGGTATGAGTTTATTTATGATAAAATAAAAACATATGATTAAAAATCACATTCCATCAATCAAATCAGCCAATCAGATATGAGTTAAATACTTAAGAATTTCCAATTTCCAAAGGTAGCCCTCCTGAAGGCAATCTGCAAATCAGAACTAACTACTTTGCTCCCAATTTTTCATTGTGGATTGCAGAGATTGACCATTACAACTGGATAAATAACTTTGTAACTCAATACATTGTCTGGCAAAAACCTCAACCACTTCCACACAATACAGTACAGAGTAAAAGCAATTACTATATTACAGCTAGTTGCCAATAATCATGAAGCACAGGAAAGCTGGGCTGAACAATAATGTGGGAGATGTAGTGGTTGATGTAGTGCTCAGAATGTGTTTATTGGGAATGCATTGCTCATTGGAAAATCCTCTGATTTAAAAACTCATGCTACATCACGTGATGATTTGAACCTAAAAACAGATTATTTTCATACTCACTGTTTAATGCCACGAATAGCAAACTCTTTCCCAACGCAAACGTTTGTCCCTGCGCCCCACGGCATGCTGTGGTACTTCACCCTTTTTCCATCCTTGTAGAATGTATTCTTCTCTGTCATGTCATCATTTAGGAAGCGGTCAAATTTGAATTTCTGTTGAGTGGAGACAGAAAATAAACACATGAATTGGATGCTGCATTACAATTTCACTACATCTTCTATAATACTGTACAAATACAAACTGTGAAGTCCAACCCTTTAAGACTCTTTCAAGAGAAATAATATATTGTGAACGATCAGGCTCTTTTATGAATGCTTGCCCTTCTGACCACATATTGCAATTTGATTTTTAATTGAAGACATTTACCAGCTAATCTCAATAAATAATACCACTTAAATCCTGCCTCCATTTAACAACTGCCTCGTGCATCATGTTGTACATTATAATGGCATCTTAAGATACTACACCGAAGGCAGAAAATTACATGCACTATGTGCTGATTCCATAGAGGAAAATGGTTTAATGATAAAGGCTCCATATCCCTCATCACCATCTCCTGCGCTTATAACACTGAGGAGCGGGGGTGCAACGCTTTGTTTACTGCATTAATAATAAATTCTGCCAATTCAACTGCATCAGTTCAAAGACACAAATAGACTGAATCGCTCTGACTTTGGCCTGAATTAAACTGAACTGAATGAAATTGTTAGAAAATAAAAATAATTATTCAACTGAATCACCAATTAGTGAATTGTGAATTGAATTTAACTTTTGTCAAAGAAGTAGCATATCAGTAGCATGTGCAGTTTTTAAAAACTTTACTACATTTCTTTATGTGTTGTTCATGCACTGATTCTGGCCGGCATCAGGACATCATAGTACCTGTGGTTCCTGGTGTATCTGTGGGTCCATCTGAGGGCTGAGGAATGGGAACAGACAAACCCTGTCGCCTCGTCTGAGGTGGTAATTCTGGCCATTGGCCATGTGCAGGGTCTTGTCCTGCACCACCTCTCTGGTGATGATTACCGCAGCGGTGAGCCGTAGGGTCTCACTCAAAACACTATCTGCAGAATGGAAGGGACAGCACAGTGGATGATGTCAGTGGAAGTTAAATCAGCGGCGCCCTCGGGCGTAATTTGGAAAGGCACAAACATTTGCACAGATATGAATATATGAAAAAAGCAATTATTGCTTTTCTAATTGAATAAAAGGTCAAACTTTTTTTCTGTTGCGTACACTGCACTCATCTTGTTTTTCTCAACAGGTCAAAGGAGCCTCTGTTCTTTATTTCCATCTCATTGGTTGGGTTAAGCCCTGAGGTGGGAGAGTTCAAGTGAATAATTGAAAAGACTGCTAGCAGCTCCGCCTTACCAAACACAGGTGTGCTGTGTGTTTCCAGCTTGTTGAGGGGGGGTTGCTGTAGGGAGCTGTCCTGTGGAGCGAGGCCTCTGATCTCTGCCTTTACAGCCTTCATGGCCTCAGGGTGAGTGAGCAGGAAGCCAAGGAGCCAGAAGGCAGCAGGTCCAGCATTACCCTACATAGGAAAAAAAAAACCATCCAATTCTCAGTCTTTGAGGTCAGCATGACGCACTTGTATGTGCAAAAGAGTGCAGAAGTTCTGGGCAGGTCAACATATGCTTTCAACAAGGAGTGACTTTCTCTAAATGATGATTTATTTCTAATGATTAATCTACTCTAATTGATTAAACTAATGTCAAATCTGTGTGGTGCTGTCTGAATATTGCTGATATGAGGAAACGCCACTGAATCCATCCAGGCTTTGTTGCCACTGCTGTCAGCCGCTCATGGAGAGACTCCTGAGCCTGTCAAAAAATAATTGCTGTGGGTTAAGGGAACTGTTCTTCCTATCTCTGTGCATCTCAGGTCAGCTCTAACCTGACAGCCAGGGCAAATGCCAAACAGTGAGCAGAGGCGCATCAAATTGTATCCCTGCCAGGTCACCAGACCTGCAGATCTAAAAGTGTCCCAGAGCTTGTACAGGAGTCATGGTGAGTTGGTACATGGCTTTGGCTAAATCTCAGCATTGTATTTCACACGCTCTATCTATCTCAGTCTGTTTGTCTGTAACTAATGTTTGCGTTCATTCCAACTAAATCACATACACTTTCTGGCATACATCACCAGTTTCATCTAATCCCTCCATATTCTCCAGTAGTGCTGCAGTTTCTGGCCCAGACTGGGATCATGTGTTCCAACATCCCAGCAGACATGATCACGACTATAATAAAAACGCTTAAGGACTGGCTGTCCTTCCAAAACAGAGCGCAGGGGCAGAAAGAGCCCAGAGTGAATGCTTTGGCCAAGGTCCCTGCCCACTTACATACACTAAGTTGCCTCCAGTGTCATAGAGTGTTCATGCAGTGTCCCAGTGAGAGTGGAAGATAACAGAAAGCTAAAGCTGTTGGAGCTAAAATGTAGCATGTCAGAGTAGCAGACATGAACACAGTCAAACAGCATGCTATCTCCCCCTGCTGGCAGCACCCAGCAGTGGCAGCCAATAGCTTTGGACTTGTTTGAACTAGTTGGGCCAAGGAAGTGTCTGCGGTTTCAGCTTCTCTCTGTCTGTCACACAGGCTTTAAACCTGCAATGCACTGCAGATAATCATACATTTAGTCACTTGCTTGACTAAATATATGTGCAAATTTCAAATGTATACAGTAACCATTTTCTGTACAAATAAAAGTCATAAATGTGGTTTAATTTTGCATTTCAAAAAAGAAAGAAAGAAAGAAAGAAAGAAAGAAAGAAAGAAAGAGTATTAGTGTATTGAAAATCTCTCCAAATATTTTGCACTGGATAAACAGCTGCTGGTAGAGCTGCTTACTAGAAAACAGTGAAACATTGGTTATACTGGGCAGCTCCCAAAGCATGAATATGTGTAACTGTGTGACTGTGAAGCAGAGTGTTGTTGAAAATCGGTCAGCATTCGCACCCAGCATGAATAAATGCTAAAAAAAAATAAATAAATTGCATGGGTTATACACTCCCAACCTACAGCTGGCTCTCCTCTGACCTGAGACATTCCAGCTCATTGTGCTCGGATGAGGTGATGCAACCTGAAACAACGGTATGTGTCATGGAAACTGAATCACATGATCAAAACTTGGCCACATTCCATTCTCTAATAATAACCACTTTGAAAACTGAGTCACAAGTTGAGGCATATAATTCTAAGAAACTGGTGGGGAGGAAGGCGTGGGGGTTCTCTCTTCTGCTTTGATGGAAGGCTGAGAAAAACACCATGGATGGGAAGTCAAGCATAACTTCGTTTGTGTGTTTACTTGGAATTTTGCCTACAAGTATCAGAAGCACACACAGGAAGAGAGAGAGAGAGAGAGAGAGAGAGAGAGAGAGAGAGAGAGAGAGAGAGAGGGAGGGAGGGAGGGAGAAAATAACTCTAACCTGGGTGGCCCATAGCTGTAAGAGTAAAGCTCGCTTCTGCATCTCGGCATCCACTCCCTCCTCCTGCAGATAGCACTGGTAGCTCTGCTGCCAGCAGCCGACCTCTGACCCTCTCCTCAGCCAGGTTGTGGACAGCAGCTCCCATAGTCGCTCCCGGGATGAGTTCGCTTTTCTGCTTTCCTCTGTTGGAGATTCAAAATACATGCATATTTACATACTGTGCAGTGTATGCAAAGTAAGAAAGTCAGAGCAAAATGACAATGAGAGACAAGATGGACGGTGTCTGTGCATGCATGCATGCTTACCTCGCTTGAGTGTGCAGCGTGCCATTTTTGAAAGAAGACCATCAAACTTGCGGAACTCTGTGTAGACAGCAGTGGCATCGTCACCCCTCTCAAACAATGTGAGATACCCAGCCCTAAGCAGAACAACAAAGTTGAAAAACAAACAAAAAAAGGTTTATAATGCTGTGTGCAGCATGTTGCCTGTGCTCTGGAAACCTGCTGAAGCACCTAAACCATGGCAGTCTTTTCTAGTGTCTTGCTGGGTCATGGAATATTACCTGAAGAGAAGGCTGTAGCAGAGGCTGAAGAGTCCATCCTGTTTCCACTCTGAAGGACTGCAGCCCTTCTGGTCATCCATGAGCAGTGTCTGGAGGTGGGTTTTCATGGAGCTGCTGAGCTTTGAAAGATTCAGACCATGGAAATGCCTGCGGGAATGCCATATAAAAACTGCATCTGAATGGAGATTTACTACACCCACTGAAACCATTTTTTTTTTTTTGTTTTTTTTTCTAATTTAACAATTCATACGGTCTGTCTTTAAATGATGCATTCATTACTCACCGTTCCATCCATTCCCTCTCTGATGTAGAGCTGGTGTTGGGCAGCTGCAGACTGAAGACCCTTTTGATAATCTGATTCTTGTAGCGGGTGAAATCCAGCGACTTTGTGTCATATAACACTGAATCATAGGAGTTTGGATCCAACAGTACCGTAACATAATGACCAGCAACACAGACCTAAGACAAGATCACTTCAATGAGTCATCTACTTATTGTTTTCATTCTATTTTGCATTAGCTCAGATACTCAGACCAACTTCTTTATTGCATCGCTAAGTAACAGCACTTCAGCCACACTATTTCATCTTAAAATGCACTGTTTCGATTTATTTGTCTTTTCATTAGAAGCAGTAAGGAATGGTCACCCATTTGAGTCAGTTCAACTTTTGCTCTGCAGTGCTACTTGTGGATGAATTGAGGATGATGTCCTTTTGTTGCAAGCACTTACTGTGAATATATCCCCATGTTTCTCTTTCATCCGTGTCAAAAACTTTGCGGCATCTTTCCCAAACTCCAAGGCGTGCCCCAGCCATGGCAGGAAGCCTTTGTCCAGTGGTGGCTCATTTTTCTGTCTGTCAAGTACAGGCAAAACCCATAAAACACAGCAATTCAACGGAAGAATGAAGTTCCTTCATACTCACTCATTCATGAATCTCAACCAGCAGGTTTGAAGTTAATGTGAGGTCATGCTCAAATGCTTCCTTTTGTGTGGTTTTATCACCGTGCAGTAACTGCCAGTTCAAACAGCGCAGAGTTTCAGCTCTGAAGCACATGATATTCTGCCCTTTAGTTCACCTTAGTTCATTTACAGGTGTCGACTTCCTCACAGATGACTGATGCACAGCTCCATTGAGAAAGAACGACTACAGAAATGTGACTGTGATCTAGGATGAGGTAATTTTCAAGACTGCATTGTTTGCTTTTTCCATGAGTAGCCTATTCCCCCACCAGAATATTGTTTTACATTCATTAATTTCACTGCAGCCATGAAAGTTCACACAGTATTTGATGAAAAGAGCATCAGTGAATGGCAACATCGGCAACATTTGTGCTTATCTGAAATTTACCGTCACCCTGTGGTCATTCAGAACTGAGCAATGGGTGTTACTTATTTCCTGTCATAAGATTAAAGGGAAATGCACAGAATCTTGCTTAACATCAAGTTAGCAAACACCACACAGCACTCTTCAAATACTCTTATTTTAACACTTGAATAACCACATATTCTGTCATGTTATAAATTAACTTACATATTGCTACATCATTAACTTACACCATTCATGAATTTTGCTCTTGTAAATTGTAATTTAGTCTTTGCAGAATATTCTTTTACAATATTTTTCAAGCAGCTATGACTCATTCAGGTTCAAACAGCCTAATAAATCATCATTTGTTGTTGAGGATTTATAATATACAGTAATGAACAAATGTATGCAAGACTTTACCTTGTGCGAGAGGAGTAAAGGAGAACAAGTAGGAGAAGTCCATTAAGCAGTAAGAATATTGTCCCGAACATGTTCCCGTGATACTCTGATTCATGCGCTCTGCCACAGCTAATTTATTCTGTGTGACGAGCCACACCTATGGAACTTGATTGACCAATAATCCGCTTCCCAGTGAAGTGGGCGTGGAAAGGTGTGGGTGGTGACACACAGTAGCATCCGGTGTGGATTAACTCAGGAAAACCAGAAACTCTACACCATCTCAGACAAGACAGATGAAGTCATTACTGTGAAAAACAAAATGTGCCTGGTAGAACAGTTCTAAGATCTTTTCAGAACAATGTCAGACTCGCACGGTGTATTCCTGTTACACTACACACACACAGCGCTCCCCTCACCTGCTAGAACATTCCACAGCAGTGACATCACCGAAGTGAAGGGACTCTTTGTTACGTTTGTACTGTATGGGTTCATGTGGATTGTGGTTGTTTCATACTGGTTATCAAACCCTCACCCTTTATTGGTGGTAAAATCGTCCATGACCACATTAAAATTTCGCTACAAATGACACTTGGTGCCATGTCTATTTTTAGTTACCTCAAGCACAGTCAAAGCTGTAAATATTGACAGTATGACTCTGTCACAGCGAAACCACTGATGAATGTTGATGACATCTTAAAATAAAGATGAATCAGTGAGTTCCCAAGCATGTTGAGCCTTGATTATCTCCGTAAGACAACAATACTCATCTTACCATTGATGATGATAAATCCTTTCATCACAACCAAGACTGAAAACATAGATACAGTTCAAGCGTACGTAAACAAACTGAGTGATTCATAATGCCTCTCTGTGATCCATGATGTCACTGTCTTCTGACGATGGCTTATGATTAATATTTTTTATACTTGATGATTTTTAGGATATTTTATGATTCTGTCAGTCATTTCTTATTTCCTGTAACATGCTGCATGTTAAGTGGTCATGAGCAGCTCTGCCTCAGTGTGTGTTCTTGATTGACTGGAGCTACCAGCAGAGGGGAGTCACGCACTACAGACTACCAGCAGTTGAAGAAGAACTGAATTTTTGAGTTCAAGTTACTGAACTTTGTCTCTGTGGTTTGTGGCAGAATAATGACATTCATGAAGATCCCTGGCAACACAAAAGAAAAATACTCTTCAAAGTAGACAATCTTCACATTGACAGTGAATTATTAGACTTTACAACATGTTGCAATAGAGGTTATCTATGATGTCAAAGATTCTGTCTTGTAACACATTTATTACTTAAGCTGCAAATTAATATTCGGCAAAATAAAACAAAATTATGCAATAGATATAACAAAATTCATGGAATAGGAAATAGCAAATCACAAAATTACAAGTAAATTAAACAAAGGAAAAAAGAAGAAAATTAAAAAAAAAAAAAAAAAAAAAAATGATAACATCCTTGCAATTTTCAGATGCCACAGGAATACATTATACCATTTTTCCTCTGAAGTTGATGGAATAACATTCAGCACTCCACAACATACATTCAAAACTTATGGTTAGCTGCCAAATACATGCCATTTTATGTCATTGCCAAAGTGTCTTGAGACAACCATGCTAGAGCAGCATGTTATTGAATTAAAGTTCCTGGTCCATAATGTAAGCGTGTGTTGGAATAGCTTTATGAACCAGAGGAGAAATCATGAGTTGGTCATGTTTTGTCATGATATCTGGACTCTATAGATGCTACCGATAAAACAATGTGATAATCAGACTGCCATCAAAGAGGTTTCGTCATGAAAATTGACTAAATGGAAAAATGAAAATGTAATAGAGAATTGGAACCCAAAGAAAACTGTCCAGATTCCAGTGAAGTATGAATGAATCAAGAGTGTGCGATGTGTGAATTCCTCATTTCTCTGTGCCTGCAGCTGTATAGACTGGACTGGAGTTTACTAGTTAAATAACTATGAAAAATGCTTGCAAAATGAAGTCCTTATCCATTTTGCTATTATCTATTAAATTATTATCACAGATGCACAGTTTTTTTTTTTTTTTTCTGGTGGTCACAGACCAACTGGAACATTTGGGAAATTTAACACCCTGTTCACAGGCACTGGGTTTTGAAGAAGTCAAGTCTGCTCCTCTTTCACTTAAATATTCCAAGCCTCAGTGTTGACTGAAATCCTGTGACATTATACAATCACTCTTCACTAATCTATAGCCTAATGCTAATGTTAAATGACTTGCTTACATTATCATAAATATAAGTTTTCTTAGTGGCCAAATCTATTACTTTCATTTCCTGTAATCCTCTTGACTTCCTTTAGTCCTTTTAACACCACAAATACAGATAATTATTTGTGCATTGTTATTATTTGTGGCTTCACATTTATTTTACTAATATATTAATCACTTCATGGTTTTAGTTGAAATATGACAGTAAGCAATTTTCTCACAGTTGTCTATGACTATACACCATATTGTTCTTTGCAGACGCCTGACAAATTAATGGAAAACCCGACATAAAGAGTGAGGTGATGAGTCACCACAAGCCTCCACAACAGCTTCACTGCTCCTTGGCAAAGACTGTCCAAGTCTCTGCACTCTACTGGAGGGATGGAGCTCTATTCTTCTTCTGTTTCCTAATTTGGTGTTTTCATGATGGTGATGGAGGGCACTGTCTAATGTATTGCTCCAAAATCTGCCGCAGGTGTTAAATTAGTTGAGATGAGGTGACTGTGAAGGCCACAGCAAAATATTTACATCATTTTCATCCTCTTCAAAACATTCAGAGAGCCCCTGAGCCCTGTGGATGGGGGCACTGTCCTCCTGGAAGATACCACTCCCATCAGGATAGAAATGTGTCATTACAGGATAAAGGTGATCAATCAGAATAACTTCATATTGTTTGCAGTGAAACTTCCCTCTAAAGGAATAAGTGGAGTCAAACCATGCCGGGAAAATGCCCCCACAGCATAACAGAGCCAGCAGACCCCTTCACTGTAGAAGTCCAGCATTCAGGCCTGTAGAGTTTTCTTGTTGTATGCCACTGGTATATTTGTCCACTTTTCTGGATTATGATGAAGTATGTGCATTTGTCTTTGTATCAATGGCTTTGTGCACGGCAGCCCTGATATAATATCCATCCCTATGTACAGTATCTTTTGGCAGAACAGAGCTCTGTTCCTCCAGTAGAGTCCACAGACTTGGAGAATCTATGCTGAGGTACATTAAAGCTGTTCCGGTGGCTTGTAGTGGCAAAACACCACATGGAGACACGTAATGTTGTTTTTTCTTTTAAGTTGTCATCCATCTGTAGATGGCTGGGTGGTTAGCATCCTGACATAATTTGTCTTGGTGGATCATGTGATGATCATTCCTCCAAGAAAGGCCTTATATGATATAGCATCAACATTTCTGTAGCTTAGGTGTTCTGAGTTTTTCCAGTTTCAAAACCTACTTCAAGTTTTTCCTCAGGATCACTCTACAAAGCCTTGTCAACAAGGAACATTTGAGCCTGAATTATACGTTTACGGGGAGATTCAATGATGTGACAGAGTAGTTCTCTTGCCTATAGTTTTGACAGCATGTTCTCACTCGTAAAAAAAAAAAAAAAAAAAAGACTGAAATCCAAGTCTTCCTGAAAACTGCTGACAAAGGCAGATTAGTATGTGCCCTCATTTTTTGAAACATTTAGATCAAAGTGGAATGTCTGCCTGGGTGCCCAGATGAAGTAAGCCCAGAAAGAATTTGCCCAGCAAACTTCATGCTCTGCAATCCTGTGCCAAGATGAACTTCCTTCATTAGACATACATATTTCTGAGCTATTAGAGGGGCTGGAGAAGGCAAGCTTTTGGCTCTGGCTGAGGAGACAGGACAAGGCATGGGGAGCGAGAGTCTCCTGAAAAAGGTTAGCTGCAGGGGGTGTCAGGGAGACATCTGTGTTCACTGCCCCACCACCAGGAGATGTTGATGTGTTGATAAGGAGTGAAACATCTATAACCAGTGGTCCCTGGCTGATGACCCTGAAGCCAACCAAGCAGGCACTGATGGCTAGAAGGAAGAACACCTCGCTGTGCATCTTAAAAACTGAAACTGAAACCCATTTTGAAATTACTTGGCAATATCTATCAGCAAACTAAAGTGAGCTGCACTGACAGGGCAAAGGCAGGGCAGAGTGGAATATATTGGGCAATTCTGACTTTCAGTGGAGAGGGAGGAGCTCTGAAAAGCAATATGCTGCACTTATAGTACAGGCCAAAAGTTTGGACACACCTTCTCATTCAATGCGTTTTCTTTATTTTCATGACTATTTACATTGTAGATTCTAACTCAAAGAATCAAAACTATGAATGAACACATGTGGAGTCATGTACTTAACAAAAAAAGGTGAAATAACTGAAAACATGTTTTATATTCTAGTTTCTTCAAAATAGCCACCCTTTGCGCTGATTACTGCTTTGCACACTCTTGGCATTCTCTCGATGAGCTTCAAGAGGTAGTCACCTGAAATGGTTTTCCAACAGTCTTGAAGGAGTTTCCAGAGGTGTTTAGCACTTGTTGGCCCCTTTGCCTTCACTCTGCGGTCCAGCTCACCCCAAACCATCTGGATTGGGTTCAGGTCCGGTGACTGTGGAGGCCAGGTCATCTGCCGCAGCACTCCATCACTCTCCTTCTTGGTCAAATAGCCCTTACACAGCCTGGAGGTGTGTTTGGGGTCATTGTTCTGTTGAAAAATAAATGATCGTCCAACTAAAAGCAAACCGGATGGGATGGCATGTCGCTGCAGGATGCTGTGGTAGCCATGCTGGTTCAGTGTGCCTTCAATTTTGAATAAATCCCCAACAGTGTCACCAGCAAAACACCCCCACACCATCACACCTCCTCCTCCATGCTTCACAGTGGGAACCAGGCATGTGGAATCCATCCGTTCACCTTTTCTGCGTCTCACAAAGACACGGCGATTGGAACCAAAGATCTCAAATTTGGACTCATCAGACCAAAGCACAGATTTCCACTGGTCTAATGTCCATTCCTTGTGTTTCTTGGCCCAAACAAATCTCTTCTGCTTGTTGCCTCTCCTTAGCAGTGGTTTCCTAGCAGCTATTTGACCATGAAGGCCTGATTCGCGCAGTCTCCTCTTAACAGTTGTTCTAGAGATGGGTCCGCTGCTAGAACTCTGTGTGGCATTTATCTGGTCTCTGATCTGAGCTGCTGTTAACTTGCGATTTCTGAGGCTGGTGACTCGGATGAACTTGTCCTCAGAAGCAGAGGTGACTCTTGGTCTTCCTTTTCTAGGTCGGTCCTCATGTGTGCCAGTTTCGTTGTAGCGCTTGATGGTTTTTGCGACTCCACTTGGGGAAACATTTAAAGTTTTTGCAATTTTACGGACAGATTGACTTTCAGTTCTTAAAGTAATGATGGCCACTTGTTTTTCTTTAGTTAGCTGATTGGTTCTTGCCATAATATGAATTTTAACAGTTGTCCAACAGGGCTGTCGGCTGTGTAGTAACCTGACTTCTGCACAACACAACTGATGGTCCCAACCCCATTGATAAAGCAAGAAATTCCACTAATTAACCCTGATAAGGCACACCAGTGAAGTGAAAACCATTTCAGGTGACTACCTCTTGAAGCTCATCCAGAGAATGCCAAGAGTGTGCAAAGCAGTAATCAGAGCAAAGGGTGGCTATTTTGAAGAAACTAGAATATAAAACATGTTTTCAGTTATTTTACCTTTTTTTACATAACTACATAACTCCACGTGTTCATTCATAGTTTTGATGCCTTCAGTGAGAATCTACAATGTAAATAGTCATGAAAATAAAGAAAACGCATTGAATGAGAAGGTGTGTCCAATCTTTTGGCCTGTACTGTATAATTTAGGATCCTGTGCATCAGTGGAAGGACTAACCCTCCAATGAATGTCATTGTGTTGTCATTTCAAACAGCACCTAAGATCACTTCTTCATCACTTCCCTGATGAAGCTCTGACAGTTTTATAAATAGTTTCAGAGAAAAAGGAAATAGTTTACGCAACATTTAATGACATTTGCTGCCACACACGCAATACCCCCCCCCCCCCCACCCCACACACACACACACTCACAATATTAATAATTTGTAACTCTATCGTTATTATGAAGTTTAAGATAAAGCCAAAGCTGTAGGACTTTGAATTTGCTCACTTAATTTTATAAGTCATTATATGCATTTTCTTTCATATGTCGAATGATTTAACTGATAATCGGATGATTAATGACTGATTAGGTCATTTAAATCCAGACTTACCCTACCCTGATCTCTGTATAAGCACTGTGCAGTCACTTGCAGTCGTATTTCACAAGTGATGTTTATCCATTTGGCCGCATGATTTTCTTGAGCATTCTTTGGCTGGCAAGCCATCAAACGCTGATCATCGCCAGGCTACATCCTAGTCGACTCAGTTTGCATATCAATACACTATAACGAATCTTAAATCATCCGCGGGAAGAGAAGTGCTGGAGAAGGGAGGGGTTGGGGGAGGAGTCTCAGACTGACTTTCACATCCATTCAGCCCTTTCTGCTGCAGCCTTGAACTTGCATAGGAAAAAAGGCAGACTGGATAGTCCTGTGGGGAAAGAGCACAGTTTGTTCACTGCGCTGAGGCCACGGTACACAGCCGCACTGTGCAGATCTTGATTCTTGGGTCTGTGAAATGCATATCAAACGTGGATTGCCTTCCGATTCACTGAAGACTGCTGGTCAAGAGGAGTGGTCAAACACGGATTTTATTATGCACTTTTAGTTCGACGTCGCCTCGGACGCAGCGCAGCCACACCGCGAGAGGCTCAAGTTCGTTCGATCCCGCGAAGTTGTGTCAACGCATGTAATGATTCACATCTGATTAGCTCCTCAAGTAAACCCAGAGAAGGCTGCACTCAGGCGACCGCTGCATTGTGCCAAGACCTTGATTCCTGCACTAGGATTGCACCATCCACTCTCCCCCCAAAAAACATGTCATCTCAAGCCAAAGTCAAGAAGGACAAAGAGATTATTGCCGAATATGAGACCCAAGTGAAAGGTTGGTACTGTACAAGCCTTAACATATCGCCGCTTAATGTCTTCACATACTATTGCGTAACTTTGCCAGAAGCTTGAGATGGCTGTCATTGCATTTCTTTGCAATGCTGCGGGTGGGACAGACTGTGTGTCTGTGTAGCCTGGATGACAATGATTTTAACAGATTCCTCGCAATTTCTCAGAGTTGCTTTGCGATAAATACACGCCCTTTTTTAATCCCTTTGTAAGCTTTCAGGATGAGGGCTATTTTAATGATACAATAAGTAAGATGTTACAACTTGGTTTAATTGGCTCCCTATCCCACTGATGATTACAGTGTGCCTATAAACATGGCACTGGAGCGAGCCTGGGCCTGTTTGTGCTCATTTGAGTTGTTGGAGGTTCATCATTTCTAGCAAAGTGCAGCTGGTATTTCAGTCAGGCTGTTGCCTCTTGCACAGACACTAAGGCAGCGTTCAGTAACCTTGGACAGTTTGGTTAATACAGTGGAGGTCAGGCACCTCAGGAAGGATACATTTACTCAGAGGCATGGGGATACACTTTAACATATCTATTTTCTGAGAGAAAGCTTTGCAGTACCTATGGAGAGCATATTAAAGTACGTGCATGGAGTTTGGTCATTAGTGAAATTTTAAAAAGACAAATGAGTATGATGAGTAGGGAGGGTAGTGTCCTGAAATGTCAGAACAGAGAAAGCGTAATTGCCAGAGGAAGAGAGAATGCTTGAGAAGGTCAAACAGCAAACAGTTGAGAAAGCCCATAAATAATGCATGCTCTAAGTATGAATTATAAACCATGAAAGGATTTCTCTGTCTGCCGATAAATATGTGACTAGATGAGCCACACACACACAGAGAGAGAGAGAGAGAGAGAGAGAGAGAGAGAGAGAGAGAGAGAGAGAGAGAGAGGAGAGAGAGAGAGAGAGAGAGAGAGAGAGAGAGAGAGAGAGAGAGAGAGAGAGGAAAAACATTAATGAAACTGTACTGGAACTGACACTGTGCAATGTAACATCATGGGCTAGATGCCTTGCTGTGTCTTTAAGAGACATTTCCACCCAACTTCTCACCATCTTCGTCCTATTTAATCGATCAAGCCCGCTTTCATAGACAGAGAAAGCTTTTTCCGAGGCTAAAATTCAGATTTAATTACACATATCCCCACATTTAGACATTAAAATAGTCTTAATTCCACACTTCATATTTGAGGAGTAAATAGGTCCAATATTGGGAAGAGTTGCCATTTAGGCTTAAAAGTCAAAATCAAAACAAAAATCATTTGATTCTATAATCTCAGTTAGTTGAATTCAAAGGTAGAAACCACATAGCTAAAGCTTGATTTGATCTGGTGCTGTACCACAGATCTGAGCTGGACATTCACTGTGGGTTCATGATATTTTTGACCTTCACACCCAGCTCTACTCTGTTTCACTGTGGCACCACCTTTACTTAGCTAACAAGAAAATGTACCTTGATGGTTACTGTTAGTCAGAGACTTGGTCTCAAATTCATTACTGAGGAAAAAAACGGTTCTTATCTTGGGCTCTTATTAACATCACAGAATTCATGTGGCCACTAACACAGTCCATCCACCCATCCATTCTTTTTCTGTAGCTACTTAAACATAGTCACAAGGTGTTGGAGCCTATCCCAGCAGGCACTGGGCTGAATGCAGAGAAACAACCTTGACAGTTTGCCGGTCCATCACAGGCCTCTAATCATTGTCCGAAATAGCCTTACAAAATAAAATATTATGTTTTTATGGATGGAATTTTGATATACGGGAAATGTATATTGGTGCATAAAATAGCCTACACAAGTACGCAGGCATGCAGCCGGTTTGCAGCAGTCATTATGTAATTCAAAAGTCATAAATTATTTTTTTAATAACATGTTTTTTTTTTTCTTTCTAATAAATGTAATGTTTTACATACTGCGTTGTCCCATACTGCAAACAATCTGGAACAGGACTTCTTCTACAGGAGCAAACAGTGATGACACTGGCACCTTGTCACTTCCTCCACGAGCAAGAGAGGCTCATGGCTGCTGAGCAAATCAGTCTATTGGACAGCACCATCTTGAGGTGTAATTAACATCTAGAAATAGGCCAGAAATGTGTACCCCAAATTCGATCTCCATTTTGTCCTGTACATGAACAAAGAAGATGAAAGTTAAAACATTTCACATATATTTTTATTTTACCGTACTCAGTTTTACAATTAGATATGGTATAGTAGTTGTAATTCAGTCATATCTTTTTCACAGTCTAGTTTTTCTCATTCTTATTTCATTTATAGCAATGCCCCTTTTTTAAACACACATTTCATAGTAGGTTTCAGTTTACAATGGTAGCCTCACTTGCAGTAGTCCTTGATTAAGCCTGGTCTTGAATGAATTATTACAGTTTCATAGCAAAGTACAATTACAATTTCATAGCAAAAGTAAAGGTGAATCCTTGATTATCTATGTTGTGGCTCCACATTCTGAGAGAATCTAATTCAAGTGAATGCCATATCTTGAAATCTTATATAAAACTGCCTTTTCAAAAGGAAAACAACACAGTTTTGCCACCATGGATGCTTGGAACAGGCAGTATTGGTGGTTTGATGTTTGGCGAACTAAGAAGTCTAAATATTCCCGCAAAGTGAAATGCTGCTTTAATGTACTGTAGATATCATTGCCGCTGCCCCATATTCGCACAGACAGGAAATGAACAAAGCTTGTGCTTGGAATGAAGAGTATTAGCATGTGCATGAGTGATTAGCATTCTGCAGACAAAGGTGTGGTTGACTTTCTCCCTGTTGCTGTTGCTATATTTGTCTGTTTGTGTGTCTCTTTTGATCGCTCTCTGTCTCTCCCTCTCAGTCTCTTTCTCTCTCCCTCCCTCTCTCTCTCTCTCTGTGTCATTGTGTGTTTATGCCAGTCTTTTGGCTGCGAGAGAGCCATCGCAGCTAAGGCTCTCGTCTCAGTTTCAGGAAAAGCTTTTAAGCTGACATCTTAAGCTCATTTGCAAGCCGGGCTTGGATCAGTTGGGAGCTATAAGGGCTTACTCTGACACTGGTCTCCAATAATGCTGAGTTGCTGACTACACAACAGTTCAGTCAGGCCCAGGCCTGATGCCCCTTGCATTTTTTCCCCCAACATGCCACACTTCAGCCAACAGTAGAGTCTCAGTCACAGAGTGAGCTTAAAGAATGTTTTGAGCTATTAATACAACGTGCTTGCAGCATCATCGGTTTGAGTCCGTCTTACAGCCTTCGACACACACCCTTCTCTTTGTCTAGTCCATCTACACTTTACAATAAAGATGATATTCTGAAACATGGCGCTTGTGTTGCAACTTTAATGAAATCATCATTATCATCCATCGAAATTAGCCTGTACTGTTTTTATGATCATCAGATGTTCCTCCTGACATAAACCTCAGCTTTACAAGAAATAACATTTCACAAGTTTCATTTTAGGAACTTGTTGTTATGCTGATGTTTTGCATTCCAGTTCTAAGTAAAGGCCCCATTTCCTATGGAGCCCAAAACTCAACCAGAACGACAGTAAATGGGGGATATCCTTAATCACATGCCATACTTCTAGCTGTAGGCCACGTTGCCTTTAATGTCGTTAGAGTTGTTTGGAGGCAAGCCAAGTCTTACAATCACATTCAAATTGCTGAAACATGGCATAACACAAATCATTTAATATAAATTTTGTTGTCGCTAAAATAACACAGTAACAAGTTGGGCTGAGTAAACATCACATTTTTATAAGTTGTTGGTCAGATAGAAAATACTGATGTAAACATTTTTGTTAGAGAACTGAAGGACAGGCTTTTCAGGCATTGCAGGGTTGTTTGTGCTGCTGACAGTATACTGGCCTGTTGGCTATGCTGCTGTCACAAAGAGGGACATTATTGAAGCCTCTCCTTCACTGAGGGTGAGGAAAAAGAAGCATCTTACTGTAGCCTGTTTTTTTCCTCCCTCCCAGCCACACCATATTTACTGCAGATATGCATTCCATGAGGATCGTCTCGACACACCCCTCTGTGTGTATTCATCCTAAAAGAATGCTTCGACTGATTCTGTCTCGAAATGTCATGGTTGCATTAGAGAAACAATGTCTTTGTTGCCTTTGTCATGACAACATATTGTATTAAACACTGGCTCATCATGTGCTCACATACACCCTTGAATTAAACTGTTCATGGGATTAGGTGATACTGCCTCTTACATGAGCGATTATTTTTGTCCCGTGGCTGCACAAACAGTGATGCCTGTCTTTGTTGGAAATATTTGCATCCAAAGAGAGAAGAGGAAATATGAATTCATGCAAATACTTTGTAAAGGCATACCGTAGTCATTACTGCACTCAAAAGACAAGTGCTCAAAGGACACAGCCTTGATTTGTGCCAGATTATGTCAATGTGTCAGTCTGCGTTAGGCCACATGCGACTAGCCATGCATGGCTAACTGCAGACACAGCCCCGGAGAGTGCCACTGGCCATTGCAATAGCTGGGCCCAGCTAGCTTGAATAGGCTACTTCAGCGACACTGACTCCTCACTATCTGATATTCGGTGATCTGTGCTGCAGTGATGCTGGAGCTTAATTGTCAAACCTGCAAGGCAACAGTGACCAATAGTTCTTTCTTTTTCACCGCAGATTATCTGTCAGATATCCAGACATGTAGCCTCTGCAGACATGATGTTTCTGAACTTTGAAACTGGACATTATTTGTCTTATTTAAGCCAGAGGGTTTGGGTTAAGAGGTCAAGCTCTCACAGCAGCTGAGCTCAGGCCCGTGCATGGCTGGAACAAGACATCCTTGATCTGAATGTTTCTCATGTCTGTGACATAAACCTTCAAACAATAATCACTATACAACATTTGGGTGATCATGATGAGCTTTCAGCTAGCTAACTTCTGTTTCTTGTTCTTTTGTACTATAATTTTGTTTTCTTTTGTGTCTAGGAATTCAGATCCTTTGACATGCCTTTGTTTACAACATGACCTAAACTATACAATTGTGCAACGCTATTCCATTGCTCAACCACAACCAAAACAGATGACTTAAGCAACCAGAGAAACTTTTTTCAGCTTACTTTGCTTCAGTGTTACCATCAGCTTTCTGGAAGCAATTAATTTTTTGCTCAAAATGCTTGTTAAAGTCACCAGAGCATACCAAGGTTTTAACTATTCTGGGTTTGGGAAAAAAAAATAAACATTAGTAATGGATAAAGTCTCATTAGTGAAATTTCCACATGCCATAGGGTGTGGAACATTTCAGTAACTTTGGCAAAACCCAGCACCAAGCAGCCAACATGGCATGACATTTGATTTGATATATGTTATCGTAAAACAAACAAAAATATGTGATATTATCACTAAAAGGAGAATATGAAAATATGTCGGGGCTTTCTTGTATGTTTTGCAGCTGAACTCCTTGCCAGCCTCCTCATAATTATGCATTACTCTGCAAAGGCTTGAATCATTCATCGAATGTAGTGCAGGATTGCACAGTCCCTTAGTAACCATTTAACTTCTAAAAATAACTTGCTCAGAAGAGAGGGAATGCAAATATGAGTCTGTGTGGTATCTTACTGATAATATCATATGATTAAACCCATTTAGATTTCATCATTAGGTCTTCTGCTTGTATGTTCTTTTACCCTGGCACCCAGATAATTAATAGCCTGATGAAAGAGTTACACAGGGCAAGAAATTGAGTTGTTCAGCGGTCTATTTTTGCATAGGAGCACATCACAGTGAAATTTCCTATTTTTGAACCTGATTGCTGCCCTGCTCGTCAGCACACACTATTAATTGAGTATTGAGAAGCAGAGAAAGTTGCCCTTGTCCTTGGCCATTATGCTAAACAGACAGACTGCTGAGACTGTCAGCACATGGAACTGGCCCGCTCCCATGGAGATGCCTCCAGAGGCATGTATCCAGGCAACTGGGCAACTATGGAGACCACGAGGGGTACATTTCCAAACAGCAAGGGGCTACATAACCCCCCCCCTTCTCTCTTGCTCTCTCTCTTTCTCCCTCTCTCAGTTCAAGTTAGTTCAACTCAATATGCTTTAATAGTATGAAAGTTAAGAGCAAAGCGTCAAGATAGAGATCACAGTTTGAGCGTGCGTTTCTGCTTTTGTTTGTCTGTCTGTCTCTGTCTTTCTTTTTCTCTGTCTTTGTCTTTGTCTTTCATTTGCACACATTCACTCACACGCATGGATGATGAGGGAGGCATTTTTGAAATCCTTTATTCATGATACAGAAACACCATTCAGAAGTGAATAGAAGAACTTTTCTTCTTCTGGGTCATTTTACCCCATTGATAAATTTCTACAGACTTCCCTTTCAGCCCATTGCAATCATATGCATGGCTGAAATTACTGAGTCCATTAGGGAGGAATACTCCAATGTTTTGGGCAAAATACACTTTTTGCTGACTTATCCAGACTGAGATGAGATGTTTGATACCGTTTTAGACCTCAGTTCCTGTGGGTAGAGACTGCTGTAGAGACTTAGCATAAAGAGTCATTAGCCTAGTGTCTAAGTGAATAAATAAACCTTACAGCAACTCTGAAGCTGTCTTATTTACACAGTGTATTGTGTATTTGAAATGTATGTGCTAGATCTACCTGTATCTTCAGTGGTGTGCAGATCACTGCAATGGATGGAAGGATACATGTGTTCAGCGGTTATAGTTCCACCAACTACCTCCTTGTAAAATGTTTATCTTTTTTTTTTTTTTTTTTTTTTTTTTTAATCCCAAGACATTGATTTCAAATGCACATGATACATTGTGTAAATAAGACAGCTTCGGAGTTGCTGAAAGGTTTCTTTTTTCTTTGACAGAGCCAGGCTAACGACACCCATAGACTTCAAGTCTTTATGCTATGCTAACATAAAATGCTACCCATAAGAACTGAACCAGTGGGTGTAAGAGAGGTGGAAATGATATTGAACAGCTTGTCTCAGTCTGGGTAAGTTGGAAAAAGGGAATTTTGCCCAAAACGTTGGAGTATTCCTTGAAGGGTTTCAGTGCTGCTCATCCTCTTCATGCTGTCTTGTAGAGAGAGAAACTTTTTTTTTTTGTTGTTGTTGATTCCCCTTCTGGGGTGTAAGTGTGCACGTGTGCAGTGCAAATGTGCACTCAGCCTACCAGTAGCACAATATATTCAGCCTAACTTGAGCTGTGCTATTTCAAATAGACAGCATTATACTGGTGGTTCTGATATGATTTACTGCGTATTTTTAGCCACACATTCAGCAGCTAGTTAGCCAGTGGAATTATAGCTGACTTTCTGGTTGAAATAAAATATAATCTCTTCCTTCCCAGTGGTAATGTGAATCCATTAAAGCGATATTATTACTTTAGGAGACATTTTTATCACCTGTAGTGCCAAATGCGCTGAGGCAGAGCTAAGCACCAGTATGGGCCGGCTGCCCTGGGAATTCTTAGTCACTGCGATAATTTTAAAAACCTAAATAAAATGATCATATGCTGAGCACAAATTAGATATAGCGGTGAGTAATTTTTCCTATTTCAGTTCCTAACTTTGAGAGAGAGTGAGAAAAAAAACAGCCTGGATGCTTGAGCACAAATTCACGGTTCAAATTCATACAGCAGCATATGTGAGCTTCAAACAGGAAATCTTATGCCAAAGTGAAATATAGTCTCTTGCATTTTATACTAGGAATTATAATATCAGCCTGTTTGTAAATACCATATTGACCATAATTTAAAATATCAGACAAAAACAGCATTTTTTCCATTCTCAGACTATGAATAGGAGCAGTAAGTTTCCAAACCTCATAAGCAGAAACCACAGCAATCTTGAATCCAAAGAATGCCTGCATTTTTTTAAGACTAACTTCACTGAAGTCTCTCTCAGCACAATGCATTTTGAGAGGCTGACCTATTTTATATTTTCCGTGCTGTCTGCTGCAATCATCAGACATGCATCTCACATGCACATGTGCGCTAACCCAGCATCTAGACACAAAACCCACCCCCCATTACACACATACACGCATATAGAGTAGACAGATCCATTTTGACATTCAGTTTTATCTAATTATTGCGACTTTGTTCTTTCATTAGTGTGCATGCTAGATTGTTTTCACGCATAAGCTGAATTTGTATTATCTGCATTATGGGCCTTTCTCTATCCAGTACTGAAGCACTGCAGCTTTAATGCTGACCTGCAGCACTGGTTTGGCAGGCAGAAGTGTGAGCTCAGTGTATAAGCCCACTTCACTTGAGGGGGTCTGTTCCTTCTGAAGGTGACGTCCCTTTTTGTTTTGCAGAGATCCGTAACCAGCTGGTTGAGCAGTTCCGCTGTCTGGAGCAGCAGTCAGAGTCAAGGCTGCAGCTGCTGCAGGACCTGCAGGAGTTCTTCCGTCGAAAGGCTGAGCTCCAGCTGGAGTACTCCAGAGGCCTGGACAAGCTGGCCGAGCGCTACTCCGCCAAAATCCGCACCTCTAGAGAGCACCAGCACTTCAAGTGAGTCTTGCTGTTGTCTGTCCACTAACCCACTGCAGCGTCCATATCAGATGTGGCGGGCTGGTAAACAACTGTTACATATTTCATACTGATCAGTGGCACGGCACAGAGAGAAAGAAACAGAAAGGGAAGAGGAAGAGAGAAAGGACTTGAAAGGAAAAGGGAGGGGGAGGGATGCAAGCAAAAGAAATGACCTGAACTGAAACCAGGACAGGGCCAAGAAAGCTTGAGGCCTCAGGCTGCTGTGTTTCTCCCAACTAGGTCAGACCACCCCACCACCCCTCCACCCCTTTTTATATGGGGCTGTCATTTCATTTCCATTCTCACACAACGTCACGCTAGACTGCTACCCAAATACTCACATTTTCTCAATGGACGCAGAAAATAAGTCATGGACTCACTCGGGAGCTTAGGGAAACAATGGGGCTGTTTTTCTCCGTCAGTGATTGTTCTTACACTCAGATCGACTGATATTGTTTAACTGTTTTTATAACAGGGACCTGTGGAGTTTAGATATACCTTGCAGCATGCTGATGAATTGCTGTTTAGATGCCTTAACCACCCTGCAGTGTGCTGTGACTTTTACTTCTTGTTCTTGTTGTTCAATTGGTTGAAGTTATTAAGAACAACCAGGGATGTAATCATAAACAGAAAGCAGACAGGAAAATAATTATTTCCCTTTAGAAATCAGTAGTAGTACAACCACACAGTGAAATGGAGGAAGAAATTGAACCTGGCTTAGAGAGTACTGTGGAACAGAAGGTATAATTGATAAGTAAGCATTTGCACACTCTTTCATTTGACCTAGCAATGTCAGTAGCATGCAACAGACTCATTGGTTTCTTCAGAGCACTCTCTCAGGCCTCCTCAGCCAGTTGGACACACAGTAAAGTGTAATCGTGGAGGAGAGCTTCGGTCACTGGGACACTGATATATGGAACATTCCCTCAAAGCAGGGAGACCCCTGTAAGAGATTCACATTGCGTGGCTTCTTTCTACGCCCCGGTGTCCCAGTTTCTCCCTGCTCACATTAAATGGTCATCATTTTATCTGTCTTTCACATTCACAGACTACACTGGACTGCTTAAGTCTCTATCATTAATAATTCCATAAAATCTTCAGGTTTCAGGGCAGACTCTCCTTCTACTACTAGGGATGCAATGATTTTGAAATTCTGGGCCATTACTGATGACTATCTGCCAATAGCAGATAGAGATATTTTTTTACTGAACTGTTTTAAAGTGTTTAGGGCTTCTTTATACTATGTTTGAATGAGTACAAATTCAGGCAATACGCATTTTTCATTATCGTAGCTTTAGTAGACACACTGTTAATGTTGCAGAGCAATTGACTGGCAAATTGTACTTTATGATCTTTAGACCTTGTCTTGAATCTCTTATTGTTGACCTTCCATCTGTACTTGAACTTCTTGTAGACTGTCAGGCTGCAAGCCATCTTTTCTATTTTAAACTACCCATGCAGCTGAGCAGCTTCTAGTATACAGTCTGATCTGTCATCTTTCATCTGGGAACTTAAAGTTATCATGCCTTGTAACTCTATAGTCTCTATAATGAACCAGAGAGAGCACAGCTGAAGATTCACAGTCAGGTTCAGTCAGTTCAGTCAGGTTCCTGGCATACGATGTCCAGGATCAAACACCTGCTCTACTTTAAAGCAGGACCAAGCGGAATAGCCTGTTCAAGTGTTTATTAAAGTGTTCTTGGATGAAAGGTGGAGTGAAAGGGGGCAAGAGCTGCTAAAGCACTCTGGATTACCTGTAACAGTATTTGAGTGCAGCTCTTTTAACTCATTGTAGAAACTGAACAATTCTAATCATCTCCACCAGGCAGCAGCCTGGAGGGGATTATGCGGTCCTGGCCATTTGGTCTTTGTGTGTGTGTGTGTGTGTGTGTGTGTGTGTGTGTGTGTGTGTGTGTGTGTGTGTGTGTGTTTCTGTTCGTGGCTAATCTCTCCAACCACTGGGCCTATGTGTGCACAGTTATGACTGTATGATGAAGAACCTCTCATGGCTGTGGTGATTGAAACCCTTTGCAGAACGTTTGTTTTGGCTACTGCCGCTGTCTTTAGTCACTATCTAACTCGCTCGACCACCACTGCTGTCTCTCTCTTCCAGAGTAGCTATGCTGCTTCCTCACTTAATTTACTGTCTAACTCGCTCATTTTTGTATTCTATTGTGGCTGTGTTCGCTTAGATCATGGGTGGAAAAAAAAAATCCAGCATGTATATGTATATATTTTTATGTATATATGTGTATATGTATACACCACTGACAAGGAAATCCAGTCAAAACTGCTTTGCTAGCTCAGTGTAGTTTAACAACAACAACAAAAATATTTCTCCATAGTTTGTTCAGAGGTAACACCAAAAGGTGCTCTCATACCTTGTACCGTCAGGCGCTGAATAGCGTTGAGGAGGACCAAATGCATGATTTCAGTGGGTGACTCGCTCAGTGATTGACCAGTCACGATACTAAAGTAGTTAGTCAAAGATTTACTGTCATCAGCATCAGTACTGCCAGCTGAAATCTGGGAGATAATCTGCTTGTTGAAGACAAGGAAGGACTGCGGGACTGTGGGAGTAAAAATTCAATTAAGGCTGTGTGACAATTCATAACCACATTAATGCTGACATAAGTGGAACTGCTTCTTTTATCTCAGTTAGATGCTACTCAGTTACCAAATACATAAAAATACCAATTGTTTTCTGAAGTACCATAAATCAGTTTGGTATACTGGTGTAAGTGTCTCATGATATCTGACTGACTAACTGTCTTGAAGTAAGTTCATACCTAATGATTGATTAAATTTGTTTTTATTTTTTGACATACCAAATTTATTACAAAAACAAATTTGTCAAGATCAGTTTTTGATAAAATGCAACGTTGGTTCGGATTCTATTATGAACACAAATTTTGTGCATTAGAAACTTTTTGTAATGGAGGCCCCGGATGCCCCACAAACTATTGGTATTTACAACGTCTAGAGCTGCATGCCATTCATTCACTGTCTAGTAGTCAGAGCTAGGCCTACAGCATTTGCTGTTGAACTGATTTAACACCATCTGTACTTACAATATGTTCATTCTTCTGAAATCGAGTTCTCAAGTGAACTTGCAAGAATGGCACCCGGGCAGCACAAACAAAAAAGCAGTTCATTTCTCTATCCAGATACTAGATAGATACTCATTGCTTATGTGATATGATACAAGGTGTTTAGTCTTAGTTCTTATACAAATCACCTGCTTGATATAGATGTGTTCGCTATAAGTAAATATTGCCAGTAATAAAAGGCACTAAGCCTATGACTCATGTCCATACACAAGCTGTATATGAAGGACATGATCCAGCAATGGGTCTTAAATATTTCAACTGCATTGAAATTGCTGTAATGTAGAAAAACAGTTTAATATTTGCTTAAGACAATAGCAGAAATCGGATAAACTCTGTGGTGTGAGAGTAATTGAACTCACATGCTCCCTCAAGCAATGTAGACAAGTGCACTCAGCATGCCGTCTGTGTGTGTGTGTGTGTGTGTGTGTGTGTGTCAGTCTGAATATGCTGCAGAGCTGCTCCCTTTTTGCTGATTCCTCACCACATGTGCAGTGACGCCCTGATCTCTGGTATGTGAAGTGCTGAACCTGGGACTAATTGACAGACTCACATTGAGCAGTCTGTAACAGAGGCATGTCATTCTGCTTTACCTTGAAGATTTGTTTTGTTCTTAATAGACATTACACAAAGCCTGAGCAGCAGGTGCTGTGACAAGAGTTAGGCTTGTCAAGCAATTACAGGTGTGTGTTCGATCCTTCCACTTAGTCTTGGAGACAATTATCTGTTTTTTTCCATTCATCTGTGATCTGCTCTTCATTTGTTGTGGAGAATACACTGTCCAGACACAGTGTGGTGTTTTCCAAGAAATCAGCAGTTTCATAAATGATGATTATTGAAACTGATCAAGCTCTTGATCTTTGGCGTGCATTACTTTAATCATTCCAAAATGGAGTAAAATCTAAACTCATTGCTTAACGCTCTTGCAGATGTCCCAGAACGCTGCTCGGAGTAAACCCCAGTGATTTTCTTCTTCTTCTTCTTCTTCTTATTATTATTATTCTTGAGTACTGTCTTCATAATCCAGCAAGATTTTAAAGTTCCTAAAAGGGAAGGGGGGTATTAAGGGCTGCATTTTCGACAACAATACATTCCAGCAGGGCTTGGTAGGGTATTGTGTCAACCCGGACAAACTGCCCAGCCACATGAAAATATCCTGCTCGTTGGGACTGACATAGGTACTGGTCTTTCTAGTGCTGCAACAGTATGTTAGCACCTGTTTTCATAGCTAGGCTTGTTATACTAGAGCTGATGTGAGAAAGTCCATGACTAATGCGATCGCAAGCTAAGGGTCCACATTAGACTGAAGCCCTCACCTTACTCTCTCTGTGTCTGTCTCTCTCTTTCTCCCCCTTTACATATATATCCATATCTATCTATCTATCTATCTATCTATCTATCTATCTATATGTGTGTATATGTATAGATATAGATGTAGATAGATATCAGTGTAGATATGTGTAGATATATAGATATAGATATATATTTAGAATACAAGGTATAAAATAAAACTCTTTTTTTAAAGACTAACAAATTCTTGTCCTCTTAATATTCCAGAAAGGACCAGAATCTCCTGTCTACTGTGAACTGTTGGTATTTGGTTTTAAACCAAACCAGGCGGGAGAGTAGAGACCACGCCACCCTCAGCGACATCTACAACAACAACGTCATTGTCCGCCTGGCCCACGTGGGCGAAGATGTCATCAGACTTTTCAAAAAGGTCAGAATTGGAATGAAATGGATGCCAGTATTTTAACCCTGATTATTTATGCATACAATCACAAAACGCATCCGGTCAAGTAGCATGACCAGTGTTTCCTTTACATTCATTTAGCTGTGGCGGCCTGCCTACAGTGGAAAGCTCGCTACCACAGCTGCAAAAATGTAAATGAAAATTCATTATCTGGTCTTATGTTTCAGCCCACCAAAATTATGTGTTACTGAAGGATAATTGTCTACATGTGATGACATCAGTATCCGTTAAGAGCCATTATCCAGCTGCAACACCTACTGGAATCCTGAAATGGACTCAGGAGTGAATTTGGATCTTTCAGTTATTTTCATTAATGATTATGTTCTTGATTGAGCACTTAGTTGTTTGGCCCATGAAATGTCAGAAAACGGTGAAAAATGTTGATCACAGTTTCCCACAGCCCAAAGTGACTCCTCAAATGTCTTGTTTTGTCCCAACCAACAATCTACAACCCAACGATATGTCATAGAGGACTAAAGAAGCCAGAAAATAATCACATCTGAGCGGCTGTATTCAGAAGAATTAGAAATGTCACTCATAAAAATGACTCAAAACGACTAATCAGTTATCAAAATAGCAATTAATTTAATAGTTGGCGGCTAATCGACGATACGACTAATCGTTGCAGCTCTAGATCTTATAGTACAGATTTAAAATTACCCCGACCTCCCACTGCTGCGTAACTGTAGTATTTTTCATTCTGTCTCATGCTTATGCAGTGTTTATTTCCTTTGGGATAATCTGAGGCAGTTTTCCCCTTGCCATGATGTTTACTGTTATCACAGTGTCTTGATGAAGCCAGCGATGCTTAATCGGTGCTCTAACTCTCAGAGGCCTTTTGCATGCAAGCCGTCAGGTGGATGCACAGTGCACAAGGGGTTCAGCTGAGTCTAACCCCTCTCTGAGGTTTTATCTGCCTAAATTAGCATCAGTTAAGCTTCAGTGTGAGCACATGCCTTGCTGTTGGCAAGTGGTCTCTTTACCTCACTTATCTTTTATCACCTCTCTCATTCTTCATGTGCACTGCTGCACTCAGCTTCAGTTTGCTTCCTGTTTAGTTGATCATTTTTTATGTTGCTCTTTTAACTTTTTCTTCCAAGCTTCTGCTCATGACTGAAGGTTGCTTCACCTCACATTTTCTTTTTACACTGAATTCACAGGGTAGTAGGTGAGGACTCATGCAGTAACCTGCTGATCCCATGAGTTGTGACTTGACTCTCATATTCTGCATTTTCACAACAGAATACTCTAACAACGTTGCTGCTCTTTGGATCTACCTGAGTACCTTCACAAGGTGTATTCTTGATATATCGCATGTGTGAGGGCAGCATAGGGCCCACAGTTCAAGGTCTATGATGAACAATCTGCCTTGGGGAGCTCAGATCAGTATCGATTGACAGCAGCAGGAGTCTGCTCTGATTTAAGCCCTCTAGGGAGCTCTGTGCTGTCAAGATGGAAGCCTTGATGAGGACGGGATGCCTTGTGGCCAGCACAAAGATGAAGGCTAATAACTGCCTAGAGAAAAACTGTCTCCCTCAGCAAGAAGTTAGCTCGAGTTGTGACAAAGGTACTCGGAATAACAACCCTGCAATGATAAAACATACAGAACGTACACATCTGGGAAGAAAATTAACCAGTTATGGGGTTTGTTGACACAAAGCTCAAATTTATTTGACCGTTTTTGAGTTAAAGTTTAATTTGCCTCATATTTGAAAATGCAAGGTTGTTGTTTTGACAAGTGGTCCCAGAGAGGTGCAAAAATAGGATTGATTGTGCAAGCTACACCCCATATCCCCTCAACAGGATTACCAGAGACACTCTTCACTGGCTCCATTCCTCTCCTTGGGCTTTAAGCTCCATCGTGGGACATGTCCAATTCATCATAGGCTCCTAGCCCCTGAAACTGAGCCGAAACTGTGACACTTTGCCCTGGAAAATGTTCTGCTGCTACAGTTCTATTTTTGTCTGCATGTACACTCAGAGCATTGTATTAGATCTTTTCTGGTGCGGAGGGAAATGACAGCATTTCAACCACTGCTGAGCTCCCTTACGCACAACATATTACTGTCACGTACCAGTCAAGTTTTCTCATATGGTAATGCAGTTTTATTAAATAACCCAGTTCCTTCATGTCTTCTCTACGTGTGATGATGTGTGAGATTCTCGCCTGTTTCTCTCTTTTGCAGAGCAAAGACATTGGGGTGCAGATGCACGAGGAGCTGGTGAAAGTCACAAATGAACTCTACACGGTGAGTTAAAAAATATTGTTGTGCCTATTTTTTATCTAAGCTTTCTCTCTGTACCTTCTTGGTTGTTATACATCTTACTGTGTCCCTCGCCTATCTTGGCTTGGTAACTCTGAAGCCGAGCATCTCTCAGTCCTCAGCCTTGAGGGTGAATACAGCCTGTTACCTGTAGAGAAGCTAGCCAGGTGCTGTCCACAGCAGATATGCCATATCAGCACTGCAGCCTCTAACAGGTCATTTCTTCCTGCTCCTGAGGACATGAAAGGGGAGAATTAGCATTTTTCCTCCCACTGTGAATTTGCACAGCAGTTGAAGGAGAGAGCGCTCTTGCCTCTGGCTCAGCTCCAAGCAAACTCAGCAGTCTGTACTGCAGAGGTGCCCTGCTCCTGGCAAAAGTACGCTGCTGTACATTCTCTGCCAGTGCTACATGTGACCAGACACATCTGTTTGAGTGTTACTGTAACAGTTATCCCCTGGTCCAACACCTGATGTTGTACATACACACAGAACACACGGGCAGGCTCACTCACATACACACTTGACAATGAAATATTAATTCCCAGAGACAGGATGTGTGTGGATGAACATTTTAAATAGCCGAATTCAGTGCTGGGGCCTCTTCAATTGACTGTGAAGAAGAACAGATGAAGTAATGGCATTTGCCATACAATATGTGGGAGCCATTAACTGTGGTATGGATGGACTTGGATGAGTTTGCACAGACACAGAAAACTGTTCCCTTTTGATTCTCATTGTTAAGTGGTACCATAATATTATGTTGCTTAATGTTAAAAAAAAAACTAATTTGCAAAGCTGATCGTTGGTATGAGAGAAAACATTTTAGAAACATGTGAACATGCCTGCCCTCACTGCTCTTGAGTTATAACTTTATCTAATCTACTTTCTGGCTAAATTTGATGACTAGTGTCGACAATAGTTTTGCCAAGTAAAGAACAGGTTCAACTTGAAATAATGTCTAATAGTTTCCAGGACCAAAACACAGTTTAAAAGAGCATTCCAGTTTCACAACAATCCATTTCGCAATGCAAGCGGGGGGTACTAAAGATTTCACAACTTATAATCAAAATCCCTCCATTTTCAAACATGACTTTTGGTTGAAACACCCACTTTATAATGTTTTAATGTCTATAATGTTTGTGGCTAACAAAGCCATCACCATTCATAAACCACAGAGCTGATAACTGGCTGTGTAAAGCAAACACTTCTCCAGGGATTATTTTCCAGTGGAAAGATGGTTCACTGCACCCAATTTCCAGTCATCAAAACACAACAGTGCTGATGCGTTTAGGAAAACGAATGTGGGGGACTTTATTACGGTGAATGAATGGAATGAATGAATGGAAACCTATGTCTGGATAAAAGGAAAATTATATTGAAATTGTAAAATATGACTGCTTGCTTTGGGAAAAGATCAGCAGAAATGTGAAGTCTATACATTTTGTAGATGATACGCTAAACATGCACAATCAGTGTTATAGTCCTGTAAGATACTCGAGACATGTACACTTTGAAAACTCTACTGATCCATGGTTTCTACTGACAGCTGCATACCTATTTCAGTTACCATGGCATCACATTTCTTTTTGAATGTTATCGGTAAACAGGCTATCAGTCAAAGATAATTCAAGAGAATCAGTATTCCACAGAAGTGTGAGAGAAAATCTCTTGCATTTGAAAGTCTCTCACTGACACTTGAAATTCATTATATTCATATGCAGCACTGAAATCCTGTTACATGCACTCCTGAAAACCACTCATACTGTTGAAACGCTCATATACGCTATCAAAAATCTCTTGCATTCCCTTTGGTAATGCACATGCTGTGTACACAATTAAAACATCTCACTGTCACTCCCTTAGCTTTTTTTCAGTAATACAAAAAAGTAAATAGAAATCAATAACAAAAAAAAAAAAAAAAGATTGCTGCGTCATGCACAGTGAATATGATAATGACACCCTCACAGACCTAGTTTTTTTGTTCAGTTTCACCAGTTTTTACATCTTGATTATAAAATATCTATTAGATAGATAGATAGATAGATAGATATACTTTATTGATCCCAACCAGGGAAATTCTGGTGTTCCAGCAGCAACAGTAGAACATACAATAAAGTTAAATAAAAAAAAGAATAAAGGCTAAATATATACAATAAAGACTATAAAGACTAAAAACTAAAATGTACAATAACGGCTAACCTAAGGAAAAGAGATATGAGATGTGAAATATACAGATGGTAATGAATATGACAATATACAGATGGAACTGAAGTATATACATGATTGTATAGATAAGGAGAGTTAGCATGAAACCACGAAACCAAGAACCAAGTGGCAGAACCAGTAAGTAAGTAAGGGAAAAAAAACAGTGCCAAGCAAAATAAAATTATGAACCTTAGGGCTCCTACACACCCTCACACAGACAAATATTTGATACATATTTGTGCATATTTCTATGTTTTTATTCAGGCCAGTATATGTGAACAGCAGCCTAGTACGGTAAATAACAGACAAGGTAATGATTAGATAGGAATGTGGTGCAGTCACTTTGTGAGTGTGTCGATACTGACATATGGCACAGGTGTGTCTGTGGTTTCTGAATCATTTGGAAACAGTCTTCAACTTGGCATCAGTATTATTCATGCATGGATTATTCATATGGATTTATTTAAAAAAAAAAAAAGATATGGACTGGATGCATGTGTGTGTTTCACAGTACTGATATGAGATTTTTGCAGATTTTGACAAAATTACTTTTTTCACAATAGTGAGATTTTGCTTTTTTTTTTTTTTTTTTTTTTTTACAGTGGACGTCTCAAAGAAGTGTTAAACGCTCAGTTAAAAGCCATGTTCTGGATTTTCTTGCTGACCTTCATTATAGTGTTTTTATTGTAGCGAAAGTGCCCTGACGAGTAAGGGCAACTCGTACTCCTTTTCGAAAGGATGTTCGAGGATTCATGAATGTGCATTAAATTACAAACAGATTTGAATTACAAATACTGACATGGTATAAACCACAAGAGAAATATTCTCACATGTAACATTATATAGCACTTTACTGTTATTGATTTTTCTTATTTTTCATTCATGCATTATTAAATGTCTGTCTCCCGCTCCCACAGATACAGCAGGCATCGTAGGCCCACTGTCCTTTGCATGTAGAGAATGCCGTAGCAAAAGGTGTTAAGAAAGCCAAATCAGTATGTTAAATAAAACTTATATACTGCATGTACACATTCATTACATTGTATTAGTGGAGAGTGTGTCGAAAATTAAATAGGGAATGAATCATTGCTTTTAGGCTTGGTGTTTTTTTGTGGCAGTCAAATAGTTTCTGGTTTCACACAAAGCAGGCAAGGTTGTTCGCTGTCACTTTGTAACCTCCCTTCCTCCCTTGCTGATTGATCTCTGAGTCCTTTGCACATCAATTTCAATCAAGGTTGCTTGGAAACCAGAGCTTCAGAGTGGGTAAAGGAGCAGCAGAGGTTGTTTATTTTTGCAGTTGGTTTCAGCGTTAGCAGTTTTAACAATTAGATGGGATCACTTTCAAGGCACATGGAGCAGGAATCTGGGTTCAATTTGCGACAAATTCCTCCAGTTAACAGGGAAATATGGGCAGGATTCATGCCACGTGAACAACAGGGGTGTACGCTGTATTTGTGAATGCTGCCTGTGCGTAATGTCGAACAACAGCAGCTGATCACGCAGCGTTTAAGGAGGAGGGAGCAAAGAGGCAATGAGGAAACATGGGTGAAGTAAAACAGACATCATCTTCTTATCTTTTTTGAATCTGCTAACATGCTCTGGTGAAGACAAACCCATGGCCCACCCTTGAATTGTCTCACACTGGGGACAAGGTCAGGACATGAGTTTGACCAGATTTCACTACAACCAGTCACATATCTGCCATTTATTAAAAAAAAAAAAAAAGAAAGAGAATACACATGTGCGCGTTACAGTCTATCATGTCTGAGCTGCCTTGAGCTGAAAAATAATTGTTAGCTACAGGAGTTGTGGAACCACACTGGTGTGAGCGTGTGCTCTGAGAGAAAATGATTTGAGTGTAAATGTAGTGTACACAGAATGGTACACTTCTAGCCACTTTTGATCTGTAGTATGTGTAGGGCTGGGTGATATATTGGTATTAGTACTGATATAATGATATGAGACCAGATATTTTCTTCAATGCTTGATATCGTAACATGATGATATGGCACAAGTGTTGTCTCTTCCATGTTTTAAAGGCTGCATTTTGATAAAGGGATGACAGTTTCTTAACTTACTAGACTGACAATCCAAATTGCTAATGACTGTTCTAAAAATCCCAAATCTTGTGTGTAAATATCTTATGAACGCACCATAATTTTTAAAACATCGTCACAATATTGATATCTAGGTATTTTGTCCAATATATTAGAGATATTGTATTTTGTGTGTATTTCCCAGCCCTACTTGTAAATGGAGACTTTTATGTTGGGATCATCCTTGAGCAAAGCACTGAAAAAAGTCCCTTTCCACTTCCTGTGGTATTTAACAGACATTTTTGCATGACTCTTGATGCTACAATAGTTATACTTTGATGACCTTGATACTGAGTTAGTGTGTGTTTTCGCAGGTGATGAAGACATATCATATGTACCACACTGAGAGTCTTAGTGCGGAGAGCAAGCTGAAGGAGGCAGAGAAACAGGAGGAGAAGCACATCGGCAAGGCCAATGATATTAGTGCCAGCCTGCTGCGTTACGGCCATGACGACCGCCCACAGCGACGCAGCTCCGTCAAGAAGATGGAGAAAATGAAGGAGAAGGTCTGTTTTGGTTTGTAGGACTGTGACACATGTGGGCTGTACTCTGTAGCCATGTCTGTCCCCAAGCCCAAGTCATTAAACTGTAAATGCTAGAGTAATGAGCCTCTTTAATATCACCACTTAATTAAATTTAGTAATTGGTGCAGTACCCTCTTCTCCACATATTGCCAAGTATTAAATAGTCACTTTCCACTTCCTTTAATATATGAAATGTTCTGTAATAACATTATATTGAAAAAGTAATGCATCATTTAAGTGCAGTAAGAATCCATTTAGGTGTCTTATATTGAAGAAGCACTTTCTTTTCCATCTCTTTCCATAGAGACAGGCAAAGTACTATGAAAACAAGCTGAAATGCACAAAGGCCCGGAATGACTATCTTCTGAATCTGGCAGCCACCAACGCCCTGGTGGCCAAATACTACATCCATGATGTCTCAGATATGATCGATGTAAGTTGCAAACAGCCAGAGCCAAAACGCAAATAATATAAAGACTAAGAATCGTGTTTTGGTCTCAGAGCTGCCCAGTTTTTTTCACATTTACTGTAGAAGTATTTTTATGGAGTTACACTGACTGGATGTTTTACTTCTTGTCCCCAGTGTTGTGACTTGGGTTACCATGCCAGCTTGGCACGCACCTTGCGAACCTACCTGTCTGCAGAGTACAGTCTGGAGACTTCTCGCCACGAGGGTCTCGACCTGCTGGAGGGAGCGGTAGATGCCATGGATATCAGAGGAGACAAGCTTAAGGTTATGGACATGCACAGCCAGATCTTCTGCCCTCCAGCGCGCTTTGACTATCAGCCACACATGGGGGACGAGGTAAGGTTACTGCAAAAAGACAAGGGCATCACAGTGGTTTCATTATGGGGGTTAGATCTGGGTTTTTTAAACTATTTCTGGACCTCCAAGTTGACTTTCAAAGAGCTGTGGACCCCCATTTGAAATTATTTTACCCCATAGCAACCTTATATTAAGACACTGTGTGCATTTGTGAGAGGAAAAATAAATACTTAATGCTAATTTTGTTTTTTTTCCCCCTGATTTTATGGTTGCTGTACTTTTGCTCTGTATGTTTTAAATTGTCCTGATCTGTTTCCCTCTCTCTGTGCATGCCAGGTGTGTCAGGTGAGCGCGCAGCAGCCCGTCCAGACCGAGCTCTTGATGCGCTACCACCAGCTGCAGTCCCGCCTGGCCACGTTGAAGATAGAAAATGAAGAGGTAAGGAGTGCAGTCCTGCTAATCTTGGAAACTTGAAGGTAGCCATTAATTTTTTACATCACCTTTTCAGTGGAAAACTCAGCAAACTGTTCACCAATGTGGTATTTAAATTAATACATCCTTGTGCCTGTCAGGGGAGAACAGTACAGAAGGTACAGATAGGTGAAAAAAGTACAGAATTAATAGTTAATACTTCTGTCTCCATATATTTTCAGTGGGCAGTGCTTTCCCTAAGTGACTTATGAGATTATACGCATGCACAGCAAAAGGGCAAGGGTGTGCGTTTAACACAGTTTCTCTAGAAAGCGCCTGAAAAATAATCATTGATTATCTTGATTAATTTGCAACAGGTAAATCATTAAAGCTATGAGGTGGTAACACTTCAGTTTGTAAAGCTTGGATTACCAATCATATATAATTGTTCAAAATCTAAAATTCACAGTTACCGGTTATCAGTTAACACAGTCAACACACATAGCTATAGTGAGAATTAACTTATTCACAAGTTGCATCAGAAATTTGGGTACTTAGTTACAGTAGAGAGTTTGGGAAAGCTGGTACACTGACAAATAAAGCAATAGACAAGGCAGTAGGTTCACATGTTGTTCAGACACAGGCTTAATTTACTGTCTGAAAGAGAAGGAGAATGCACTGTGCATTGCCAAGATATTGCAAATATGTGTTATCATTCAAGTTATCAATCACATGACACCAACTTTTGCAGCACAGGTCTCATTTAGTCATGGTCTTAAAAACTGATTTCTGTAGGAACATCTTATGGAAATAACTTTAATTGCAATTATCAAAGTCCTGGTGTTTTGTCTTTCTTGGTTTGGTGTTGCTATATTTAAAATATGGATTGACGCCTGTAGATGACCCCAACAACCTCCCGCTATAGACGCTGTTTCCTCTGTATCCTTTAACTAACATGCACTGTATGTACATAACAGCGACTAGCAATCAGTCTTCAGAGCTGTCAGCCTGCATTTGTATTCATCTATAATCGTGACATTGACCTGTAGGGTTGTCTCTCATTGTTCATCCAGTCTGCTGCCATGACAGGGGGCCTATCATTGCACCCAGACTCTGGCATGCTGGCCTGGAGTCACCAAGGCTGCTGTGACTCACGCAGACCTGTTTAAAGGTCACACGTGTGTGTGTGTGTGTGTGTGTGTGTGTGCCTGTCTGTTATGAATATGGAAAACCACACTCCCTCCCTATCTGTCTCACTTTATAATCTTTCATTTCACAATCTTTCCTGGTCCGAAGCAGTTTGCCCTATTTTTTTTTTTTTTTTCTCACAGTGCTGCACTCTCAAGATGCTTCTAAATTAGCCTGCAGTCTAATAAATTTGCTTTACTGTGTACGGTATATTGCATGTTTAGACCATGCAACCTATTTGTGACACTGTAAAGCTGTATAGCATGTAGAAATATCTGCAATAGGTGTGAGAGCAAATTTTCACCAGAGTAGATTTTTCATACCTTCAAGTCAGTGGTATTAGATTAGATTAGATTAGATTAGATTCAACTTTATTGTCATTGCACAAAGTACAAGCACTAAGACAACGAAATGCAGTTTAGCATCTAACCAGAAGTGCAAAAAAACAGAAAGTGCAGTGGATATAAATATATGCATACTGTGGTCCCTCGTTTATCGCAGGAGTTACGTTCTAAAAATAACCCGCAATAGGCGAAATCCGCGAAGTAGTCAGCTTTATTTTTTACAATTATTATAGATGTTTTAAAGCTGTAAAACCCCTCACTACACACTTTATACACTTTTCTCAGACAGGCATTAACATTTTCTCACTGTTCTCTCTTGTTTAAACACTCTCAAAGTTCAAACCTTCGTAGAAAAATAAGTCCAGTATTATAGAATGAACGCATTCTGTGCTGTACAGGAGACATGGCACGGAGGAGATTGATTGACAATGGTCTACAGTCCCTTAGCCAATCAGGACGCAGAACACAATGCGCTGTTAAAAAAAAAAAAAAAAGCATGCAAAATTGCACTAAAAAAAATCCACGAAACTGCGAGGCCGCGAAAGGTGAACCGCGTTATAGCGAGGGACGACTGTATTATCTATAGTTTATTTTATTTAACAGATTTTACATGTTGCATGTTGTAACTACTATTTTTGAGATGATACAGAATCATATTACACTATAGCTTTCCTCTGCTGTTGTTGTCAGGTGAGGAAGACTCTTGACGCTACCATGCAGACTCTTCAGGACATGCTCACAGTGGAGGACTTTGATGTTTCAGAGGCCTTCCAGCACAGCCAGTCCACAGAGTCAGTCAAGTCGGCTTCCTCTGACTCCTACATGAGCAAGGCCAACATTGCCAAGAGACGAGCCAATCACCAAGAGACTGAGGGCTTCTACTTCACCGTATGTTCTCAGAAAAATAAGCCACTGCAGCGTGGGACCCATATAACCAGGAATAACCCTGTTGCTATTTATTTGTTCCCTATGCAGAAATATAAAGAATACCTGAATGGCAGCAATCTCATTGTTAAACTTCAGGCCAAGCATGACCTTCTGAAGCAGACTTTAGGAGAAGGTGAGACTTTAGTTTGGAAAAATGTTAGCACAAATGATTGCTTTTACAGCTGTTGTCCAGGTAAGCAACATACTGTATTAAGCAATATGCTCAAAACAATTTTTTTCTGGTAATAGCAGGACATTACAGCTGCTTGTAGTTTAAAATATATGTTTGCTTTTCCTCTTATGGCTGTAGCTTGATATGATCCTTCTTGTAGCTAATTTAAACATTTCTAAACTTAAACGAAAGCCTAACCGTGTTGTGGCATAAAAAATATTACCTCATGAAATATTAATGAATGAAATATTATTTCTTATAACTACCATACTGTTTAGTCTATATACAGGTACAAATGGGAATAGGTGCTAGATGGTGCTACAACTCCATAAAGTTTCATATTTTACCTTTAAGATTCAAGACAAAAAGGGTACAAAGAATCAGTAATGGGGAAACTTCATACAATTAATTAGTTAAATTAATTAGTTAATACAAGAATGATTTAGACATTACACTTTACACTAGACATTATAACAATACACTTTGGGGCTATGTTAACTTATAGCATGCCATAATTATGCATATATGCCTTATATTTATTTTGTGTTATTCTGAGCTAAAGGAATGAATTAGAGTGCATACATTTTCATGCAGTTGTGTTGCTATTTCAAAATTATGCAAGCATCTGCTTTTGGCTAGGGATTATTTGAGGTTGACATGAAGTAGGATTGTGCTGGAAGCAGTTTTTACACATGACATGATCACAGAAAAGCATTTCTGATTGACTGATCAAAGTGCGGCAACTGAGTTTGAGTACAGTGGGATGTGTGTGTGTGCTTGTGTGTGGCGTGCAATGTTATATATCATGAAATCATTCTACTGTATAAATCAGCCCCCACAGCCTCCTACTCTTGTTGCCCCTGGATACATTTTCATTTTGCAGCGAGAGTAGACAGGCCATCCCCTTCTGGGGCTCTTGTGCTGTTTCTAGGGCGACCACTGAATGACCGCTGCCTGGCAGTGAGTCAAAGGCAGCTATGGCGTTCACCCCATTGAGCCTGTCTGAATAGATGCCCGTTTTCTCATAACACCCCTTTCCGTCTCCATCTGCCAGCCTTGTATACCCAGCCAGCACTCAACCGTACCACTAACTGCTGTCATTGTAAAACTAGCTAATACTAATTTTCTCTTTTCCCTCTTTTAGGGGAAAGGGCTGAATATGGAACAACAAGGTAAGATCTCCTGTGAAAAGAGGGTGAATAAAGTAGGCAATGGTGTGTAAAATCCTTCCTGTGTCCTTGGATGTGGCAGAAATGCCATCACAATGTGTGAATAGCAGTTGTCCTATTTGTTAAACAATGGCTTGAATTTCTAATGAGATAAGGTGCTGTTAATAGTGATACTTCCTTACTTTAATCCCAAGGACATGTGAAGAAATTAAATGCCAGTGAGATGGATAGTGCCTTGATGTTTTGTTTTGTTTTTTTTAGTCATAAACAATTCAGTGTGCAGAAAATGAAGTATTGACAAGGCAGTGTCCTGACTGATTTAATACAAAGTTTTTTTTAAATCTGTTTGATCTAGGGTATAATTCATTAAAAGCAGTCAGATCGTTATTGACTGTGGTCTTTAATAATTCCCTGTCGTCATCCTCACTGGCTGTGATAGCTGCAGCAGTGAGAAGTTTCGATTTAAGATTTAAGATTTGCACATTACTTGGGTGAAGAATCCAATTGCATAACCTCAATATTTGTTGTTGCATTTGAAAAGGAAACATTTCAGTGTTCTGATTTGCAGGCATACCTATTTTATAATCATTTGATAATTATCATTTATCAACCGTACACCCCACCATCTCCCCAGGCCCCCCACTCTTCCCCCTAAACCCCAGAGAATGCGGAAGTCTAGACCTCGCTCCATTTTTAACCGTAAGCTGTTTAACGGCAATATGGAGGCCTTCATTCAGGTATTAGCCCATCTGTGCTCTTTGTCTCTTCATGAGCTCAGCTGTTCTCACTAGCAGTCCTTGGGGGTTTTCTTGCCTTTGACCACTCTTTTACCCACAACATTGGCTCACTCATGCACTGACTTTCCCTCTTCCTTATTGCCTTGTCTACACAGTCGGTCATCCTGCCATTTAGAAAAGACATGGTCAGCCTCTCCAGGGAGGTGAAAATCCAGCAGAGTTTGACTAGAGATGGTTTATTTTAAAAAGCAACGCACTAGTGTGGGTTTGCTTTTAACATTCTTACTCCTGTGAACCCTAGCCTCCAGACTCTGAACAAATTTGGCTTCATGTCAACTGGCCAAACACCAGCCATGTCAGGCTACAAAAATAAACACATATGGCCACGTCCAATCTAAACGCTGGATCAAACTGGGGGCAGGCAGAGAGAATGTGCATAAACAGCACTGGACATCAATAGCATTCTGCCTTGGATTTAGTTTTTTTTCTCTTAGGTCACACAGTCATAAGTCTTCTGGGTGTTAAAAAAAAAATGCCTTAAGCAGCCCCTTCCCCTCGCACAGCCTCCCCCAGCCATGTCCTCATGTCTCACACCCCATAAGGCACAGTTGCTTGGGCCAGGCCTCCTCTTTCTGAAAGATCTGTCTCTGTCTCTCTCACTAACCTGTTGTGGTTCTTGCCTCTCTTCCTCTGCCTCCGTGCCTCACTGCTCTCTGCCCAGGGGAAGACGGAATGTCCGTGCCAGGAGTCAGGTACTCTGTCTTATAGAGAGGGCGGGACCATGATGATGATGATGATGATGATGATGGTGTTCAGTATGCTAACAAACATCTCTGTGCCTCTGTCTCCTTGGGTGTTTCCGATGTGTGAAAATGCTCCAGTATTAAAGCCAGAATGAAATGAAAAATGCCTTTTTTCATCGTGTTAGCTTATTTTTCCTGTCAGAATATTCGAAGCTGCGCCATATGGAATTGCTGAGCCATTTAGAATTGACATACAAAAAAAAAAAAAAAAAACATGGAATAAGCATGTAATTTCATGGTTGAGTCTTTTCACCAGTAGATGACATGTTTATTCCACATATTTGTCTGTTGACTCTGAAGGCTCCTCACTTCATTGTTCATCACAATTTCACAATTTTGCATTGTGTGCCTTTCACAAAAACCAAAATCTCATTACCTCTGCATCATGGAAAACAGTGAGTCTTCAATTGAAGTAGTCACAGTAGTTGTAAACAAACATTTCTGTCAATAAAAAAACATTGCATTTTTTTGAACGATTGCCCCCCTTCCAACTGTTTGTTTACAGTTTTGATTGATGCTTCTCTGCTGTAAGCCCCGCCCCAGTAACAACAGGAAATATATCAAGCAAGGCGTTCACAATAGTGTTTCATTGTGACTTTAATACTGCACATGGTGGTCTGAATGCTAACACTTATGTTTGTTTTGTTCCACTCATTTTTGCTCTGTTTATGTTTCTGCTCACACATAACATGTTATTAGAAGAATTCAGTAATTTAACAAGGTTTTTCTCATCTCTGTGAGGTAAACACACTGTGTCGATGGCCTCCTTCTAAAGGTCTCTGTTTATACACTGCCGGCATGATCATTTATTCTTTTGTATGTGAATCTATTAATGTGTTTTTACTCATCCCACTCCTGACTCTGTCTGGTAGGACTCAGGGCAGCCCATACCAGTGGTTGTTGAGAGCTGCATTAGATACATCAATCTGTACGGTAGGTAGATATATAGTGTTGTACTGTCAGTCCCTAAATTACTGTCCACCTAATAATCTGTCTTGATCTCTCTCTCTCCCTCTCTCTCTCTCTCTCTCTCCCTTCCTGTATCTGTGTATAAGCTGACATTTGATTTTATCAGGGAATTGGACATCTTCCCAGACTCATATGTACGTGTGTGTGTGTGTGTGTGTGTGTGTGTGTGTGTGTGTGTGTGTGTGTGTGTGTGTGTGTGTGTGCGCGCACATACTGATATATATTTTCTCCATCTTACACTGATTCGGCTCTCTCTGTCCACAGGTCTTCAGCAGCAAGGTATATTTCGAGTTCCAGGATCCCAGGTCGAAGTCAACGATATTAAAAATTCATTTGAAAGAGGTTAGTCCCAGTGCGCCGGGCCATCTCCTCTTGATTGTTTTTAAATTGCATTTTGTCTGCCTCAAAAGCCGCACACCCTCCCACAGGCCTGCAAAGTGCAAATAAAGAGCACATTTGTCACATGCAACCCAGTAATGGACATGTAAACTATTTTAGATGCTCAATACATAGGCACACAACCCTGCAGCAATAATGGGTGTGTAAACATAGTGCCCTCTCAATGTACACATTAAACACCTGTCTACCTAAAAGCAGACTATGCAGTTTCAAATGGGAGGGCACAGCACTTTGTTCACTAATGTTAAAGAAGGGACAGAAGAGGGATTAAACCCCTCAAGTTCATGCCAAGACTAATAACCCATACAGTTAATATCACACTTTTAAAAGCCTGTCTTGAATTGAATTGAACCGAAGTTAATTGAAGTTCTATTTTTGATGCTGTGTCTGTAGGAGAGGACCCACTGGTGGATGACCAGAGTGAACATGACATCAACTCAGTGGCAGGGGTCCTCAAGCTCTACTTCAGGGGCCTAGAAAACCCACTATTTCCCAAAGAACGTTTCGTCGACCTCATATCAACCACCAGTGAGTATTTCAGGATTAAATACAGGGGGTTTATTTTGTGTGGATTTCTGTAACCATTCCCTTCAATATTTTTTTCCTTTATTCTTTCTTTCTTTCTTTCTTTCTATATTTCTTTCTGTCTTTCAGAGCTCGATTCAGGTGCAGAAAGAGCTCATCACCTTCAACAGATAATCGTGACCCTTCAGCGGCCTGTGATCATCGTCATGAGATACCTGTTTGCATTTCTCAATCAGTAAGTCGTATTCTAACATATTTAGTGTGAAAGTGTGTGTAAAACATATTGATTGTATTTTTTTATTATTTTTTTTAATCTGTGTATGTGCAGCCTCTCCCAGTATAGTGATGAAAACATGATGGACCCCTACAACCTGGCGATCTGCTTTGGCCCCACACTGATGCCCATACCAGATGACCAGGACCCCGTGGCCTGTCAGGCACATGTGAATGAAGTCATCAAGACCATAATCATTCACCATGAGGTGATCTTCCCAAGCCACCGTGAGTTGGATGGACCTGTGTACGAGAAGTGCATGACTGGAGGGGAAGACTACTGGTAAGTAGCAGGCGTTTGTTCTTTTAGCTTTTCTCAATTGTTTACACAGTAACTCTGGAAACTTTGATTTCATTCACACTTGATTTTAACAACCCTATCAGGTGATCTGATCACAAGTGGACAGGTGTGAACAGGGTTCAGTACACCTGGGAGACACATTGTGATGCCATCACTTAAATGTTCTTCAGAGGTGGTGAGGGACACATTCAGCTGATTACAGTGTGAACACTAATGCACCCCACCTAGTCGCTTTGGTAGAGTGGACTGAAATTCAAATGTGAACAAAATTTGTTTTTGCAATGAGATGACAGTGTCTTTGTCGGGTAATCAAAAAAAAAAAAAAAAATGGGCGCAACTGCTCTCTGAATGAGATAGCAGGGGAAATTGGGAACAGAGTGAAAGCATGGAATATAAAAGTGAGGAAGAAGAAGGGACAGCAGGAAAGAAGTAATTCTGAAGGGTTTGATGATGTGATCACAACTTCAAGCACAAGTGGTCACTAGAGATGTCTCAACAATCAGTGCCAAGGTGCACTGAAGCAGCTCTGGCAGCTCATGGTGGGCCAAAACCTTAATACGACACTTTGTGTTGGTTTTTCCTTCTAATTTGTCATCTGTCTATGTTCCCTGATGAGTTTTGCATTGATCAGTGTGCAAATTGTTCCTAGAAAGATCTTTTCATATGATAGTGTTTCAGAAGATCTGTGTATCATTTGGATATAAACTTCAATTTTGTGAGGACCACATGGTTTCAGATTTGTCTCCTTTTGCAAGAGACTGGTTGCATTTCACTTTTCAGCAAAAGATGAGGTTTGAGAAAAAGAGTCACAGACCAAGAGAATGTGTGTAAACTATAATAAATTGAGTTTTCACTTGCCATTCACGTAACCATTTTAATCTACATTTATATGGGTTTTGTGAAAGAAAGACCTGATTGCTTGTGAAAAAATAAAGGAGGGGAACCACTGTAACTGTATTTCTTTCTCTGTCTGCTTCATGCCATCTTCCTCCATCAAGTGAAAGCCCCCATAGTGAGCCAGGCGCCCTTGATGAGGTAGACAACGGTACAGGGCCGAACACTAGTGATGAAGGTGAGTCACCAATCACAGTCACTTCACTGTCAGGACTGTGGCAGAGGCAATAGGTGCCAGCAGACGAAAAGATCACTTTCACAAAGTGCATTTTTCCACACTCATGTCATTTCAGAGTTGGAGCAGATAGAAGCTATAGCCAAATTTGACTATGTGGGCCGAAGTCCCAGAGAGCTTTCCTTTAAGAAGGGAGCTTCTCTGTTACTCTACCTGCGTGCCTCTGAGGACTGGTGGGAGGGCCGTCATAATGGTGTGGATGGGCTGATTCCGCATCAATACATTGTGGTGCAGGACATGTAAGTAAAAGTCATTTTGTGCATATCTCTGGTGTGTTCTAACATGAAAGATAAACTGTAAGCATGGAGCCTTTTTTATTCTTACCCATGCATAGGTAGCCTTTTAAAACTGGGACAGAACAGTGATCATCAAGAAGTCTGTACCCTGCTTTCCTTTGCAGTACCAAACAACACTGTGCTGTGCTTGTCTATTATTTATGTTGCTTTATTTTGCCCCAAACTTCTGTTTTTGTTCCTTGCCTCTCCAATAACTATGTTGAAGTTACAAAAGCTCTGCCTTACAGAACATCTGTGCCGTCCTTTGAATCACTCTGACTGCAACGCATTGCTTCCTTTTCTCTTTGCCACCACTGCTACACACAAGTAGAAAAGCCAACCAAATGGATCCCAATTAGCTGGAGAGCTTTAAGGAGGAGCCACTTCTTAAATAGGACAAACATGAAGGTCACGATTCAACCACGCCCATTCAGTTTGTCTCCAGCCTCCTGCCTGATCAGCAGTCAATAGTCACATAGGACAGTTGGCATAAATAAAGACTGAGAGCAAACTCATCTAACACTAATATGCTACTTTCTCACTAATTACACAAGTGGCCTCCTGGAGCTGATAAGCATTGTTTGCCTATAGAAGTCATGATTATTGAGCAGGATTATTTTGTGTATGTGTGTGTTGATTGTGAATGGGCTTTTTTTGTTACGGATGTTAGTATGTAGTTAGAGGGGACAATCTTTAGACCAGATACCTATATGAATGTTTCTCACGATAAAAGCCATATTTCGTGTCCTTAGTTTACAGCACCTCTGATTGTGTGTTTGCATGTGTCAGGGATGATGCTTTCTCAGACAGCGTCGCTCATAAGACCGATAGTGAGGCGAGCAGTGGACAGCTCCAGGATGATAGAGCCCCATCAAGGAATGACCACCAGTCCCTTTGTGAACACACACCTGAGCACCGCTTTGCAGCAGCACTGGGAAGGTGATAGTTATTTATAAGCTAATTCACACTTCTTATACTCTTAAAGCAAATTCATCTTTCTTGCAATCTGTCCAGGCAGTGGCAATCAATGGCAATTTTACAAGATTGCGGCATGTGCGACTACCCGACTAAGTCTCAGCGCAGACGTGCACCTCTGAAACTCTGAAACAACTTGGACTGTGTCACAGAGGCCACATTGCAATCACTGGCAGGTTCTTTGCTACAAAAGAAATAATGGAAATGACCAGTTCCGCAGCACTATGTCAAAAGCAATTTTGACAACCAAGAGCCGTGAATTGACTGATGTCCATGGAGACCTCTAACAGTTCAGTATTTTTGGTGTTTACCACGGTCTTTACCCTTCTCTCTGTATGTAGTGGCACATGCTGATGTAAAACTGCCGTGTGATGCCGCATGCCAGACAAGACGCATGAATTGTAGTTAAGATAAATACAACTATTTCATTTGCTCTGCTCTTGTTGCTAGGGCAAGGTGATAGTCTGAATTCTCTAAACAACTAATTGTCCATTGAACATACAGTATACTTCAATCCCTGATCTATTCAAATATTCAACACAATCAATTTTTTGTCCCTATGTTTACTTAACTATTTCAGTCAAGGTAATTTAATGAAAGAAAAAAAAAGTCAGCAAGGGAATTGCCATTGATCCCAAATGTATATGTCTACTTGCCCTACACTACTTGATGCTGATAAATGTTTCTCAGGGTGAGAGTGCGTTCAGATGGAGCTGCAATTCCTCGCCATAGGAATGGTGCTGATAATCACAGTCCCACCAGAGTCACAGATCACCCCCCTAGAGTTATGCCCCGGCCTTGCAGTCCGCACAAAATGGCTGTTGGCAGGGGCCCGACAGACAGTCCAGAGAAACGACGTCTCACCACATTTGGAAGTGCGGGCAGCATCAACCATCCTGACAGAAAGGCGTTTGCTGACAGCCACTCTCAGAGATCATCACCTAGCACCACTCGGCACGCCAGCTTAGGGGACCACAAAACCCTCGAGGCTGAGGCACTCGCTGAGGTGAGTGTAATGGATAGGAAAGGCTTTGAAATTGTCAAATACAGGGCAAACTCCATTGATTCAGCCAACTCAGCCATGACTGAAATGACTTTTCCTCACAATACATAGCTCTTTAATCGACCGTTTTTTCTGACAGTACAGCCATTTTGGGGATTATGCAGTAGAGTTAATGAGAATTGTGTCATCCTTTGTAACTCATTTTGAGAGCCTGTCCTTTGCTTCTTTGTTCTTTTTGAAGTCCATTTTTACACTATCAACAGCCCTCAGATATGATTTCAAGAAGGAATTGATGTTTCTGTATTTCAAGGTTTGGTATGAGGAATATGTTTCTATAATTTTGGCACTCTCTTGGGTATTTTATTTTTGGCAGGGCGTAGGGATGTGCTTGTCAGTCCATCTGTCCGTTTAACACTTTACTCCAAGGCAACATATCTTGAATTCTATCCGTTGGATTACCATGAAATTTGGTGAGAACATTCATGCTCTCCAGAGGATGAACACTGTCAATTTTGGTGACGTCTTGACCTTTCCTATAGCGCCATCCTGAGGCCAAAATGTCAGCTTTGCACACAAGATACAGTATCACAAAAGGTAATTATTGGATATTTGGTGAGTGCATTCATACTCCCCAAAGGAAGATTCCTATTGATTTTAGTGATCATGTGATTTTTCCCTCAGTGTCACCCAAGTCTATTGGACATTTGGCTTGCACCCTGCCAACTTTGGTGACCTCATACCCATTTTCTCACAACTTGCTTCCCCCCATCACACACCACACAAGCAGGGCACCAGTGGCTCATGCTTGTTGTAGTTTGCTTACTCCTTACAATATTGTTTGACGCTAGCCGCTATTTCCAGATGTTGACATAATTGTCCATTCTGCTTGTGTTTGTCAGGACATAGAGAAGACAATGAATACAGCTCTCCATGAGTTGCGGGAACTGGAGCGTCAGAACGTGGCCAAGCATGCCCCTGATGTGGTTTTGGACACACTGGAGCCCCTCAAGCACCCAGGAGGAGCCCAGGAGCCCCCTGGCAGCCCTCTGCACACCATGGTGATTAGGGATCCAGATGCAGCCCAGCGACGTAGCAGCAGCAGCTCCTCCTCTGAGACCATGACCACTTTCAAACCAGCTCTCTCAGCACGGCGACCAAGTGCCCCTCTGAGGCCACCACCTGTCAGACCTGTCCGGCCTGCCCCTGTGCTCGGACAGGGGCAGGGGCCACACCGCTCCAGCAGCTCTAGTTCCTCTGGTCTGGGCAGCCCAGGCATCACCCCCACTGATCGGGTCTTCCCTAAGGCGCCCTCACCGTCGCCATCCACCTCATCCTCATCCTCAGACAAACAAGGTAACATGTAGTTGTGGTCAGTCCCAACTCAAGAGCTCAAACAAAACTGTGGATACCAAGTGATTGTGATCACGCCCCTACCCATTCTCTGCCAGCAAATGAACATCATCATCTGTACGATGAATATTTACCACTAATCTTGTATTTCCAGTGTAGGATACTGCTGGTATATTGACACCTGTCTGCCCTCATATTGACTCGTCAGTGGACCTTCAATCATAGAGAGATAGGACTAAAATCTATTCTACAATAGTCTTTTCAGAGATCATTTGTTACTCTACCATAGGTTGTGATCATGCTGGATAAAAAAGGGATGCACTGGAGATTACCTTTGTTCACTGAAGTCTGAAAATGAAGCATTTCTTTGAAAATGTTATGACATTACAAAGCTGCTGTGAGCTTGGACTTTGTATCTGGTTCCTTGGCACATTATGAGGGAACACTAAATATTGTCATCCCTCCATATCAAAAGATTAGCTGTGTTACCTCAAGAAACAAGTAAACACATTCTCTTATGATTAAAGTGACTAATGCACTTATAAAAACACTACAGGGAATCGTTCTGAATTGATAGGTTCCGTGTTTGTATTTTGATCAAGTTGTACTAGAAACAAGATATAGCACATCAGAGTATCATTGAAGCTTACATAATGGCTAGATTGCACACAATCAGTTCAGGCTGTGTGAGAATTTAGATGGGACTGTTTACTCTTGTTGGTGTTTGTTGTCTGTCTTATAAAGATTATCAATATATCTTTAAAGTGTAATAGGTCCAATGAATTGAAAATATACATAAAGTTAAAGGATACATGTATAAATAACATTGTATAATAGGAACAGGATATATTATCGTCTTTAGTGTGTAGATTTTGTAACTCTTATCCTTGCACAAACATTAACAAAATGAGAATAAATCAATGAAACCTTATGCAAATGTTTTGCTTCTGTTATATCCATCTGTTTCCATGAATAACAAATATACGGTGCAAAATAGAGGGATGGGAGCATGGCTTGTCCCTATCTATCCAAGAAACGGATTGCATAACTACATGGTAAATACCAAAATATGGCAGGCAGCTGGAGGGGGAAAAAAACAGCCAATGATCAGTCTTTATGATGGGAAACACATGCAATATCGGGTCTAAACTAAAAATAGTGACACTGAAAATGTTTGTTGTAGCTCTATCTCCCATCACACTTTGTGGTGCAAAGCTGCATGGTCATAGATCCACCATCTGACCTCGCAACAGATGACTACAGTGGGTTTGTACTGCCACCTAGTGGCCAGTATAGTACCCCTGCTTATCCTGTTATATAGAATATACACATAACTGTTAAAATAGAAGACACATGAACATTAAGTGAAGTACATTGGGCCACCGCAAGCTGCCAGAATAGCTTCACTGTGCATTGCCATAGATTCTGCAACTGTCTGGTATTATATTAGAGCAATGCAACACAATTATTCTGCAAGACATTTCATTATTTTATGTGTGATGGTGGTGGTGCCTCAGCTTCTAACAAAAACCCTCCCACTAGTGCTCAGTGTGGTTAGGATCTCAGGACTGGGACAGCCACTGAATATGGTTTATACACTTTACATGCTTCACAATTCAATGACCATGTGTGCCCTGTGGATGGAGGTATTGTCATCCTGGAAGATCTGACTCCCATCAGGAGAGAAATGCGTCACCATAGGATAAATGGGCTTGTTCAAAATGGCTCGTTATTCAGCAGAGTTCAGTGGACCTAATCCATGTCAGGAAAATGCACCGCACAAGAGAATTACCAAATCAACCTCACTGTGGGAAACATTGACTGCATTACTTTTTTTCCCCTCTCACTGCTTAGTAGACCACTGCCTGTATTCTTTGCGCCACTTCATTTGTGAAGTGTATTTTATGTGTAATATGGGGTTTATGCACTGTAAGCCAATAATCCCTCTCGGAGGTTCTGGACTGTTCAGCAAACTGGCTGGCATTCACATTTGCAGTCAGCTCATTCACAGCGCTTGTCTGTTTTTCATTGCATGTTGATCCGGTGCGTGAACATCATGGTCAAGGACTGTTGCCCTTAGCCGAGGATGTTTACCCTCAGTTTGCTGTGATGCCAGCATCCTAATCCCCCAACATCACCACAGGCACAAATAGCCTCCTACCCCAAGTTCATGCAAAATTTGACGTGGTAAATTTTGCTTTTTAAAAAAAGTGGGGGTTTTTGTGTATGTGTGTGTGCCTGAATGTTTCCAGTACTGTAACTCTTACATATCTTGAACTCTCCCGATGATGAATCAAAGCAAATCGTGGGACTGAATCATTGCAAAGTGTCCTTAGTGAAGCGGTCAAAGCTGACATTTAAGTGGATGATGTGCCCATGAGGTTGCTGATGCCCTGAGAGAAACCCTGTGCTGAGAGAATTGTCAATTATCTGCCATTTAAACATACGCAATGCACAGGAATTACAAAAAAAAAGCAGCAGAGATAAAACATAACCTAGAAGAGTGCATTCCACCCCTTTTCGAGAATATAGACTACCCTATGTGATGAACAAAACTCAACAGAGACTCAGCAGCCAATTGTATTGTCAAACGCCTTTCAAATTACAAATTAAATTACTGTATGATTCAAATATAATTCCTTGCAGTATATAAAATATACTGTAAAACTCCCAGAGCCTTTCGAGTTTAGCTTTTTCTTGTTTGTCATTATGAGTTCTTGTTCATTATTATTATTACATTGTTATTACACACATAGCAGCGGTCAGGAACCTATGACTCGCTGACATTTCTGGCTCTTTTTCAGAAGTCATGACTTTCAACAGAAACTGTTTTTCATAAAGAGCACAAATTAAAATAGCAAAATTCAAAATGACCTCTAACATCTCTCTCTCTCTCTCTCTCTCTCTCTCTCTCTCTCTTGCTCTCTCTCTTTCTCTCTCTCTTGCTCTCTCACTCTCTCACTCACCCACTGACATATGAAACAGGTTATTTCAACATGTTATCTTGATCAGGCTACATAACCTATTTTAACCCTGTCATGACACTTCTTAGTGTTTTTTTTCCCCCCTGGTGTGACTACTCACTGTTCTGATCACTTTCTTGTTAGCAGTGTGTAAACACAGCGCATGTCCTGGATTCTTTCACCCGCAATCTGAGCAAACATGGCCACAATACGGTACAAAAACGAGTGAGCTAGACAATGAATCAAGAAAGAGAGTGGAAGTAGCCAAAACAAACATTTTGCATAGGTGTTGAATCACTGCAACCACAAGAGGTTTCTCTTACAGTCATAACTGCACAAAAAAAACTGAGGCTGATAGGCCCAGTAGTTTCTGAGATTATTGGCTGACAGACACACAGGACCAGACACATGGTCCTCTCCAGGCTATGCCTTGTGGAGATAATAAATCAACCAAAAAATGCGCATCCAGCTTTGTTTTGCACCAGACCCATTGTCCTGGCTCTTGAGTATGCCACAGTGTATGTGGCACATTTTTGGTGCCTTTGATGTTTTTTTTACAGTTACTGCAACTCTTGGCTGACACACTTTGTCTAAAATTTCTTTCATCCAAAAAAAGTCCTGTTTTCCATATCTTGATCAAGTTGAATTCAGTTGGCTGTTTAACTCTGTTTTTTGTCTTTACACTGGACAGCACTCAAAGTCTGATTTAATTCATTTAGGTTTGTTTATGAAGATGAAAGTGAGAGTATAATCAGATTATGACCTTGCCTAAGGCCTGTATGACAGCCACGAGGGGCTGGGCCACCCATGGGCTAATACCCAGCTTTCTTCCTGTGGTTTCCTTCTTCAAAAGATCTTTTCATTAATGCTGAGATGATATTAAAGGGGGCACCACAGATTTAGCAAAGGCAAAGCTGGGAATTGTGGTACCAATCCTCCCTGTATTTCCGAACAATACATGATTCAGATCCCCGGGTATTAGAGTGTAAGTGTTGTAACACTCAGATTAATGAATAAGAAATATTGATTTGTAATTTACTGTCGCACCTCTTGATTTGCTGTTCTTCTGTCAAGCAATTTAGACAAATTGCATCTGGTCCAAAACTGACATTGCCAGCACACTGCTGTTTGAGTGTTTTGCAATAAATCAGTTCATTTTTTCAATCATTTGGAGTTTTTAATTCCCAAGGATACTTAATCTTGTGCTTGAACAGAAACTATTGCCATGGATATAAAAGCTCACAAAATAATCACATTGCTACTATAATGTAATGGGAGGAAGTGAGAAGGAATATGAACTGGTTGATAACAGATCCTCTGTGAGGACTTTTTAGCCAATCTAAGGAAAATACTATAGCCAATCTATGGGTGTAAAGCGGTTTGAATGTTTATTTATTTTATTTTTTACTAATCAAAATCTTAGCATTGTTGCTATGGGCCATGTATGTTTGTCAGTACAGTCACTCTGCCTGCAAACAGCCGTGCCTAACCTGAATTGACAATAGCCCCAGACTGTCATCCCTGCATGCTCTAATGAGCAAAATGCCGTGTGGAGAAAAACACTTTCTTCAGTAGCTGTTTTACCGACAACTGCGCTGTGGAGGCAACTGATCATTAAATATCAAAGTCAGAGAGTTCTAAGGTTGGTAAGTTGCTAAATATGTTGATTACCCAACATGTTGTTGCCAGACAGTTGGAAAACAGGAATAAATGCATCATTTTTATGCAGAGAATTTAAGTTATTATAGGTTATCCAGAATCCAGTATATTTCTATTGAAACTGTTTTATCTCTACAGTGGAATCAGTGGATATCATTTTGTTATGCACTGGATGTCTGTGTCCATTCTATTATAATGACTCGCAAAGCTCCAAGAAAATCTAATAATGTTACACTGTAGTTCAACTGGCTGCTGTTTCATAAAGGGAAATCATGATGTATTGTTTCCAATACAAATACAAAACAACATGTCTTTTATACAGGGTATGTTATGTTTTGATGGTAAGTAACGCATTTTCACAAAACACTGCACAGGTTATTTAGCCTCTATAATATCCAACGGCCACAACAAAATTGGTTTGTAGTTTGATTAAGTGTGTTTGGGTGTCTTCCATCTGTCCCTGATGGTCACAGATAAGGGTGTGTTTGTGTAACGAGTTGTTTGCCTCAAGGGCATGTGGTTTGTGGAATTTTTGGTTTGCTGTCCTGGTCCATTGGCTTTTATTCCCTTAAACCAATAAGTCTTTGATCCGTTACAACTTATTGTGTGGTTATAGTATGCAATGAATTGATAAGATGCTCATCAAAATTAAGCAAGCGGCTAAGACTTTGTTATGTGTGCTGCACTGAATTTACGGTCCCACATTACAATGAGTCTTCTGTCTTAATATTTAGGGAGTGAAATGCTCATTACATTAGTCTGGTTAAAAGTGCCCTTGATTGATTGTTCCCCAATATATAACAGTAAAAAGAGAAACAATTGAAAATGGACAATAAATAAGTGTTGTAGATTTGCGGATATGAAAAATAGGTAATACAATTATCCAGTTAATATTGTAGTAATAATATGGGAACGAGACTGCCCCTGTGACAATATCATGTACTATCATTAACCTAAGGATTAAAGTATTAGTAAAGTAGAACTCCAGCGTGAATCAAATGAATGATTTGGTCATATATTTCGCTTTTTTCCAGTTATTAGAAATATCCCACTAAAATAGCACTGATGTGTTACTTAGGAAAAAAGAAGTGTGTTCCTGTACAATAAGCAGATAAGATTGTCGAGTGCTGAAACCTCATGATTAAGGAGCTTTACACAAAGCAATATGGCAAGGCAGCATGTTTGCTTCAGGAGGCTCCTGTACATCACATGTCATGTTCATTACCTGGTGGATAAAGCAAAGCATTTGTGTTACCTCATTATTCTGACTGGCAAAAGCAGCGGCATCGGCACCTTAGCTGAAATGTGAAAAGCTGTTTGTTGCACTGTTCACAAATATTAACAAAATATGGATGCTTACTGTGAGATCTTTTAGTAGGACTATCATTATTTGTTAGTGTTATTTGTGGGTTTTCATGTTAAACATCTCACATATTTAACTAAAAAAAAAAAAAAAAAAAAAAAAACGAACTCTGTTGCAGATATTATTTATTTACTGACTTTGGAGTTGAGTATGTGGCTATATTTTGGTCTGTCCGGTCATTTTCCACAGCTAGCGCCTCACTAATGCAGGTGTGCAGTTAGAAATGCCTCAAATACAGCAATTCTAAGCACAACAACAAAAATAATCAATGAAAATGTAAACATTGTAAACCTATTTTTAATGTATCCATTCTAATGGAAGCAATCCAAACAAGAAGGCAACTATTAGAGCACAGACCCCCGCCAAGGTGGCAACTGGAAGTTACAGCGCTGTTTGTGCTTCGTCACACCCCTTTTGGCAATGCTGTTTCCACTGGACATGCCCCTTTCAGCCAATCAGCAAGGAAAATTCAGTCAGTGCTGCCTTGACTCATGACTAACCTCCTCATTGACTTTTATTATGTTATGTTGCTGCATTTGGAAACTACAGTCCTGTTTGTTTAGGCCCCACCCATTGCCAAGCCCCTTGAGGCCAGTTGGCCTGAAAAGTAATCACTTCTTTGTTGGCCCATGGCCCATGACCACCTGACTAGATTTCTTGGTTAGACACAGATGTGGTTGGAAATTATGGTCTTGTTTGTGCTAAGCCCCACCCCCTTTACTCAGTGTTGTTTCCATAAGACACTCAAGCCAATCACCTCAGACAGTTGGCTGCCCTGTTCAAACCAACTGCATGATGAAGCTCCCCGCAGATTTTCGTGATGTTAAGTTGATGCCATTGAAAAGTACGACCGCATTTCTGCTAAATCCTGCCCATTGTCATGTCCCCTTGTGGCTGATTGGCCCAAAAAGGTAGTCAGTTATTAGATGGCCCATGACAAACCTTCCCACCAGGTTTTGTGCCAATCCATCCAGTACTTCTTAAGTCATGCTGCTGACAGATGCACTGATGGCCAGTCAGCCAGACCAGGCAAACACTTGACCCCCTTCAGGAGGTGTCACCTCCTGAGTGGAGGTAACCAGATGATCCAGGACAGGTTCTTTCCTATAGTCTATGTCATGGTTCATTCACTGGTGCACATAACCCATAACCATCGCAGTGTCATAAATGTGATTAACTTTGATCAGTGCATGCATGCAAACGTGAACAATGTTCAACCTGCTGGAAAAAATGAAGTTTCAGATTCACACACACTGGGGTTGAGAATAATTGAATTAATTGGGATTACCTCCAGTCTGATTCACCCAAGTCTTCCTTGAATATTGTCACAAAGTTATTTGTGATAAGTTTTGCCTTGAGCAGTTTATGAAAGATGTATACAAAATACATGTAGAAATCAAAGTAATCCCTGCACTGAGGACCAATGAAGACCAATTCCACAGACACTTTCTCCATTTTGGGATATTTTTGTAAGTCCTGAGTTGTTGTATTTGCTTATTTTCGAACCTATTCTCTTAATTTATCCCCTCTGTTGTGCCTCTCAAAGCAAATCCCCTCCATCCCATTTTCCACATCATTAGGAAGGGAGTATGAGAGAGTTGACCTCAGAGCTTGTAGCAGTTACTCAAGTGAGTTTAAAACAAATTTTGACGCACACACCAGCTATGTAATGTAACTCAGGTTTATTCAGACACTGAATTTCACAATCTCATTCTTTTTGGGTTTGCTTACTTTGCAAAGAAAAGCATGCAGTTAAGTTTTCATTCCAGCTCCCAAATACTCTGCACTCCAGTCACAACTTATTTCAAAAGTCAAAATATTGTACAACAAGGATTCCTTTAGCTTCACAGTTATACCTGGTATACAGAATTATTTGTATTTCCATCTGTCCATCAGTCTTTCTGTCTACAGTATGACTCAAAAAGTACTGCATGCAATTATCATTATGAACTATGGCCTGTGACTAAACTTAAAATTACCCAGATTTGTTGTTTTTGATTTTTGTTGTAATCCTTAACTTTAATGTACCGCAAAAGGCCAGACCAAGAGCTCAGCTGTGTAGAACTCATGAACTGTCTCATGCCCTGCTCCACCGCCAAACTGTGACTCGTACATTCACATGAAGAAAGGAGGAACACATCCAGCAGGGTTGTGTTTTTTTAAGTAAAGGGTATTTGTTTGTTTTTATAAATTTGACTTGACTTGACCTGTATTTTTGTCTTGTGTGCCTTTGCTGTAAAATATTTGGCACCAACAACAGTCCTCATCTTGAGCTCTACAAGCAGTCCCTACTGTTTATGCTCTAAACCTCTTGGCTTCTCAGATCGAGCCCTTTGGCATCCTTTATCTAAATTGAGTGAAGTGGTTCACTCGTTCTGTAATGGCAGAGTTACGCAGTCCTGTATGTACATATTGTATATATTTCTCAGTGTGATATGACTCTACAGACAATTCTGCATTGGTACTACCTTCCCTGCCTCACATATGACGAGCAATACCAGAAAATTGCAAAATGCTGACTATCAACTGGGTTAATTTGCAGGCTATAACGGCCTCTACCTTAGATTCATGAAATCACTTTTTCTTTATTTGGGTTTTCATCATTCTGTATTGCATGGAAAGTCACAATACTGTGTTGCTGAATTTCTTTTGTGGTCAGGAACAGCTGCCAACACTATCTTGTCTTTTTCTGAGTGGCTTCCAGCACTAACATGTCTGAATACGCTCTTTTCATCTCTAACCTCCTCAACTGGCTGACTGGGTTAGTCTTAAATATAGCTGGTGTGAGAGGGTGAAAGTCTTTGTCTGTCTGTCTGTTTGTTTAACTTTTATTTAACCTGGAAAATAAGTTAGGAGTTTTTATTTTTATTCTGTATTTTTTTTTTTTTTTTAAGTAATGATGCGCAGGCAGAAGGCAAAGAGCCTTTTGAAAAGAAAGCAAAGGGGGGACGGAATAAAAATAATTCAGTTAGACACACAGACAAACAACTTGGAAGGATATTTCAGATGGAAGATGGAGACAAGATGGCATGTGAAACAAGATACAACACAAAAGTAAAATATAACTGACAAATTATTACACAGATCAAGAGAAAGATCAAAGGACTTATGCTGTCATATTTACAGAGACGGGGAGCAGCAGCGAGTCAAAGAGTAGGCAAGCCATAAAAGGAGGTGTTAAAAAATTAGAGGCTGCACACCTGCCAAATCCAAAATTCTGCTTAAGCCTTCTCACCTTGAGCAAAGGTATTACAAAAATAGGACCTTTGTTATCTTACTGCAAACTATCAATTAAATATTGGCTGAATATTAATCTTGGGCTTACTTTAAAACACTGAGCTCTCTCACCACAACCATAATATCTGCAATATAATTTTGTAAGTAACATTTGGGTTGAGAAATGTGGCAGTGTTGTTAGATGTGCAGTTGTGCTCACTGACCAGTAAACAATCACTGATCCCTCTGTGAGGTATATATGTCATTTTCTTGATAGGCCAGGTAGACTAAATACATTTTCATCATAAAATTAGCATCAACTACTGTCATTCTGTGTGTCTTCACCTCAGTCAGTCCTCTTAGACTGAAATCCCCCCGCCACACCCCAAACATCCAGCACTACTCATTCACTGCAAAGATGAGGAATATTGTGGTTATGTAACACAAACTGAGACAAAAGGTTAAGAGCTATTTTGACTTCACAATTACAGCAGAAGAGTACATTTTGTGAAAGCAAAAGGAGAAATGACTGCTGATTGACTCTCCCCCTCCACGCATCTACCTGCCTCCATTTTTTAAAATGTGTCATTGTTGTTAAATTTTAAAATTGAATTACATATTGTATCTGTTTTTGTAGTATTGTTTTTACTGTAAATTTATTGGTATTAGTATTAGTATTAGTAATAGTATTAATATTGGGGTGGCATGGCTCATGAGGTACACTGTAAGAAATAGGGGTACCTTGAGCAAGATACTGAACCCCAAACCCACTCCTCATGGGCAGCTAGGCCCCCTGCATGGTAGCCTCTGCCGTCAGTGTGTGAATATATGGGTGAATGTGAGGTAAACACTGTATAGCGCTTTGAGTGGTCGGTACACTAGAAAAGCACTATAGAAATGGAGTCCATTATCTATTTGAAATTAAATAAGTTATGTAGATTTGTGGATATCAAAAATAGCTCGTACAATTTTCCAGTCTATACTGTAGTTGTAATATAGGAACAAGATTGGTCTGTATAAGATACAGTTGTCGAGAGGACAAATAAGAACCCAGTGTCAAGAGTACAAAAGCTGGATCTTATAAGGTTCTGCCCCAGTGACAAGCCTTTGTACCCCTAAAGGTACAATTATGTGCTTTATTTTCTGAGAGTGTAGAGCGATCTGTCTGATAATCAGGGGGTTCCTGGTTTGATCCCCAGCTCCTCCAGAGAGCATGTCAAAGTGTCCTTGAGGAAGACACTGAATCCCAAAACCTTCCATGGTAGCCTCTGCCATCAGTGTATGAATGTGTGTGTGTGAATGTGCAAACATCGAAAAGCGCTAGGAGAGCACTGTAGACAGGCAGCCCATTTACTATTCAGACTAATTAGAGGAGAGGAAACTCACCTTCTAAACATTCAGATGACAGCTTGCTGTTTATGTGAGTGGGAGAGGGTAGAGTAAGGTCAGGGTCACTGGAATCGTGCCTGTTCATCTGATTGAATCTAAAGAAGGAGAACATTACAAGGATGGCTTTAAGGTCAGAAGAGCTCAAGCTAGATGAACACTGTATTCCCTCTGCAGCACTTACAGAACCACAGAGAGACTGCAAGCATACGATAAGATCTTTATGGAACGCAGGACTGCAAGACACTCTTAGGGAAATAATATTGTGTTGCTACACTTTAGCATGTGTGCTTTCATGCATGTCTGAGTATGTGGGCAAATTCTGTCAATAGCGCTATGGAAATGAAAAGGAGGGGAATGATGCCTGTTGTGCGGCCCTATTGCCTCTAAACTGCAAGAAAAGCAAACAGCCGGGTGTCTGGTTCTAATTAGAGAGACATGGAGTGGGTGAGTGGCCCCCCTCCAACCTGCCCCCTGGTCTGAGACAGACAGCACAGCGAACGAGGTGGAAGGTGCCGAGGTAACTGTCAGGAGACAGAGGCGCCCGATGAACTGCTGTAAATCTTCCAGAAGAGGGGAATTTCGGCCCAGGAGCAAGTATGAACGAGAAAAGTAGGCTATGACCAGTGACCACAGGCAGAAGTCAAAGTGCCAAAATACTTGGAGCAGATCACTGAGATTAATTTCTCATTCAGTTGGTCTCAGACTCCATTGCTTGTGGAACGAAATAAATATCTAAGCAAGGTATTGGACGAATATGTACCTGAGGAAAATGCAGACCCCCTGTCTCCTGGGAATGGAAAGAATATTTTGGAATATAAAGACAAAAAGACTTTCCTTAAAGTAGGGCTGAACAGTTTATCAATGGCAGTATGGACAGTGCAATATCTAAATTGCAGGAGCTGAAGTCTTTATGATAAAGATAAGATGTTTCAACATTGTGGGATCATAATACTTCATTTTCAACAGAGATACCCTGGCCCAGAAATTGTTTAACATGTTTGTTTGATACACACTCCAGCAAAAATCACACCATCATCATTTTAATAGCTTTAAAAAAAATCATAAAACAAAATTGTCATTCCTACTAAAATCATGAATCATATTGCAAGTACAATATATGTCAACTGCAATATAATTTTTTTCTTACCTACCTCCAAGTGAAATTCAAACTTATTTTTCAAGACTTTTTTTTTTTTTTTGTAACAGAAGGTGCCCTCTTGCTCACCTTAGAAAACTTACACCTACATGATGGGTATTACTCTGGTCATGAGATCTAAAAAAAAAAAAAAAACAGTAAGCAAACACCACGCCATGTTAGCTCCAAAGTGTGAGGTAAAGGTGAAGGTTGATGTGATACTTACTTCCAGTTTAATGCAGGGACAGACTGTAATCTTAGAAGTCAGTGCACGGTCAGAGGTGAGAGTTAGCACGTCTGTGTCTGCATGTCCTGAAATTACCCCTGCAAATGGAAATGGATGGGAGTTATGTTTTCGCCCCATTCTGTCTGTCTGTTGCAGGATGAAAAACGCTGTGGAAATGTTGGTCATGGGGTATGGAGGAATTGACTTGGCTTGAAAGATGGGGAGGTGGATGACCTTTCACAAAAAAAGCACCTGACATCCAAAGAAATTCACGCAGTACCGCAAAACTTTGTAAAGTCTGGTAATGGAGCAAGAAAGAACTAATTAAGGGCACTGCTGGTAGAATCTGAAACTTGTTGCGTCTGGCACTCCCTGGAGTCCCTAATTGGTAGTTTTACAAAAGCTGTCACAAAGGCCACTGTAGCGACCTTTGTGACAGCTTTTTTTTTTTTTTTTTTTCAAGCGCTTGCTCAATGCTAACGACACAGCATTCGTTAACCTTGTATTCAATAATGTGAGCTAACAAAGCAGTTTTGCCTGGCAGATGTGGAAACATTGTGACCATACTGAAAGACAGCTAACCCACTGGAAGACAGCAACATAGTAGAGAGTAGTTTTCTTACTTGCCATTGATGAAAGACATAGGTATCCTGACTATTTCAGCACTATGTAGTAACTTCAGCTATATCAACAGCCAACTTTTACAGCATTGTGAGAGTGGACAGCATCAAAACGTGTCTGTGTATTTGTTGTAATGTAATACTTCCTTGCTAGCTACAAAACAAGTAGAGTAAGGAAGTCTTCTTCCTGTTTTGGATGGGGCCCCCCTTTTGTGCCATGAGTCAGTACATTTCATGCTGAATTAACATACAACACAGAGTAAACCAGTTTTTACAATGATGGGCTCATTTTCCCACAGCCCACATTATTATAGGCTGTTAAAATTAACCAGAGAATCTCAGAATGATGTATTGAGGTTACTATTGTGCATGTGTGTGCATGCAGGGGCCCCAGCTTTTCACACTGATTGGCTGCAGGGGGTGTGACAGAGCATATGGGTTCTCACAAAAAGACACAAATTGCTAATGGATTCTATATCACCATTAAATTGGTCTATCAACAGTCATTCTGTAAGAAGGAGCAAACCATCCATTATTGGCCCATTAAAAACAGCATGGGAGTGCTGGAGAGCTCATCTCCAGTTTAGACATAAACACCCTGTTGAAATCTTCCAAAACTTTGTAGTAGTTACTGAATAAATATAGTGCTGCTTGGCAATGTGGTGTTGCAGTAATTGGCTAAAATGCTTAAAAATTGACTAAAATTGAATCAGGCATATCTCACATTCAATTTCAGGGACAGTCAAGAAATGTGTACCTGATGTCAAACACACTGATAATAGAGCATGTCAGAGGCTCTTAACTATTGATGAAAATGAAAATGTGGAACATGGCATATGCTCTCTACTGACTGCTATCTACCTTAGCATATATAAACATTTATCTTTGCTGTGTAACATGTTTGTTATGATTTTTTTTGCTGGACTACCAGAGCGTGGTCAGACTGGAATACTGTTTGTGTCTAACTGAGTGAGAAACTGATCCTTTACTGCGTGAAAACCCAGGTAATGAGCTTGAATTGTATTTAGCTTGCTAAGAGGACACCCAAAAGTTAAGTTCCAATTTGATTTAGTTTATCATTTGGTTTGAATCCTTGCTTCCATGTGCAGATGAGCGCTGATGTATTCAGTAATGACTGAATGTATATCTTGTTCAGCAGCATTGTTTACCATAACCATATTACAGTACCATCTTGAGAGATTATTGTTTATTATCTCACCAAGATCGGGGAAGTGACAGTGGATCTGGCTCCGTCAGCCCATCACAGGTGATTTCTGAGCCTCTGCTTGGCCTGTTTTGAACAAAAACAGGCCATCTGTCAAGCCAAGAGACACTGAAATAGCAGACCGGCTAAACTCGGCTTGCCTAGTCTTGTTTTTAAACTAGGATTATCTCATTGCATGAACTTATTCACTAACATTTTATTGCAGTCCCAATCCCTGATACATTTCTGATGTACGACAACGTCCCCTTGGTCAGTTACGTAAATGGCCAGGAGCGCCGCTTTGAGATTTGGCATGGATAGAGTTTCAGAAATCTCATGAATGGCTCCAAGCCGTGCCACCACATTACAGCGCTGAGAGCTTCCCCAGTATTGATTTCATGGATATCATCTTTCTCTGTGTATAATATGAGATACAGATGTACGAACTCTTTCCCACATTTGAGATTCCATGTGTTTTGTGCAATAGTAGAGGACTGTTTGTTTGTTTGGCCTCTGCTCTTCCTGTGAACAAGAAGCAGACAGATTGGACAGTGGCATCAGGCTATAGGAGTCTCATGGGTAAGAAAAACACACTGTGTTTACACATACACACATGCTAACAAATTATACTCCACATTCCAGACTTAACTATCGCCTATGGCTATTCAAGAACTTTCTAGAACAAGAAACACATACTACAACAATGGCAATTTTAGGTAACTAGCCCATGATCACTCTTAATTTTTTCATTATTTCACACTGTGTATTGTTTCTTGTACATTGCATTGAAATATTACACCTAAATCAGATGTCAGTTCCAGTTAAAAACTCAGTCATTTTTAAACTACATATATACTATAAGAAAGTACACTGTTTTTATTGGATGACTCTTCAAAGCAAAGCATAAAGTTTCATTGCTGTTGTTATACAAGAGCATTGTAACTTCAGTTTTTGTGAATTGTTTTGTTCTGACTTCAATTGAAGAGTTACATGGATTTATATGGGTTGAGAAAAATCTGCATTACTTGTTAAAATCCATTGGATAAACTCAGAATCAGTTTAGAAAGACAGATGCATGAATAAATGTCATTTATCAAAATCAATCAAGATACATCCTCTTTAACAAGACAGGGTCACATAAGGACATGACGGCCTGGTGTAGTCACTGTTTTTGTATTCAGAAAGGTTGAGTCACATGGGCTGAGATGAAGCATTCCCTGACCTCTGACTTGACAGTGTTTTCTCCAAAGCACTCATCTGCTTCCCTATCATCCTTGAAGCGTTAAGTAACAAGATCCAAACCCCTTCCTGTGGCTAAATGTCCAAGGATGGATTAAAGCTACATAAATGCTCCAGTTAACTCTTTTATTGTGCATATAGTATACAGTTATTGGTCCCTGAAGCTCAGCAAGATTTTTAGGGTTTTCTTGTTCAGTCTCCAATGTCTATAATGAGGGATGGACATCAGGGAACAGGAACAGACCCCCATCAGCTTGACTCAAAGTCAGTAATGCTGAGGAACTGAAGCATCAAACATCAGCTGAACCCAAATACAGCCAATTTATAGGCTGTACTTACAGGCAAGGCACAAAAGCCAAAATCAGATGTTCCAATATTTTATGTAGACTATTGTTAATGACCTTATCTTATACTAAGCTATTGTTTCAGGGAATTTAATTACATCGGCAATGAAAACATAAAAGTCCACGCCATAAATTATGAAAGACAAATCATTTGTGTTTGCCAGTGTAAAAATGAACGGGTTTTTTGCATGAATAAAAATATTTTCTCTCTGTATCGGACTCTTAATGAATCACACAAAATCATTAGTGTAGAACAGACTAAAAGCATCACAAGCTTTAGTTAGAGTGTAACAGAGTTTACTCTTTTCTCTTTTTGGCTCGGATCCAAAAAAGGGAGAATTGGAGAAGCTGATTACATTTTATTTGCTCGTTGAAATCACCACCAGTCTGCTGCTATCAGCTGGGAGGGAAAATTTTTAAGTTTGAGGGACAGACTGATCATCTGCTGACTGACAAAGGCCAAGGTGTTTGTCAGAAAGTTCCTACAGTTTCAAACTGTGAAGGAGTGCTGTTATGTATGAGTAATATTTATGAGAGTACTATCGGTCAAAGTGTCTCTTTGTAACTTGTGGAAGTGGAAATCATTTCATGAAATATCAGCTTCTTTAAGATCCTCCCAACTGAGGTTAACTTCCAGGACAAATTCAGATGTAACACGAGGAATGCATGACTTACTGCTGAAGTTGTCTAAAAAAATGAAAAATGAATTAGTTCTATTTTCTGTGTGAAGTACAAGGTGCAATGTAGTAGATAGTATTCATCATGATGGAAGGCAGGAATGTTCCACAGTCTGGACTCCTGGGGAGAAAACGAGCATCTGGACTTACTTTTTGCGCTGATGTCAACTTGTGAAGTGTGACACTGGCGTACCTGGAACATCTTCCTAGTCGCTCTTTGGAGAATGTGGAAAAATGGAGGTTATGCTTGCATTGTCAATCTGTCAGAGCTGGAGAGTGTCCTGCAGCTTCAATGTAGCTCCCTCTCCATCAATTTCATGTTTTGTTATTGGCTGGAGGGAACATACTACAGACATCACAGTATGAACTGCGAGCCCCAGTGCAGCAGTGTAAACCTTACACAAGCCATCCTTGAAAGAATATATCCTTTGTCACATGCTTACAAAATGGATTAGGTATTACTGCTGCTACAGCAACCGCACGACACTACATTAAAGATTTGCCAACATGTCAATTTGGTATTCTGGTCGATGAAAAGGTGTGAGTAACTGACCTGTCAGAGAAGTGCTCTCCTTCAACACACCACATATTAATGCACAAATCTCTCTCGGGTGGCATCGTGTGTTTTCTGTGCTGTGACAGTCAGGAATTGTAGACTGAGGCAAAATGTTGATTGACATTTCTGGGTCTCAAATACCAGATTAAATATATTTTGCACTTGTTATAGAAATAGTTTCCTACTTGATTGTCGATGCAAAATATGTCCGAAAGTCTTTCTGAACATTTTCAAAATCATACAGTCTAAAGAAGGCCTAGTCCGCTTTCTTATTCTCTTGTTAAGTGCAAGCGAAAATGAGGGAGAGCTGTTAATCAACAACTTTCATCACTACCAAGTTATTAATGGGTGTCGTGCATTGTAGTTAATGTGTGGGGATGAGAATCGACTTTGGTTCAGTTATGACACTCAGATATTGGTTTCATGTGTTTCATGAGAAAACAAACAAAATTCTTTGAGACATGAAATAAAGCCTGTCAGCCTAGTGGTGGTGGGAGTCATCATGTTGTCGAACCACTATCAATTCACTTTCAGTGCTTTTTTGAGATTTAAAGAGTTGCTGAGGATCAGGGACACAGACTTTGTGTCTCTGCTTTTGACTCAGGTGAATATGTCTGGATGCCAAAAAAAAAAAAAAAAAAAGAAAAGAAAAAAAAAAAAAAAGCCAAAGACATGAGTGTCAAATCTCTTTCACCTTTTGCTCCTGTGTGGCTACTTTTCTTTTCAGGGTTGGTCATGCGTAATCAAAACATTCTTTTGGCTGTGATCTATTTGAAAAAACTGAAGTGCATTTGAGCCAAACAGCAACAATGTCTAAATTTAGATTTCCCTGGCTTTGAGTAATCTGTAAGTCATACCACTATGATTAATGATTGCAAGCATGCAGTTTCTTTCTACAGCACAACATGTGTATAATGAAATAAGGAATACATTTCTATGCATTTACAAGTCTTTGTGAATGCACCATGCTTGTAGGAAACATACATTCAGATGAGTCAGGACATTGGCAGGACAGTGAGACAAGAGGAGTTACATAGATTGTGATCTTTCCAGTAAATATGTAAACTGTAATTTCCCTTCTGCAGCCCCATGAATATTGCTATCTTATCTTACTCCATAAACAGAATAACACTCTGTGACCAACACTCATTTCCTCCAGCCTCGTGTGATCTACTGATAGGTTAAAAACAGAAAATAAAAACAAGAGTTGATGAAAATCATTTTGACTTATTAAATCTAATTATTACAGTGTTGCCCCTTTCTGATTTTGTATTTTATCACCAGCAGTACTAGAGGAGAAAAAAACAACAACCTTGACTTGTGCATATGTTTATCCCTGCTTTCTAAGTGGCAGATATCAGTATTACCAAAACATGCCCTTTACTGTCCTGTCTGAACTGAATGATTGTGAGCCAGTATAAACTAAGTTGTTATAATATGTGACTTGTGGTCAATTAAAGTGGACTCCTACTGTATATAAATCAGGAGCAACCTGACTTGAGGATGCATAATGATCTGTTTACTATTTTGTTTTAATCATAAACTGAATTTTGATTGCATGTTCGCAAAGACTCATTTCTACTTCAAATATTTATGTTTTGACAACTACTTTCCATCTCAGGCATAACACCTCATATTACTTTAGTGGAATGGAGTTTTGATTTTTGATTTTCAGAGTATTATTTTCTCAAAAGGCAACTGTACTTTTCATATAAGCTCCATTCACTCTGCAGTGACATATTTGCATTGTTACTGTCCCTCACTGAAACATGGAGATGCAGCCAGCCGTGAGGGGAGAACAGGCAATGGTGAAAAATGTGTTTTATTTATTTGTTTCCTTGTTTTTTTGTTTTTTTTTTTTCTCCATCTGGAGCATAAATTTACATATTTGTGATGAGCAGTTTTGAGAAAGCTTAGTCTGCACCAGGAAGGTGTGCCAAAAGTGGAAGCACAGATTGTGACTAAATGCTTGTGCTATCTCTGCCGGGGCAGAGGCAGAATTACAGGAGACTACATGTGTGATCTGATATTTGCCCACTTCTGCAAACTGTGGGTCAGGTCACCTTTTATTACTATGAATGATTCATCTTCCAAAATGTGTACAAGATACGTCAGATTTCTTTCCACCAATGTGAATTGTCAAGAGAAGAAAAATAACCAGCAAAAATGATAGTTGGATATTGCTGATGATGTCAAGATAAGTTTCTTCTTAAATTAATCCCACATGTTGAAATACTCAGGCTGGTAAGAATACAATGGCTCACTGATGGAATTTCTTGAAAGCTTGGCTGCACTTGAAGGTTCAGCTGGTGGTGTGAATTTTATTTTAAAGTAATAGTGATGACTGGGATCCCTCATGGGACAGAGTAATGTGCTGAAAAAATATCTCTTGAGTAAATTCTCATAAAAAGGTAAAACTCATGGCTCAACTTATGCCTCAATAATACAAGTAAAAAGGAAGTGGTTAATAAGCTCAAAGTAAAAGTTACTTTACTTTTTAATATGTTTGGTGTGTGTAAGCTAGTGCAAAAATAATTCAAAATAACATTTATTTTTGCTAATAAAACCATGCAGTGTCATTATTGTAAATAAAACATACAGACAGGAGGTGATTATTAACATATATGAAGCTAAATAGTCCATGAATGATCATAAATATAGCAGAAAAGAGCTAGAACCACATGCCAGCCTTGATCTTCTTTGGAGAGAAATTTGAAATGGAGGGAAGTAGGAGAAACATTCTGAAAACACAGTTGTCTATTTATGTCTACTTCTCATTATTATTTATTTATGATTATTATTTTCTATTTAACCTTTATTTGAGCAGGAAAGGCTAATCAGGCCAAGACATGCAGCAGTAGCGATAACAGGGTTGCAGAGATGTAAAAACATACAAGTTGCAAGAAAAATAGGAAAGAAATTATAGCATCATAAAATATCAAAAATATTCACCAACCATCATCACAAGCCATCAGTAGCGGTTTTAGGCACGGGCGAAGCGGGCAGCCGCCCGGGGCGGCATATTTTCATGTCACGTGGGGGGCGGCATGAGCGCAAAAAAAAAAAAAAAATCATCCTCGCTGCAAAGCAGTTTTCTAATACCGTATTCATCTGAATAGAAGACCATATTTTTTCCACTGAAAATGCCCTGAAAAAACGCCCTCGTCTAATATTGGGGTCTAAGCAAATACACATGTATTGTGCTTGCATATAAACCAGTAGGTAGGCTCGCCTGATGCCGCAATTACCGGCGAATGGCCGCATTGCGCAGTCAATAATCAACCATGTTGTCTGTGTCACTGTCCGTTGTGCTGCTGCAGCCGCGTATGAACAAAAGTTGATTTATAATGAGAGGATGGCAGTATGTGTGCGCCGCTCACCTGTCAGATCCGGCAGACCTGACCAGGTGGGCGCAGCACCTGTAAGCATCAAGCCGGTGCCGCGACCGGCCCGCCTGATGCTGACCGGTGGCTTTTTTTTATGCAAACAAGATTTTGTCCATATAAAAAGTATTTTTCCAAAAAAAGGTATTTGTGCAGGTGTTGGCGCCCCTGCTCTGGGAGGGGCGCGTGTAGCCGCCAGAGGGGCACCGGTAGCGGCCGTTATCGCTTGGAAGTTCTTGCTCCACGCGCGCGCGCGCGCGCGCGCGCGGCTAGAACGGAAGGGCGCAAGGCAGTAATTTCGCCCAGGGCGGCAACATGGGCAGAACCGCCACTGCAAGCCATCAACATCATGGATGATAGAGAGGCATTATGAATGACTCAAAACATCTGCAGCCAGAACCACCTGCCTACAAATCATTAAGGATTACTTTAAATATATCTAAAGAGACTGTTCCTTAAGATTCAGGTCATGTTGCAGAGGGAACAAACATACATAACAGCCTTTTTCCCAATTCATTTCGGACTTTAGGGACAAATTGTGTGAATAAGTTCAAGGAGAAAACACACTAAGGGCCCTATCTTGTGCCACCCGCTATCCGCTGCCACTACCCGCTACCCGCAAATTGCGGATTTAGGAGCTTCCGCTATCCCTAAACGGTATCTTGCGCCACCCGCTACCCGCTATCCTTATGCCGACTCCGTCATTTGCGCCTGGAGGTGTGTCTGTGGGTGTGTTTCATGCGCTATCCCTAAAGTTGCTATCTTGCGCACACACTTTAGGGATAGCGGATAGCGGGTGGTCCTGACCACCCGCTATCCGCTATCCCTGGGCTGTTACGAGAGCGCGCCCAGGCGGCTTCAATGCGCGCCCCGACGGAGCCTCGCCACGCACACGGTCGGACTGATACCGGGACGCCGCCGGAATGGACTGAGTATATTACTCATATAGACTGTTTAGAGGAAAGACTTTTTTAATTGGACACTATCGCCAGCACGTTTTATTGTTTTATCATAAGCCAGCAGCTGTGCTATATTTTTATTATTATTTTAATATTTTATTTGCCCAATCTACCTTGTCAATAAATTAGTTTACACATAGTTCCACCTCTGCCTCTTGTGTGTGGTGTGTGACCCAGGGATTTTACTCAATCAGTACAACCTTGTGACATGTCCACTTGGACATCTCTCGAATTAACTCGCCTATAATATAATATATCATATGTATATAAAGCCAACTTGCTTTAGCCTCAGTAGAAGCCTTGAGGAAATCTACCTCCCTTTCTCCATCGCGGATTTAGGATTTAGGATTTAGGACAGCGCAGCCTGCCCTTAAAGGCAATGGCACCTGGCACACTGATTGGTTTAACTGGCGTAACGCCCAAAACACGCCTATACATAATATAGCGGGTAGCGGAGGTGTTTTGCGGATAGCGGGAGGTGCACAAGATAGCAACCTTTACGGGGGAACGCCTCTTCCTAAATCCTAAATCCGCAAATATCGGGTTTAGGGAGTCTGGCGCAAGATAGGGCCCTAACTTCCTGTACTTTCCTGAAGGATGTAGATCTGTAGGTATGTGGAAGCAAACCAAGAATAGCCTCGCCAAATATGCCATTAAGGCATGAATCAAAACAGCAGCTCGTATGAGTGAATATGATTTCACTTTCAGGTGAATCAATACAGTTTAATTATGGATGCAGCACTGTAATCAGCCAATACTCACTGCTTAATGACTTGAGCACACAAGGTCTAAAAGTAATGTACAATATAAAACAGTATTTCATAAAAGGTTTTGCAATAGAAGTTCACTCACTGATACAGGATATGATGATGAGGACTGAATGAAAGAGACAGCAGATAAATGGGCAGCGTAATGTGGACCATATGTACTGTAACAGACCTTGAGATTGCTTTAAGGATTAACCACTCTCTTGCACAACACAAGCTGTAAATTGAATTTTTCGGTTAAAATTGAATCAGTCAGGAATGTTAAAGAGGCTGCCATACATCCCTGGGTTTTTATTTTTAGAATATTTTGCTTAACATCCTCTTCCAGATGTACCCAAAAAAGAGCTGATGCTGCTATTGAGTCAAGAAGTGCATTTGCACCCAGCTGCTACTAAAAAAGAATAACGTGAATATGGTTCATCCATAATCAGAGGGTAATTTGAAGGGAGATGTCATGCTCCTTGTTAGCAAAATGACTAAAATGCACCCTGCTTGTTAACCTGCCACCGCCCCCCCTCCATCCCCTAGTAGCAGAGAGAGTGCAGGGGGGAGGAAGAGGTAAAAAGTGTTACTTTGGATCAAAGTAAAAAAAATTGCGTCAACTTGTTACACCTACATTTTTTAGTTTTTCTCAAATCAAAAAAATCAGTTTGAACAAAGCAAATGTGTAATGTAATGTCAATTAAAAAAATATTTAAAACCAATGAAAGTTTTCAAATATAATGAACTCATAATTTCAACTTGTTACAGCAAGTTAGTTTAGTTTTTCTCAAATTAAAAAAATTAGTTTGAACAAAGGAAATAATGTAGTAATGTTAATTCAAAAAATTAATTAAAACAATGAAAGTTTTCAAATACAATGAAATCATAATTTCTACTTGCAATTTTCTTTTTTTATGCTTTGCATTACCTTATATTTTCACCCTGACTTGAGCCAAAATCTTACAGAACTACAAAGTAATATGCTGTATGAATACAATGTATTTTTTTCACTTTCACAAAAACTAATAAAATTGCGTCGACTTGTCACAAGTTAGAGTTTGGCTCTAAACTGTGCTGTGTATTGATAAATCCAGGGACAGTTTTTTCTATGGACAATGGGCAACCGCCCAGGGCGCAATCTACTTGGGGGCGCACGAGCGCCCTCTTAAAAAAAAAAAAAAAAAGACTACCAAATTGACCCACATAAAACACGACCCTGATTTTAAGACGACCCCTCTTTTTCAAGACCCTTTTTTGGAAAAAATAGGCTACTTTTTATATGGACAAAATCTTGTTTGAATAAAAAAGCCACCGGACGGCATTAGGCGGCCCGGCCGCGGCACTGGTTGGCATCAGGCGGGTGGGCCGCGACACCCGGCTCGGCACCAGTCGGGGGGTGGGAGGTTAGGAGTAGTAACATGGAAGGGCGCAAGCCAGTAATTTCGCCTAGGGCGGCAACATAGGCAGAACCGTCACTGGATAAATCCATGGCGCTGTCTGTGGTGCTGAAATAACAGACTGCTTTGTAATTGTGCCTTTCAGTCCTGCCCTTCTGTCATTTTTGTCTTTGATCTATAATACTCTGTAAAGTATACTATTATACTATATATAGGGGAGCGCGGGGTAGAAACTAACGCGGGGTCAGTTGTAACACAGACTTTTAAGGTAGTTGCACAAGGTCAACCGGCAAGTGCTTCTGGTTAGTTCATCACATGATCGTAAGAGAGCCCAGCGTGAATTTTGGGGGGAATTGGCTGCATTTTTGAGGAGATACATGTAAAAGTGTGTTTTACCACCAAGTAAGTGAATTTCTTTACCTTTCTAATTTTTTGACTACTGAACTGTGTGCGTGCATTACCAAATCCAATCTTACATCAACGTATTGAGCATCATGTTGCCTAAAACATAGCACTGATTCAAAACATTTAGCTAACTCATAGCGAGTGCTAGTCAGGTTTGAGACCAGTGACTACACAGTGGAGTTGGTTGTAACGCAGTGTTACAACTAAGCCACAATAAAAACAACTGCATATTTGTCACTAACATAAGACTAACGTTAGCTACGTAGTGTAGCTGTGTGTGTGTGTGTGTGTGTGTGTGTGTGTGTGTGTGTGTGTGTGTGTGTGTGTGTGTGTGCGTGCGCGCGCGTGTGCATGCATGTGTGTGTCTGCACGCGGGCATGCACAAGGTGGAGCATGTGTGTTTGGATATAACATGTGAGCCCCTATCATCATGGGATTTCTAGTGTATTCTTTCTAGTAGCTAGTGTATATTGAAACAGATACTCCAACTAGTGTATTAACAGATTTTTTTCTTCTGTGAGGCTTACAAGCCAGACTTTTTATGTGGTGTCAGAATAACCCCATTTGGGATGGGCTGATTGTCTGTATTCATTCATTCATTCATTCATTCATCCACAGAATGATATTACCCCTGCAGTCCGCACAACACTGCACATCTGCGTGGGTTTTTACTATTAATATAGACCTATTTTTTTATTTCCTATGGTAGGCGTATAGTATTCTCGTAATATCCTAAATGGGACTCATGGCGTATTTGTAGTACTGTAGGCCTGCGTTTATATTATTGGCCACAAGACTTTTATGGCAATATTACTATAATGTCCCTATAATATTCCTATAATTTTAAAGTATTAAACTGTGTTAAACCAAACCTTTCTTTAAGTGTTACAACTAAGACTCCCTTCATTACAATTTACCCCACAGGTGGGGTAAATTGTAACATTTCTCTTCTTCCACTTAGGGTGAAATTCCACGGAAATGGTAGGTTCTAGAAACAAAGTTAAAGTGTTCATTTGTAGCAGAGATGTGTATGTTGCTTGTATTAAAAAATGAGTTCTCTAACTCCTACATATCCTACATTTTTTTGCCTTTGGCCTGAAATGTTAGGTTCTACCCCTCACTCCCCTATACTATATTGTAGGCTATATTCTCTATAGTGTCACCTTCATGATCAAAGTGACTAGTAACATGTAGTCACGAAAGAGCAAGAGGATCACGGAGACACATTGCTGTTTGTAGTATTCCTGTAATATTCCTTTAATATTTCTATGGTCATTCAGAAGTGTCTGTGCTGCTGAATATACACCGGTGACCAAGCCATGTCTACAGCAAAATAATTTAAGGAAGACATGACAAAAGATATAACTTTTACTATACTACAGGCATTCAGCATGCAACTCGAAAACTCCATGTACTTGTACATGTCCATGTACATGTACTATGGGAAAACAATACTGTTCCTCAGGTGCTCCATCTTAGCATCAAGTGACCCAAGTAATAGCACCACTACCATTACAGGCGTCTCTCACTGAGCTAATGAAAGATGTAACTCTCAAAAACATGACCCAAGGCTGCAGCAGACAAACCAAATGGCATACTCTCCAAAAAATAGCAAATTCTTCAAGAGACATCACACCTAACCAATTATTTGTCTGTTTTAACTCAAAAACAGGGCTTCTTTCTCTATTTCCAAAATAGCAGGGCACTACATCTGTAGTCCAAAGTATTTTTAGTCACTCATGGTGCAGGCAACTTAGTTGATGGATCTCTATTTTGACTGATTGTAGGCAGTGTGAGAGGTCTCAATTGCATCTATGTACCAGCCTCATGCAGCTACACAGCTTCCAACAGGCAACTCGTCTATTGTTTGCTGTATTTGCAATGTCTTCCATAAAAACAGACCGCATTGATTTGATGATTTTATATAACTCTCTAGCAAGCATTTGGGAAGCACTAATTAAAAAAAAAAAAATCAATATTACATCAGAGCGTATGACTGAACCCAAAAATGGATCCAACAGTTTCATTTTGTTTTTGGTTTTCATTCCTCTAACCTTTTAAATAAAACATCTTTCTTGCTTTTCTTGGCTGACAAGCTTAACCAGCCACATGTTGTCTGAGTTTCACTGCATGGTCTCTCAGCTCTACAGGAAATGAATAAATCCATAAAGTGACTTGTTGATGCCATTGCTCAGTGTCAATGTAGGGTTAGTGTTTTAGGTGCTGGATATAGACACTATCAAATGTTGCCTGCTATGGTTAAATCATTTGGATTCAAAGGGCTGATTCCAGTTAGTAATGTGGAAGTCAGACATCACAACTGTCGAGCCCTCTGGAGTGGTAATTGGCCTAATTCAATCACTGAAGGAGGGTATCTGCTTCATCTAAGATGGTCTGTTTTGCTGCTGCCCTCTGGATTATGTGGGTTTAGTGAAATGAGCCATCATGGGTATAATTATCTACAAAGCAAATCTCACTTAGAAAAATACAATACAGTCGGCAATTTTCAATTCAACAAGCCCTATAAGTCCATTTTATTTTTTCAGATGAGTAATGTTTTCCAACTTGTTTATCTGAGGATGAAGATGGAGTACTGTGTACATTCTTCTTTAAAAAATGAGAGAGGTTATGTACTTTCAAGTGATGCAACATGTTGACACTTCAAATGATAACTTCAAAAGATAATTCAGAGTGGATAAATATGTTCAAGTACAGTGGTTGTTAAAAAAATCTGATGGTGGCCCAACATAATTTTTGTTTGGATGTGCCACCAGTGGCGGTTCTGCCCATGTTGCCGCCCTGGGCGAAATTACTGCCTTGCGCCCTTCCGTTCTAGCCGCGCGCGCGCGCGCGCGTGGAGCAAGAACTTCCATGCGATAACGGCCGCTACCGGTGCCCCTCTGGCGGCTACACGCGCCCCTCCCAGAGCAGGGGCGCCAACACCTGCACAAATACCTTTTTTTGGAAAAATACTTTTTATATGGACAAAATCTTGTTTGCATAAAAAAAAGCCACCGGTCAGCATCAGGCGGGCCGGTCGCGGCACCGGCTTGATGCTTACAGGTGCTGCGCCCACCTGGTCAGGTCTGCCGGATCTGACAGGTGAGCGGCGCACACATACTGCCATCCTCTCATTATAAATCAACTTTTGTTCATACGCGGCTGCAGCAGCACAACGGACAGTGACACAGACAACATGGTTGATTATTGACTGCGCAATGCGGCCATTCGCCGGTAATTGCGGCATCAGGCGAGCCTACCTACTGGTTTATATGCAAGCACAATACATGTGTATTTGCTTAGACCCCAATATTAGACGAGGGCGTTTTTTCAGGGCATTTTCAGTGGAAAAAATATGGTCTTCTATTCAGATGAATACGGTAATAGAAAACTGCTTTGCAGCGAGGATGATTTTTTTTTTTTTTTTTTTTTTTTTTTTGCGCTCATGCCGCCCCCCACGTGACATGAAAATATGCCGCCCCGGGCGGCTGCCCGCTTCGCCCGTGCCTAAAACCGCTACTGTGTGCCACTATAAAGCAAATGAAAAGCATTCTCCTGCCCAATTTTATGTTAATCTTTAATCCTTTCAAGGGTAAGGCAAAAACTATATTATGAAAACAAAACACCAAATGCTAACTGTTCTCATAGAGCAGTGGGCGAATCCATGGCTGGGAGCACTGAAACTTTCCTGGTAGTGCATGATCACTCAGCATATTCTGACTCTTTCTAATGGTGTTTCATTTATTTTGCCATCCCTTACCTGTGAATATTACAGACATCATGTGGATTTATAATTACACTGTTGATAACATTTTGAAATTGGTTAGTTTAACCAGATGGAACTAACACATCTAAACTCTAATTTACACATTTGATAGGCATATAATATCCCCAATAAAAGGGAGGAGAAAATTCAGCATATACTACATGTTACATGTGTGTACATCCATATTATTCTGCAGGCTTTTTAAGCGGAACAGGCATTACTAAGTCAAGTCAAGTCAAGCATACTATCCAGCCCTTCATCACAAAAACATATCTCAAAAGACATAACAAAAACGGACCTACCTAAATCTAACTAATCAATAATTAATAGCAAATCAAAATGATGCAGTAATGTAATGACATAAAAAATTGTAATGTAATGATATAAAATGTGCATGTAATGTAATGCCATAAAAAATAAATCAAAGCAAGTAGTAATTATTAGGCATAACAAACAAAGACTGCCTGACAAAACCGAGCTGAGACCCCCAGTGAAGATAACCTTAACAAGAAAACCTTATTAGGAAAAAAATGTAAGAAGCCTTTGGCAGGCTCATTCATTGTGGGATCCCCCACTAGGATGGATGAGCATGCCCGGGCAAAACAATAAAATGGGCAATAACATGGACAATTATGATGAGATAACAAAGCAAATAATAATAAGATATAAGACATAATAAGACATAATCATAGGGGAGGATGAAACTGCCAACTTCTACTGCCTTAGGTCCTTGTGCCACTAATTCTGGCTCCGTGTGTACAGTGTGAGTGGCAACCCTGCTGGACAAATGAATGAGATACAACTACTTTGTCTCTGAGATCATCAATAGCTCTATAAAAACAAGACATTTCAGGGTTATAAAAACCATGATCATCCACATCAGGTGTAGTCAGGAAGGGAAAACTCACCTTTCCCTGAAATGATACTGCTACTATACTTTGTCGGTCTCTAGATGAAGGCTACCAAAGTGCTTCAATCTGTTATGGATGTAGATTGCAATGGCATCAGACATGGACTTGTTGTAAATCTTGTTGGATGACTGATACTAAATAACAATATAGCTTATGCACTTTTAACTGGGTTTACAGTACCTTTAATAATGATAAAGCAAGCTCCAATACCATATGCTGCCCAGTAGAAATATTCTATGAGAAGGGCACAAGGCGTTGACTTTTAACACGTGAGAGATGTGCCCTATTGGTGGGAAAAATCCCCACTGGACCCCTTGGTCCTGAAAAGCAATGTCTAGACATGCACTTTTCTTTCAACTTGTTCCAAAATGTGCCAGTCCATTCCCACCTAATGCCTCATCCTATCCCTCTTCCCATCAGCTCATGTGTGAAAAGAAAAATCAACACTTCTCTAGCATCTCTAACCTGTTATTTTTTAATTATAAGTACAGTTTGACCCAGTTTCTTCTCTAAAGCTTATGTGAGTGCTTGTTTGTTGAATTAGGCTACATCTTGTTTCTGTAATAGGTCAGTGTTGTCAGGACTTAAAATATTTGTATCCCCTGTGCAATAACCATTACTGTGCTTCCATGCTTGACCAGCCACCCTGTTCTTTTTGACAGTCATGGGAACACACAGACTTTGAGCGGGACACCAGTGGGCTCATTACACAGGAAATAATATAAAGCTACCAAATCCTCTTAAGTCCTAAACTCCTGCGGTTTCCCTCTCTTCTATGTTTGTATGTAATTTTAAATTCATTCTGAGGCTTTACTGGATCAAAACACATTAATCTTCTGTCTGCATGTAATTTGTTGATCTGGATGTCTCATTACATGAAGTCAGTGTGCAACAATTTTGACATGATTGATACTAAAAATGAGCAAGCAAACACAAACCACCAACCAACAGATTAAATGTCTCAGTTTGTTAGAAAGATGATGATGGTCATAAATGTCTGAAATAGATATTTTATTAAAATCCTATGCATTCGGTGCTTTCATAATATCTTTCTTCACCGAAATTCATTTGAAATAAATGAAGATTCTCTTTATACTGTGTGTTTTTGGTTGCTCAAAGGGTGTGACCGGCATTTCTTGACCGTCAAATGGTTTGTTGAATCATGATTGTGTGAGGAAATCAAATTCCACAGTATTTCTGTCTATCACAGTTATCAGCATGTCAGTTCAGGTGTTTATTATGATATAAATCCTGGCCATGTCTTGGCTGAGAATGAGGCCACACAATGTTACTTTTGACCCTGACCAATCAGTACATGTTGTCATTTGCTATCCACCACAACATTCACAGGTGATTGTGAAGGATGGGGGAAGAAATTAACAGCATGACAGTGAAGAACACGTAAGGTGGATGTTGTCACAGTCGGCAAAAGGCCAGGAAATTCTGACATGCTGGACTTTATGTCAAGGTTCCGTGGATCATCAGCTCGGTACAGTATACAGATTAAAGCCACATGACCATCTCTTATACAGTTCATATTTGGGGCCAATGCTTTACATCTGCCACCACGACAAAATTATGTCAAAATTAGGGTGCATTCATGCAATCTGAATTCGTCATTAGAAGCCCAGGCAAGATTCAAGAGGGACATGAGCATACAGTGCTTGGTTAAACTCCTCCCTAAACAAGTCGTGAGGCATGGACTATGGTTGTGTTCCTTAAACAAACATTTCAACAAAACTCAGTACTGGAATGAAGCTGAAATCTGTAACTTTCAGCACACTGATGCTCAGCCACAACAAACATGGCAGAGCACCTCATGTCTGGCCTTGTTGACCAACCAGGCAACATGAGTGCATTGTTGAACTTAGTAAAGAGAGAAGTTACACATACACTAGCACTGTGTTGTCCACGGATTTATTTTTATTCATTTATTTTTTTGTAGTGCAGGTGCGGAAGCATGACATCCAGTGTTAAAACAAATTATTTCCCTTTTTTACAATAAAAATCTGATCAGTGGTGTCTGATATATCACATGGGACACATGGACAAACAACAATGTGGCAGTCCCCTTAGGTCAATCACTGGGATTTTGAAAATGCCTAAGCACAACACTGTGAGGCATTATTCCCTCAAGTTTCATCAAAATGTTGTTTGTGGCATCTGAGATACTGCAAGTGACATATGGATAAACAAACCAACCAATGATTTAACAGATGCCTTGGGCCAATCAGCATAATTTTGAAAATGCAGTGGGGAGATCAAACCTGTTCACAAGTGTGATCCATATCTGATCAGTGAACAAATGAAAAACAAACAAACAAACAAACAAACAAACAAACAATCAAACAATCAGCAAAACAGATGAACAAAACAATCCATGGATTATTAAGGGCAACTTGCCCACAACTGAAAGCCTCATCAATCGAGCCTTAGATCCAGTAATGAAGACATTTATGGTAACAAACAATATATAAAACAACTCACTTCAAATTCAAACTTCAAATTCCCCTTCAATAAGTAATCTCCAACTTCATCACAATGGATTTGAGGCATTGCATTTATCTAGTAGCCTGAAGGTTTTACTTTACTTTCCATTTTCCATGGCTTGGCGTATTATCCAGTACAGCAATTATTGTTTGAGTTTGCTTTCTCCTACTATCTGTTTTCTTGGCTATCTTTGCAACTATCTTTTCTTAGGGTGACTCCCAAACGCAAACACTCTCACACACAAAGCTACATGCACAAACAAACAACAAAAAAAAAACCTAGATCCATAATTTATTCTTTTGAACAGCAAATATATACTGGATACACACTAGAATATAACAACAATCCTGGGTAAAAAATCTCTCAGATGAGCCCTTTTGTTGCACTCCCTGCAATATTAAATCACATTTTAAAACAGGAAATCTGACTTTTTTTTCCCCTTTTTTTTTCTTTTTTTACATGAACAGACAGCTGGGACAACCAGGGCTGATTTTGATTGATTTTCAACACCAACATTAGGCCTAAATTTACAAAAGCAGTGACAAATAGAGAAGCCACAATATTGTTGTTTGTGTTATTTCTTTACACAGGCAATGCATAAAACCTATCATCACATATCAGAAAACTGAATGCATGACAACATATTAAGACCGAACAAGGCAACATGTCTTAATTCAAACACACTTTTTCACCCGCATATCCCAAAGGATGAAGACAAATGGGAATACCGTTTGAGTCCTTCAGCTTCTGTGGCTGCTTTTCATCTGGTAAAACTAAGCCAGATGTTGATGCTAGTTTTTTCTCTGTGATTATCTAAGAGCTTTTTAGACAAAGATTAATTCTTCTTTGGTTTAATAACTGACAGAATCAATAGGGCTGACAGAATCAGTGCAACGTTATTGTCAGCAGTTCAGAAGAAAACCACAACATGGGCCTGAATTTGTAAGGGAAGCATCAAGTTCCCTAAGGAACCTACTAAATATTTAAGAGGAAATGATAATTTCCCATAGCTTGCATCTAAGTTTTCAAAGAACATTGTTTAACCCAATAAAGCATTTTGGTGTCGTTCTATACATTGAGCAGTGAATAATAACTCAAATAATGTTTATTTCAAAGTTGCTGTGCACATCCAAGACTCCATAAGAAGAACCCGACTGATTCTGGTGACTCTATTACCTTTCATCTAGAACCATCATTTGGCCAAATTCATCATTTCCAGGATATACCTAACCTCGCTGTTGCTCACGGACAGTGCATGTCTAGTTCTAGCCGGATTTTTGGGCACTACACAGTATGGAGAGAGCTCTCATTAAATACAAGCACTAAAATAAGTGACCTTATTTTAGCAGCAGATTCAGATAAAAGCCTTTGACACTGTGGACCAAGCGTTTTAATTCCATACCTCAAAGGATGCATCTAATGGATTTATATCATTACCTCCCACGTAATGCTCAATTTTAAGCCCCATTCTGTTTCCATTTTGCATGCTTCCAATTTGTATTATTAACTGTAAGGACTATATTTCCTCCCAATGGTGCAATAACAGATATACATGTAACTCAATGACTCAAACAACTTTCACTCTCAAGAAATGCCTTAATCAGTGATATAAAATACTGGATGCTCTTTTTGTTCTTTTATAATGAGCTACAGCTACCTTATTAGCCAGCGTGAAACCAGGTGCTGGATGCTCTGGAGTAAATTTCAATGTTGATTTGATTTCAGTAAGCAGGTTGAAGTAGTGAGCAAGATCACTTTAGTTGTTGTGAATAAAAGCAACTGAATCTCAAAAGCCTGGTGGTCAGCCTACAATAGAGTAAAACTCCTGATATCAGAGTAAAGAAAGCCTTTTTTAGTTTATTTTGAGATTTTGTTGATGATTGCTTTTGCCAGATGGAGAAAGCTCCTCTGTAGGTACAGTAACTAAGATACAATATGCAGCACTAACATATCATCATAATCACCATAAACAAAAACATGATCACCTGTCAATAATTAGCACCAGAGATGTGGGACAGTTTCTCTAATAGGAGGAAGGGAACAGGAAGTTGATATTCAGGAGGAAGCTCTAAATAACACTGATCTCCATCAGTGCTCAGAGATAGTGTAATGGTTAAGACCCCTAATTCTGGGGTTCTTTAAACACTTGATCAACACTTGAGACATTTGATCATAGCATGGTTGAAGAGTAGCAATGGAGTTGAAACTTTCTCAGTTTCTTTTCAACGTTTTTGATAGATTTATAAATATCCATAGTAGCAATAAGGAAAAGTTGGACTAAAGTAATAGTGAGTCATATGCAGAGGCTGTTCAGCTGCAAGAGAAAAAGCTTGTCAAAATTATGTCACTGAGCATCAAGTGCCAGAGATGGAAGCAGGACACTCAGAGAGGGTAAAAAAAAAAGATTAGATTTAGATTAGATTTTTGATTGATGAAGAGAGATGGACTCAGGATATGAATTGGATAACAACTTACTCATGCCAACCAAATCCCACTGTGGTTCTTTCCACCACACTGTGCAACAAGGTCACAGCCAAAATGAAGGAAACACTTGCATAATTGCGGGATACCAAGTATGTGCTTCCACACAGCAATGCCTAAAGGGCGTTGTCCAAACTGCAGGGGGTGTTGTTTCGAACAAACAGGGCATTAACCTCCCGCTGCCAACTTGGTGGAGGTCTGCGCTCTGATGGGTACTTTTTTTTCCCCCATTTGGTTCCAGTACACCAGTGTTACATTTGCCTTCACATCTCAGTTAATCTCACAAAATAAAATTATTCTTTTGACTCATTTTCCATTGTTGAAATAGTCTCTCTTTGTCACGTGCTGTATTAATTAGTGCAGAGACATGAAGCATTTCAAGCTAAGTTTCCTTAAAAAAACAGTTTTCAAAAGTTCACTGATTCTAAAAAAAAATAAATCTTGATTCATTAAGATTGAACATTTTCTCTCTTTGTTGATGCCATCAGTCCCTGGCTGACTCAATAATTCTACAGTACATTATACTCTGGAACTGTGACTAGCTTTTTTCCAGTTTAACACAGATGCTGCACTTCAGCAGGCCTCTAATGGATCACTGTCCATAGAAAAAACTGAGCATAACACTGACTGTTTCAAATGTGTCTTCCAACAACAGCTATTAACCAAATCCTTTTAAAGGGAAAAATCAAGCCTAAAACACATTAACACTGTTTAAACAAACACACAGGGAGAAATCCCACACAGAAGAGGGAGAGCACGCTTCTCCCTCCCATTAGGCTCCAACAGAAAAACAAATTATCCCTACAATAACAAAACCACAAAAAACAGTGTAAATTACCAATGCCTGTTTTTAACAAAGCTGCAGATCTGTGAGTCTACAAAGAAACTCTTGCTCTTTTGTTTTAGGGGTTCATATTGAAACCTGACACTTGATGTTTTTGTTTTAGATTGCTGATTTTTTCCCATCCTAACAAGTGCCATGTTTGCTGTGCTGAGAATATCTCTCACGTAAATGGACTCACTTTTGATTAGTTAGCTGCGGAACAACAAAAATACAACATCAAACGAAAAAACGGCACCAGAAATGCCATGTAAATCCTTGTCTTTAAACAGTGTTTTAGGCTGGATTTATTTAGTATTTAGTCGGCTAGCCATGCACTTTTGGCCACAGCAAATCCTAAACAAACAGAGGGGCCAAATTTTGAAACTGAAAATTTGCAGTGATGTTTGACTCTCCCTGACAAACCATTCATGTTACTGCATTTGAAACAAACACAAAACCATCCAGACCCACAGCAAACCTGTGTGCATCCTACTAAATGTCCCTACCCACTATTGTACTTAATTCTGCTCGCTTTACTTTTCGGGATTTCATTTTTCACTGCAGATGGTGCCCTGCTGGTCGCTTTTGGGCTTGTTGACATGTTTTTTCTCTCAGTAAGACCAATTTTAAAGGGCTGCTTAACATAAACAATAGTGTAACTAAGAGATTCACTGAAATAAAATACTTGTATTTTTTACTTGGATAGATTATCAAATGCAATCCCACTTAAACAAGTTTCACTTTAGGATTTCCTGGTTGCATACAGACATTGTCAAGCTTAATAAGCTGCGCCTTTGCTCTGCGTACTGTGCATGCATCCCACTAACTTCCCATGCAGGTCGTTCATGAGCGAGTGAGTGAATGTGTGAGCACAATTTGTCATGCATAACCCACTGTTGCAGCATTGAACACGCTGTGGGCAAAAGACTAGGTGTTGACTTAGGCTTCTTTCATTTATACAGTATTTCAGGGGTGTCAGACTGGTGCCATAAAGGGCCAAAAGGCTGCAGGTGATTTTACTGATTAGTCCCCTCTCTGTGCTGGAAGGTGGGGTAATCAGTGAAATCCCCTGGTGGAGTTTTCGGTTGGAATGAAAACCTGCAGGGTCTTGGCCCTCCATTGCACCAGTTTGACACATGTGCAGTATTAAGTCTGGTTGATTTGAACCCTGGTGCATTTCCCTCCTTTGTGCTGTTTGTTTGGGCAGGTGTGGACACAGCAATCACACTCAGGTGTGGATCAAAACAACAAGTCAAAGACCGCTTGCAAGACCATCCGCTTGCAACCAAGTCCAAGTGAACCCAAGTGCAGTTTGATTGCAATAAGAAAACAATCTGATCCAACTTTAGGAAATGAACCAAACACACTACATTTTATTATTACAGGTTGTAGTAGGAATGCATTGGCTCAACTTCACCAGTCATACCATTGTCTAATTACGGCATGTCTTCTTTGTAAAGAGTAGATATACACATTTGTTGACAGCCTGGTTATGTTTGGAATGTATTTAACACCAAAGCAAGATTATTGCCACTATCAGCAAACATAACTGTGACACTGACTTTGCGTTGTCTGTGCCCAGTTGATTGCTATTTCTCTAAACTTCCATGCACATTTGCAAAAGGTTTGTTTACATTTTCTGTAGATATGCGTTTCTGACCAATGAATAAAATACTTTTGGGAATACAATGCCTGCCCTGCCCCTTCCCAAATGCCCCTCAGCAAAGGTTTGGTTTTGTCTGGTCCATTTAAATTTGTGCAGTGTTAAAGCAAATCAGACCAAACAGAAAAACAAACCAAAATATCAATTTCACTCTGATTCAGAGCAGGCAAAATGATTTATAGATGAGAAAGCACCCTAAGGGGATCACTGATTGAGAACCATAAAACTGACACTTTTAGATCCAGTTTCTTTTGTTAAAGATGTTCACAGATTGCACTGATTCAGCTGTGGTTAACAAATGAGCAGTAATTATTTATATCACAGAAATTCAGAGGGAAACATTTTGGCCTAATAAAAAAGTATGTAGGTCTGTATCGTGTGTGTGTGTGTGTGTGTGTGTGTGTGTGAGAGAGAGAGAGAGAGAGAGAGAATAATAGTAATAACAGTAATAACAGTATTAATAATAATACTAATAAAATAGCTTTTAACAGGCAGCAGATATTTAACAAAAGGAGACATCCTTGTGCGCACCAGCTGTCAGCTACTTAAGATATATTTCACATCTGCTACAGCTACACTGTGACAAACAATGTCCTGCTTGATGTTTTTTTCCCTCTCAGTTTTCACTCTGTAATGTAAGGCTGTCCCTTATCATGGGAGATCATCAAATCAGGCAGCACACTACATCTTCTCCATCCAGCCCACTTTGACAAGGCATGAACTTAGAATGAACTTTATTCTTCAGTAGGTGTGTAGCCCTTTGTCATGTCACACGGACAATAAACAAAGAGCACTCTTGTGACTGTGGACACTGCACAGGAAGTTCCTTAAATTTGAACGTTTTGTAAACCTTTCAAGGTAAACCAAACACTGTGATAGGAAAACTAGCATATTTTGAAGCACTCAAGTTCCTTTTCATGTCAGTATTTTTATGGTTGAAGGAAGTATCATCCCTCTAATTTGGGCTCAAGGATTATGAGCCTACAAACAAAGTCTACTTTTATTTATTTATATTTTTTACAAAGTCACATCCTAGCTGGCAGCAGTTTGCATGCAAACCTTCTGCTCAGATGCATGTTGTTGCTTTTCATGTAATTCAGTTCAGCTGTTGATGGTACTGATGCTGCAGACTGTCACTATCTTTTCAGAATAAAACAGCCACAGGCTACTGGTACATACTACTTCCTTATGTATCCTCTACTGTGTTGTTTGTCCTCTAGCCCTGCAATTATAAATTCCACCCACTGGCTCTGAGGTTGTATTTTCTCACTCAGCCTAATAAAGTGTGACAGTGTGACAGTGCAAACATCAGCTAGAAAATACCCAACTTTTTACAGGTCAGAGAGTCCCCTTTCGTGATTCTCAAGAAAAGTGTAGCCTTAGCTGATCTGCATGACCGAAAATGTTATTAATTTAAAACGTTTTGGAAAAATATCAGTGTGGTCCCATTGGGGTATAATGTTTGCACACTGGTCCCAACAGCGCTCATGTCCTGTCTTTGGTTCTCACAAGCCACACGGTCTCATCCACTGCACAGATCCCATGATAACAAATTCCAGAAGCACAACATTCACTTCTACCCAACGACTACACTTCAAAGAGATGCTGTGCAGGATGAGGCATCGTTTTTCAGAGCAGAAGTCTCTTGGTTATGTAATTCTGTTTTTACATCCATACTGCAAAAACAAAGAGACAATTCTGGCGCTGAAAATAATGAGTCATAATGATTTTTATGCAAATGGTAGTTAATTCTTAGCTGATGAGATCAGGTAAGCGATGTCTTTCTTGTTTTTTGTTGTGATCCAGAGTACCGTTATATTTGTTTTCAGGAACTTACAATGTAAACTAGCAAAGTGAGAAGCATGATTAGAAGCACATGTCAGCTAGTGTAACTTCAATTTCCCCATAATTTTGTAGAGATTATGTCATTTTATTTTGTTTACAACATTTTTTGAATATGTCAGACTTTGTAGGACCGACTTGAGACTTTAATAGTAACTTATAAGCAGTAACCTTATTTTTGCCCTTGACAGCAATTTTTTATTGACTTCTTTTTTTTTTTTTTTTTTTTTAATTTAATAAAATTTAACAAGCATACACTGGAGCAGGAACAAAACTCCAACGGCGCTTAAACACTTTAACATCACAACAGGAGCCTTAAGTGGAAAAAGATCGCGGCTCTCAGACTTGCTTGCTTTGGTTGGCAGTGTTCACAGTAACCTGGTGTTAGTCACGCTAACATGATTCAGTACTGCATGTGATTTCTGACCCTTCCACCACACACATGCTTCAGGTTAGGAACAACAGAGTGACTGCTAGTTTATACCTGGTTGAGCACTTGCAAACCACAAGGCAGCTGTAGCAACAGACAAGCCTGTTATCCTTGTATCGCTCTGACCCTTGTGTGCATATTCCTGCAGCAGGATGCCCATACACTTACATCATTTGGACACAAGGCTGTCACAACATGCCAACTTGATTTTAAAATGTATATCAGGCTATGATATCTGGAACCGATGACACAAACAGAGAGTGAATGTAAAACAAAGCTGAAGGTTTGGGTGTCTGCGCGATGAAGTCTGTATGACAAAATGATTGAGTCCATACTATCCCTGACATATTATTTTGTTAGCAAAACGAACACGCTGTCATGCATGACAAAAAAAATCAGTGGATCCTCATGCTTGTGCTGGAGCCCTATTTTGATCGCTCAGATGATTGATTCTGTCTTTCCATTCTTCTCCGCTAAAAGTGTCTGCATCTCCAAAACTAAGAGCTGCAGTGACCAAATTTTGCAGCTTGGTTGGAAATCTCAATTAAGATTATACCAACTTTCCTGTTGATGGCGTTATAACTCTTGAACCGTATGCAGTAGCAACAAGATTCTTTTTTCCTGATTCATTGGTCCAGACTCCTCAGTCTATGTAAGTCATGCCAATTCTGCTCCCTACTATAGGTAATAATAGTAGCCATTCTGATTCAAACACCTATCTGAAGGTGGTGGTTGTACTATTACATTAAAACTGTTGATGTTGGCCAAGCTGTCGATCCAGTTGGGATGGTCCAATAGAGATTTCAGCATAGGTCCCACCCACGAGATTCAGCGCAACAGCTGAATGAATTTGCAAACACAAGTTTTTGATTTGTATTTATTAAATTCAATTCAATTCTATTTTTAGCTGCAAATCCTGTTCTGTTTGATTGCATAATAAAGAAACAAAACACTCCAAGGTTCAAAACTCACCATATCCTTTTTTTTTTTTTTTTTTTTTTTTCTTTTGTTTCAAATTGCTTCAGATATCTTCTTTTGATCACTGGCCTCCTCTGGCCCCATTATTGCACTCTGTTCATTAAGGTGTTAGCAAAGGAGCACAGTAATTCTTCAGATGATATCACATGTGTCAACTGGTGTTCAAAACCAAACTCTGGAGCAGCCAAAGAACAGCAGCATTAGCTCAGTGGGATAGTTAGTGTCTCTGGACCAGAAGGCTGATGATTTAATCTCACCCTGTGCCATTTTAACTACACTAAGTTCCTATCTTGATCCATGGCCTCTTCTGTCTTCATTATTAGACTGCAATATCTTTATCACTACAGACAGTGGTCTAACCATTTTGACACAGTTATTTTGGTAAATAATGCTCGCTTGTCTTTCTATTCTAACAAATGAGATAAGATTTCTGATTCTTTTCCTTTAGCTCATTATAAGCTGAATTGCGCTAATGGTGCTTCGATCCCTCAAATTGCCAAATTGCTGTATTTCAACTTCCCCTGGTGCTGTTGGCATCACTCAATGTGTGGTGGCACAAGGGGACCACAGCAGAGAGCGAGAGCTGTCAGCATTACTGTGCTTGTAATCAACCAGGTGTCCACTTACCTCACACATTTTCATTAGACCTCAGCCATTTGAACATTTCAACATTTTGGTTGCAAGTTTGCAAACCAAATCCACACATAACGGGTGGATGGCATGAGGCAAGAGTGAGGTGGATGGGTAGCCTACATATCTGGGAAATTTCTGTGAAATGAAAAAGAACCTTGAGATTTACTTGTTTGCTTGCTTGCTTGTTTTTAAAAGTCAACCTGACCTGGGTAATAATTGCTTTCTCACCACAAGCCCCTCCAGCTCCTACCCCTGCCAATCTGAGGCATTTATATCAAGATGTCATGACATTTTGAATATGGCTTTAAGGTATCTATTACATTATCAAACTGTACAATCACTATTCTAAATCAATGCCTCAATGCATTCCGAGAGTTGCATTTTTTTCCATTGGCATGCAGTGTTTTCACTAAATGTTTCTGTGCAGTTGCCTTACAGTTAGTTATTCAGCCTAATAGAAATAATTTATGGAATACTTTTCAAATTGTTAAAGGCAACTTGTGTTGGATTTTCTAAATATATCACTTTAAAATTGTTGTAATTGTTGTAATATCAAGTGTCTATTTCATGTGCAAATAACTATTTTCTTTTAATAGATGAAATAATACCACAGCTTACACGATTATCTGCCGTTTATTTTGGCTATTAAAATAATGCTTGGCATACAATGATCATTAGCATTCCCCTGCCCATGCCACCTTTTCAAGATGCAATACCTTCAAGATTAGAGTGACTCATTCAGGGAAACAAATAATTATTGACCACAGCATTTTAGGCAGGCGTCTTGTCAACACATTCAAGGCATGAATACTAAACACAGTGTGAGAGGAGCCAGAAGCGAAACCAGAAATTATATTATTTGGAAAACATTTTCAAAGCATCCTCTGACTTACTTCTTGCATAAATATTAGTCAGCCGGTAGCCAGCATCTGAAAGTCAAAATGTTTTGTAAAAGGTTTCATTTGTGCACTTCAACCTGTCATAGTCTGTTTATCAAAGCTTATAAATAAAATATTGCCATTTTAAAGGACCATACTAGTGTTTGGCATGTGCATGTGCCAATATACTTTATATTTCGACTGACTATTGCCCAAAGCATATACACCATACTTTACAGTTTTGTTAGTATTCATTATTTTCCTAGAATTTCTTAATTCAATCTTAATTCAAAACCTAGTTTTAATTTGTTGCTGTAGCTAACATTCATGTATGGGTTAAGTTCATGGGTTGCTGTTAGCCAGACTGATCATTATAACTTTTTGAGCAAGAAGCATGGTCCTTTAAATAGCATCGTGGTGCAGACTGCCAGTGCTTGGGGGCATGCCCAGCTGCTCCTGCTTAAAACCCTATGAGCGTTCAATGTAACTTTTACAGGGATGTTGTGCAGTGTTTGCAGAAAGAGAAATTATTTGGGCCATGGCAAATGTATTTTTGAAATGATTTGCATAATGTTTGTCACACAATATCTCCGTCAAAATCATTTTTTTGTGTAATATATTCAGACAGTTAGCCATTATTGATACCTGGGAGAGGTCTTCAGTTTGAGATTCTTCTTAATGTTTAGCAAAACTCATGAACAGTCTTTTGACCGATCCAAAAACCAAATGAAACACAATGGAGGTTTTCAAATGTGTGTTGTAGAGCCTGTGAAGGAATCTCTGAAATTACAGTTAAATAAAATTGGAGGCATTCAGGGGTCATATGTATCAAACTTAAAACCATGTTTCTTGCTTCCTGAGGGATGTAAAATGTATGCTTTTATTGGCAGCTCTTTCCCCATTGTAAGCTGTGGCTTGGATGCTGCCTTGGATGTCCCTGGATGATGAATTGACCAAACAAATTTCAGAGAGCATCAAACAAAAGCACTCCTATGTCTCAACAATAAATCAGTCTATAACTCTACACCAGTGTTTCAGAAGTCAGAAGAAGTTTATTTTTTAAATTATACTTAACTCTCACAACCAGCGAGATCCTGCCCCAGGGTCTAACCTTTGGATGCTGTCCCGCTGGCCTACGAGTTGCAGGGGTTTGAGGGAGACAGCCCATGTTCATCACCGAACAGAGGCACCCGGGCATGCAGAAGGAGCCTCCACACTAAGACGGGGAGTGGAGAGGTTCTCCTATAGATAACACCTACTGCCTAAACCTAGATGCCATATTTTCCCAATGAAAGCGAGGGATTTTTTTTTTTTTTTTTTTTTTTATTTTATTTTGGGTGGTCATTTTGCTTCATTGCCTAAGGGTTAGGGTTAAGATAGGGTTAGGCATAAATTGGTTTTGGCTAATATGAGGGAAAGGCTGTAGAAAATGAATGTATACTACATCAATTAAAAATCCCCTTTCTTTGCTCGCCCAAATCTCACCACAATACTTTCATAATCATCAGTCTATGTCACATGATTCCATCATAATAAAACTATATTTATTTCTATTTATTTCTTGTGTGCAAACAAGTGTAGCAGATGTACAACATCATCACAGAAAACACATCACATTCCGGGCTTAATATTGTATGTAGGCAGCTTTCACTGCCTTTAAATATCAAATATGGTTAACTTTGGCAGTGAATGGGATCTGAACTTCTGAAAGTGTTAAAATCAGCACTACTGGTATTTGCCCAGTCAACATTAATTAGCATTCAAAATTTTGATGTTTATGGAATCTCATTGACTTCACACCCCCTTGGGGCAATGATTCATAAGTATATGTCATATGTGCCCTTTATTATCTATTCACCCACCTCAGAAAACCTGCTATTTGCATAAAAGGAGCTGATTACTTAGGCCTGATGCTCCCCTTCCTGCTGTTCTTTGACCATTTCACTCTTCAGTGCCCCTAATCAGCTGTGTACCTGTTTCAAGTGGCAAATAGGTAAGCAACTATGGCAGGTTTTTTCAAAAGACACTACCATTCTTTATGCATTTAAATGCATTGTTGTTGTGTGTTTGACTTCCTTTTATGTGTGTGGGGAGGTTTGGGGAACTTTTTAAGTTAATGTTGGTGGGATGTGGAATAGTGATGTACTGTACTGTTTTGTTGCATAATATAAAACTCAACAAACACTGTGTTGGAATCAGGACCTCAGGAGCAGTAAAAGGCACCTCTTTATCACACTTCCAGTAGTACTTATTACTGTTTGTGCTCTTGCTGAGTATTTATCTTTAATATCTATGTGGGGCAGTAGGCCCAGCAACACACATTGCTCAAACCCAGAGATGTTGGAGATACAGCCTGTGGGCCGAATCCTTCCCGTCTGATCAGGCCCCCAAGATGTTTAGGAGGGAAAGGGGAAAAAACAAACAAACATATTTTTAAATCAAGATATTGTTTTTTTTGTTTGTTTTTTTTTTTTTGTTTTTTTTTGTATTGAAATATTTGCATCCAATTATTATCAATACTATCATTACTATGTGTGATAAGCAAAATAAGAGCGTTCTATAAAGAAATGATAAAGGAAAACCGTCAGGCTAGTTGCTGTGCTGATCGTTCCTACATTATGTTAGTTCAGCAAACATTTGTATCAAAAAAGTGAAAGGTTGACATGCAATGCAAGAAAGATGGAAAGAGCAGTATTTCTTCTGGGAGGTAAATGGCAAATCTGTATGCTTTATATTTTGTTGCATTTCTCTCATCTGGTTTATGTAATTCTGGATGATGTGTTATTTCCATGTGGTAGGCTGCAAACTGATTGATTTAAAATAATAAATGAGAAGGTAACCTGAAATATCCAACTAGGGTCCTGCTGATATTAGCAAAAAATAATCCAGTCCCATGTGAGGTCTCATTTGAATGAATGCAGCCCACAACTTAATATGAATCATGTTAGATTGCTCCCCTGCTCTGACCTAACCCTAACCTGTATTTCATGTTTAACGAAATATTGAAATGGACATACCTGGAGGCCTGGTCCAAATGCCCCAACTGTTAGTACAGAGGCTTTGTTTTCTTCCTTTGGTTTAAAGGGGTATCTTTTTCCTCCTGTTTTTGCAGTTCGGAGAGAAGCCCTGGTTCTGACTCATTCTGTATTTGGCGAAAATGCTTCCCCTCTCTCATTCTGTTTGGCCAGACCGCATGACCCTTCAGGTATTCTTGTTAAGTACTTTGGAATTATTCATGAATCCATTTTCTTGCCACTCATCTTGGATGAGATTGCAGTGGAAAAAGGGGAAGAAGAGCAGCTCAGATATGTTTTCCCCACAGGAACGTCCTCCAACTCCTCCTGGGGGATGCCAAAGGAGTCTCTCCAGCCAGCTGGGGAGATTTAATAGCCTGTCTAGCATATTCTCATTGTCTTGCCCTGGTGTCACCTCACAAGTCATCTGTGCCCAGAACACTGCTAAGCGAGGCACTTGCAAAGCATCCTTACCAGGTGCTCAAACTACCTCTACTGGCTCCTCTTGGAGGAGCAGCAAAGGAGCACCAACTTGACTTCGAGTTTTTTCCAGATATCTATTCAACCTGTCTCAGAAAGTGAGGCCAACCACCCAGATGCTTGTATCCATGATCTCATTCTTTTGGTCACTGCCTTCCTCTGTGGACACAACAAGCTGACCATAGATGAAGGTCCAGACAAAGGATTTTCCTTTGTGGCTCTGCTCTCTTTTGACTCATCTTATTGCAAACACAACAATAACACAAACAGCATTTCTTCTTGGATTGAGGAACCATGAAATTGATGCAGTATCAAAGATATTGCATGTCTTTGTAGATATGTAACACAAAAGGGAAATTGTCAAAGTATATTTATGCTAAAGTCTGCAGAGCACAGCTATCTAAATGTCTCATGGTTTATATTATTGGCACAAATGGTTTCTGTTATTGGCACTGTACCCACAATTCAATCTTTAACATCCAGAGCAAGAGTCTTGGCCAGTATTCCCCAAATTTGCCCTTATTAGTGAACTGTACAGTATCCATCACTGATGAACTGACAAAATGATTTCATTATTCAATCATTAGAGCTCATTATTGATCACTAATAATCCATCCTTACTATAAAATATGGCATCAGGAGATTTTGGTGACATGCTCATCCTTTTGTACCCACTTGTGGGTATTTTACACTCTGAGAGCAAAAGTATTCGAAATAAAATAAAGAAATAAGATAAACCACACAGGTTTGGAAATGGAATTTAAATAATGATACGATAAGCTGTCAGACACGTTGCTGGATCTTTCCAAAATCAAAACCTGAAAGCATTTTAGGTTCTATATTTACTGCCTATCGACCATCAGCCATCTACTGCAGATGCAGCTAGATGCAGCTTTGTTGTCACCTGCAGTTTTTTTTTTTCCCAAAATAGAGAGAAAGAGAGAGAGAGAAGCAGCTACGGTGGGATATTTTGAGCTTGTGAGTGAATGAATCATATCGAGTCATATGTCCTTGTACATCCATTATTCAAATGGATGGATACTTACTGCTAATCTCTGGCAGTTGAGGCACAGGAATGAAAATGTAAGCTATCGGTTTCATCTCACATCTGCCTGGGATTGACTGGTATGAACCACAAACTGTTACTCTGCATATTTATATGAAAATGATATAGATTCAGCCAACAGATGTCCCTGTTATGTCAGCATTCCCTTGAAATCATCATGAGAGCTTTATGGCCATCTGCACGATACAGTCAATTATTCACTGTGGGCATCAAGTCCCTCACACTTTTAGCAGTCATATTTGCATACCTTGTGGACTCCTCAGCTGTAAATACCCCCCACACCATCCGCCCCCCTTTCCTGCACAAGCAATCTGTGGAGGAATGAAAAAATAACTCTTCAAGGAGAATGAATGAATGAAAATAACTTTTCAATAACAATAAATTCCACATGTCTTAAATCCACAAAATAGAGACTTTTGTATTGTTTGGCCCACTTCTGTATCCTTTAGTGTGAGTTTGAGGCTGTTTATTTCCTACTAGGGCTTTCTTTGAGCACTTCACTGCAGTATGTCATTAGTGGCCTTACACACTCATGCAGCTCCATTCACTTATCTGTGCTGGAATCCACTGAAAACAATAAAATACTGAAATGTTACGTAGCGTTTTGTTGACAAAAATATATAAACTATGTGACCCTGTCTTGTTAACTGGGTTTCCACAACCAAAACAGGCCCACTTAACTACAAAACATGATTGTGTGTAGCCCAAATTCAACAAAACATCTCTTAGGAGGGCAATTCAGCTGAAAAATGCCTAACAATGAAACACCTGCTAGTGTTTAAAATGAACAAAGGTGCTCACACAGTACAATCATGTCGAGTTCACGTGTACAGGTTGTGTTCGAGAATAATGAAACATTTTGTTAAGTGTCTACTATATTGGGTTTCGGAATGATGACCGATGACAGTTTCCCATTTACATGTGGCTCAGCTGTGATTTTATGAACTGATACTGTTAATGAATTGTTCATATAACTTGTATTTACCTGTTTCAGACATGAATCCAGGAAAGACATTCTGCTTTATTTATTTTCTTTCAGAAGGCATGTCTGGACAGCTTGTTGTGCAGATGAGATGGGAATAAAAACGACAGAATAATTACTTGGAAATGGAGTGTGAGTAATTATGACCCTAGCTAATGAGTAAGTTAGTTTACTGATTTAATTTTTCCTGAGTGAATGATATGAAACACACTGCTCAGTCACTCCCATTTATAATCAACGCATTTCCTGAGTGGTGTGCGACAAGATTTCATAACTAAGAGCTGTGTATGGGTGCAAATTAAAACAGCGTGCATTTAATGTCAAAGTTACACTGTTTGGCCCCTTTAGGCACCTGTAATCAAAAGCAGATTGATACTGCACATGCCAGATCAACTGCATCAGTTTACAGCAAAGGATCAAAGTCTTACATGTACAGTAGTTTCTTTAACAAAACACTTCAATCCAGCTACACAGCTATCGTTTCTTTCCATCTCCTCTGTTTTTCTTTGGGAGAACAGTGTCCTCTTGGGCTCTGTTTCTGGTTAGGATCAGGGTGAAATTTTCCTCCTTTGGGAACAAACAACACATCACTCAAACAGATGCTAAAAGCATTGACTCAGAACTGCACACCACAACACAACACCGTCCAGATCTCATTAAAGAACATTCAATTTCATTCCTTTGACAGAGACACAAAGCATGCCATAAATTTGGGCCTTAACATAATGGAAAAGACACCTGGAAAATGGGTGAGAGTACAAGACAGAAAAAGAAAGAAAGAAAGAAAGAAAGAAAGAAAGAAAGAAAGAAAGAAAGAAAGAAAGAAAGAAAGAAAGAAAACGAATACTATACAAACTATTCATGCATCTTTGCTTCACTGACTTTTTTGTGTATGAAATGACACACATACCCAGTCATAAAATGCCAGTGGTAACCTACAACACTTTAAGTAACCTAATACCTTATATACACAACATGACTATTGTGGAAAAATGGTGAAAGACACTTAACCACACACATATTTTATTGGGTGACATGTTACTGTACTCAGTGGGAAGTTCAACCTGTGGGTTCAACCCATAGCCACATAAAGACACGTCCGGTTTGTGAGTTGTTTTTTTTTTTCCTCCATAAGAGAGGAGGATGAGGGGAGGGGGCAACTCAAACTGATGGGCTACAGTGTTTGAGCAGATCCGACCATCAGACGACACTGGAGCAGCAAGTGATAAGAACCAAGCCATGCGCCTTCTTTAACTTGTTGCACAAAAGATCGCTTTAAAGGTAAGCCTCATTTGAACAAAGCCGCTTAATGCGGCCATAAATGCTTCCTTTTTTTTCTTAACCATTAAGTTGCTGGTATTCCCATTAGTACAGTAACAGTGATTACGTTTTTGTTTCCTTCCAGGCTGCTTCCTCCACGCACGGCTGACTTATTTACGCACCGTCCAGTCATGTAGCCTTCGAGCACCTCACCAAATTTGAAAGAGTGAGTAGCCGACAAAGATCCTGTCGTCTGGCCAGGAAAGTGCGTGGGGCCACCATTACTGACAGAAGTTCAGAATCTGCGCTTGTGATGTGACAATTGGCTGCGCCAAAGTGGCGCTTTTACGCACGATGGAGGAGCTCCTACGGGAACAAAATATTTGGGCAGTGAATGCTTCATGGGGTAACTCAAGTCGGGGGAACGACAGCCACTTGGGGAACAGCACAGTGAATCCTCTGAAACGAAATGAAGACGTGGCCAAAGTGGAGGTCACTGTCCTGGTCCTGGTGCTGCTGCTCGCACTGGCAGGCAACCTTTGCGTTCTGCTGGCTATCCACACCACCAAGCACAGCCAGTCTCGGATGTATTACTTCATGAAGCACCTGAGCATCGCAGACCTTGTTGTTGCGGTCTTTCAGGTACTGCCGCAACTAATTTGGGATATCACCTTTCGCTTCTATGGCCCAGATTTGCTGTGCAGGCTGGTCAAATACCTGCAGGTCGTCGGCATGTTCGCATCCACCTACATGCTCGTCCTGATGTCCATAGACAGGTGCTTAGCAATATGTCAGCCACTTCGCTCTTTGCGCAAGAGAAAGGATCGCTTCTATGTTATCGCCTCTTGGATGCTGAGCTTAATATTCAGTACTCCTCAAGTGTACATATTTTCTCTGAGGGAGGTAGGCAATGGAGTGTATGACTGCTGGGGGGACTTTGTTCAACCATGGGGCGCCAAAGCATATGTCACGTGGATAAGTCTTACTATTTACATCATCCCAGTGGCAATTTTAAGCATCTGCTATGGCTTGATAAGTTTTAAAATATGGCAGAACTTTAAATTAAAAACTAAAAGGGAGCACTGCCTGTCTCTCACACCGAAGGCGTCCAAAGGGACGTCGCTCTCTCGTGTGAGCAGCGTGAGGCTCATCTCAAAAGCCAAGATCCGTACAGTGAAAATGACTTTTGTAATAGTCCTTGTCTACATTGTGTGTTGGACTCCGTTCTTCTTTGTCCAGATGTGGTCTGCATGGGATCCCGCTGCACCAAGAGAAGGTAAATGCACACAAGCGATACTGTTACGCATGCACAAGCAAAAATGCAAAATAATGAACATAACAATTCCAAAACACACCCATTACCCCAAATTTAAAATAAATCCGTGATTAATGTGCACATTTTATTGTTCCCTTCTCCATAGTGTACCAAGTACATATTAGTATTTTGATAAATCGACAGCTCATGAAACATATGACGTCACACCATGATAGAAGAACACAATTCTGCAGCTTATACATCATTGGGTAGTTTTTGCTTTTTAGTGATGGAATAATGTCATTTAAAGGTACCAAATCACATAACGTACATAACAGTGGCACTAAGAACACTGTCCTATAGTGGGAAAGGCTCATTGCATACTTATGAAAAAGTTTTAACGCCTATTTTTTATTTGACAGTTGAGTTATTTGCTCAGTCTGTGTGTTGTATTCAGTGTCCTGCTGACATGAAATAATCACTTTTACAACAGATGCGTAAGTACTCAGTCATTGTTTATATACAGTAAGCCTACACTGCAATATCGAAAGTGAGAATCAAATATTCCAGCTAACAGTCCATTTCACTTCCAAGACAGCACAATGGTGTTAAACTTTGGATTCCTGTCAGACAGAAAAAAGATGAATCGGATTGTCAGTGGTTATAAGAGGAGAAAAAAGCTGCTCTGCCCCGGATACATTTGAAAGCCCTCGAGGCCTTTGGGAGAAGGTCCAAGAGTTTATCTGTCTCTGAGAGATCCCAGTGGTTGGTTTGTACCATTTCCATTTAACAGCATAGTTTGTTAGGAGACTTGCCCCTTATCTGACCAGCTTGCCTTTAAAAAGGAGAGCTGGACCCTGGATATAATCCACCCAGCCTTTGAAGTTTTGTTGATGTTCAGCTGCCTTGTATGAGCGTTCACTGCAGGATGTATTCACTCATTTAGCTGATGGGTTTTGAGCCGTGTTTAGCCAACATATGCCAATCCTCCCCCAGACGAAATAAAAGACAAAATCTCCACGCTGACCCAGGATGACATGCTACAGGCCTCAGTAAGTACATGGCATAAAGTAATCTCATTTTACAAGTCACTTCTTAAACATTCAACTTTTTAGTAGAGCCAAAAAGATTTGTTTATGTTTTACTAATCATTTTGTTAATTATTTTATAAATACCCACCTGGATTATCACTGAGTAACTAAAGCAGGCAAAACTAAGGATTTTATTCATTAACAGTTACAAAGCAGTAGATAAAAAAAAAAAAAAAAAACTATTTTGTTACCATGCTACTGATTAATGATTATATAATTTACACATTAATTTACAATTAATAAACAATGTAGGAAATGAAGTGGACATGAATTAGCTGTGTGCTTTAAAAGAACATTGTAAAACACGACTAATGTTTAAGTCACCATGTATAAGTGACTGTTTTTGCAGAATGCCACCAAGAATTATGGAGCTGAACAACAATTTTAAATCAAACTTCAATAAAGTATAACTAACTTATAAAAGGCTGAGCAGTGCAACAAAATGAAACAGTAAACGTCAATTCTATATCTATTAAAATAAAAGAATAGAAACAAACAATATTATGTGTGTATAGGCAGTGTGTGTGCATGAGAGAGAGAAAGACAGCAAGAGGGGAAGTGAGTGAGTGACAGCAAGAAAGAAAAATATGCAGTCAGTATTCATCATGCAGTATCTCAGCTGTTTTTTAGGGTACAGGGTACATTCATGAGAGATGAGTTGGGAGATTACAATGAATATGTATGTCACTCACATTTTGAATGATATTAATGTCTAGTTCCAGAGGTTTTAGAGGTAATTCAGAGGATATGTAAATACCAGAGGAGCACGTTGAATGACACTCTGCTTTTCCTCATTGACTTTTAACGTCAAATTTGGCAGGAGACACTCGAGTGAAAGTGCACCGTATGTTGTTTTTCTTACAATGGCAGAAATGGGATGATTCATGCCGTCTAAAGTAGGTATTTTCTCACAGGGAAATGCCACTCAAATGAAGAATTTCCATATTGCTGTTGTCCAACCAAAACCTTATATCTCCATAATATCAACACTTCAGAGACAAAGGAAAACAGTCTTGTCTCTAGGTTGACAACTGTACATTTTTCAGTTTCTATAATTCATTTTGCAAAGGTTTCATAACCCCAGGGTTTGTAGAAATTTACGAACCCATAGAGGAACATGTAAGTCAAAACATGAAAATCACCAAAACTGGAGATAGAAGGTTTTCACTGGACAGCGATTATATGTGAAGTCTGCAGCTCAGAAAAGTTCAATCAATATGTGTGAAAAATAAAATGAAATAAATGAATAAATTAACCCATTCTAATCTGTAGAAGTCATACATTTATAGAGCCTGAGTCTGATCCACTGCCACTGAGGGGGAAACTGACTTTGCGGACTTTGTAGAATGTTTGTTTAACTTTTACCATCAAAATGATCTTCATTACAGTCTGAATTGTTCCCAGCCAAAAGACAACAATGATCACACTGAACCACAGTAATCCTTTTGATTGCACACATCCGTTACTTTTTCCACTTCATTCTCACATGAGCTCTTATGTCAGTACAACATCACTGAACTTGGCAGTGAATGTTCCTCAAGGTGCACTCACTGTCCCAAGCAGGGCTATAGTGATAGCTGAGGAGGAAGTAGGTATATGCTTCAATATATATTTAAAAAGATTTTTGGCTGATTGGTGGATATGCTGTAAATCACCAGTAAAATAAGTGGGTATGCCCCATATTCCCACATATACCCTCCACTGGTACCAAGGGGCAGAAAATGATTTTGAATTTGTGTGGTCTTTCCCTTTAGAATGACTCTGTTCTCCAAGGCCAAGAGAGTTTTTGCATACTTTGGACAGTGTTTGCTTGACATACACACTACACACTTGTCAGACTTAGACAGGGCTTTTGGTTAACATCTGTACAGCTCCGCCTCCCTCTCAGGCAGAGGGCCGTGGGGAGGCAGCGCACCGTCAACAGGTCATCATTTTCACTCATTGAGGGAAGAGGATCACACTCACTCCTTCTCTCGCACCCCATTAAGCTTAAAACTCTCGGAATTTTTCCACCCTCCGCTGTCTATCCAGTGCGCTCTATGCTTCACACAGCTGGAGACTTTGCCATTTTAAGAAAATATATTTTCCATCCTGGACAACTTCCTTTAATTACGGCTATTTGTTATGTTTATGTTATGTGCCACATCATTTTAAAATCCTTTTTATGCACAGTCCATCAACTATTCCTCTACTTATTGCATTCCTAAATGTTTCTAGGAATTTCTTCCAGTGGGTGTTTTTAACATGGCACAGCATGCCACTTCAAATGCACCACTATGATGAGTGTGTATTAGTACGTCAGTTGCCATGGAGCAAGACAGATATATTAAAAGTACAAATGAAACGGAGAGATGTGAATCAAAGACCTGAGAGCTTTCGTGTCAATGCGGGATAATGTCAGGATTTATTATAATATGCTTTGAAAAGTTCCACACTCTCCTTCCAAAACTGTCCACTGATGATTGATTAGATTAGACACAGTCTTACCTCTCACTGTGTGCGTGTGTGTCTAAGATCATGCTCAGCTCAGTATTGAAGACTTCAAACTGATGCAAGAATAACAAAACACATAAAGAGACAAAACACACACTTCTGAAGTTAGCCACCATAATGTGAATAATGGGGATTAAATATCCCACTGGAGTGGAATCAAAATGAGTCAGTGTTTGACAGTAATACAGTAATATTAAAATGCTATTTGAGAGGCCTTTTAAGAAAAGTTGACATTGAATCATGCTAATATTTTCCTCATACCAAGATATCACAATTCAGACGCATGGTCTCCTTTTGAACAATTTGAAGATGTAGATATTTATTACAGAGACACTGACCAAATATCAAACATGTCACCAGTGTGGTCTGTGTTTTGTGCTGTCTGTGTTCCAGACATGGCCTTTATCATTGCCATGCTGTTGGCCAGTCTCAACAGCTGCTGTAACCCCTGGATCTACATGTTCTTCGCTGGGCATCTGTTCCACGACCTGATGCAGTGTTTCATCTGCTGCTCCAGCCAGTACCTGAGAGCCTCGCCCTGTGAGCAGCGGTGCAGCCACAAGAGCAGCTCCTCCACCTTCGTCATCAAGAACACCAGCAGCCAGAAGAGCCTGACGCAGACTTCCAGTACAGGAGCACCCGGCCAGACCAACTGAAGGCCATCCAAGTTCCCCATAGTCGAGTTATCTGGCCCATTTAATCCCCACTACTACTGCTGGCCACTGCTACATGTTTGATTAATGTTTCAAAGAGAAATCAACAGACAAATCATGGCATAAGACCCTTGTGCAAACCATTGCTTGCATATTACTGATAACGGAGAAAAGAACACAATTTCGCTATGTTAAATTAAAGGTGAAGCTACTATACCAGCTACATCTGTGGTTAACGTCTCTCTGGCGTTTGAACACTCTCTGCACAAGAATGTGCGTCCTTGGCTTTCCCGAAACATCACTCTCCCAGTGGACATGTGTATATTTGAACAGGGGTCCTCCAAACCATATTCACCTCCCCAGCATAAGTTCATTGCATTTGCAGCCGTTTGTAAGGCACGTTCATTACTGTCCGAGTCCAGCTCGTTGTCAAGATTTATCGTCTGCCTCGCTGAGCAACCATGAACATTTTATTCCTCATATGTGCTTCAGTCTTTCGGTGTTTGTTTTGCAAGATTGTTCCCCAGATTAACGTCCTGATTTGAACTTTCGCGACACAAGCACAATACACAGACATCATTAATACAAATAAGAAAGGGGGGGATGTTTACATTATTAAAAAATTATTACATTTTATTCCTGTGTAAATGGTCACACATTCAGTTGAATTTACTTTTCCATTTTTCAGGCATTACTAGCACTCTTCTAGTATGCAATAATTACTTGTGTGGTTAATTTGAAATATTAATGTACATGAATGTATAGTCATGATATGTTCATGCAATGATAATTTTCACTCTTGAGGGAATGTTTAATGCAAATATGTCCACTCTAACTGCAAAGCTCAACTGGTAAGCCACTGGACTGCGTGTTTCTTTATGGAGGCAGGTTTCAGTGACTTGAATGGATTTGAACTCTCACTTTAAGTCTAATGTGCAATAGTGTAGATAAATTATAGTATTTGTCCTTCATGTCATTATACTGCACTATTTGATTCACTTTGTAAACAGTTTCCTCTGCACCTAATCTGTATCTGCACATCACCCGTGGTGGTCTTTATCAACATTTTCTTTTTTTTTTTTTTCTTTTTTTAATAAAACAAACATGGTGAGTTAAATATTAACAGATTTTTGTCTTCTGTTGAGTTCACCTGTGGAGAAATAGCACTTCTGCAAGATTTGTGTTGGAGTTTATCATCACAAGTGTAAGACAATCACAGGTGGTCATCACTTTACCCAAAGGTGTAAACTGATGTTGTTTTTCTGCAGCTGGACGACTCTATTGTATTTCAGTTTGACTCAAACCAGAGCCATGGTACCCCCTTGTGGCCAAAATGGTTATCTGTATTTAAGCCTCCTGCTGTGCCTGTGTTGTAGTTGGGAATTGAGTGATATGAAAAGTGTTCAAAGTTAATATATTGAGAAGGATCAGAGAAAATAGCTTTTTGTTTTTATTATGTGTTGTCACCTTATTATTGTGCATGGGTTGCATTTCACAATTTTTTAACCCTTATGTAACCAAGCAAATTGTTGAGGGAAAACCGTGTTGTATACAGCAACACTTGGGGATGGTAGTTGCAGTATGACAGCACAATTCACAAAAAATTGGGATAGTGATATTTATAATTATGGAATCATGTATTCACTAAATACTGCTAAATAGTTTCATGTGGAATGAAAACAATCATATGAAAAGTAAATTATTTAATCGAGGTTTAACCAACATCAGTACTGTATAAAAAGAGAACATTTCATGGTTAGTCAATGTTCAACGGCAACAGTAATTTAAAAATACCAAGAAAAAAAAAAAAAAAACAATATCCAGAGTGAACAGCCAAAGGGAAACAAGCCATTTCACAATAACTGCCCCTCCTCCTCTTACTGTTGAGTATTGATCTATCACAAACACAATACAGTGTAAGATCTGCTGCTATAATTCAATGTCACAAAACAAACAAACAAAAAAAGACCACTTCTTGTCTTGAATCTTTTGCTAGCTTTAGGCCTTGCTGGCGTTCCACGAATCTGGTTCCTAACGTCAGAGAGAGCTTCATAAATTTGTCTTTGAGCCAGGATAATGTGATACATCCGTACAGTATTCAGACATCCTTGTGCAGAGCTACTCTCACCCTGCTGAATATCTTCCCCACTGCCTCAAAAAGTGGGTCACAGCAGGTGTGCACCGCCAGTGAGTAGATCTGACTCACACACTGCGATTCGATCAGACAGCTCTTAATACAGGGCATAACAGCCCAGATGTGGCAAAATGAGAGACAAGCGAACAAGAAACCCCAGAGCAGCGACACAGGAATCCCCAAGATGGCCGTCAGGATGCGGTAGCACCAGTACTTGGACACAGTGAAGGTGGTGTAGCTGGTCTTCCAAACCCCATCCAGGCTGTGGGTGCCACTAGGCTCCGCAATCACATCTTCAAAGTCAACCTAGTGCAGACCAACAGAGTTCCTTCTTTTATTTGGTTATACAAGCTTAGGCTTCTAGTCTTATATAAGATAATGACTGGCTCAGATGATTTTATAATGATTTCCTCTCCATTACTGTAAAATGCAGAATATTGTAGGGTGCTGAAAGGTGCTCCATTGAAACTGCTGAACACACACCTCTTGTTCTGGTTAAATCAAAGGCAATTCTGAAGGATAAAAAAAAATAATAAATAAATTATATATATATATTATTTTCCTCAATTTTACATCCCAGTTTAATCTCTGATGTGCATGGCAACACAACTGTCATTTTACCTTGCCAACCAGCTAATGATAGCAAGCCAAAATTATTCTGTGAGCATTGCTGATAGGAATAAATAGAAATGAAAGCTTATGAAAGCTTATGAAAAGCTTAACTATAAAAATAAGTCATATACCTAGATTTGCATTAAAGCTACTTCCATTGAAGCTACAGAGCTAACAAAACTAAGCATGTCGACACTTCTTATCCCATTGAGGTTTTTTTTTTTTCCTTTAAGTTACACCATATCCTCTCAGAAATATCTCTAACAGAGATAGTGATACCATGCGAATGGCTATTTTAAGGCACAATTTTGACAGGGCACACGCTGTCAAGGCCTACTTAATCTATTAACAAAAGTATGATCATCTGAAATAACATGTTTCAAGTTATGTATGTTTTGAAAACAATATAACAAAAACACGATTTGCACCTTGACCACGTCCTCATTGATTAGCTTGGGGTCCCTGTTGATGAGGTCAATCTCCTTGACGCGGCTGTCCTTCCTGAACTTCTGCTCCTGGCTGTGGTTCAGGTCTGCCATGGTCATGGAGAGGGTTCAAGTAAGACTGAGGTGGTGAAACAAAAGAAATCAGAGCGAGCGGCCTGGTCTGTGGCTGTTGTGGTCAGAGCCTCGCTGGTGACTGTGAGTGCAGGGAGTGGCTGTGCATAGGCTGAACCTCCACCCAGTGTTATGCCATCCCAGGAATACCAGCAGGCAGCTGCCAGTAGCTACCACTCCAACTTGTCAAAAATACAGCAGACTCTGCAGACATACCACATAAAGTAAATGGATACAGCTACACGTACAAACAAACACACAAACTAACACACTTCCACACGCAACAATGCTGTCCACTCTTTTGTACAAAGGTGATAAGTCACACTGGGATCCAAAGCATTTCTTAAGGGGGAAAGCATGCAGGCTTGTGTTACATTTCACACTGACCTAAAGTGTCACTAGATACTACAGTAGATCATTTGAATAGACACTGGGATCCTTTTGCCACATGTATAAGATGTTCTTGTGTATTTCATATACTCATCTATACTTTTTACTCAGGTGCAACATGACATGACATTTCAACAATTGTTATTGATACTGTAAGGCATACATTTCTGTAAATCTATACAGACCCACAGACCACTTGCCTTCCAAAGCAAACTTAAAGGAATACTCCAACATTTTGGGCAAAATATCTGTTTTCCAACTTACCCATTAAGTGGTTTGGTTGCTATGAGTAGTGTTTTGTGTTAGCTTAGCTTTAAGACTTTAGGTCTATGAAATTTATTAGCCTAGCTCCATCAATGGGAAAGATTAAACCTTACAGCAACTTCAAAGCAGTCTTATTTACACAATGTATCATGTGTTTTTGAAATACACATTTTGGAATTAAAAAAAAAAAAAAAAAGTCTGGGTAAGTCGGAAAAAGCCTATTTTGCCAAAGCATTGGAGTATTCCTTTAAGCATAAATGGATTGATGGTGAAATATGAAATGGAATGAATGGATAAATGGAGAATCTTCACAGACAACTTTCCTTAGGGAGTATGAATATACTCAACAAATGTCATGGAAATCTGCCAGATATGTTTTGTGATCTCTCTTACACAAAATGACATTTTAGCCCGAGGGTGGTGCTATAGAGGAAAGGTCATGGGGTCACCAACATAAACAGGGTGTGTGGTCTGGGTGTCATGAATGCACTGGGCAAATTATGTGAATTTCTTCCCAGTACATTCTGAAATACCATATTGGACTTTCTGGCCTGAGGGTAGTGCAAGCAAAAGTCCTGGGTAACATGAATGTGTTCACCAAACTTCATGGCACTCTGCCCAGTAGATTTTAAGATATGTTGTCTTGGAGCAAAGTGTTGAAATGGATGCCTACCCCCAAACCCACTCTGTAACATAATGGAGAGTTCTTCCTGGACAGGAGAGTGAGGTCTCAAACTTTTTATGAAAATAATATTTTTTATATCTTATATGTTATTTCTTTAAAACACAGCAACAATTAGTGCCTACTAAAAATGTAGACACTAATATTCTGGCTAAACCTCAGCTGTAGGGTTGTGCAAAATAACACATACTCTACTTGATGACACTTGGACAAATATGTAATCTTTAAACTTTCAAAAATATTCAGCCATTACACATTTATCAAAATTAGCTCAGAATTCAGACTCTACTTACAAAAAACCTTTTTCTCTTTGAGCTCTCTGATGCTGCTACTATTACTAGTAACATCAATATTAAATATTATGACCTTAATAGTTATAATGCAATATTAGTCACAGGTGAACCCTCTGCTTTACACAGACTTTTGATTTAATTAAACAGAATAAGAAATTTTGTGTTTATCTGGTTTCAAATAGGAAAAAAAAAGAAAAACTTGAATGCACTGCCTTTTCTGCCTTTCCATTCATACAAAATATCCCTAACATGATTGCCTTATCTTTTCAACACAACTATTTCATCTTAATATCCTCAACCTTTTAAATCAGTCATTTGCATGGTTAAAATTTAACACAATTTACAGCACAGTATTTACATACAGAATCTCTAACTCCTTGTTAATTTCATAGTTGCCTAGTCTCAAAAAGTAACAAAATATGAAACAGAGGCTGGAAATTATGACATATAAAGAATATAAGACATTTAACTGTAGCGTGCATGCCAAAACCAGATACTGAAAAGTTCAAAAATCACCCTCAGTGTTTATATGCTAAAGTTATATCACTGTGAGAAATGTACTGCATGCTTAACAAAAGGGAACACGTTCAACACTCTCACCCACTAGGCGTATCTAATTAATGAAATCAGTCACCCTAACGGAAGTTATTAAACAATGTCTTCAGTTATTAGACTTTAATCACTCTAATCTTGGTTGTTAAATACTCTGATCCTCTCTGATCCTCTTTTGGGTCTTGCCAAAGCCATTTCACACTCTGAGGATCTCAGGCAGCATTTGATGAGGTCATGAAGTGCATCACCTTCTTTTTGTTGCTGTTTCAAGAACAAGGACCAAATTACTGTTTGAGTGTGTCAAAAGCCATGTACGATCATTTGAAAGGGCTAGTGGATATAATAAGAAGCTGGACATTGACCAAAATTGTCTGTGAAAGACCTTTGACAGTAAAGTAAGTATTTTACACTAAGTGAACAAAATGAGTTGCCAATGCCCTCCTCAGCTCAGTCTTTAGAGCACCAGTGCACCATGGCACAGGATGTGGTGAATAATCCCAGTCTTGATGCCTCCCACATGGGTCAGGACTGTCTTATTCCTTTGCCAGGTGAATGCTGAAGCCTCCACAGCACCTGCCAGCACTCATGAAGAAGGGGCGCACAATGATGTCCAGCACAATGCTCCACAGGCTCTGTAGCCACTGTGTGCCAACAAAGATGCACCGGATACATGGACGCACCATCCTGTTATAGTGAGAAAAGAAAAAGAGGAAAAAACTCACAGACACAGAATATACAACTGAGAAAATAGGTCACAGATGTATTTTGAATGACATGACTAGATGATATTGTTCTAAACCCACCAGATGTGCAGGCAGCTGAGAATGGCAAAGAGGATACCAGAGATAATGGACATGGGAATGGCCAGGAGCACTGTGACTATCCTGTAGATCCACACCCTGGACACCTCAAACAGAGCGTGGCTCCAGATCCACACTCTGTCCCCGCTGCGCACCGACACTGGCTCAGCAATCACATCCTCAAAATTCACCTGACGGAGACAATGAGAAAGTGGCACTACACCTTTCTACTGCACTGTCATGTTGTAATTCTGTAAGTCTGTTCTGCATCTTGCTGTATTTTACACGTTTAAAACCTTATATCCACTAGGGGGCAGTGCAACTAATCAAGCAGCCTCTTGTTTCTGCATGCCTTTCGTTTCGTGTGATCACAGATTGTATTTGTATTTAACTTTATTTTGGTGCATTTGGCTGCAATAAGGCAAATAGAGAGAGAGAGAGAGAGAGAGAGAGAGAGAGAGAGAGATTGTTTACAAACTAATACAGCTACTTTGTAAAAATGAAATACCTTGAGGCAGTCATTGATACCTCGGGGGTCTCTGATATTGAGCAGAGGCTTGGTGTCACTGATTTCCACTAATGCAGATGTGTGAATGTTCTCCTCTTCTTCCAACACAGGAGGGGCCTTCCACAGCGGCTGTGGTTCCTCCCTGTCAATGTAGTCATCAGACTCATCAGAGTCCCCCAAGTCAATCTCTATTTCCTCAGAATCTTCCCCTTTCATCATGGTGTCAACCCAAACACAAGCAGAGAGCCCAAGCCGGAGAGCAGAGTGGGTGTCTCTTTTGCTCCCCCTCACAGCTCAGTCAGGCTCATTCTCAGACCAAGACTAGCCAATCACACCCCTCGGCTGGCACTGCAGCGAGGTTATATCGGGAACGTTACGGTGCCCTGGATGGTATTTCCAGATGGTCTTTCATGTGTAGATCACTTTGCTATGCTTAGGGAGTGCCGTCTACATCCCAGGATATAAATAATGTACCAGGAAGAGGACTTTCACTGTGTACACTGATACACCCTAGTGGGAACACAAACACGCACACACCTCTGCTCTTCAGATCTACTAGATAGAGCAGAGCATGACAGCACAGATAAAGTAATCTAAATATATGCAGTGCACCTCATGTAAAATCAGTGGTGTATAGCCTGATTAAAATATTGCTAAGTCAAACAGGTGTACAAGTCATATTCATTTTATAGTTTCTATGATTTCATTAGGCAAAGTTCAAATACTAAGTTATAAGGTCGGCTCAGCAGTTGGTGTTCCCAGGTCTTGTTTAACTGAAGGGAAAAGTTTTGAGTCTAAATCAGGAAAGGGGTCAGCAGTTGCAAGACTGCAACACAACACTGCCTCCCTCTGGCTTGTAAAGAAAATGATGTATTCTTTTCACTTCACATCTCCAAACCTCTTTTCGTCCCATTTTTGTGCTAATCAGAAACCATTAGTAACAGTATAGCTTTCTGTCAACATGCAACTGAGATATTCCATGTGGGAGGCATATGTATGTTGTGCATTGTGATTCAGTGTCTGAAGTGCTAATTAGAAAAATGTTCCTTCTTATTTGTAGTTAAAAGGTGACTCAAGTATCAGATCTAATGACTCTCACATTGTCTGATCTGTTATAATGCTCATCTCTTAATTTTAATGGAAAACTTAATGTGTGAATTCTGGGCAAACAAATGATGATGTTTCACCGGAAGCAGCTAATCACTCTGCTGTGAGTGCACAGGGTCTAAATTATTGCCGTGGTTTGCTCTGTCCACTTCATCAATAGCATCAATCACTGTCCGGAAACAGCAGGGAAGATATGTTGGCACAACACGCTCTTGGATAATGAAGAGAGTATTCTCAGTTCTCTGTGCTCTCTCTGGTATAGGCGATGTTTCGCAACATGCTTTTAAGGAAAACCTTTTCTCCTCTTTCAACCTTTGGACCCATTAGGAAGTCATCCTCACCACTATTAATAGGTCAGCTATGAGTCCGCAGAGAAAGGCTTCATCAAACAGTCTTCCCAGCTCCCTGCCAGACCTCTGAGTGCAAGACCTAGGTCTCACCCTATTGTCATCATCATCCTCATATAATGATGAAAAGACAGGACGGCATAATCTGACGTGAGGATTTGCAAACACCAAAGCAGCAACATCCACAACCTCATTTAAACTTGCTGCCCCACTTTCAGAGAATTATCTCCATCAGCATAATTCTGAACAAAATCAGACGGCTGTTTTGCACTATAAACAAATGATCAGTGTACTTGGAAGTTTTGTTTGAAGAATTTGAAATTGTTCGTGGATCAATAGAGACATGCAATAAAAAATACCAATACATCTGCGCATCCAAACACTTTCATCATGCAGCGCACTAATGATAAATTAAGTGAGGCAAGCAAAATGGATTTTCATTCCACAAAAGGTGAATATTTATCCTGAATGTAATGTCGTAGTATATACACAACAATCTATTAATAACACAACAAACTGTGCAATTATATAGCATTGAGCACAAGGGAGCTACTCTGTGATGGCCACTGAACAGTCTCCATAGTAATGGTAATTTTGCTTGCTGGATGAAGACTGAGAGAGGACACAACGTGTTGACGGGTAAGAGTTTCCTGTGGCTGTGCAGGCTAGCGGGAGACAACGGTATGCTAATGGACTGCACACCTCGCCAGATGGAGTTTGTTTGTGTGAGTGGATAGACAGGTGAGGTGACCAGTGGAGAGTGTGTGTACACCTGTGTTTGTGTGTGCGTGAGAGAGACAGAGATAAAGATGGAGAGGAGGGGAATGTGAGATTGTCTCCTGCCTCGTATTTCCATGTGCCATCACACATTTTATTGTGAATAATGAGCACCCTAGATGGATTTTGATATGTATTTCAACTGCTTATCATATCAGTGTTAATATTTAGCCTATATCTCTGTGAGGGAGAACCTGAGACTGGCATATTGGATGGTGTTTTGATTCAATAAAGATAACCCCGAAGCTCACAGCCGTCCGTCCCGACAGCAGCAGCTTATGTGGAACGCGCGCGATCACACACTGTTCCTGTTCAGCACCTGTTCGTCCAGCTGTTTTCACAATTCCAGCACAACAGGTCACACTAACAGTTTGTTATTCCTAGTTTCATGGTGGCTTGCAGTTGGTACTTTCACTGCTTGTCACATCAAATATCTAACATGGGAAAATCATGGTCCTGTTAAGCACTGGTGTAAGACCCAAGTGCAACATCAATTGTCTTTTCTATGTGTTATTGTTCCATCCGTTTAGGTTGAAATCGGCCTTGATGTTGGGAAGGCGCCCAATACAGAATAAAAACAATCAATTATTTTACACAAATGCATTAAAACTACAGTGACAAGCCTGTTTTGAAAATGCAAGGAGTAGAAAGAACAGATATTTGAGTTAAAATATGGGGAAAAACTCAGAAAAAAATCATGCAAGTAGTAGCAGGTTTATTGTTTCCTCTTTGATGGAGCTAGGCTAATGACTCCCATAGACTTCAAGTCTTTATGCTAAGCTAACAAGAAATGCTACCCACAGGACGCACAGAGGTGAACATGGTATCAAACATGTTGTTTCAGTCTGGGTAAGTTGGAAAATTCGTATTTTGCCCAAAACATTGCAGTATTCCTTTAAGTGTTGAACATCAGTTGCATTTATTCGGTGCAATTTTGCAACAAACCTGATCAACATTATGTTTTGATACACTGATAAAAAAATAAAAAAAAATGCCAATGCCTGGTATGAATTTGTCTCACATACTTCCTTGCCACAAAGTATGAACTACACTCATTAGCTGCTACCTGAAAGCCAGGGGGCATTTTGTGTTTAGTGGGCTGTGATGAATACACACTTTAGTTGCCCTGGCACTGGGTTCTTACTTAGAGGTCACTTGTGAGCTCTGTGGAGACGGCTGAAAAGCAGCCATGTCATATGTGTGCGTGCAGCTCTGGGCGAACTCATCCTGCTATACTGTTTCAAGCATAGACTAATGAAATAATGTGGCCGGCTCCTGTAGACAGCAGCATCAATCACGCCTTCTCTCTTTGATTTCTCAGGACTGGTTCACTCATTACTGCTGTCTCTGCAACGACAGAAGAAATATAATCAAGCTTAAATTAAACAGACAGCTGAAGGTACAGCACTGAGGAAAACATCAGGCCTTTTCAACAAATTTACCGTGAAGTCTATCTTGAATTGCAAACCACTCTCGACCGGGTTCAAGCCATTCTCATTTTCCAGCAAGTGGGCTAGTGTTTGATATACAATGAATATGCTCTGCGACAGGGATGGAAAAGTGATTTGATTGTGTTGATTTAATAAAGCTGCCAATGAGATGGAGGTCCTTCACTTTAATTAGCAAGTTATGAAGACTGCTCAGAATCAAATATTCATTCAATTGAATCCCATACTATGGAAGCAGGGCTGATGAAACAGGGCAGTCAGCTCTTTGAACTGTATTTTCATCATCCTTGTTGGCCCTTTTCATATAATTTTATTTCATAAGTCATATGCATGAGAGAGATTATTAAAATTAATTTTCAGGTGCCATGATATGCAAAGTCTACCTCCAGAGTGGGGAGGAATATATGGTACAAGAATTTAACATGACTATCTCATCTTGGCCTCACTTTTTAGCTCATTTCACATTGAAAATACATCATAAGACATTATTTAGAGTTATACTAAACAGGATTAAAATTAAAACCAAATTTAAACACATGAAGTGATCATGAAAAAGAAGAAAAGCAAACCCAAAAATTAACATCATTAGCACCCAGTAACTTGACATGAATGAATGAATGACCATATAAATTATTATTATCATAAATGCATTTGATATATCTTGTTACATGTTATAAATAGCCTCCCCGAAAGACTATAAACATCTTTTTTTCTGAATGTGGGCATTTGAGAATTAAAAACTGAAAACTGTGTCTATTCCTAGTGAGTATTTAAATTTGAGAAATTGCTGTGCTGAGCTGTTGTTTCACACACACTCCCAGAAGTCACTGAAAGCAGCACAGAGAATAACTCCTGCCTAAGGCTTGGCACTAAGCAACCGCCACTGAAAACTCCAATGCAAACTAATGAGACCAACCAGGAATAAAAAACAGGCTTTGTTTCCCAAGTATGCACTGTCACTGTCACAGAAAAAAAAATAAAGTGTGTATGTACAGACTGTGTACAAACAGAGCTATAATCATGGCTTACAGGAGTTGTGTCATTTGATATTAGTGCACTGTAATCCTAAAATGTACTGTAGCATTAATCCCTCTGTCTGTGTGTGTGGGGGGATGTCTGTATGTCTATGCTGTTTGTGTCCCTGTATGTGTTTGTGTCCCTGTGTGTGTGTGTGTGTGTGTGTGTGTGTGTGAGTGATTTCTGAACAAAATGTTCAGTCTTTTCGCTTCCTTACTGCTTGACTTTGCTTGTGTTTTATTGTGTGTTCAAAGCTGAGTTGATGCAGTGTCCTCTGCCTTATGTTGTGGTTCTGTAAATACTCTGCAGCGGATGATAGTTATGTGAATGAGTTTACAGATATCGACCATAAAACTGCATGGTGCTACCTTTGCTTTTAGTTTTACAATACATCCGGACATCTATAAATTACTTCACCCTGTTCTTTTGTGTGTGTGTGTGTGTATGTGTGTGTGTGTGTGTGTGTGTGTGTGTGTGTTTACTTGTTTCTTACATTAAGAATATATTATTTAAAACTGGTACCAATATCTAGGTTTCATCATCACACCATATATTTTCTCAAAATTTTAACAAAATTATGCATTTGGTCTTTTAACAACAACCAGATACTGATGACGATGATTTGGTCCTCTATGTGTTATTATCACTATTATCCTTTTCAGTGGAAAAATGCCTTCCCCTGAAAAACATTGGGCAGTTGTGTGCAACAACATCAGAGCAGCTTAGTGAAGCAAGGCCAAATTATTCTCCTGAGTGCTGAAAAACTCTCTCCAACAACAGACTGCAGTTAAACTGAATGTTTGTGAGTGGGAAGTAAAATTCACACTGGGGACATTTTCACAAACCAAGTGATTTTAAAAGCAGGACCAGGTAGACCTTGAACAAACACACTATCTGAAGACCAGCATATCAAGCTCACACCTTTATGCTGCAGATCAACATCTGCATCTGAGACACAAAGCTAGCAGGACAAAAAAACGGCCTAGAGCAAAAAACTAGAGTCAAAAGATGATTGGCAAACTGCAGCTTAATGGGAGAGTAATGGTTGTCACACATCTTCCTCAATGACAAAACAATCACATTAAACTTGGGCCAAAATTGGACATTCATGGTTGCAATCACAGAGTTTATATGAAGAGATGCTGCTTGAGAGGTTGAAGCACCTACAGTCAAACATGATGCATAAAACCTACAGTCAAACATGATGGTGGAAATATTCTGGTGTGAGGATGTTCCACCTATTCCACAGTTGGTATCCTGCATAAGATCATCAGCACATAGAGGTGCCACCCTGCTCTGCAGAGGCATCCTGTCCCTTCTGGTAAAGAGGATTCATTTTCCAGTGAGACCGTGACCCTAAACATAATTGAAACTATCGAGAGAAAATTATGTAATCTGGTTTGAGAAATGTCATTTGATTAAAAACTTGTATTAGTTTTTAATGAATGCTGAGACAAAGCGTGGTAAAGGTCTAAGACTTTTGAAGCCCACCGTTTAGAGGACTTGGGCAGTTTAGCGCAGCATGTTCATTTCATTTGTCCCCAGTGATGGCCACATGTATCCCCGTTATCTTTTAAGTCTAATCTGTTTGTGTGTGTGTGTGCGTGCGCGTGTTTGTGAGTGTGTGTGGGGCCCATCACCTAAAAAATATTCAACAAGGACACATCTTACCAACATTTTACACTAAAAAGTCTTCCCACTAATTATCTGTCAAAATGTTTCTCATGAAATATATATATATATATACCTATGATTAACCTAATTTATTATAAAAGAACTACATGTACCAAAATTGTATCTGTGCAGTTGAGGGAAAGTATGTCATTTCCATAAATAAATGGATGGGGATATAAATTCATTGTATTTAATCTTCCAGTGTACACATATTAAGAAGGTATTAGAGACAACCTCTTTCAGCTGTTATGAAATGGTATTTTCGTCTTATATAATCATATGTTAACTGGGCTCAGTCTCACTCATGGGCTTTTTATAAATGGGCACATAAAGGACATGAAGGTCAGGACTCCAGAGAATCACAGCTCATCTATGCAATATTAAGCACAAAGGTACCATGATGCCGGGGCAGATGGCTCCTTTTAGCCACATGCCAGGTCCCATCCAGTGGCCGGGCAGGGATGGATGTTCCAGTTTTACATTTTAAACATTTAGCTGACATTTTTTAGCCAGAGTGCCTTGCAATGAGTGAACCCATTTGGATCCAGTACCTTGCTCAAAGACACTTCGACGGGAGACATGATGTGTTTTTGATGGAATCCTTACTTGGATCAAAGCTGACAGCTCATGATTATGATACACTCCTGCAAGGCACTTGTTTCAAAGACTGTCCTGTAAAATTCCTGGTCATGACTGAGTATTAGAAAGGAAGAAAGAATACCGAGGAAGGATACCCATTTGTCTGTCATTCACATACAATGTATTTCTTGATTTTCTTTCCCAAAAGTTACAGTAATTCTGTTCAATACAAATCATATAAAGCACAATTTGCTATAATATCCAAATATTTATCTCGCTATTGATGTAGATCTGAATTCCTATCTTTATAGTTTAATAATCATAATAATAATAATTAGGCGTAGATTTATTTGCACACTTAAAGCAAAAGGATACAACCGGTTCTTGAACAAAAAGTGATGCTTCTCCTATTGTGAGTGCAATAAATAACGTTTGTTCCAGCATAAATACATTATGACATTGAAATGTGTGTGATAATTATTTGTACGTTTGTATATTGCCGCTAATGACATGGTAGGTCTATTTCATAAGAACTAAATAGTCTCCAGCACTCACAGATATTGTATGATAGAAATTACAGCTCTCACTTGCATGCTCAATTAACTAAAAATACCTTTTCTCTCAGATGACAGCCAAAGTTGTTGACCAGATGTACGGTGATATACTACAATTTGCGTATGCCATGTTTATGTCATTACCTTTTTAGTAAAGAATTGGCCCTGACTGCAGCCAAACAGCCACATTGCTTTCATGGCTGGGTAGTAAATGTGTTCCATAATGGGATTAGTAACTGATCACTGATAATTTACCAGAAAGTTATGTAATGCCACTTATTTGCAATATATTCTTTTTATGAGTGAAAAAGTGAGTGTACACCTCACTCTTGTTTTTCATCAGTCTTGGAAAAGAAAACTGAAATTATGCCAGTTTGCAAAGAAAAAAAAACACATGAATATTTGATGCTATATCTACAGTGTATCAGTGCCACTGTAGGGAGAAAGAAAAAAAATACAGAGCCAGGGGAGAGGGGGTAATATTCTGAGAAAGATGTCAATGTTTCATAAATTTATTAAGGAAAAAATAGTTTTTCTTATGTTATCAGATTTAGCATCAAGAAACTTCTGATGATTTTAGCCCATTATCACATTATTATCATCATCATCCAGACTTTGAGGAGACATTGCTGTGACTTGGGCCTGTTCAGAAGAAAATAATATTGTGATTCTGGGCTAAAATCACCAGTATTTCCTTTTTACTAAATCCAATTGAAACCATTAAAGAATAATTTAAAGAGGTCATTATCTGCAGGTGTGATACACAGCAGCATCTGTGTGGTTGATCCAGCCTTGCAAAGTGAAGCCATGTGGTTCCTTGGCCCAAGAAAAAATTATGAGAAAAAATATTTTTCTGGGTTTTTCTGATAAATTTGTGAGTTTTTTCTTATAAATCTACAACCTTAATCTTGGAAATTCTGAGTTTTTTTTTTTTTTTTCTTGCAATATTACTCCCCTCCTCCAGCTCCATAATTTTTTACCCTGCAATGACCCTAATATGCCGTCGTATATATCTCATCTCTTACTGTATGCATATTATAGGTAGACAGTCATGTAAGTACTGTTAACCTCATGGTTATCTTGCTGCTGCAGTCTTCCTGCAGGCTGATCATCCTGTGGCACAACAATGAGGTATATGTCTAACTGAACTCCTCAGGGATCTGCCCTGGTATCCTAAATCCAGTCTGCCCAGTTTGATCTAGAGTGTTCCTAGGGCTGGATGTTGTAAAGCTGGCACGGGTCTCCACGGTGCAGCTTGTCCTATGGAGGAACTGCAGGAAGTTTTCATGGCCAGATCCCTCATGGCTGGAGACGGCCAGCTCCACTGGCCGGGATGAGTAACAGCGCCTCAACTTACAAAGCTCCTCCCTGATCTGCCGGTTAAGAAGCCCGTAAAAGAAAGGATTGATAGCAAAGGAAGAATATGCCAGCCAGGTGACTGCTTCTTCCAGGTCATCAGGAATCTTGGGTGAAGCGTCGAGTGTCAAATGGAGGTGGAAGGCAAAGTAAGGCAGCCAACAGATCAGAAATTGGCCAACAATAACCACCAGAGTGAGCGCTGCTTTACCGCCTCCAAAAGGACGATCACGAGCAATCCTGCGAGGTGCATTGCGGGTGGTGATGATGGTAGTCTGGCTGTTGATTGAGTCTGAGCGATTCTTCATTTGGCTGGTTGTCCAGGAGGGTAGGGGCCCATGCTGGCGGGCAGCCACACGGGCCACTTTGTACACATTGCAGTACACAGCAAAAATAACAACCGCAGGCAGGCAGAAGCAGGAAACACAGAAGAGCACAGAGAAGGCTCGTCTGTGGTCACTGTGGCTCCAGTGCAGCGAGCAGTGTGCTGCACTAATGGAGCTAAGGCTGCCATAGGATGGCCATCCAAATACTGTGGACAATCCCAGCACGGCAGAGGCCACCCACACCATGACCATTACAGCTGCGGTCAACTTCAGTGTCATCTTGACTTCATATCGCATGGGATGGACAATGTAGTAGTACCGCTCCACACTGATGGCCGTGATGGTAAAGATAGAGGCAGCAATGAGGAATACGTTGAGGAAGACATAAACTTGGCATTCCAGCACAGTGAACACCACGCCAACAAAAAAAGGGGAGCTGGACACAATTCCCAGAGGCATGAGCAGTATGGCACACAGCAGGTCCACTGCACACAGGTGGCACACAAAGGCAAATTTCCTGAGGTGAGGGGCTTTTATGACAACCACCAGAACAGCAGTGTTGGCCAGAAGCGCCAAAACATTCAGGGTCACCATGAAAAAGATCCCTGACAAGTCTTTGAAGCGTGTCTGAGCATTGGGGAGGGTACCCAGCTGTCTGCTGGGGGCTGAGGGCAAAGGTGCCCAAAAGGTGGTGCTGTCATTGAACTCAGGGGTCAGATATGGTTGAGGTTTCTCCATGATTCAAAGTAAAAGTGTCAAAGCGCACAACTGTGATCCAGATTCCCCCATCTTCTAGTGGTGAGACAGACAAATCCTTCAGAGGTCAAAAGAATCGCTCTTCCCTCCTACATTGGGAAGAAAATAAAGGTCATTATTTCAGTTTAACAACAGAAGCAACATTACATCTCAGCTTGTTTAACAAGCATAACACAATAAAGTTATGGACTCATTTCCACTGAGGTACTTAGTATACCTCAAAACATTGCATTAAAAAAGAGAACAAAATTATTAATTGGGAGGTTAACAGTGTGCAGATCACACTCCTTTGCACTATGCATTGAGCATTTTTTTTGTCTTGCACCTGGACAATTTGCCTAGATGTGAGTATAAAATACACATAATACCCTAATACCAAATAAAACACTAACATAGAATGGTCACAGTATCATAATGGCTTTTGTTTGTTTGTTTTTGTTTCCCAAGTTGTAATTTATCTGTCATATTAAAATTAGATTAATCAATATCCAAACTATTTGATTCTTGCGCTCCTGATAATTGGAATTGTGTTAAATCTAACTACACTGAGATCAGCTGCAGTGTGTTCATCAATCAAATCAATTTATTTTTGTAATTTCTTTAGCCATGCCTTTGACAAGTCTACTATTCAGGAGCTACTGGCACAATCAGAGTAACACTGAACCAGATGTTAGAAGCATCAAACAATCCCTACTGAACCTAACACAGTGTAGGTTCATCAAGCTGTCCCACCAAAATATTCAGCGGGACAGATGTTGCAAGTTAGATTCCATCTGTATAAGCACTGATAAGCCCTGTCCTGTTTAATGACTGAAACGTCCTTCTGGGTCAGGCAAACATAATACTGTTCAAAGCTACTACCAGGGTATCAGCACAGATAATAGTTTTTAGCATTAACTGTTACACTTACAATTTTCTTTAACAGACGGTATCACATTCACCATAATGACTTGTAATCAAATAAGCAACCACAATTACACTTAGATCCTCATCTTGGCCCTCAGCAGCACACAGAGCTGGTGCCTGTCATTTCTCCTTAAAGGTATAGCAAAGTGAATCAATAACTGTTCCTGTTATCAGTTTGTGGGAATATTTATGAAGGGATGCTCTCTCGTTTGGTGAGGAAGGGACATGATCAATAGGAATAATTCATGGAGGACACCCTATCTCTCCTCTATCCGTCCCCATCCTTTTGAAATGAAAGATAATGAGTGTGCTTGTTTTAGCCCAGCTGCAGGGAGCTGGCTGCATTGATTAGTATGTGCTCAGTGTCACCCTGCATAATGCCATCAAAGACACAACCTCTCACCAGGAGAGGTCTGATCCAGAATCACCAGGCAATTTCATAACTGAAAAAAAAAAACAAAAAAAACACCAACAGCTATTGGGTAAATGTCCATCTTGTGCTATGTGTTTGAATTTATTACCAATCAGGATGTAAATAGGGCAAAATAAGTCCTTTACACCAAATTTCAGTCATACAGTGCTTGAAATATTAAACTTCTTCATCAAATTTCTTCTCTTTTATAGTAATATAAACATGCTCTGTGTTGTGTCTTGTGTCTGAATCTCAATCACAAGAATGGCAACTGCATCGCTCTGGTAATGTCATGCCCTTCACACCAGAGGACGTTACGGGCAATTAGTAAGTAATACATGAATCTGATGAGGTGCTACTGATATCATAATCAGGTTTCTAGTATATGACGCTGGAGTATGCTTTGTCCTAAATACATGTGCTTGCTCACTGCCAGTGATCTACTGATGTTCCCCCGATATAATCTTCTCTGGTGGACAGCTATTGGCATGCCATGTTTGTAATGAGATTTATCCCCAGGAAGGACGAGTGCATGTACATTCTATTGCACATTATGTAAGGGTGTCCTCATTTTCAGCTGCAGCACAGCATATCTTATATCCTTAAGACCCACACTTCACCTCTTAAGCAGATGTTCATTTTCAGCCCGCTTAATTTTTTTTTTCGTCCACATTTTTGTAATTGTTAATCTAGGAAGGGGGAAAATCCCTCTGCTCTAGTTCAGTTAAAATTTTTTGAGTGCGCACAAGTCATCAACACATTGTTTTTCTGAATAATCATGAGGATGCGGGTGTAACACAGGTCTTTAAACCCACCTTAAAGCTGAATTATAGTTTTAGCTTGTACTTTTATCTCTGCCAAATATAAGACATATTCTAGAATAGATTCCATACACACACACTTGTACAACCTAATTCAATCCAATACGAATGTTTTCTTTTTGTCACAATAATGGAACAGAGATGTTCATTCAATTCTCTGTTTGGCACTGAGCTCATAGCGAGTGGTGCTGTTGTACTGGACTGCATTTTATTGAGAGCTGTTTCCAATATTCTGTCCCCCTCATGTATATAAATTGGGAGGACAAAAAATTAGAAACACCTCTCAATATAAAGTAGTCCTGTATAAGACCTCTACAAACTACAAACTCAATAATAAACATAGCATTAAATCTACAAATTCTCGATATTGTCAACAGAAACTGAACATTATAAACTTTCTTAAAGGGCAGAATTTATGGCAGAGCTGTCCAGTATAAGTCAGTGTCTTATCTAGAATGCACAGGGCTAGCATTATTATTAATAATGTTATTATCTTGATGGAAGCAGGTCATATTACCTGCTGGAAAATAAAATTTGCCATAGTGAAAGATTAGATGACGTGGCTTTAATCATGACTACAGTTGGAGTTAACTTGCATGACCCCTCTCAACATAAATGTCAGCAGTTTTATAAATTGTTGTAGACTTCTGATCTGACCACTTCAGTGAAAGAATCTGAAAAGCTTTTCAGAGGATTAAATGTTTTTCATCTTTGCCCCATGAAGCAAGTGTTCTGCAAACTCCCATGGCAGCTGATGAATTATATGATGAGTGAATTTAAGTCCATGAGCCATGAGAAATCCCTGGGATAAGACAGCATCCCTTCTGAGTTGTGTTTGTCCTTTTGGTATATAACTGGCCCATCTCTTCTAGAAATTATTCAAACAACCATAATAGAAGACAGCTTCCGCAGAAATGTGGACACAGCTTTTTGAAGTTTTCAGCCTTTAAATTTGATCAAGTCAGATGAGAAATTGTCTGCCCATGTTTTAGGTTATTACTTGAGAGGCACCTTCCTTAATGCATCCTGATGAGAATACGGCACACATGTACATTGACTGCTATTACTCTCAATGTATTTTTTTCATGTGCATTTTTGAGTTTTGTTTGTTTTTGTTAGTCATTCATTTTACTTTCACTTAGCTAAAGGTATATTTTTGCTGAAGTACTGTGTGTAGCTATACATTTAAAATCACATCTATTACAGAGTACAAATTTTGCAAGCTCTCCGTAAGTATCAGAAACTAGGCCATCATGAAGTTTTCAACTATGGAGCCATTCATGGAATCAATCGGCACAGAAGAGTGGTCTGACTTTGCTTTTTTGAGCTATTAGACTTAGACTTAGACTTTCTTTATTGTCATTGCACAAAAAAAAAAAAAAAAAAAAAAAAAAAAACACAGCAGTGAGTTTTTTGCAACGAAATGTCGTTGCTTGGCTTCTGGATTTCAACAGAGATGGAATTGTGGGGCAGTTTAAATAATTAAAATATAATCTATATAACAAGTGCGTAAAAAACAAGAGCTTAATAATAATGAGTGCAAGAGAGAATAAATAGATGAAACAGAATAAACAGTGTAAACATCAAAATAAACAGTGTAAACAGCAGAAACATCGTAGCAGCAGGGTGGAGAGTATCTCACAATAGGAGGTAATTCTCCTCATCTCAGGGGGGTCTCCCAGTACTGGGCCACATACCCTGGGCCTGAAGAAGCTATCTTTTGATTTCTTGAATTTGATCCTCCTCTTGTCCTTTTGCATGGACAAAAAGTAAAGGTAATGCAGAAACTTTAACTCTGATTGCATTATAAAGCAACTACATTTTCATTTTATTTATTTATTTTAAGACTTTACAGCAATTTGTCTACTTAGTAAAATTTCAGCAAGGTAACAGTTATTCTGCTTGAATAGGATGTTTTAGTGCTATAGACTTAAATGGTTCTATCTCTGGCATGCATTATGAGAATTTTATATGGATTTTATTAAAACATTGTATAAGGAACTGGAACCTACAACACTGGCAACAAGTATTGTCCACCATTTAGGGTATTTATAATAACATGGGGTATAGGACAGGGTTGCCTGTCCTATACCCCAATTCTATTCACAATTTCCTTGGAGCTGTTCAAACAAAAAATAAGGATTACTGAAAATATATTTTTAAAAATACATCTAATAAAGTCTACAGTCTGTGGTCTAAACATATGATTTAATGCAGTGTCCGGTGCCACCGCTACATTTTGAATGGTGTACCATATGTTTGAAGAATTTAGTTCAGAATCAGGTTATAAAATCAGCTTTATTGGCCCGAAATAGAGAAATTATTTATCTGAATGTGAACACAGAAATACCAGTAATGCAAATATTCGCTAGTTTAGGGATTCAGACCCCATTTGTGTTTGCAAAATTCACCAACATGAATGCAGTCTGAATCGGTTTACCAGGTAAACTGAGGTGACCTCTGTAGAACCTGTTGTTTCTGTGTGTTCAAATAATACTAAATGTTATGCCAACTGAAAGTTGTCTAGGTTTTAACAAATGAAAAAAAATGGGCAAACACATATATTAACATTACAAATGGTTAAAGATACCACACATTTTCACTTTTCACTAACATCATACTGAAACCCTCATGGCATACATTCCTGCAGAGACACAGTTGTGACATTGAACAGACCACATGCTAAAGGCCCTATTTTGTCCTGTAACAACATCAGTATGACTTCATGGCTTACTGTTGTGAAAAAGCCTGTGCATCTGTATGTGATGGTGTGAGGAGGCTTAGCACAGCAAAACTTTTGCTGTTGCCTCATTTTTGAAAAAGCACAGTCAAGTTCAAGAATTGTGTTAACTTCATTTTGTGCCCAGAGATAATATATCTCTTGGCACAGCCAATCACAGCCAATCTTAATGGTTTTTTGGATATTAAAATGTATCAATTGTATCATATTTTCCAGAGAAAATGTCTTGAATGTTTCACATTAACCTTATGGGGTAATTTTCCATGATGAATTCTTTATATTGACTGAAATATGACCAACAGTGATTTATACACAGTGGATAAACAAGGAAACATGTGAAATGTTTTTATGTGCCCTTAATATTGTGTCACAAACCACTTGGCACTAAAAATGTTTCCATTACATTCAGTAGGCTATGTTTTGCCTTTTCAATATTTATATTACCTTCTAGTGAAAATTAGTCTAGAGTCTGGAAATAATCAAAGAACAATTAGCCTAGGTTTTTCATACAATTCCATGAGCATGAACTTAACCCTGCCGACTGACCAATAAAAAAACTTACCAACCAACTTGTCATGTTTTTACATTTTGCTGTAGGTCCTCCAAAACGTCCTCATTGTTGTCCAAAGTTGTGTATTTCCAAACACCACCAACTCTACCAAGAATCCCTCGAAGCACCAAAGTCCAACCTCAGGTGTGACTGTTTCCAGGTGTAGAGACTACAGGTTTGGAGCACAGAGCTCTGTCGGGACTAGCACTACTTATGGAACTACACTGGCCTGCAATCTCTAATGATGACTAGTTCCCCTGATGAACAGATGGGTGAACACTGGCAGGACCCCAGGATGGGATGACATTAGCAGCAAGAGAAATAATGTGTTGTGGGACCACTGAGAGCACAGCTGGCTCAGGGAGGGAGGAGTCAGCAACTGGTCATTGTTCAAATCTTTCAGGAGGACGACTCTCTGAAACCACACCCACTAATCACATCCAACCCACCCACCCACCCACACACACACACACACATACACACACACACACACACACACACACACACACACACCGTCTTTCATCTGTCAGTGTGTGGCAGTGACTGTCACACATTCTACCTCTGCCTTCACACACACTCCTCTATTCCCCTTCCCAGGCATCTCTGGGGCTCCATGAAAAGATGCATTGAAACAGGCTTCATTCATCCAGTTAACTCACCATCTTGCACACAACTGACATTCTTAATAGACTTTTTGTATATGCTCACAGAAATGAGCGCTGCAAGCTTTCTAAAATAATTATGCAAACCTTTGCATCTGCTTTACATGGTGTTGCCTTTACACCTTCACTCAATCAAATACTACAAACCCATGCATCATAGCCACTGTGCCCTTTATGGAGTGAGTAAAGCCTTACTGAAGAGCATGGAGAGCTCAGTGCTGACATCTGTTGGTTGTTAGTAAAAAAAGAAAAGTGGATTTCTATGACAACATACCATGCTGTACTGATGTGTCTGAGGAAAGATAACAAAAGGATATTGAAAAGTTTATTGGCCCTTAAGGTAGGAAAGCACAACAAACACAGAGGTGACGTGATGGTGTTGTGGAGGCAAGAATTTCATTTACCACTTAAAGCACACTTTGCAACAACCATAGGTACCATTTGGTATAGGTGTAATCCAGAAATTGTCATAAACAACATATCCCTATAACAGTGAAAATGGCATTTTAAATGTCCTTCCTCCACTTACATATGCTAGCTGATTGGAGACGCTACTCAGTGAATATATATGGACTGACACAGATCAACAAACCTGTTATTTCTAAATAACCAGATATCATCGGCAACCTATTACCTCAAATGTGTAAACTTTTCATGAAATAAGGAAGCCTGGTTCATTCTGCCATTGACATCCATGCGTTTGTGACATTTTACAATGTTAATCAATGGCTTGGTTCAGTCCCAGGTCAAACCTCACACTGGTACAGGTGGGGGAACATTAGCAGCTGTGAATTACAGTAAAACAAAATGTACGATTGTAAACAGCATCAGAACAGTTTCGATATCAATTAAAAGACTAGATCTCAATACCAAATATATGAGGCATATTGATTGAAAAAGGCAACCTGTCAAACATAGCTACCTGCCATGAAATACAGATGAACAGCAGACCAAAAAAACACAACTCCTCCCATCAGCTATAAGTGACACTCATCATTTTTTACCACAACATTTTCAGTTAGCATTGCAGCATCTTGGCAAGAGCTCTGATCCACAACAACTCTGGGTTCAGCTCTGCCCAGTCCCAGTCTTTTCTTCAGTAATTTGTCCTCATTATTCAGTTTCGTCCGGATTGCAGTTTTTATTTGGCTGTTATCGACACCAAACTTGATTCCCACGTGATCTGAAAAAAGGTAAGAAACATATCACCAAACTTCTGATCACAATTCTTCATTATCAAATGCAAAATGATATCCAGGCACTGGGGAGGCTTTTGTAATTAGTAATAAATGATATTAAGAGCTTCAATGCAGTACCGATAATACTTCTCAAGATATCAGGTGGGAGTTGTGGCTTTTGGCAGTCTTCCCCGGTGACGTTGGTCCTGCGGCCTTGCAGAGAGTGCGTGGCCAAGGTTTCTCTGTCGAAAAGCATCATCAGCAGGGCTGACGTGTACTTCTTGAAGTCTGTGATCTCGGAGATGCGCTCATACAGATTCTTAGGAACTCTCAAGCCCTCGGAGAGATACAGATAGTTGTCATCTTCCTGGGGGCAAAAATAAGAATGTCAGCACCAAACATGCAAAGCTTCGTCTACAAAAGAGCAGCCATCAGAAACTTTCTTCACGTGATGCAGTAATCTCCTCAGGCTACGTCTGAGATTCCCTTTTTAACATGGTTCTCTACTGAGTGGGACCTGCATTCATATGCATTGATAATCTTAGAATAGAGGTGCCGATGTAAGACTGGTTCTCCTCCTAGGATAAAACAACATTCAAGTGAACTGACCAATGTTTCCAAACAGCACCGCTATGAGAAACATGGAGCTCATGGGCCCTGACCTCTGGGACTTGATGCAGCATTCTCATCTCCCCCTCAGGCTCAGAGAGAAAAGAGATGGCTTCGTCTTCAGCGTTGTGCTGCGCCACTGCTGCATCACCTCCCTGTCGCACGTGGTCCAGAGTAACTCGCAGCTCGTGCGCCGTGTGCCTCATCTGCATCATGAGTGTGTTCATCTCTGCAAAGTTGGAGCAAACAAACTGTTGCAAACCACTTTAGAAATGACAAGCATGAACCGAGTTATTCAACATCAATTATTTAGGTTTATTTAGGACCACTATCAAAATAAATCAACTATTTTTGGGGGTCATTTGGACAGATACAGTGCTATATTTGTGCAGGAAGACATTGTTCTCCATCATGCTAACTCCATCACCACTTCAACCCACCTTTCAGCTCCCTCAGTTCTCTCTCAGCCAAAATCCTGCACCTGCGTTCGTACTTTAGTTGTGCTTGCAGCTGCTCTATTTTCATCAGAAGACTTATCGTGTCGGTTCTGATCCCTGGACTTGCAATACTTTCTTCTTCAAAGTCAGCAGGTTCGCCCTGCGAGTAAAAAAAAAAAAAAAAAAAGTAGGCTGATAAGTCAAACAGGTTGCTGTGACAATGTGGTAATAATTTTTACATTAGACGGTGCAACTTCTTGTACCTCTTGAAGCGGTGAGTAGCTGGGTGCCTCACTGAATCTGAATTTATCCTCCCCAGAGTCACAGCCAAAGTCCTGTATTTCTGAGCCAATCTTTATCATTTTGACTGGTGGTTGTGTTGATGGTGCCACAGCTCCTCTCTTGGGTGGCATGGGTTTGCAAATCTGGAAAGATCAGGGTTTGTTACATTCATAAAAAACACATTTAGCCTTACTTAGTACAGCAGGGAGTAAATCTCTTAGTCAAACTTTTCACAATGTCCAGTTTGTCCATTTTAAACGAGTTCATGTGATAAAACTTTGTCAGTATTGCATCCTCCACCCCCTGCCTCTCCACCCCCTCCTCCTAGTCCTCAGTTTACCTACAGCTGGAAGCACTGAACGATACAAACTGTCCTCAACAGCAAATCACATTTTAAAAAAACGATGTTTTCACATTTTGCAAGTTGATAATAGCCTCACCTGGCTGCACAGTACCGTTTCGGAAATGCTATGTAACGATACGCATTGAGGACAAAGACAGCGCAGTAAATGGAAATACTGCGTAGTAGAGGAAGTACTAGTACTACTGCAGTAGTGCAGTACATAGATCCTGATACAATTACAGGTAAATACTGGCAGCTGCGCAAAATGCTCCCGGTAAAATGGCTGTGAAATACAGCATGTCGCTTTTCTTCTATTATACAAGGGGCGGTTGTGTATAAAGTTATTGTGTAGTGTAATTTTTATTTTTCCAATTACGTGCGGAACTAATGTGCCAAAACTTGACTCGAGGGAAGTCTTTCTCCTTAGTACAAGTTTCCTGCGCAACCTAAATTTTTCATAGCCAATGGAAATTCATCTCTCTTTGCCGTCAGTCTGCTCAGCCATTCACATGTCGGTGCTTTGCGGGAAGGCGGGACTTGCTGGTCATTTTAATGGGCGGAGTCAAAGCGGCTCTCGACATAAACCAATCAGCGTTTCCATTCAAACAGCCCGAGCTTCATAGTTTGTGTGAAGCGTACACATGTGGATGCAATGTTGATTTGCCTGGACAAGCTGCATAGCATCTCTGGCTTTAGTTATCGTTTAGTTTGAAACTTTGTCCTCCGTGGTTCACCATGTCTTCTTCTTTCTTCATAAAGAAAAAGGAAAACCCGAAGTTTTCCAAAAAAGGGACCAACTCGGCAGTGACAAAACGAAAGGTGAAGGAGCAGAGCTGTTAGCAGGAGGCTAATGTACAGCAATTTACTTTAGCTGTGAACCTCAGGCTAGCTCTACTTTACTGCTTACTGTGTGGTTACAAATACAACACTGTATTAATGTTATTTTTTCCTTAGCACGTTGACTGTGCAGTTTAGTTTTGATGGCAGTTTCTGATTTTACAGTATTCAAGACATTAAGGTCACTTTATTATATGACAGCAGATGCTAAGGAGTTTTATTCAAACCTTTCTCTTACTCATCTCTTCTTGTTTTTCCCTTCCAGAGTGATGGTGACCCAGGAGGGAACAGCAAAGGAAGAGCAAAGAAAGTCAACCCAAAATACAACGAGGAGATTTCTAGTGACTCAGAGACAGAAAGGTGAACATGTCATGTGTTTGCTGCTGGTTATGTGTTGATGACTACCGTCTGTGCCCCATAAAAAAGAAAACTAACTAACTAACTAGCTCAGTTTGCCTTGCATGTTGTGAACTTTGGTTTTCGTCACACAGCCCTGCAGTTTCAAAGAAAAGACAGTCCCGTGAAGAGCCCGTATATGAGGAAACGCCGCAGGAGAAGAAGCTCAGATTGGCTAAACTTTACCTTGACCAGTTAAGGGAAGAGGGTAAGTCTTTTTGCCTCCACATGGTTATGTCTGTGATTAATCAAAGCGAGGTCATAAAATCAAAGCTTAACATGTTGGTCTGTGCCTGTAACCACTTGACTCCCTTCACCAGAGGACAAGAAAGCAGAAGAGGAGTCCTTTGAGTCTGACCTGATCGCAGGAAGACTTCAAGATGAAGTGGTAAGATGTTTTTGTGTTTAATGTTGGACAGCGTTGTACACAGTGGACTTGTTATGAAAGAGAAATATTGGTCTATGTTGCTAATCTCACTGTGTGCTTCATTTTCCTCAGCTTGAACAGAAAGGAAAGCTCCAGCGACTTATCGCCAAAGATGTAAGTATATGAACGAAAAAAGGTCTGTTGAAAAAACTGACATGATTTTTTCCTTTTAATTAATTTGTCTGCTTTTTGTCCTCCAGCTCATGACACCAGATCCCTCTGAGATTAGGCTGCTGAGGGGACACAAACTGCCCGTCACCTGTCTGGTCATCAGCCCTGATGACAAACACATCTTCTCTGCGGCTAAAGACTGCTCCATCATTAAGTGTGAGTATTTGCAGAAATTATCTTTAGAGCGCCATAAAAGCATGAGTGAAAATTTTATCATGACTGTGGAGGCTCAGTGACCTAATTTGATAGTCCCTGTCCAATTTTCTTTTATGGTATTATCTGGTATTTTCAGGGGATGTTGAGAGTGGTAGGAAACTGCACACAATAGCTGGTGGAAGAAAAGGAACAGAAGATCGCCATGTTGGACATACAGCCCACGTCCTGTGCATGGCCATATCATCAGACGGAAAGTACCTGGTGAGTCGACCTCACACAGTAAATCTTCCTATACCAGCTTTGATAAAACACCCAAGATTTAAAAACATATACACCATACCATGTTAATTATTATTATTGAAACAAACAGCTCCCACACTGCAGGGCTCCAGTGTGGACTGAGATATTGCACTAACACCAATGTGACGTTTCGAGCACTACTGCTCTTCATCAGAGCCATCGTCAACTTCTGGCTCAGCTCCTGCCCTTTTTTGGTGTTGGATGTGCATGTGTACTTCTGTTTTGCTCAGGAATTACCTGTTGATACTTTGGAATAGAATAGTTACAGTCAGCTAATTGGTCAGCGGCAAATTATGCGATTAGGCATTTCAGTTTTATTTTTTCTTCCACTGATTATTGCTTCAGCTTCTTTATCCTTTTGTCTTTTGTTACATACATGCTTAATCCCACCAGCTGTGTGGAAAGCAGTGCTAAACATGGCCCATTCAGATTATCATTCATCTGAAAGGTTTTCATGCAGAAATTCTAAGATAGATGAATAGACAAAGATTCTCTTTGCCTTTTCTGTTAGTTTGAGAAGAAACTGAATATGTTTACCATTAAGATGCCAAGAGAGTTCATGAAAAAATTGACTTTTGCACATCCCTGTTTATTTGTCAGTGTTGACAGTTCAGTAAGGCTTGCCAGAGTGTGACATATTGTCATATTGTGTCAAATTGTCCCAGCATCTTTCTCAACTTCTCGTTTAGGCAACTGGAGATATGAACAAGCTGATTATGATCTGGGAGGCTGAGACATGTAAACACCTGTATAAATTCACTGGACATAGAGGCCCTGTGTCGGTAAGATCTCACAATTTAAAGTTGTGTGTAAAATAATAAACTCCTTTTACCTTAGGTACCTTTTATCTAACAGTGGCTCATTCCATTGTGTAGAATTTATCCCTGAAAGCCCTTTTGTGATTTCTACCAAACATCTTTCTTTTTTCAGGGTCTCTCCTTCAGGAAGGGAACTCATGACCTGTACAGTGCCTCTCATGATCGCTCAGTCAAGGTGTGGAATGTGGATGAGAACGCCTACGTGGAAACTCTGTGAGTGACTGTATTTTTTGTTTTGTTTTGTTTTGTTTTTGTTTTTTTTGTTTTTTTCCCCAAACGTGCAGAGCATTTGTCTTAGTATTTGTATGTGTCTTGCCTGTGTGAACGCTGCAGTCATTGTGAATCTCTTTTTTTAGTTTTGGGCATCAAGATGTCATCACAGGACTGGACAGTCTGAGCCGAGAGCGCTGCGTGTCTGCCGGCGGGCGGGACCGCACCGTGAGGGTGTGGAAGATAGCGGAGGAGTCTCAGCTGGTTTTCCATGGTCACGAGTGAGTGAAACTCAAAAATCACATTATCTAGTAATTTTAAAATCCTGATGAAATGACCTCACATGATCTCTACTTCCTGTAAAACAGGATTTTAGATGGTGAAATTATCTTGCATGACTGGGTGTAAATTTCAACCACCAGAGCGTGAGAAAGTGTTTTTCTCACAAACTGAGATCCTATTGGTTTGCACATCTGAATAATCCTTCCCTGCACTAGGTCCCGCCCAAATATCCTGTTTCAACAGGAAGTTCGAAAAAATTAAGGAAATAAGAGTCCATCTCATGGGGTCTTGATTTTTTTTTTTCCTGTCAAAATTAAAATTACTATGCAAAAATTTAAATTTGTAGTAAATTTGCAAACCATATCACACCTGCAATATCTGTAAAGTTAATCACAATATGATTTTTTGCCATATTGTTCAGCCCTAGTCATCACTTCACATGGCATCGCTCATGTTTTCATTCATGAGGCTCACTGTCTTGGTTTGAGGGGCAGTCCCTCAGGTCTGCTGTCTGCTCAGGTAGCTGAGAAGTCTTACATCAAACCGAGCCAGTCTGAAAACTCAGTGGAGGCGACTGATTAACAGGCCCGATATAATGAATTTTCAAATTGTTAAACAGGCAGCTATTCCTTCGAAGCAAAATGAAGGAATAAATGTACACTGAATTTGCCTGATAAAGACCTTATTCTGTCTAAATGTTGCAAAAAAAACTTGCTTGGAGCTTAAAATACAGTGTGTGACTGTGACTTATAATTTGCTGTGAGTTTTGACTTTATCCCAATTTGTGTTGGATGCAAACATTTCAATATTAAACAGTATTATATTTTTCTTATTTATTTAGTATTTTTCAGATCATATTTATCAACCGATAACTTAACTAAGTGTGCTGTTAATTTTCAGTGGAAATGATTTGGTTACATTAAACCTTGACAAATTCAAATCAGTTTAGTCACAAAGCTCATTGTTTCACAAAATCATACATGCTTGAGTAAACTTCAGTCTGCCCAGATTGCTGCTACAGGGTCAGTGCTCGACTGGAATGTAACCGTGGATCATTATGTCCAATTTATGATTCATTATATTCATTATATTATGGTCACACACTGGCTGCCCTCCTTCAGGGCTTCAGTTTTTTAATTCTTTTTTTTTCTAGTTGTGCACATCATGAACAAAGCGCAGGATTAGTTAAACCCTAAAAAAAAAAAAATAGATGTTGGACTTAACTTAACATGGATTTTTTTAGTGGATATTATGAAATCAGCTTCAGTTGGGTAAAGCTGTGTTCACACTACATGTTGAAGTGGGCCAGATCTGATCATATAAGAAGGAAAAGCTCAGAATTGGATCACTTTCAAATTTAGACTAAAATACACCAGTCAGTGGTCTATTTTAATGATCATGGCTAATGATTTTGATCTGTGGTTGGGGGTGATCTGGTCATGTAGAAACTGATTTGCGTGACACAGTCATTGAACTGGAGTTAGCCACTGATGAGCCCCTACAAGCTGGCATGAATGATGGAGGGCTACACCTCAAACTCATTGGAGAACACAGAGTAAAATGAGATGAAGCTTTTACTTAAATGAGCTTTGCCTCTCACATAATCAAAATCCACACTAATGTCTGAGGAAAGGGGAGCGAAAATTGTTTCTAGGGATTTTCAGTCTTTGCCTGTCCTGCCACGTCTTCTTTAAAAACACAGTTCACACATTACTCCATAACTTGTAGCTGTGCTTATTTTTCTTCTCAAGAGGCTCAAATATGATGATATGGGAGTGTGATTTTTGTCTTTTGATCAGACCTGTTCATGTCATTTGGGAGCTTAAAACTTCTTGGACAGGGAAAGTGTCAATTTTGACTATTTGATTTTCCAGGATGTGTGTCACTGTTAGATTTGTGGGACGGAAAATAAGATCAAAATGCCAGTCTCTAGTATGCATCTATTCTTTCCTGTCACACTGCTCCTAAGACAATTCAGGCTGTGTCTTGGCCTCTATTGTAGCTGCTTCTGCTTGGTCTCCTGCAGGGGTTCAATTGACTGCATCCAGCTCATAAATGAGGAGCACATGATAACAGGAGCTGATGATGGGTAAGACATCACTCGGTGTATTTTCAGCATTTGTATGAATTACAAGATGCAACCTGCTTATCTTTTTTCCATTCATGTTCTTTTTTGTTTTATGCCCTCTCAATTTTCTGAACACCTCAGCTCCTTGTCTCTTTGGAGTGTCAACAAGAAGAAACCCCTGAGCACGGTGAAGCAGGCTCACGGTTGCCATGGTGACGCTGGGTTGGAGCAACCTCATTGGGTAGCATCAGTAGCAGCGCTTCAGAACTCCGATACCGTAGCCTCAGGTGCCTCTGGCTGTGAGAATCCTCTTCACCAGCTTTTCAAAACACGCGCACACACACACACACACACACACACACACACACACACACACACACACACACACACACACACTCGCTATGTGCAAGAGACATTCATTAAAAGTTTGCACAGTGGAGTGTGTCCTCCCCTGTAAATGCTCATTTCATAAGTACAGCAGCTGTCACATATTTGGCTTAACTGCAGTGAAAAAGCTGTTTGGCAGTCTGCAGCAGTATTAAACAAGCGCCGTGTCTTCTCCACAGGTTCCCACAACTCGAAGGTGCAGCTGTGGAAGTGTGCCCAGGGGTTTCGGGGGCTGGAGCCGCTTTTCAGTGTGCCAGTGGTAAGAACATACCTGCTTCTCCTATTTAAGATGGTGCAAAACTGCCCCTGGTGAGGATCCTTTAGACTCAATTGACAAAAAACATCGAGTATGCACCTAAATCGATAGAGCCTTGGCTGAATGTCACCACCTCTCTCTCTCCCGTCTTTCCTGTCTCTCTCCACTGAATTGGCCCCCCACAAAACTCCATATTACAGTAAATTGAGCAGAGGCCCACACTTGAATAGGAGACAGTCCAGAGATGGATTGACCATCTGCTGTTCAATTCAGTGATGGTGTTTTAAGTTATGAGTCTGTGTTGTTCTTTGCATAGTGTACTTTTCCTCCTTTTCTTTGTGAGAAACCAGTGTTTCATTTCTCTCAAGCTAGTTGTTTTGCTTTCTTGAATAAATTACAGTGTTAACCCATTTAACTTTTTATCAGTTTAAAGATAATAATGGGGAGTGACACTTGGACCCTCAGTAGTCTGGTTCTGGGTGTTTTTTATCAGTTGGGATCGAGGGTCTTCAGCCGCGCTTGTTATCCAGAATGGGGCTCATATTGTTGACCCCAGAAGGCCTGAAGTTTTCTCTCTGTCCCTGCTCTCTGTCACAGACAGGGTTCATCAACAGTCTCAAGTTTTCAAGCTCTGGCCAGTTCTTGGTGGCAGGAGTTGGACAAGAGCACAGGTAAGACGACTTATGGTCTTGTTCTCACAGAAACCATGTCTGTGCAGTCCAAGCCAGCTACTGATTGGAAGTGCAGATTCCAGCTCCACTGGTTGAGAGAAACCCACTAGATGGCACTGTTAACCCATTCTCTCAGTTTGTATTCTCATAGCAGTGAGAACACATTTAATTTGTTTTCATCTCAGCCTCACCTGTCTCCAGTCTTGAAACCACTGATAGCTTTTTGAAATGAGGCAAATATCTCCACTAGTGTCTTGATAATCACTCACTTGACTGAAGAAAGCAAATTTATTTACACTGGAAATAAGTTAAATTTTCTCACACGATTGTCAGATGTATTTGCTTGTTTTAAGAAGAAAAGATTTTAAAACTCAACACCAAGCAAAAACTATGGATGTTTATTTTCAGGATACACTAGTGGAAAATAATGGCCTGCTCCGTAACAGAAAGCCTATTTGAAATGCAGAGGCTGCTGTCGACTCTTTCCAGAGCACCTCAAAGGAATTTGCCATGAGACCCATGATTTAGATGGGTAATATCTGAGGTGGTCATACTGAATGAAAGAAAAGACTAAACCCAGGAGGAAGTGAATTAGTATAGGAACCAAGTGTTGTAACATTGATTTTTTTTTTTTTATTATTATTATTTATTTTGTTGGTATACACATTGTTGCTTAGTGGAGATGAGAAAAATTGACGGCTGCTCCAATGAACCATCATTTTCTAAATAATCTGTCCACCTAATATCGCCGGTTCCTCCTCTTACAGTCCTTGTGTTGTGATATGACTCTGTGCTCTGATTCCACTGCTTTGAAGTTCAATCTGGGATCAGATGGCTCAGGAAACAGGCTTTTAAGGAACGATCACAGCAACCACAACAGCAGCAACCTTTATGACATATTTTGGAAACTTGTTGTGAGCAATGCATGATAATACCAGGGTGAAATAAATCTGCAATGCTGAATTCCACCCATTAGATTTAGGGACAATTACAGTGAATTCCTTAGTGGTGTTGCTGCTGTTTGGAGATTTCAGGGGTTTCTGAGCTCTTTGTGCCAATGTTGTTGTTTTTTTTTTTTTTTTAAGTTTCCATTGGATTTAGTCATTTGACTGACACTTCTCGTACTTTAATGTTGAGAATCAAAGTACGTCAGCTCTAATCTTAAGACGCCCATATTTCAAGTGATGCCAATTATTGTGTGTACCTGTCTGTCCTTTCTTCCTGATTTCTGGTTTCTCTTTGTACCTCCTACAAGACTGGGCCGATGGTGGAGACTAAAAGAGGCAAAGAACGGGCTCTACATCATTCCACTTAAAAGGAAAAGTCCTCAGCAAGAAGACGACAAGATTGCTGACTAGTGGATTGTACAATATCCCTTTTTTTGTTTGTTTTGTAAAATAAAATCCTTTAATGATTTCCTGTTTATCGAGTTTGTTTATCCTACATCACTGCAGCGTATATCCTATTTTCAAACCATCTTTGTGTGGTGATTTTTGTCTTACAGGCATTTGCTGTAGGATTCCCTTGGGATTAGAAAAAGTGCTTTTAACAGCTTGTGCATGAAGGCATCAGACCGGTACAAGGGGGTTGGGGGGCTGGGTGTGGTGTGCTGTGGGATTGGCCCGTAACATTTGTTGAGGAGGCCTGTCTCTAAGGAATTGATGCATCCTACCTAAGCTGTCGTAGACTCTAATCAAGTGTTTGTAAGCCGCACTGTTAATTTTTTTTCTTTTGTTTTTAATTTTTTGTCTTTTACTGCTTTCTTTTACAGCACAACCACCCAGTTTGCATGGTAAACCATTTAAAAAAAAAAAAACTTACCAGCAGGCAGTCGCACAAAGCAAGATTAGTGTCTACGTTTGAGCTTGACTTCTGGATATTTGGTCTCATGTTTAAGCAGGTAGATTGGCATAGTATTTTCCTCTTATGCAGATTCCGTTCAGACCATCTGATACAAACATTAAAGTGATAGCCACTCTATAACTGTCATTATTATCCCTAGAGGACCCCCTGGTATTAAAATGGTCTTATTGAGGAAATTCCATCTGCAAATTTGAATATTAAATGCATTTTTGGCTTATAGTTATCAATAATTAATTAAATTGACTGTTGTATGTTAGGTTTGCTGAAACTCTGGAGTGATTTTCAAAGCAGATTGCACACTAATCCAACACCACAACCCAGGGGAACATGAGCCAGACTTTGAGGCTGTGAAAAGATTTTCTGCTCAAAATGTGACAATGCTGTGTTGTCTCAATGAAAAGTGCTGTTATGCTCACTGTGCCTCCATGATGCTTCTTTAGCTTTCAAACATGCATGTGAATATAGAGAGCTTAATGTTCTGCTGGTATTATTTGTCCCAAACCGTTAACATGGCCTCGTCTCCTGAGAATAATGGTTTCCTCACATAACCCACCTTGTCCATTTATACCAGTTTGTTCTCTACGGAGCCGTACAAATGTGTGCCAGCACACATGGGCACAGCAGTGAAAAGGTGGTGGAGCAAAAAATGCCTTCAAAAAGCTTCTAGTGAAAGATGAAAGAAAATTGTCTATCATGAGTTGCGAGTGCCTGCTGTGATGTTGAAAATGTCCTGTTGCCTTACTTTTAAACTTTAGCTTGAAAAGGTACATGGCAACTGGGAATGCTGAATTTGTAATGTACATTTGCAAATTAACATTTAAAAGCAGACAGACATTTGAGTCATACAGTAAATATTCTTAAACATGAATTTACATGCACCAACAAAAGTAACCTTATAGGACAATGGTAAAGTTACTCATTTTAGAAAACGGGTATTAAATTTCATAATAGTGGTCAAACAAGGTTTATATCTTGTGCAGAGTTCCATTAGCTGTCATAAAACCATCGTGCAACCTTGGTAGTTGCTTGAAATCCATTTGTCAACCTCTCTCTCCAGTGTTTCTGCATTTTAGTGTAATGCTGAATCCTGATCTAGCCACCGGCATTCATGTAAAGTACTATGCAGTACATGGCCGGAGAGTGAGCTTTAGTAAACAAGTGCACTGAGGGGTTGTTGGAGGGTATGTCTGATTGGAGTTAGTGAAACTAAGCTGAATCTAAAAACTTGCTGTAATGTTGCACAGTAGTGTTGTAACTAAGAGAAGTGCTGAACAACATATTCAAGTTGTGCATTGATGCAGCTCCTGCAGCTAGGAAATCACAGAGCTACCTCCTCGCACCAACCCAGAGCTGGTTCATGTACTACCACTCTGAGCAAGTGCACAGTAGTTCCCATATACAGGACTCTGCTGTATTAAACTTAAACTGTACATTGTAAAGAGTGCACGTTGTAAAAAGTGTTGACACACTAACAACACACATACAGGGATACTGTTGTATAGTATGTTGTATGTGCGCCTTGTTGTAGCCTAATCAAGTAGTCAGTGAAGACAGGTATAAAATGAAAATAAAGTAAGTAAAACCAAATTTAAAATGAAATAAGAGAATGGATCCAGACCTTAAAATTGTGTCGTGTCCAAATACTTACAAAGCTCATTGTAGTTGTCTCCTGTGAACAGCTGCTCTGGCTATTTGAGCAAATACCGAAAATTAAAAGCGTAAACCGAAACACAATGGTATTTAATATTTTAATATTAAAAAAAAAAAAAACATTTTATTTACATAAATTACAGGAAAAGCACAAACTGGTTCACCATAGTCTACATTAAAACATTGTCCTTTATATTGTGTAGTTGCCTAGGTTTCATCACTTCACTATGGTTAATCGCATATCATTTTGTTTAGAGGAAGAGGTAAATTCATTCAGTAGGATTTTTTTTTTATTTATTTTTTTTTTTTTAGTCATTGTCTAAAGAAACATTTGGATATTATTCACAGCACTGTAAGGACAAGATAAGAACAACCTTTTAATTTGTATAACACAATGATTGTTTCACAACCACCCAGCTGACAAGACTTCTTATGGCAAGGCTCAGTCCATCCAACCATGTCTATCTGTAAACCAAGGCGATATCACCACACGTTAAATCTATACAAAAAGGCTTTACGACTGGTACACACTGTTTGCCAGAGCAACATCATTTAGCTTTCACAGTTAGAAGTATACCCTTGCCACCATCAGTCTACTGGGACAGAGTTATCTCTCGGCAGCATGTTTGATGGCACGGGTTTCTGTCACAGGCAGCCTTGTTCGATGGAGGGATGATTAATGAAGGGATGGCGTCTTACACTTGGAGAGGGATCTTCTTCACAGAGAAGATGTTGTAGAGTCCACCACCTCACGGCCGTTACAAACTGTTGGCACATAATTGGAGGCTGATCCTGAAAAATAAATAAATAAATGAATAAAATACCAGTTAAGACTTTTCCACAAATCTTAAAGTACAGATACAGGCTGTGTGGAGCATAATGAAAATATTCACCCTCACTGCTGGGAGTCTGTTGCTGGTAATAGTGCATTTTGTGTTATCTTTTTGCTCTCAGTCTTTTGTACCAATGGCTCATAATAAAATACATTTCAGCACAAAGTCTCTTCAGTCCAGAAATACAAGTGAGCAAAGCCATGTGTCAAGACAACTGTCTCTAAATACATAATTACAGATTGGGCTTTTAAATCTGAAAGCTTTAGAAAAAAAAAAACAGTTTCTGTTTTTCTGAAACTGCACCAGAGCTTATTCTCAGCTAATTAATTAATAGACTGACAGTTTACAGTTTTCATCAATTAATATTCCTATGTTATAGCTGGCTTTTTCTTGAAAATGAGTTTCGGTACTTTACTTTCTCCAGTGATTGCTGTTAAATTGGTAAGACTGTCCTCTGATTGGTGAACTGGGGATTGCAGGATAGCTGCAGATAGCTGATGGGTGAGGTCTCAAAACGCTTAGTGACACTTGGGTAAAGCAGCTGATCACCTGGGACTGAATTGTATAGAATAGTAAAGATGACGGTCATATGCAAAGGTATTATCAATAAGCATATATAAGCCTAACTGTGCATTTATGGGAAGTTCATCAGCAGCATATCAGTTAGCTGTAATAAGCACTGACTTTGTCCCGCGGGAAATGAGTGGACAAAAAAGCCAACCAGAAAAAGCAAACCACACCAATATAGATTCATTACTAGAGGTGTAACAATATATTTAGTTCTCATTTTGTGGTACATAATCCAAGGTTTGAAAGTATCAAGAAATTTAGGATAAAATCTCAATGAAAACTAGATAAACAGCTAAGTTTTTTAGAGCCTGGAAACAAATGCAATATTTAAGCAAATACAGGCAACTACAGTTTTACTCACGATGTGTTTATTGTACATGGTGCAGCACGTTGCCACTGATACTTGTGAGGCAAGGCTTTCGTTCAACACTTGTAAATAGTCTGGTGTAAGCGGCCTTATGTCTGTTTTCTTCCTGAGTAGGTACCTCAAAATGCTGCCATACAGCAGACTTAAAACTTGACAGAGAGTCCTCAGGTTCAGTTTTTTCCGCACTCATCTTGTCTCCTACGTTTGTCTACACAGCAGATGTGTTCTGAATGTCGTTTCTTAGATATTAGTCTACAACTGAAATCGCCAACATTTTTTTCCATTTCAATGATTCATTCAGTCAGATTAGTAGTATAATGAAATTTTGCGTCATGAGCATTCATTACATCCCTGTCCATTATCCACTGCAGTCTTGTTGCTGCTTTCTTTATAAATATGTTATGTAATTGAAGGGACATGTTGCAGTAAGCAATGAGCGGATGGGTGTTGGCACCTTTTGAGTAGCTGGAGCTGGGAGCAGAGGCAGAGGCAGACACCGTGGCACTGAAGCGATTGGCTGTGACCCTGAGTGTGGTCACATTCTTCTGGGGCTGGAACAGGATGATGTGGACCTTGGGGGCAAAGAGGCAGCCCAGCACCACAGATCCACTGAGACTGACTGAGATGCACATGGTGGTGGTCTGCACCTGGGACAAACAAAGAGCGGAGGAGGAGTGCTAAACACAAAACCAACATGGTAACTGCAAGTTTTAATGCTTGTGAAACTTAATCAAAACCGTGAATGCAATTTGAGCATATCAGATTTCTCTAAACTGCACATATTTTTTTTCTATATTCAAGACTAATCTACAAAGATTATGCTCAGAAAAAAAAAACATTTAAGTTATATCTACTGCTGCAATAAGCAAAGCCATAGCAAGAGTAAAAATTTAAATCTCTTCTTTTCAGCACTCGGTGTTTCATATAAAGGGAATTTAGAGGCATAACAAGTAAAGTTTCCGTGTTATTTGTGCAGTCACCGTTATGCCTTGTATTTGCCTGTGTATGCAGATGAGGGCAAGAAGAATGTAGGATTTAGGCTAAGCACTGCTGGCTGTCCTGGTCAGTCAGGGCCTTGTTAGTCATATTTCAGCTGCTAATGTGAGCTGACTGCTGGGGTCATCTTCTCTTCCCACCCCACTGGTTACCCCTGCAGTCCAGGAACTTCTATTTGCAGAACCACAGCATGATGTGAAATCCCTCCTAACCATAGCGCACAACAACAATGCAGAAATATGTGAGAGGGCTGCACACGAACTTCAGATTACAAAACAACTAGAGGAAACAGCTGTGGGTAATATTTAATTTGTCTTGTATTACAGCTCCTTCTGTGTTTTATTTATATTCACTTTCTACTACCTGCTTGTGTACATATATTTTTTTTTATGTAGATATACTTTTATATAGGATATAACTATATTTCTTTACCATTCCAGTGTTTACATATAAGTGTTTTACTATACTCTAGATAATCTATTTGCTATTAAATCTATTCACAGAACAATAAAGGTATGTTATGTAACTATGCAATGTATAATTCATGTATAACTGGAAGGAATTGTCATATTAAGTTTTGATAGGAAAAGAACAAAACCATGATAGAGAGGTGAGCTGAAAAAAAAAAAAAAACTGTGCAAGGTTGCTGTAAATCCAAGAATATTTATGTCTATCTGTTATAGACACGAGGTTCATCATGAGTCATCATAACCAGCAAGGCTGGTCTTTCATTAGAATATATCTCCAATGTGTTATCCAAACCCTATTTGAAATGTAGAAACTGCACCCACAACAATTATTATTGGTGTCACATTGAGCCAAAGTGGCAAGGGTTCTGCTGCAGAGCCAAATCCCCTCTTTCTCTCAGTTATTTTGTCTGCTGTCACTCCTGCATAAAACTAATAATCCATTCTATTCAGAAAGTCTCATTTCCTTAAATCCCACTTGGAATCAGAAAAAGTAAAGGTTTTTAGTTTATGGTTTGGTGCCAGGAAGACTGATCAGTACAGACATGAAAAGCCCGAGGTAGCTCATGATGATACAAAGCTTGTGTGATACTAGACCTCCCCCCATCTGTTTGCACAACAAAGGCCTTGTTGCACACCCTGACCAAATGGTGCAGCAGTAGCCGTGAGTCTGCCTACGGCACCAGCACTCACAACTTACATGGTCTGTCAGTTTTATACTCTGTGTTTCACCTTATTTGTCTTACTTTAAGCCATACATTTTCAACATGGGCAAAATAAAATATATATTCTAATGCATTCTTATCTGTATTCATCTCACGTATTGAAAGTATTTTGTGTAATGGGTAAAGGCTGCAAATGCGTATGCCTGTGCCTACGTGCTCTGTAACAAATTAATTCTTCTACAGAGGCAGTGTCACTAAGATGGCTGCAAACCAACTCTGTGTCCCTGTTTGCATTTCCAGGCATCTATTTCCTTTTAATACAGATCATGATTCAACTTTGCAGCATGACTGTGGCCAAAGTAGTGGTGATTCTATCTCAGTAGGACCTAATCTCAAATGCTCAGTTATTGTCTTCAGAATTTGTCTTTTACACATTAAATGTCTCATCAAGCACTTGTCTTGTGATGTCATGATTTCATGAATCCATTTCACTGTCAGTGATTATTCATATATGTATATTCAGGCCCAATCTGTGTCTCCACAGTCTTTGTTCTAGCTTTGAAAGATTCTTCAACCCACATGAAAGAAAGCTAGCTCTTTCATGAGACTGGAGGAAGGTGATCAAATGGAATGTGAAAGTGACACCTACTTCTTCAGGGATGGTAAACACACTAGGGACGGTCATTTATAAACTATGTTTACATTATCTGACAACAGAGGTTGCGATTTATTTATTTATTTATATATGAGAAATTTCTACAAAGCACATTCCAACCACCCCATTGAGTTATTACAGACACATTTTTATACTTACCCTATAGTCACTGGCAGTGACATAGAAGATGGGCTGAAAGGCCAGCCAGATGATGCAGGTGGTGTACATGGTGAACCCAATGAACTTGGCCTCATTGAAGTTCTCCGGGCACTTTCGGGTCTTGAAGGCATAGACAGTGCAGAGGATGATGAGGATGCAGTTGTAGGTGAGCGACATGAGCATGCTGGAGTCCTTGCTGTTACACTTTAGGGTGACCACGTCTCTCCTCTCAGGACTCACCTCCTTCCTAACCCCTGGCATCTCCACCAGCAGCCAGATCACAGCCACTAGCAGCTGGCAGGAGATTAGAGCACCACAAATAGCAACTTGGGAGGCTGGGCTGATGAACCGGGGCCGCTGGGCTCCATCCTTCACCCCGCTGAAGATCCGAGCAATGCGGTTGGTCTTAGTTAGCAGGGCAGAGTAGCACACAGCAAAGGAGGTGCCCAGGCCTAGCCGGCGTAGTGTGCATACGGCAGTGGAAGGTTTGGTAATGTAGATGAAGGTCATGCTGTAGCACATCAGCACTCCCAGCAGGAGGATATACGAGAGCTCACGTCCACTGGCCTTCACTATGGGTGTTTCATTGTGCTTGAAAAACAGGCCAACAACTGACAGAGTACACAATATGCCAAGGCAGGAGATGGTAACAGGCCCAATAGCCCAGGCATCCTCCCACCGGATGTATTCTTCAGGCAGGTCAAAGCAGCCTGTCAGGTTGGCCAGAGGCCACTGACCAAAGCTGCAGTTAGCACAGGTGAACTCATCCAGCAGGTACTGGTAGGGCTGACAAGGGATACAGATCCAGCAACACACATCTCCAGGCTGCATGCTCTTCACTTCATTCTTCCTGCAGGGGTCACTACACTGGGAAGTGGGCGGTACAAGGCCATGCCAGGGCACCATGGTGGTGTTTAGGGTCAGGTTTTGGGCCCAGTAGCCAACCTTCTTGTAGATGAACTTCCCATCTTCTTTATGATAATGAAAAATGTTGTAGCGGCCAATGCTGTCGCCAACAGAGTCAAAGCGCACAATGTTCTCAGTGTCTGCATGTCTGAATGGAGCTGGTAGGAAGCAGAAATACAGCAGTGTTGACTTAAAGCTACTGGCAAAGCTATGTATATAGATAGATAGACAGAGAGAGAGAGGGAGAGAGAGAGAGAGAGAGAGAGAGAGAGAGAGAGAGAAATACTAAACAACTTATTAAGTTGGTTAAATAGGTTTGTAAATAACAAACAATTTTGACTGTCCCAACATATAAAGTAGTAAAAAAACAAATTCAAATTCTTACTAGACTGGTCTCATGTCATTTAAGTTTCTCTAAATTCATTCATCAGACATGCTAAGAATAGAGATGTTCTGGATAGGCTTCAGAGGTGTAATTCTTCCCACTGATATCTTTATGCTAATTTGTGGATCATTGCTACAAACTGAATAATTACAAAGCCTCATTCAACTCTACATGGGAAATAATTTGAAATTTAAATCCAATTTCATGCTTATTGGCACCAGTGTTTGCTTTCAATTAAACAAATTTACCAACATTCATAATGAAATTGTAAATCCAATATTTTATAACTAACTCACAGTAGTAGCTACATATAACATAAGTATGTAAATCTATCTTATCAGATTGAAAAAAGGTTTCAGGCTATAGTACTTCAAGTTCCTCGGCACCCACACAGGGTTTCAGTTCTGCTAGCTGGTTAGACCTCTACTCAGGGCTGTTTGGTTGAGTACTGACTATGCTTAATTGAGACTTCACTGGCTCCTCCTTGACATTTTTGTTCCAATTGTTAGGGTGGGACAGTTACCCTTTCTTTATTATTGGATAGTGAGTTGACCTGGGTCAAAGCTGACATCACCTTGAAACAAGCACAGCTCCACCCAACGCCAACCTGAGTACCTGAGATCTAGTCATCCATCATAACAGGAAACACCTGTGTGGGTGCCCAGGGTCAGTCATGCTGTGACACACCACACTGACAAACCCTCTGTGTTTGCTGTGATTACTTTGCTGACCTTCAAACTTGGTCTTCAGGATGAACTCTTTGTAGAACCTCTTGCCATTGCCTGGTTTCATGGCATCACAGACTTTGGATGCATTGGAGCATACAGCCTGCCTCATGTTGTGTAGAGCGTAAGCCATGGCATACACTGCGTTCACCACAAACATGATCTTGGACTCCTGCTCAAATGTTCCATCACGTAGGCTATGCTCAGTACAACCAGGCTCCTGGAGGCTGCAGCGAAATCGGTGTTCCCAAAACTCCTTGAACCACGGGTTCCTTGTGTTAGTGTACGGGTTCAGCTTTGTGAAGTAGTCTTCAAACTCTCTGATCGGATAGGAAGCCAGCTCAATTGTGAAGGCCCCATCTGCTGCTGTCTCGCTGCCCCTTACCACGCTCTCCTGTGCCCCCCAGCCATCACTCGCCACCCAGGTGAAAGTCACATTCATTCGAGCAGCGGCCACCAGCAGCTCTCGGGCATCCTCGCTGCGGGTGAACAGGATGACCACCTTGGCATTGGATTTCTGCTGCAGGGAGCGGATCACATTGTCATAGCCCTGGCGGCTCATGGAGCGGCTCACCTTGGCTGCAGTTGCAATACAGATTTGGCGAGTGCGGGCCTCCTGCTGGAAGGCATCAATGCCAGTCTCGCCATAGTCGCCCTCTGATGCTACTGTCGAGACGTAGGTCCAGTTGAAGTAACGCAGAATTTCAGCCATGGCCTTGGCCTGGTAAAAGTCAGGGGGCACGGTGCGGGCAAAGTAGTCATAGCGGGTCTTATCGCTGAGTTTGGCACTAGTGGAAGCGTAGCTGATCTGAGGAATCTGGAACAAGCGGAGAAGGTTTGCCACCTAGAAGACGACGGGAGAAACATCAGTAGGTCAGTGATAGTCATAAAGCTCCAGCTTAGCTTCTGTATCAGCAACTATTAGTTACATGCTTTCCAGTTGTGCTCATCCTTGGTACTGGTAATTTAATGGACAGATTATCATGAAGTAATGATTAAGTACTCAGTAACCACTCATTATAATCCACCACTGTAGCGGACACAAACTTGCTAAGTAATGAACAGGTAATGACTCAGTGTTCAATTATTTAAACCATATGGTGCACCACTTCACTTGAAGAGACACAAAAATACAAACTAATAGGCGGATAACAATGAAGTAATGATTTGTTATTGGTTAAGTGCCATTTAGCTCATTATTCAGAAATAATCATGAAATATGCACTATCAAAGAACCATTATAAGGATTCATTTATACCCATAAATAGTTAATTACACATTTGGTCATTAACATAATATCTAACAGTTGTCTATAAAATTTGATTAGGAGTTACTCAAGAGCTGCCTGTTAACTAATAGTTTAATAGCAGTTAGTTCCTCTATTGTAAAGTGTTAACAAGTAGGCTAAGCATAGTGTTTTTGTGTTTTAATAGATGATGATGCATACTGAGTGAGAAGATTGGAACAAGTTTAAGTAGTTTGATTGGTTTGAATAGCATATCACTGCATTGGCTATTTCATTTATAATTCTGTTCAATTCCTGTTTTACTTGTAGTTTGTATTATTTGCATTTTAAAGATGTCATGATTATGTAATCTGACAATTTTAGTAAAGATGAAATTATGTTGAAATCATTTTAAATGAAGCTGATAAATTATGTGTTGAGTGATTGCTTGTAATGATTATTAAGAATTGCGTGCATTAGTGTGCTGTATCTTGGTACAGCAGCATTTATCATGTAATGTCTCATAGCTGAGCTTAGCTAATCTATAATGGCTACAACTGCAGGCATTTCAGAAATGCTGAATTCAGCAAGAACCTAATTGTTTACTGCTCGTTGCTGGCAAATTGAAGGTCTTGTAAAGTCAGAGATTATGCTGAAGAACAAAGTGCATAATCTAAAAATGTTGTTGTGATAACATAAAAAAGATGGTTAACATCAATTTGAGCTGTCACCTGTAAGATAGACTTATCCTGTTTGAACAGCATCAAATGGGCATGCAGTGCATTTGATGCTGTTTTAATCACTCGGGCTTTTGAGCTTCTGCTTGCAGTCACCCATCTGGCCTGTATTTGAGGGGGAGCCAGTCACGCACAGAGCTGCTGTCTATCATGTGCTTCAGGTCTGTGGCAAAGGGTAGTGCTGGAGACAGGGGCACTTCCATGTCCCTGTATCTCAAACTGTTTACCCTGTCAGGCTTCCACATCAGCAGCAGCCACAGCCACAAATCCCTCCACAGATAGTGTCAGATAACAACAACAGCACCAATAGCATACAGATAAGAATTATATCGAAGTGTTTGGCTGTTTTTTTCAGGTTAGAGCCATCTTGTTTCCAGCAATTCAAGCCTCAGGACAGAATTCAGTTTGCCTCAAAAGCCTTAATTGATATTTTCGAACAGGACGTTGTTATGCCTACCTAACCCAGACAAATATATTGATTTCCTTGTGGGAGTGATAGCTGGTGCTGTTGAGTGCAGTGGGGGTGGACAATAATCTGTGAGATGATCTTCCTGGGCATTTGACACAAGCTTGTTGATACTGTTGTCTTGAAATCCTGTTACATAATTTCATGGCAATTATTTTCACACACAACAAGACAAAATGAACAATGACAAAAAGCTGGTGAAAATTAGCTGTCTTTTTTGTTTTTTTTTCAGACTTCCCAAGAGACATTGTGGAGATCAGTGAATACCCATGGGTGCACATTGCTTCAGTATGGCCACCTCTTCCCTCAGGCATCATACTACGCCTGCAGGCTTCCCAAACAATGGTATCCCAATGCATTTAATTGGGACCTCGCACTGTCATAACAACCTCTGTTGCAAGTCCCACTTGTTTTTCCATCCCACTCACCTGTGAGAATTTCAAGAGAAATATCAATCCATTTAGTGAGACTCAGGTATTTTATATGCCCACAAAAATGTGTGGATCCCCAAAGACAGATTCTGTGATGTGCTTGTGTAAGATGTCCTGCAAGATGTCAAACCCTCCATATACGGTGAGTAAGTTAATATCACAGTGGTGCAATACATCATTAACATTCATTCCATTACATTCACACATTTCTTTACCCCAGACATGTTGATGTGTTCATCTCATGGCCAGCCCTTTGTATAAAATGAGGCATTTGCAGATATACGTTAGTAGAGAATATAAGGCAAAGAAGAGGGACTAGTTAGCATGGCAGCTGCAGTGCAGGGTCTTTTTTGCCTTAGAGATTACTGACATGAACCCTGATCTCAGAACAGCCGTGTGCTTAACCCCCTCTGACAGGTCCATTTAAAACGCCCCAAAGACAAGAGCCAACAGAAAACACAAGCAAACTACAAACTCTGCAGGGGAAATATTGAGTAAGTATGATGTACTTAGACAAGCGCAATGCACCCGGCAGTTGTCCTTTCCGATATCTCTAGTTGAATATAGGGCAGACATCATCATCAAATGTATATCCGCTAAGACACATGGTTTCTTACTTCTTTGGTAATGAATGGGAAGCCCTGTTTAAACCCCTGCATTTACTGATTCATTTGTGTTATTGCTGGAATAGACGGTGCTTGGTATGCAGCAGGCCAACACTATGACCAGCTACATGGAGTCAGTCACACATGCATGGTAATGGTTCCCTCGACCAGGGCTTTCAGACAGACAGACTGTCATCAGCAGCATCTTGGAGAGGCTTGACAGCATACCTTTCAGGATAGCACTGGAGTGTGTGACAGTAGCAGTCTGTTCTTCCTCATGCAGTATTTTCCTCTGTCTGTCAATGAGTCAAATGAAAACATTTCCACAGGACTATCACACTATTAATTTGCTCCTTATGTGTGCGGCCCAAAAACTGCAACCAAACAGTGTTGATCAGTGTTCATTTATTTAATTCCTTATTATTGTGCAAGATCAATACATGATAGAAACTTCACGGCTAAACCACAGTGTCTTCCTATAGAGATGTTTTGATTAGGTTTTTAAAGTACTTAAATGTGGATATTAATGATTAAAACCTATTATGTTAAAACGGTTAAAAAAGGTTCATAGTAATATGGTGAGTGCAAGTTATAATTCTCATTTAATGCATTAATCGAGACCATGCACCCAAAGGCTGCTTGTCAAGTCTGTGTACACACCTTCTATTTTAAATTAATATGGCCCATGGATTATGTGAGGAAATAGCAGGTTGGCATAGAAATATTTGCTAATTAGTACATTATCATAATTAATGACCTCATTAGCATAGCTCATATTTAATATATGGTGGTGATTGTGGCAGGACATTAGGCAGGTTGATTATTACATTATAGGAAAATATTGATGCTGTAAATGCTCTTTGTAAATAAAGAAGCAGTTAGTGTGTCTCCTTCCCCTCAGTGTCTCTTTAAACCTAAACAGTGGGACTGTCTTCACATCACCACATACAGTATATTCATCATACTACAAGCAAAAGCATTTGCCAGGCTTGCCTTTGTCAATTAAAAATTGTTGTTTTATAAGATACAAAACATACATTCAGGTAGATTTTTAAGTAATTATAAATGGGTTGAATACTTCATTAGATTGTAGTAATTGTTAGAGATTGTGCCTGTCCTCTGTCAAAAGTAGTTCTGGGCAAGGACCTCACAATACAACATGAATCTTGCTATATGGATCACATCTGTGTCATGAAAACATCTAACTGGAGCTTAAACTACAATCCATAAACTACAGATTACCTGACTAATCGGATGACAAACTGATTCAAAATTAGTGTCAATTAATTATCTTCAATTAATTAAAACATCAATGACATAACATCATATAAGTATACAGATGACATATTTTGATAGAGGGGTTTAGAGGATCGATATAGCACTGCTAAAAAACAATATTGTGATATGCAGCTTTATTGATTTGTTTACACAGCCCCATAAAAGGCTATTCTGCTTTCTTGTGATATTTTTGTTCAGATTTAATGAGGGCAGCGGTAGGGATTTAAAATGTCTTCCCTCAGTATTTTTCCACAAAATGCACTGTTAAGTAAGGAGATGCATGTCATCGTTTGTGCTAACAAGTAGTGAGGCATCCCCTAACAAAGGTGGATGTCATTTGGGCTTCCCTAAGCGTTTTCCTGCGGGATGTTTTTCTCTCATACATAGTTCCAGTTTACACTCATCCTTGTGTTCCTTGAGCCTTCATATCTGAATAAGTAATAGACTAGCTTTTAAAATAGTGTTTAAGAGTTCATTTTAAACAGTCTAAGCAGGTGGAGAGCAGTGGCTGTTGCTGACCCAAGGCTAGAGGGACATACACACACACACACACACACACACACAATCCTGTTATGAGACTGTTTAACTTTCATTTTCCATGTGGCAATAATTCACAATTAGCTGTATTGTAATAGATTTAATCATAATCAAATTTACATAGCTGAAACTGTCTGTCTGTGGTTGCTGGTCTTTGATTGCATTCCATGGAAAGACATAAGCTAAAATGTAAAAATATGATTCAGTGCAGATTATGACTTTAAACTCATGTGATTTCAGTCTCTAGGCTGGTGACTCCACAGGCTAGTTTCCCCTCAAAGGAGCAAGAGCTGTGAGGACAGACATGAGACAGCTGGAACATGGGCACCCTCTTACTTATGTGTCTGTCATGATTCTTTCAACATGGAAAATCCATCTGGATGTCCCTGAGGTTCCTGCCAGGCTGAGCCATACTGTAGATACATTAAATGACATGCAGAGAGAAACTACAGAATATACAGTATAATGTCCACCCACTACCAGAGGGCCAGGGATGCATGTTATGCATAATAGATCAAATGCTCATTGCCACCAGATGTGCACGTAATGTATTTGAATTCAAGTAATAAAAATGGATGTTGCAGCTATTGGCAATAGCATTTCAAAAATAAATGCCCAGTGGGAATCACAGAGACATTTTATTTCAAAATACACATAATTATGTAACATGGAGACCATAAATTGCATGTTTTGTTTTTGTTTTATGAGTGTGTGTCTCAACTCAGTATACGAAATACACATAGATTTGTAATGACACTGACCAAAGCTGTGTGGAATCTGTCTGCTGATGGAGCTTTATTGATCTAGTTGCCTATGAGAAATACATTGACTCATTAAACAAAACACACTGATTTAAAAATGCATTTTTGTTCAAATTTCATTGCTTCTAACTGATCAATCTAATGCCAAAAAGATGGACAGATGATATGTGACCAAATGATATGTGTCCTGCTTTCGTTAGGTTCAGTTTGGGATTTTGTCTATTACATTTCTGATATAAGAAATGTTACATGCAGACTAATGATGAAGTACACATGGAAAGTAGCGGAAAGAGGAATCATAGTGATAAACCGCACCCTAGGTTCTGTATTTTAAGCTATCCCAAAATATACGACTGACATATGCTTATGCATGAAGTGACAACATGACTATTGATTGGCTAATTTATATCGAGAACCTGAAACTTGTTGGATATTATTCACAATACCTTGTGCACGGATGAGAGAGATGGATGCCAAATGCAGTGGCAGACTTGTATTAATGTGAAGCATTTGGCACTCTAATATTTGATCTTAAGATTCACTGTGGGTATGAAATATTGCATGTTAATAAGCACAGTGACAGGTGAAACAAGGAAAGAAAGACAGAGCCAATAACAGCCTGTAAGGACATGTTCTCTGTGCTCGCAGTCTGGAGAAGTTTATTTTCTCCAAGACAACTTAGGGCAGATGCTCCCCTCAAGGACAAAGTACCTATTTGACATTTTTGACTTTGATAATCCTCTCAAGAGTCTAGTTTTCTGCCCCACCTGTGGGCCTGACTGAAAACTCATACTGCGCACAGATCAGCAGGCTTGAATGTACAGTACTCCATCAGCAAATGTTTGTGTTTTGTAAAATTTCACCAGTCAAGTGTGCATTACCTGTATGTAAAACGATATGGCATTGAATTAATGCGAGCTCTGGTGCCCTTATGTCTACAGCACCTGATTTAACAAACCAAGTGACCATGAATATGCTCCCGTTGACAGTACAGGGGTGTGTACTGTGAACACTAGTGCTGACTAGCAGCGCCCGCTGATCAACTGAAGCGTCATCATCCAGCTCAACAACCAAATTATTAACCTCCTGTTGCTGCAGTCTTGGTCGGATCCACCCCTTTTCCTATCTTGCATTTGCAGGATTTGCTTATTTGTGCATTTTCATAATTCAAGAATTCTCTTAAAGCCAGCTTCGGCTTGGCTTTTCTCATACCCACAGCTAATGGACTTCCTATATTCCTCCTAAAGGGACCTGCTTCTGAGACACATCTCAATAGCCTGAGGCATTTCAACATGTGTCTCTTGGATCAGGCATCCATCCTCCTACAGCTGATGAGGCAACTACACACATTTCTCAGAGGCCAGATAACCTGCTGGTAGGCCTACAGGGTAAACTGGTAGTGCCACACTTTGCACTTCCCCGATAACTGGCTTCAATCTGCTGTAGCAGGGCTGTCTGAAAGTTGCTTCAGGACTATTTTCTGTTGGTTAAGGAGAGGTTTTGGAAGGGTTGCTCTGCTTAAACCTTGAGTTCCTCTCACCACTGATGAAGAATATGTGGTTATTTCTGACTCTTGTATGGATGGACAAGTGGTGTGATTTGTTTGTTTCATTCTCATTCAGTCCACCAGCTCATCCAAACACTTCAGGAGTCTGGCCATGCAAGGGCTGACATCTAAAAATGCTAATGAGGTTGTCCAGGTTACTCCTCAGTAGGGGCTGTCATGCCCTAATTGTAGGCATAGTATTATAAGGAGCTTGTTTTTCCTTTAATGAAAAAATAATTTCTTCCTGTCTTAGTGAGCCACCTTTGCCCTTGTACATTTGATGTGACTCTTATGTTTATAATGTGTGTATGATTTGTGCCAGAGATGTGTGCTATCTTGAATATCTATGAGGAATTAATTTTAATCCTTGTAACAATGGGTATGCAGAGGCACAAAGCAGTGTCTGTTGATGTGCTTGCACACTCTATTTCAGGAAGAGACACTTCTCCACATTAAACATACATCTATCAACATTCCCTCCCACCACCAAAACAATGCTCACCACAACGGCGACCTTTAGAGCCTGTTTGAAGTTGAAGGATACATCTGTGGAAAAAAATGCAGCTCGTCATCATCTGTTTCTCAGAGCTTTGAAATGTTACTCCTGAGTCTCTCGCATTTGTGAATTAAGCTTGATAAGTCTGCTGTTTTTCACCGTTATTGAGAGTAGAGGACACACTCCTGTCACACATTCTTAAGCATACAGTTAAATTCACCATTTGAAGTAACAGCCACAGGCTCCGAACAAAACATGATAATTTATTCTTGTGCCACCCTGTGAAAAAAAAATAAAAGGAGGAAAACAACAGCTCTAAGACAGAGAAGATGAAGGGCCATGGCTGGAAATCGATTGGCTAGCATTATTATTGACCGTTTGGGTCCTGACTCGGCCCGACCTTCCAGTCGTCACAATTCTTCGCCTCGCTACAACATTGTGCTGCGCTAATTAAAAAGCTGAGCTGTGCTCGCTAGATGTGCTGAAATTTCCAGTTCAAAAATAACAGGTTCAAGGAAGGTAAGGTAGGAGGGGAGTGGAGGTGTGAGGGTTAGCTATGATATCACCCGATAAACAAGACCCTTTTGAAGTTCATGCTAAAGTGGGATTTTTTTTTTTTCATCTGGCACAGAGGAGGATGCACAATATGACAGAACCTCCAATTTCTCTGTGCCACACATCAACAGGCTTAATAAACCACAACAAACTAATAATGTGAAAGAGTAATACTCATAAAGCTGGACAGATATGGACAGAAGTCTAACAACAAATAAATCTACAATTACTGGGCACAACCCAATAGGTTCAATGCTGGTGAGAGTTTGTCTAATGGTTCCATTGAGTCAAACAGCAATATATGACTGGACAGAAATGAACCCAGAACAATCCACGACTCTGAGATTATTAAGGATATTCCCAAAACCCAACAGGTTCTGCTTGCAAGTTTGTCTAATTATTACATTGAATGGAGGTGGAGCTTCTGGCATATAAATTTTAGTCAAAAAAGACAGAATAAGAGAGTAGCAATTGTTAATTATGTTAAGGGAAATAACATAAAAAGTATATATCATCATAGATCATCAGAGTTATTCGAAGCTCGCAGTTCCATCGCCATGCCAGAAGAATGGGAAAATGCATCAGGTTACACAGTGACTACTTCAAACTGGGTGAATCAGAAAACTGACTGCTTGGCTTAATATCTCTGAGTTTAGGGTATCTTATCTTATATCTTATTTGTTTGACATGATGGGGAGCAAGATTTAAAATGCACTGAAAAAAATCTGAAAATTGCAAGGATTTGGTAGCTTAGCAAACCTCTTGAGACGTATTTACGGTCTTAGTTTTATAGCAAATATATAGGATTTAAATGTTAAAAACATTAAGACATGCTAAGGATCCGCCCTGGGAGCTCTCTAATGTCACAGCTTAACAACTTATTTAAAAAGATGAAATCATTGACACTGAGGTCATCTATTAGTTCCCACATCCTAGATGACATTGAAGAATATTTTCAAAAATTAAACACAGACAAGGTATTCTAAGGATAACAAAGCATCGCATAACAGGGTTAGTAAGAAATGTAGCATACTGTGAGTCCTCTGAATAATCCTTTTGAGGCATCGAGAAACAAGTGCATCTCCCGCCACCTTTCCCACATCCCATCTTTGGCCCCTTTTTCCTCTCCCCAGCCAGGTGGACACTTCCCTGCCAGCCAGTGGAGAGCTCCTGCACCCCACAGATGGGAAAAGCAGCTCCTCTGAAGTTCCCCAGGACCTTCCCTGGCACTCGTGCTCCTCACTTTTGTAGTGCTCCTCATCACAATAAAGTGGTTCTCTGTGATAAACGGCAACTGCGTAAGCCATCAAAACCCATAAAAAATCCTCACTATGGCCCTCTCACCACTCTCAAGGCTTGTGTCGGTGTAGTGCCCAGAAACTGAAGGCCACCGACAAAGAAACCATTGAGCACCACTGACAGTAAAAGTATGTATTCACATCCGTACAAAAACACTCGAAAGCGTTGAGTGTCTTTTTAAATCTCTGTGACTGTGTGGTCTCTGAGGCTCCGCTCACAGGGAGGCACACAGTCCTTTTCATACATCTTGAAAACATGCAGCTCTTTTGTCAAAGCTATCACTGACACTAAGGGGGAAGTGGGTCTATATTGTCCTGCTCTTTCTCAATGAAAAAGCTCTTCCTTTACATGGGGTTTGAATGATCTTAATGGTTCAGTGGACACCCATGATGTTGTCTGTCTGTCTGTCTGTCTGTCTCTGAATGTGTGCAGAGTCAGACCCCCTTCATTCAGCTTTATAATCATAACACACTGCAGTTAAGCATTCAGTGCTGTGGCGTCCTGGCAAGGTTGCATATTTTCAGTGTTTGTAGTGTAAACCAAGTCAGTCAGTCATATGCCAATGCCAACTCAGTCATCAGTTTTTTAGATGTTAAATCAGTTTTAGTTGCATCATTTGTTACGTAGTTACCAGTGATAAGTCAAAATTTAGTGAAATTTTCAAAATAAAATTCTTACAGGTATTGCCCAATGGGTGCTGGGATAGACTCTAGCTCTCCATTAAGTAAGGAAAATGGATGGATGAAATTCTCCCTGGCTATTAACTAACAATAATAACACCGTTATTTATTTGGCACTTTTCAAAACAAATTATTATTAAACTTTTCATTGGACTTATGCTATTTAGGTTGTTGGCTACTTAGACAAGCCAAAGTATTTTATGGGACTTTCTTAGCCAAACTAAACAATGTTGTATCCTTTATTATTTTCAGTGCTTTGCTTTTCAGATAACTCAGTTTATAAAGGTGCATTTGTATAAACTAGTAAGCAAGCAGCACCCAAACATCTCTGCTAACTCTAGCTAGTAAGATTTTTTTGCAAGACAGTGAACTACTGTTAGTTAGTATAGGTCACAATTAATGCATGGAAGTCATGGAAGGGAGCAAGGGAGTAATTTTGCCCTGAGTGCCAACATAGGCAGAGCCAGCACTGCCTGGTTAGGTAATTAGGTTTGCAACATCAACTGTTCTGGTGGATCAACATTACTCTAAAAAGTTCATTTAACTGTAGATGTGTACAATTTATGAGTTCTCTACCAAGATTTAGTTTGGCTAAAGAGAGTGAATTACATAACCAGCTCAAGTCTGGAGAAGAAAACATTGGAAGATGAGTGATACAAGCGAAGGTGAATATAATAAGCAGTGCGGCATGTCTGAAAAACTACGGAAGCCCTAAAGGGCCATACATACATATATTTTATTTCCTCCGTTTTCCCGTGATAACGAGATAAATTTCCTCCGTTTTCTCATGATAACGAGATAATTTTCCTCCGTTTTCTCGTGATAACGAGATAATTAAATCGAGAAAACAAAGCGATTGTCTAGTTTATTAAAGCATTGCAGACATCAGTCAGTGTAGCAATGTCAGAGGAGCAGGAGAATATTGATCACTGCATCACTTATCTGTTCAATCAAGGCCTGACACAGGCTGAAATAGCTTTATGCTTTATGTCAGGGGTCACCAATCATGTGCCATGGAGGGCCGAGAGGCTGCAGGTTTTCATTCCAACCAAGACCTCCACCAGGTGATTTCACTGATTAGTTCCTCCTTTCTGATACAAGGTGAGGTGATCAGTGAAATCACCTGGTGGAGGTCTTGGTTGGAATGAAAACCTGCAGCCTCTCGGCCCTCCATGGCACATGATTGGTGACCCCTGCTTTGTGTGTCCAAGGAGACGTCAGTCAGCATGACATGTCACGTATGATGGAAATCTCAGGCCTATCACGTTTCATTCATTCATTCAAAACGGAGGGAAAATATGTCGTTATCACGAGAAAACGGAGGAAAATTATCTCGTTATCATGAGAAAACGGAGGGAAATTATCTCGTTATCACAGGAAAACGGAGGAAAATTATCTCGTTATCACGAGAAAACGGAGGAAATTTATCTCGTTATCACGGGAAAACGGAGGAAAATTATCTCGTTATCACGAGAAAACGGAGGAATTATCTCATTATCACAAGAAAACAGAGGAAATAAAATATATTTATGTATGGCCCTTTAGGGCTTCCGTAAAAAACAACTCAAGTATGGTTTTTAGGTGACAATAACAATTGCATGGAGGACTTTAATTTGAAATTTCTGCTTAATAAATTAGCACATTGGTCCACTGCTGTGTCAGCAATTAAATATTAGCATTAGATGAGGACTAAATAAAAAACGAATATTGTCTGAATTAGTATTAAGTATTAGTAACATGTCACATACTTTGGGCCCTATCTTGTGCCACCCGCTATCCGCTGCCACTACCCGCTACCCGCAAATTGCGGATTTAGGAGCTTCCGCTATCCCTAAACGGTATCTTGCGCCACCCGCTACCCGCTATCCGTTATGCCGACTCCGTCATTTGCGCCTGGAGGTGTGTTCGTGGGCGTGTTTCATGCGCTTTCCCTAAAGTTGCTATCTTGCGCACACACTTTATGGATAACGGATAGCGGGTGGTCCTGACCACCCGCTATCCGCTATCACTAAAGTTTGGGCTGTTACGAGAGCGCGCCCAGGCGGCTTCAATGCGCGCCCCGACGGAGCCTCGCCATGCACACGGTCGGACTGATACCGGGACGCCGCCGGAATGGATTGAGTATATTACTCATATAGACTGTTTAGAGGAAAGACTGTTTTAATTGGACACTTACGCCAGCACGTTTTATTGTTTTATCATAAGCCAGCAGCTGTGCTATATTTTTATTTTTAATATTTTATTTGCCCAATCTACCTTGTCAATAAATTAGTTTACACATAGTTCCACCTCTGCCTCTTGTGTGTGTGTGGTGTGGCCGGGGATTTTACTCAATCAGTACAACCTTGTGACACGTCCACTTGGACACATGTGGCTCCACCTCCCGAATTAACTCGCCTATAATATAATATATAATATGTATATGTATAAAGCCAACTTGCTTTAGCCTCAGTAGAAGCCCTGAGAAAATCTACCTCCCTCTCTCCATCGCGGGTTTAGGATTTAGGATTTAGGATAGCGCATCCTGCCCTTAAAGGCAATGGCACCTGGCACACTGATTGGTTTAACTGGCGTAACGCCCAAAACACGCCTATTCATAATATAGCGGGTAGCGGAGGTGTTTTGCGGATAGCGGGAGGTGCACAAGATAGCAACTTCTACGGGGGAACGCCTCTTCCTAAATCCTAAATCCGCAAATAGCGGGTTTAGGGAGTCTGGCGCAAGATAGGGCCCTATATGTATATCTCTTTCTGTGTGTGTGTGTGTGTGTGTGTGTGTTTGTTTGTGTGCATGTGTGTGTGCGTGTGTGTTTGTGTGTGTGCGTGTGTGTATATGTGTGTGTGTGTGTGTGTGTGTGTGTGTGTGTGTGTGTGTGTTACACATGTGTTATAAATTGGAGTTAATGTAAAGTGGTACCACATTATTCACACACGCCTTCTCTCCCTAACACCCAAAGCATCATGGTAATTATGGCATGTGAGGGGAATCAGCATTAATTAAGTATGCTCAGATGCATTGCCTCTGGCAACTCTTCATACGTGTGTAAAAGGTCAGTTTTCTTTATGTGGTGGAAATGAAGTCACTGACAAATAGACGGATGTGCCTGTGAATGCCGATGCTTCAAACAGCACCATCCCAGGTGGATAATTATTCCAGCCAAAGCAAAAAAAAAAAAAAAAGTACCAAAACTGAAGGCACGGGTACTGTCCATAGGCTCAATACAAGGTGGGAATGTCTGAAGCCTTTCAGGTAATTATCCATATTGTGTTTGTGTGTGTGTGTGTGTGTGTGTGTGTGTGTGTGTGTGTGTGTGTGTGCATGTGCACATGAACACAGATATGCACCCATCCCCAAATCTCACAATATGCACTCAATAAATTAACATCTCCTGGAAAAACAGCAGGGCTTTCTGTGAGGTGTGAAAGTGCTTGAAGAGGTCAAAACTGCAAGTCCTTGCAGTATTTTCAAGAATTGCTTGATCAGTCTGTGCCGCTTGTGAAGCTCAAATGCTGATGTCAGTATTTTCCAACATTGTTATCTTAGTACCATAGATAGATAGATAGATAGATAGATAGATAGATAGATAGATAGATAGATAGATAGATAGCCTGCACATGGAGATAAGTGGGATAAAGACTACTTTGTATTTAGCATGTCCTCATTAACCTCTTGAACTCTCATTTCCCCTTAAATAGCTTGGAAGAAAAAAAAAAAAAAAAAAAAACATTTGTTCCTGTTGTGGTGCTACATGTTGGATGTAAGGACTTTATGGTAAATATAATGAATTAAAAGAAGGTTCTCAGTGCAGATAGTGTAGTATCTGTGAACATGTGTAAGGTATGAAAATGTACAGGTACCTGAATAGAAACATCACTGTAGGATCCTCCAATGACCCCAGAGATGGCCAGTGGGACCTCGTTTTGGATGGGGTTGGAGCCGTCGGGGCAGATGAAGCCTGGCTCATGCACCTTGGTGAGGGAGGCCCTGACAAACTCCAGGGACTGCTCCAGAGCGTAGGTGTCCTTTGAGCAGGTGTCCAGGATGTGGGCCCCTAGCTGGAGTCCCGGCAGGATGCGATCACTGGAGTTAATTTCATCAAGTGCCAGCAGCATGGCTTCAAGTCTTTGGATCCCTCTTTCCTCATTGATCTTGCCACAGTCCTCCATCCCCTCACCTTTCTGATGCACTGGAAACAGGCCTCCGATCACCAAGTCTCCATCAATGGTGATCTCACGTTTGGCTGCCGCAGGGATTCGGGAGCTGCTGGGTAGGACTCCCGGGACCAGTAGCTCCAACAGGAGGATGTGGAGAGGCCACCAGTGGGCATTAGTGGCCAACAACCTTGGGCAGAGGCCCAGACTCAGCATGGCCAGATCAGGTAACAGGTTTCAGCTGGCAGACGTAGTGAGGAATATGATTACAGGGTCTGGCGGTGAATGACTTTTAAGTCTTCTCTTAACAGATGTAGCATCTTTGATATTTCCTGAGTGGTTGAAGGAAGAACACATTATTTAACCAATGGAAGTGACTGAAGCTGATTCTATTTCCCCCCTTCTATCTATCTTTCTATTTCTATCTTACAGAGAATCCAGTGGCTTTCACATGCTCTACGACCCAAAATTTTTCACCACCAGCTCAGACATACCCCACATCCTGTTCTGGATGAGTGTACTTCGCTTAATTATTTCCTTGAAATAAGTTATCTACTAACATAAAAGAGGAAGAGAAAACCAACCCTTTAATTCAAAGGAAATGAGAACATGAGATGAGTAATAAGAAGGCAATGTGCATTTAACAGTAAACAAACATGCATATTGTTGACACCTACCAACAGCTTGATGCCACCAAGTCACATTCAAGTCAGACTATCAGTTCATTTCTTCTACACTGTTTCCATTTTCAGTTGACTAGCTTTACATCAAACAGTCATTACATATTTGTTTATTTGCCCAGGTCTTTATTTAAAAATCTGGAAGAGTAAAAACCAAGGCATGAATCTGGTATCATAATAAAAGCAGCCAACTTCTATCTAATTTGCACTTTTATGACAAATGGTGACAAATATCCGAACAGCTCTTGATAGTGGTCCTTCACAATTTCCTTATCAATTTATGGCCTTTCTTGCCCATTTTTGCCTAGAATGCATGTTTCTTTAGGCTTAATGTTACCTCTAGAAATGTTTTGACCATTGTAGGATACTCCCACGATCATAATGTGAAAAACCTATATGAAACCCATGGGGCTGAGCAATAGTTACTTTTTAAACTGAAACTGATTAGGAAAAAAAACAGCATGGCTCTTGTGGTTTCTGAGTAAAATAAGTTTGCCGCAGTTGTATCCGAAAGATAAACACTGCTGGAGTGGCTATATCAAATATTTATAAATATTTAGCGTGTGAATCTCTGGAATGAAATATAATTTTCAAGCTTACAATGAGACATTGCATAGAAGGTGGTTCTCCTCAATGACTGGGGTTGCTATGGAAACATGGTAGGTATTTAAAAAAAAAAAAAATAGGGTTGTGCTGCAGGGTGGTGGGCAGTGAGACAAGTGTGCTGATGTAGATTCCTATCATCCTGAGGTCACAGGTTTGGATTTCATTACAACTTATTAGGATGTCTGATTAGACAGGTGGGCTGGTTAAACACGGACTTCTGCGTGAGAGGGAAGAAACCAATCATGAACATGGTCACGGCGGACTGTCAATGACTCACTCTTACTTATTTAGGCTACTATCATAACTTATCTTTTTTACAATACATAAATAAGTTGCAGTTTTGTAATGTCTCATTAGTCACATTATCAAAATTCAGAGGGATGCACATACACTGTACAGTAACTATAGAGTGTCATCAACAGTAATTGCTAATGAGGTCATTAATTGTGGTAAACCCACATAGCTTGGCTTTTGCTTTGGAATACTCGATATAGGCTACAACAGTATCTGTCTGTTCTCTATTAAGGTGTGCAGAGGATCTTATTACTGACTTCTTCTATGTCGACTATAAAACTCTTGTTTCTCATTTTGTCATCCAGTATCCTCCAATTGTAATATTACATATTTTTTGCAGACCTGACTGTGCTATCAATACATTTTATTGCTGGTATGTGTCATATCTGTCATCTTTTTCTCTCTGTGTGTGTATCACTGTCTTCTCATAGGCAGGGAAACCCCACTAAGAGGTAGGGCTAGACTGCAAACACTGCCATCACTCTGCGTATGTGTGTGTGCGTCTGTGTGTGTGTCCACATGCATACTTTTGCAGGGTAGACTGAAGAATATTCTGGTAAGTCCCAAGAGAAGACCCAGCGACAAACAACAGAGAAAATGAGGAGGAACAAGTGTAATGATTGCTGAATCTCCCTCAGGTAAATGTCACATCGGGTTGTGGGCGGGAAACCATATGGTGCACTGATGGATCCACTACTCTCGATCCAATGAAGATTTACAGAGGTAAATTAAAGATAGAGAATGAGACACAAATGAATCCCCTGATTGTTGCTTTTCTTTTGAATAAAGTATTCACCAGGGCTCCTTGGATCAGTGTGAAAATCTTTCTTGAATATGTGTCACATCATTTGCCCTGTTATTAGATAAGCCACATCCCCAACCATCCTTCAGGCATAAATACTGTGGCAACAGGGAACCAACTTGCAAGAGTAACTTGAAGAGTTCAACATTAACAATCTAATTGTTCCTCTCTGCTGTCTCTGGGAGCAGATGGGGGCTATCTGGTTGCAAAGACCGGGTCATGGAGTGAAGTAATGGTGCAATAAGGGACAGCCAATTAGGCAGGCCTACTCAAACCAGGCCAAAATAAGGTTGAAGGTCCAGAACAGCCTCTAGAAACTCTGAAAACTAATGCAGCACACTTCCAAATGGATATCAAATAAAACTGGCAAAATAAGGACCGTATTTCCTACCAATTCTTTAAAACAATAGTTAAAGTATCATGAGTTTGCATGAGCACTGTGATGACATTCATCATCTAAAGTAGCCTCAATAAAGCTTCGATCGCGTCGTTAAACCTATCTCCTGGTAGAAACGGCTGTCACACTCACACTCAGCAGCGAACAGTCACTCGCTCCCCAGCTGCCTCTGTGCAATATTCCCTCTGAAAAGCAAGTTCAAAAAGAGAAGGCAGTATGCTTTACTCAGCTTTGAACTATCAGCTATTGCACTGCTGCTTACAACCCAGTATAGAGAGAATTCCTCCACCATTACCAACATAAAGATGCTTTAAAAAAACACCATTCCTTATTGTCTTATCCAAGTCTGGCTAACGTGTAAATGTATGAGTCACCGCAGGTTGCTTTCAGCAGTGATGATAATTGGCAAAGGGAAATCCAAGTGAGAAACACAGTGCTATTCAAGTCTAAAAAATTAGCTGACGAGATGGTTCGGTGTTCAGCGTGTCAACATCTTGCAGACCACCTAGTGATGACACTGTCCACAATGATCAGGCAGCATGCATATTCAGCCCGACACAACATGGATAATGTTGAACAAAACAATCCCTGGAATGAATCTATTTCATGTGTCATTTAATATAATGCTGTGTTTTTGAAGAACCATTGCTGAAATTTGCACCCGTTTCAACTGTGTTACTATTTCCAGTAACAACATTAGCCCACACATAAAAACTGTACTATCCGTTCTTGGCACTATAGTTGGATGTGATCATAGTCTTCATGCATCACAAGAATTTCACTGTTTGTTCAATGCATTAAACATGGATCGTGGTAATTACATCCTCAGCACAACAATGCTGCCCAATATTTCCTTAATTAGAACATTGCTTTCAAATATTTATATGACTAACACTTCGTTTGGGAGGACAAATGATAGCAGAAGACTTTGTTTTCATTGTTATGATGAAATCTGCAGGATCAAACTTACATTTTAGACTTAGGTGCTGCAAATTCTATGCCTTATTATTTCCTGGTGACACCCGTGTCTGAACTTTTTATGCAATATGACACTACAGAACAACAAACTTTGTCATTATACTGGGAAGTCTGACTTATTTTTTGAAAGCACACAACTCTAAAAACTATTTGTCTGTGGCAAGCATTCATTACAAAACATTTCTAGATGATCCTATGATCACTAAAATCCTACTCATTCTGCCAGGCAACACCATGTTAGGTTACAGCAAATGAAATACAAAACAAAGCAAGAACTATAGTACTATGCATATTATTTCCCTCATATTATCTACAGTGGGGACTCAGTAAATCCCCCATCTGGACTTGTCAGCTGAAGGAATTAAGACTGCTCTGTAGTGGCCAGCAGCCAGCTGATGGTGAATTTGATTGAAAATATAGCACAAGATGGTGAATTTGAACACATCCAAAACTGCAGTGTGCATCAAACACACCGTTAAATTGGCGGGAAGACTGAGTATTGGCCGTTTAATGTCTCAAAACTGTTTTCTGATCATTTTTGTGTTCTAGTATCCCAGCAGATTTTACTCACATGAGCAAGAATAATTTGCCTAAATCACATAATTATGCATTTAACTTTGAGGTGCAAAGTGCAGCAATGAGCACGCTTGGTCTTTGTCAGATATGTCTCATAGCATGCAACAAGAAATGGTGAGTTCATCAACACTAACAAACCCAGCCATTATCATTCCCTTTATATCTCCTGTTTACATCTGGAAATTGCAGTCACACATATAGTCTGGTTAGCTGTCAAAGAGATGATCAAAATGGTCTAAATTCAAACCATTGACAAAATTATAAAATGTTGTTTGGAAAAAAAAAAAAAAACATGAAATGATGAGTATCTGAACAACATGCAATTACAGCTTGGAATTTTAGTGTTTTTTATTACTATTATTTCAATTTTATTTTGCATGAAGGGTTCTGGGTAGAGTGACGTTCACATGATGTCTTATCAAAGGTATTTCACATTAAAAATTCTATACTGCACACATTAGGAAGAACCCATGAATTCACTTTTTTTTTTTTGTTCAGAGTTAAGATGGTGTGACAGCTGAGATCCACTGTAGTGTGATGATGCTTGAGTGCTGCTCTCCGACAAGGTGCTGTGTATCAGTTTTTAGAACAGGAAATAGCTACACTGGATCTGTCATCAGATCTAATTAAACATAACACAGGTTGGATATTGTTTCCACATGTCCAAGTCTCAATTGCACACCTTATAACATATAAGGATTATATCACTCGGATGACCAAACACTTTTCAGCTTCAGGTGATAAATCCAATGGCTTTCAATCCTGAATTCATCATAATAACAAGAAGCATTCAAAGCTGGAGCTGACAGCGCATGCAGGTTACCCTTTTACGCACGGATGATGGTCATATCCAATTCCAAATCAGTTTCAGTGCCAGGCAAACAATCTCATGACCCTTGCCTGAAACAAACCCATGTAGTTTCACAATGTTATTTTGTCTACAGGACACAATCTGGAAACAAAAAGCGCTTATGCAATTTTTAGAGGAGACAGTTTTGATTAGGATTTTTGATTAGGATTAAATATTATCTCCGTCAAATAATCGAATGACAAACGATCTGATCATAAGGTGAACCAGGTGCATCAAGTTGAACTGTTCTAATTTAGGTTTCTTGCGCAGTCGTGAGTTGTTGAGTTGTCTGCTGTGATTTGAGCAGAATAAAGTGATATGTTTGGGACAGGGTGAGTCCAGAGCGCCTTTAATCTGTCATACGATCGTAAAGGGCGATTTGAAGAAAGCGTGCATCTGCTGAAGGCTTGTTATATCTGCCTGAGTGCAGGTACGCTGTGTGATTTCCATGATAGTGTCCAGCAGGCTATGCTTATCAAAATGTGGCATGTGCAGCATAAAAGGGGTTTTCATGTCTTACCTGATGGTATCTGTGCAAACGTGTCTTGCTTGATGCATGTGCAGGACTCCGCGTAACAATGCTCTTCTTCACACGATTCGCGCAAACATGCGTGTACAAACAATTAGAGGATGTGGTTTAGGTAGTGTAGGAATAGAGCCTCATGTGATGAGCTGAGTCCAGATGAGGTTAACTTTGAACATGTTTGCCACGCAGAGGTGGGGATCTGTCCTTGGTTCTGAAGTGTTGCTCACATTGGCAAGTCGGACAAACTCCTCTTTCTCAGTGTTTTCCAAGATAACAGCTATGCCTGGCAGCTACATTGTCCAAGGGCTCACTAAGCGAAGCGATGTAAAGCCCGAGCGCTCAAACATCCATTTGAATGGACATTACTGGTGCTCGAAAAACGCCTATATCAATGCCAGATGAACTGCAAGACAGGTGAATTCGGACTAAACTGCAATTATAAATTTCTCGCAGCACATCTCCTATTTGGCACGCGTCTCTCTGCAAAGTTCATCAAAGCAACTTCAAAACGAGAGCTCTTGAGAAATCCTACTGTCAGGGCAGAAACACGCAGCCACTCTCTCCAGCACCACTATTTGTGCAATGAGTCGAGGCTGTGATCTCGTGTTGCAGGACCCTGACTGCGCTTCACATTACTTCGCCTTGCATGGCAACGCGGTGGATTACAGTACTGAGATAAGAGTAACTCAAAAATAATAAAACTCAACTTTCAAGAAATCAAAACAGAAAACACTGCAGGCTATGTGCTGGCATATCACGTCTACGGCGGTGACGCGCCCTGAAGGTGGGTGCGTTAATCAAAATCCCAAATCCCTTTGTTTCTCAGCCACTCACAGGTCTTTTCAGGAGCTGGTTCATGCAGCCCGCAGCATTGCATTCCCCTGGTGACCTGGACCGGCTCTAACCTCTGTTGCTCTCTGAACACACTGTAAGCTTAAAAACAAATTTGAAATAGCTTTCCAACTGTATGTAGCGCTCTGTCACTCCCTGGCTAAATTTAGAAAGATTCTATAATAAGGAGCATCATCAACTTTCTGCTTCCCACTCTGATACGTCAAAACAGCTCCCAGGCGGCATCATACCGTACCCAGTGGCACAAGATGTGTGAAGCTTCCTTCCTCATTAAAACTGAATCACACTTGTTTTGGGGTGACGTGTCTTCACAAACTCAATTGGCAGCATGCAATAGTTTGTTTTTCACTTTACAGGGGATTGAGGCAACCAAATTCTTAAACCAAGCTCCCTGAACCTGCAATTCAAGATTGAATAAAATGGAAATAAAAAGGTAATCAGTTGTGGCATTCTCTTGCCAAAATGAGTAATTGTGTTGATTGTGTAGTCTGGGTGTAAACATTCAAAGTCATATCTCAGATGTAGTTATGCTGAAACCCTATAGCACCCCATGCCTTTCCCAGGTGATGTATCTCAGATATAGATACCACTTTTTGGTATACACACTTGGACTTTTGCCCCCCCACCAAATGATTTACACTCTAAATAACTCCAGAAAACAGTATTACATCAGCAACATTCCTGTTGCATAATTAATCAGGAGGGGTGTGTGTGCAGAAATGGTCCGTTCTACCCCTCTGCTGCATTTGTTTTGTGTTTCCAACCCAGTACTCTGCAAAAAACCAATTAAGATTAAATCTGGAAACAAGGACAGGAAGCAACATGTGAAATAAAGATTGTATCTGAATTAAACTTCATTGCTCACCCATCTCTGTCACATCCAGAGTCTTACAAGCACCCCCACCTTTCTCTCAACCACACAAAGTCACACATACACACATACACATACACACAGACACATTTTTTTTCTCTCACTATTTTTCAGTGTTTCATTTCCGGACTAACAATAGCTAGTTTGCAGTTAGGGGGAGGAGAGTGGAGAACTTTCCCTGCGTACAGTGGCAATTAAAATGACGAGCGGGTCCTGCTTGTTGCATAATTCCCTCAGCTAACACAAAGGGACCAATTTTCTCCTGAAATAGAATTGTAGTTTACATTACAATAGTAGGGGGCATGTGGGTGGAATACAGAGTTTAGATTGGAACATGTCAATTAATGTCTGCTAAAATTACAGAGCACAGACGCAAAGTGTTTCTAGCCAGTGGTCAATGTCTATCAGACTGACTGCCTGTCTCACCAAATCTTTCTGATGATCCCGGATTAATGACAAATGACAAAACAATGATTCAGACATCAAAACAGAAATGCCACAGACTTAATCGTTGACTTTTCTCTGTTGTGTTTCTCTTATATTAATACATTTAGACAATGTGGTGCAGCTAAACAAAAAAAAAAAAAATCTGCTCACCCATTCATTCATCAGACAATAGTGGTCAATTTCTTGTTAATTCGTTGTCTGCTATCAGCACCCGCCTATGTCAGTACCTAACTTCAGCCACAGAGAGGTGCTGCACAAGCCTCCTCTTCTGATCAGGGAGTGTCCACTCACCTTATCTCACCTCAGTTTAGTCGCCTCTTTCAGGAAACCACAACTCCATCTTTTTGTGTCCTCCTCAGATCTATATCAGCAGGCAAAGTACTTCACTTCCAGCCTGATGAACTGTTACTGCAGCAGGATGACTCAACGGTGAGAGACCATACTGTAACTGGAACATTCCAGGTTCAACCTCGTACAATACCAAGAATTCGCCCTTGCTTAAGTGTCACTGATAAAGACACCGAATCCCTACCTTGTGGCTGGTATAGTGTCCAAATAATGCACACCCATATAAAAGGAATCTTCTATCTTCTCAAGCCCTCTTACAACAAGTGTGTGTGTGTACGAAAGAGTGTGACAGCTGATATATCCAGTGGTGGAAAGAGCACTATAAATTGCTACTCAAGTGGAAGTACTGTCACTTTGTTGATAGTTAAGTACACATAGAAGTACTGCTGTAAAAATCTACTGCAGTAAATTAAAAAGCAGCTCATTTAAAATGAATTCAGAGAAACTTATAAAAGGATGAGAGTACAAACTAGATTCTTTTAAAGGTGCATCACGCAAAATTGCCAAGTGTTCATTGAGGTGAGGACCGTATTGACTCAACTGACAAATGCAGAAAATGTACATAATGATTGAATGATAATTGGGTCTACATGGCTCTCATCATCAGGCCAACTTAAGTGATATCGTTTCCTTTTTTTTTCCTTTTTTTTTTTTTCCACACTGTGTTTATGCCTGTTGAGTCTAAATGGTCCTCCCTTCCATCAGCTCTGCACTTTTTTCATCATGCGGCTTTTCTTGGAAATTTGGAAATGACAAAAAGTAGAACCAACAAAGTAGAACCAGGTTCCCCTTCTCATGTTTGCGGACTGAGCTTTTATTGTGAAAGGTTCCACAATCTGCCATCAATCATTTGTTCTCTGTGATGGATGTACTTTTAAATGTAGTGAAGTACAACACTCAAGCCAAAATCTACTGAAGTAAAAGTGAAATTACGGAGTGAAAAATACTGAAAAAACTACATGTGCAAAAAAAAAAGCTACTCAGTTATAGTAAAATGAGGAAATCTAATTAGTCGCCTCCACGTCTGAATAAATCATTAACGGGATCAGCATAAATTTGGCAACTTACTACATCAGGGGCGAATGCAAGAAACGGGGGAGAATACACAGGAGTACATGATGAGCAGGCTGCTTCCCACCGGCCCCACAGTGGTGTAATTATACACAGAGGCAGTATCTCAGGCTTTTGTTGCGCTCTTAATGCTCATTTGTCTCATTTACCTCTATCCTCTTGGGCATCACCGTCTTGACAGTAATTATTAGCATTTAGATTAAAAATGTAAACACATGCTATAGATCATCTTATTTGTAGGATGTCTGTTGGATTACAGCTCAGCATTTTGCTACTTGTAGGTCTTTAAGGTAATCTGAATTAATGGATGTGTGATGCCACAAGACAGACAAGCTTTCTTTGTCTCATTGATCAAACACAAGTCCTTTTCCTTCTTATACCCATGGCACCAAGGACAACAACACACTGTAGAGTACTTACAGGAGAGAAATTTATTTTAAACCCGTGAATTATCAACTTTATCTAAATGTCTGCATGATCAAGCTTCACAAGCCCTGAAGGGCATGGTGAAACCTCCTCAGGCTTTTGATGCTAGGGGTGCTGCGGTAAGGTCCCCTGCTGCAAAACATAATTTGGTTTAATAGTCTTTTCAGTGCAAGGTGTTACGGTATGGAACTAAAAGCAAAGAAATAAAAGCAAATCATTTCAAACACAAGTTAAAAATGTCCTTGAAGGGTGGCCAGTCTAGAAGCGATGGGTAAAAATGTGTTTGTCGGATTAGAGTACTATTTCTTGTTTTCTTCACATTAATATATTTAGAATAGCTGTCCTCATCTTTTAGCCTCCTCACTGATGTAAGTATCGGTTTTATCAAAGATCCATCTTGGGACAAACATTGTTAATTTTAGCTCTGTTTTAAATATTATGACATGTGCTATCAGACATGTGGTATTAGTTTTGTAAAAAAAAAAATCTTCTATATAAATATGTATATCTGCTATCAAATAAGCATTAATTTAAAAAACAAGTGGTCAGCCCAATCACTGCAGTGGACATTGAACACCGTCAGTGCTACTGCAGAATATAGCATTATTATTGTTCGCAGGGACCACACTGGCAAATAATGTCAGACAGTCACAAACACTAACTGCAGCATATAGATTTTAACAACATACTGTAGATTCTGCTTGTTTTGATGAGCATGGCAGAGCTTCAATCAGAGCGTAGATGCACTGTAAAGCCGACCAACACACCTACACGCATGCTTTGATTTCTTCAGTGTGCAGAAACTCTTGTTCATTCTAGTACACAAGTAGTGGGTAAAATAATGGCGTAAACGGTGAGATTTGTTATCGATAATTGTCGATAACAATAATGCAGGGGAGGTGTTCATGCATTTCAGTCTCTCCCTCAACGAATGGGAAAAAAAAAACAAAATAGTTCACCCATGGATATGTCTTCAGTCTTCTGATGTGCTTGTAATGCTTTGAGTTGTCAAAAGTCATCTTAAGAGCAAGGCAGAGAAGACATCATGTTGCTGCTATGATGCTTGAGGTAATCAACTCAAAGACATACAATGAAATAACAATTTGTTAGTATTGCAAGGCCAGGATTGGGTGTGGCATTGATTGGTCTGGCAGTGTAATGAATTTTATTTAAAGCAACTACAAGGAACTTATATTTTGTGTTGATTTTGGCGGCACCTGTGGACAAAAGTGGTACTGCATCCCAGAATGACGACTGCATTTCTCATGAGTGCCACTGTCTCGTGTCGTAAAGATCTTGATCTGTCCTTGTTGTAAAAGGGAGTGAAAGAAAGACATCAACATGGCCTGTGAGAAGAGATATAGACCGCAGCAAACACGCGAAAGTTTGGGTTTGGGTTGAGGAATGCCTACCTCTGATGCTAGTGTAGCGTTAGCCAACCAGTGGGGTGACAGCTTGGTCCAGATGGCGGGCAGAGGGGCCAATCATATGCCACAGGAAGCAACAGCAAAGGTGAGGAGAACAAGACATGGAGCCAGAGGCAGACTGAAGGTAAATAGAGTGGAGCCTAGACTGCGAACCGGGATCTGACAGTTAACACGGTCTGCCAGTGTGCGTGCCGAAAATCATTTTATCTGATTCCGCAAGGACACCAACAATGTAATAGGCATTTAGAAGAACTATATAGGAATCGCCAGTTTTCTCTCTGATGGTTTTGTTTGCTCATGTTGGTCGTATAGAGGCATCAGTATTAAATTAACTGTTTCATAAACAGTTAAAAACACTTTGTAGCTGCTTTAAGCATCCAGCTGAAGTGGCTCCTCAGGAGTCATATCAAACATGCACGGACCGCGCTGTGTTTTAATTTTCAATAAGGGTGATCCTGAAAGTTATAATTATACATGCATAAGTGCATATTCTAAGTATACTTAAGTGAAGCATACATATTCATACTTCACTTAAGTATACTTAGAATATTCAAAGGCTATTTGCATGAAACTTGCATATACGATGTGGTCTGGCTCTCAATTAGACGTGTGCAGCCCTTTGTGATGGCTGTGCCCTCCAAGTGAATGTGCTTGCTGAGAGCAGCTTGGTGTACTCCACTGTTTGTTGGAAGATAAAGGATATGGATTTAAGTGGACATACATTACAAGGTGTGGGTCACCAGGTGGTCTTTCAAGCTGCAGCTGCCATATTTATTGCAAAGAGAGTGAGAGAGGCGAGTGAGAACAAGAGAACAGAGAAGAAAAGGAAGAGAAGGTGAGAGAGAAATTAGCCTGTGTAAAGAGAAGGCAGATGGGAGAAAGGTTGGGGAAAGTAGAATAACTGATGGCTAAACAGAAAAAGAAGTGGGAGGCGAAAATGAATGTCTGAGGTAAATTGGAGAAATGCGGAGTGCAGCTATAGCTAGAGATTGTGGAAACAAGGTAGTCGTGGAGCTTTAGTGAAATGAATATTAATGGAGAGCCCACCTGTCTTGTCATCTTGCTCCCTGACTGGTCATGGCAGCAGGCAGCACACGCACGCGCGCGCGCACACACACACACACACACACACACACACACACACACACCATAATCATCTTCTCAGTCTCAGAGCTGGTCAGGAAGACTACCAGGCAAATGAAGGATTCTGCATTTATTCAGACAACCACAACATTGCTCATCCCCATTATGTTATCAAAAACTAAGGAGAACAGTTTTGCTATGGTAAGGAGCACAAAAAAACAGGTCCAGGCACAAATGTGGGTTATAAGATTAAAACCTTTATTTAGAAGACAGAGAGAACATTAAAAATCACCAATAGGTTTGTTTGAGCCTTCCTCATACATTATGTTATCATTTATACTGTAACACTGAAACACTGAAACACATGAAATGTGAAAAATAATTCCGATAACTGTGTGATGCCTGTGCCCAATGTAAATTTTCGATTTACTGAATCAAAAGGTGCACTGTGGTGCAATCGTGGGTTGATTGATGAGAATGATGTTTGTTTTTTTCTCTTTCCTTTGGTCAGCTAAGTCTTACAGGTCCTCACCCTCAGGTTCAATGATGAGAGTCATGGAGACTTAACCATCAGATTTCATTCTTATTGCATGTTTCATGTCAGTTGAGTCTAAATGGTCCTCACTTTGATGCAATTGTGCACCTTCAAGGCCCCTTGTAAACTATTGATCAAGTATCACTGAAACTAACACCCGTAATTCCTTGTGTGTCCGTGCAATAATCCTTTGACAGGACATGAATACAGCAAAACAACTCTCGTTCTCAAGCAACTTGACCATTCTTAGACAACTTTAACCTCACCATTTTAACCAGAGTAATTAAATATTATCAGTGAACAAAAGTCAGTCAAAAATCTTCTGAGAAAAACAAATACTCAACTACCATTTTCACAGTAGCATAACATATGCAAAAACATTTCAAGGAATTCAGGATACCATAGGTATTTCAAGTGGACTATTTTCTGACAGCGTAACCCCAGCCGTCTCTGACACTGTCCCTGTAAAACTGTGTGATGGAGAGATTAACATTTCCCCTAAGATAGGAACAGATATTGAGATACTTTCTTTTCATTTGCACCTCTCAACCCTTAGAGCTGCGATTCATTATTTTTTCATCTTCAGCTGTGCTTCGCTTTCCTGTCTGCAGTAGTTCACTCCTCCCCTTCGGCTACAACCCCCCACTCTTGACCTGTGACATCCAGCCTCTTACGGCTCGAGGCTCCATGTTGCGGCTCGTCTCCTCTTGCACGCTGTCCACCGTTGAGCTCCCAGTCCACCTCCTGCAGTGAAGACGCTCTGCTTCTCTCACCATAATCTCTTCCCCCTTGATCATGGAAGATTGCAGAGTGGATGGAGGAGGGGGCCCGGGACGTCTCTCTGCTGTCTGACAGCAGAATCCCACTCCCTAAGGAGTATTCGCTGTCTGCACCTGGAGCAGCGACAAAGCCAGGCAGGAGATACAGAGAGAGATGGTGAGAGTTCTCATTAGAAAGGCCCTGCTGTCCTAAAACACCAGGGTGGGCTTCAATGGAAACTCACGTTGTTGCATTTCAACAACACTGAAAAAAAGCATTTCCTGATTGACAGTTATTACACTACATTCACATGGGTCCTCTGTGAATCATACACACAGGGAGGGAAAGAAATGATTCTTCATGACAACTCAGCCTGAAACAAAGATCAAGTTAAAATTTTATCTATATTGCACATTTTACACAAGAGTGCAACCCAAAGTGCTTTACAGACACAATTAAAAAGAGCAAAGCTATGAAAAATACAGTCAATACCTACAGCAAGTAAACCAACGTCATAAAGGGATACAAGAACCGGAGCAGTAGGCTAATATTTAAAGGGTGTAAAAAGTCTAAAATATTTTCACTGATCTCTTAAAGCAACTCTATGTATTTAACTGGCAGGAAAGGCTGGATGTCGTTATTCATGCACAGACAGAAGCACCTCGATAGTCCAAAGCCCTACAGGCTTGAAGTCTTTCTAACCCCAGAAATGGTGAAAGGATGATAAGACACTGGAATACTGGGACAATTTATGTTCAAAATATGAAACGTTTATTCAAAATCGAGCAGCCCGAGTTAAAGCTAACCTGTACTGAACCGTCTCCAAAAATATAACTGTCCAATTAGTTTTGATAACAACCAGCCCTTCATTCTAAAACCCTGTAAAAAGACTTTCCACCGACTCATTTCATTATTTCCCTGCTCCGCAATTCTTGTTTCTTTAAAAAAGTTAACTCGGCTGGATTTGTCATGGTGAATCAAACCCAAGAACGGCCAAACTGGAGCACAAGACAGAAAGTACAATGCAGATCATGTAAGCTACCGTTTCTGCTGGTGACAGTCTCATGATCCGCTAGCATCTAATTAATTTTTTTTCACAACAGATCTTTTTTTTTTTATTTTAATCCTGTCTCGTCTTGCCCTTTCTTATTCACACAATACATTTCTTCTAATGCGGTAATTAATTATTTATTTATTTCTATGTAATTACAGCAATCTGAATTGATAAAGTGTTCTCTTCTCATGATTTGAAGATTAATTTAAATTCTTAGGAATGAAAAGGGGCAAAAAAAAAAAAAAAAAATCGACAAAAGAGCCTCAGCTTAGACAGCATGGAAGCAGTACATGAATCATCTTCTAAACTTTGAAATTAAAATTTAACCACATAATATATTAATATACAGTATATTAATATTTGTTGCTTTGTTAAACTTGTTTTCCTTGTAAGTCCTGGTCTCTAATGATGAATTATGGGGCACCAATAGTGATACCTTGTCCTGTCACTCAGGACAAAAACAAGCAGTGAAATGCTGTGGATTAGACATTCCCGTAGGCTCAAGGGCTCCTGCCCTTTAACTGGGTGGGTTCATTAACAGTCGACAATTTTTTTAGTTTGTTGTGTGCAGGCTAATTGGTTCAATTTCATACCTGCGTGCACGCCTGTTTTTGTCTTCAGCCTTTGTGTGAGATCGTTTCTGTGTAACTGCAATGAAAAGTCACTCTCAAGTCAAAACCTACTAACAGCTAAACCAGCTTGCCATTAACATCAGACCAGATGATGATGTACAGGTCTATAACTGCATTTTAATGTGAAAAACTGGACTGTAGCCAGTAGGTGGCTAATCATCATATTACTGGTGATGAATGTGGCAGGAGTAAAGCCTCAAAGGCAGCAGAGATTAGCACATGTTAACAGAATGACAAGTTGACAAACCCTATACTCATTGCAGCGCATATAGATTAAAAAATGTGGGAAAAGTATGAGGCCTCATGCAAAGAAAATGTGTCACGAGTGTGTCACGTCATACGTTATTAGTGTTATTACAGTTTTTTTTCCCACCTGACCATAGGGTTTACATTTCAATCCAGCCTCTCTTCAGCTTCTCTTCTGCTGTACACAACACATAAACATATACTGTGCATTTCAGGATGGCGGAGAGAGTCGAAGTTAAAGACTGCAATTATTGCGAGAGCAGCTGCTGCCTTACTTCTGGCTGAGACCCTCTATACATTTAACAGCAAAGGAAAAACAGATTTATCTGGGTGCTTATTAAACATCAATAGTGGAAATTAGAAGTACACCCAGAGACATATTGAATATTGCATTTCTGAGCTCATTTGAATTGACTTTCAGCACCAGCAGCATTACTATTAATCACTGAAACAAGAGGGAATTTAGTGTTAAAGACTAATAGAGATTCTTTATTAACAAACTCTAGAAAGGAGCTTTAATCATGTAGACAACATAAAACAGTAATCACCCTAAAATTTCAACACAGTATTTAACAATAAAGACCTCCAGGTGCAACCTCAAACATAAGGAAATTATGTTTGTGCAAGCCTGTTGTGATTTTTACAAAATGCATCAGTGTTGGTTGGTCACAGGCCCTGCATCTCACTTAGCCACAAGGTCTAGCACTTCTTCTCAATATCAAACTGAGATCAGAATCAAACACCCTTTGAGCATGAGCTGGACCACAGGATTTCACATTAATTACATATAGACGTATATAAAACAGCAGAAAGCAAATTATAGCCTATGTTATGTAGAATAAATTTATATTTATCTTCATGAAAATGTAGTCAAATTAAATTCTTGCCAAGAGTCCTCACTGATTAATTTACACCCAGTTCATTTACATATGATTGACAGAAGCAAGAGAAAACTGAAATAAAACAATAAAAACATATGCGCTCCAAAAGAGCAAGGGGTTTGGTCTCATGGTGGTTTGGCTGACGTTTTTTTCTCGATTGGTTGCCTGAAGCAGCTTTCTAAAAATTTAATCAGTCAATGGGGGAAAAAAATCCCATTTGGTTTGGAAAATCCACATTAGGCATGATATCCTCATTTTTTGGCTGCAAAATTGTCTTCGGATTTGATAGGAGAGGTTTAGTGGTGCCTTCAGGCATCTTTCTCCGCGCCCGTTGAAGCAACAACTGATCCGTTATTGCAGTGAGCCAGGGAAAGACGCTGCAGAATTTCAGCGTGTTTTGATTAAATGTGCTTTCTTCAGCTTACTTGGGATGCATCAGCTGCATAGTCTTCAGCAAATAATGTTGATGGGTCACAGTCACCGTGGAGCAACATACTGTGGTAATCAGCGCAGGCTAATGGTAAACTTGTTTATGTGATACTGAGACAAAAAGCTGTTTAAACACAAGTCCATGAGGCAAAGCCAATTATACAGCACAGTGCACCATGTTAGTGAGTGACAGCGTGACTTAGGGATGGGTGGCTGATGGCATGTGGAAGCATGTGTGTTGAGTTTCAGGGTCGGACCTTGTCAGTGAGACAGCATGGTGTGTGTGTGTGTGTGTGTGTGTGCAACGGTCCGAAGATTCTCCAGTGCGCCACTGACCTGGCTGAGATGACCCCAGTGTGATGGGAGCATGGGTGCCTGTCACATTATCATTCCCAGTCATGGACCTAAATGTCACTTCCACTCTGCACCATGCCTGTGACACTGGCTTCGGAAAAGCACTGAATTTGTCAGTGTCACTCAGTTTCTCTCAGCTTTGTAGCCAAGTGTGGACATCCAGAGGGAACAGAGGGTCTCTGTAGAGATGGGTGATATTCCCCACTGTAATATCAAAGTTTTTGCCTTATGTGACAACTTGTGGGTAGCACCATGGAAGACAGCTGTAGACAGCAGTAGAATTCAGTCTACCTTGATCCCAGTGGTCAGTGGATGATATAAAGACACAGCAACAATAGGTTTGGTTGTTCATATCTTTGGTAAACAAAATACAGACAAAAGCAAGGTCCCAAGTTTCTGGCAGCAGGTATCACATTATCAGGGAGGCAGTCAGGATTTGTGGCAGAGTGAATACAAAATAAAAACACAATCTGTCCTCCTACAGCAGCATGAGTAGAAATAGGTAGGTAGTTTTTTTTTTTCAAAATCACAGTACAGAATGTGTACAGAAATAGATAGATGTGCTCACTCGAACATGCCCCTTGAATAAATCAATCATTATGCTGTGCTTTTGCACAAAAAAAAAAAAAAAACAGATGAGGGCTCACTGGCTCGGAAGAAGTATTTTCCATCAATTTTAATTGTGCACTGACATGAACATCCACCGGATCTAAAATGGACTGTAGAAATCTCAATAACTGTCGCACTAAAATCATTTCATGAAAATAAGTTACAAACTTCTAAGACACATACTCAGTTGAACCATAATCCAGCTGCCAACAAGAAAATGTCTGCTCTTATTGCTTTTGCCGTTAAGAGCACTAGTGACATTCAAATTATTACTGCAGGTGTATTGCTGGGAAACCAGGTGCCAAAGTGAACATGCAAGGTAGCATAGATGATTCTACTTCTGATTAGTGTTATAAGAGGGTACAGGGGGCAGTGCTTGCGACACCAGGACTCTGCAAAATATTAGACCAGATAACAAACGTCCAAGCAGAGGTTATTGTATAGCTGCTGTCTGAAAATAACAAACACGCAAGGGATGGTTAGGGATGAAGCTTGGGGACTTTTTGGCCTGTTGGCTGCTCTATGGTGGGCCAACCAGGTTTATATTCAAAACTCCAGACTCCAGTGTCAAAATCCATGATTGCGGCAAGTTTTGTCCAAAGCACATCAGCAAAGGCGAAGAACTGACGTGAGATGGACAAAGGGACAAATGAAGTTCATAGTGTCCATAGTGTCTTCCCTGATCTGTGATTGTCAGGGACAATTGTGTATGTGCAGCACTAGAAGTTGTGCTGTGTGTATACTGTCTTGTTTTTAAAGATTGTTTGTACCTTTGTGTCCTGTTAATGTCCCTGTGTGGGATGACTAAAGTGGTATCAGATTGAATTTACTTGAACAACATGGCCTCTGCCATAAATTGTGGCAATTAGGTGCTGCACTTCTTCTTACTTTGCCTCTTTGTTTTTTGCAAAATTAGCTTTTTTACTTCCACATTTACTTGCACAAACACTCATTAGGCTGAATCAGAGGCAAGAGTCAAGAGTTGAACTGTAACACTGTGTTAAAATGCTTCAGCATCTTCAGACCTGCAGAATTTGATCCTGCTCGAAATGTAGAAACGGTGAAATGCAGGTCTTTTATCCATATGGTGGCCATAGCTGCAGACAGCCCCCTGGTGAGTGGCAGCACACTCACTCCAGAGGCTTTTGTGTCCGGGCTTTTCATTAACACCTGAGAAGGTGTCAATCACAGCCTGCTTCTGCAGGGGCTGCTCATAAACAAAACAGCAGTGGCAACAAGGTCTAAATCCCATGGGTCCCACCAGATGGATATTCAAAACATTATGTAATGATTCTAAAATCTGACATTAGGTCTGACAGTCTGCGCAAATATATCAAAATTTAATGTAATAAAGAGTGAAAGAGTGAGCAATTTTCTCTAAAATAGAGCTAATTAGCTGGAGAACACAGATTGAGGAATATCTCACAAAATTGGGACAAAATCCATAACCATAAAAGTCAAACTCTGTCACATAAATACTCTTCCCCATAACTTCTTTTTTTAGAGTCAGTCCTTGGCCAGTGAGAAGTTCAACTTTAGTAGCGGATGTAGCAATCTAGAGTGCATGAAGTGAATTTAATAATCATTCAGTTCTAATATTTATTGTTTGGGTCTGAGTTATAACATCAGTAAACCCCTCAACAAGTTTGATTTCAACTAAGTGCATTCATAACCTGCATTATTGCACATGCACGTTTCAACAATGGGTGTCAAACACAGACGGACAGACTCAGCTAGGGATAATCAGTACTTTTGACTGGATCCACTCAGGCGGTCTGGCAAAAATGTATGCACTTCAGAAAAAAAGTTTCAGCAGACAGAACAAGGTATGATTACCTGAGACCTCCGAGTCGCTGTGTGAATCCTCTAATACCGACAGCCTCCTTTCTACCCGGCGGACTTCAGGTACATAAAAATCTCCCTGGCGAGCCAAAGGGGCTATGAACTGGATCTGACCCCCCCTGTAGACCTCTACGAATGGATGTGCACACAGCCTCCTTTCCTGGGAAAGAGAATAAAAACATGAACACGACTTAAATGGTGATTCGAAATGACACGATGAGAAGTCGCTGAGCAACATTTGTGTTTGGTTTAAGGCTAAAGGAGAGTTTATTTTAATGCATTCTCCTGTGAGATTACTGTACATGTGCACAACTAACTAAATTCTACTTAAATGATCTTTAACACATATAGTACTTGTTGTCACATACTGTTAATCAATAATATGCATGTATAGAGTGTGTGTTCGCCCACACAAATGTATTCACATGAACAGGTGAAACACAAGGGCTACAAGGGCAGACACAACAATCTCACTCGCCTGCTTACAGCCTGGCCATGAGAGAGAATTATTTCATTTCAGATATGGTAACCTCTCTTCTCCACTGCTGAACTACAATGAACCCCTTCCTCACACCCCCAGATACAGCAACGCCTTTGATCCCTGCGATCTGTCTTTTATGTATGAGTTACCTCTCTGGTTCTAGCTGGCTGAATTAAAACTGCCTTGTTCTTCCTCTGCAACGCTCCTCATTCCTCCAGAAGAAAGACGAGTCTCCCATGACAGAGGCCGTGCTCATTAACCTTTCATAAACAATGTCTTATTATTCTACTCACACTGGCCAGTGGCTGTCGCTTTAACCCTACTGACATGTGCCTTGTGCCTATGACACCACATACACAGGAGCTACACTGCAGCATCTCAACTTGATCCATTATTTGAAAATAACTTAAATGGTTGCCTAATAAGGACTACAAAAATTTGCTGTAATTCGCTTGAACTTATCTGGCTACCATCCTGTTTTGTCTCAGATTTTTTTCCACTTTGTAGCAGTTGTTATCCATTTTTTGTTGCTGCTCAATGGAGTGGAGCGTTCTCTGTTGGTGGGTGCAAGTAAACTGTGACAAGCACTTTAGACAACAAATGATTTAATTTCTTCACGGTGAACTGGTGGAGACAGTCTAAGGATTTTAGGCTAATTAATGACACACAGAACACCCCATTTGGTCAGGTTTGAGGCAGACTCTAGTCTGACTCCTTGCCAATTAAATGACTGAAATGAACGTCTCTATACACTGTTCACACATACTGCTCACTGCACTCTTTCCCCTTCATCCCACATTGTGCATCAAAGCAAACCTGAACGGTCCTAGCTTGATATCAACTAGAACTGTATTAGCCACAATTAGTCCACAATTTATGTCTAACACTACTGCAATCTCACAAAATCTCTCCAACAGTTCCAATTTTGGGTTAGGAAACTGTGAAAAAAAATACTATTTCTTGACATATCCTGACTGTAGAGAGCACTTGCACCCCTCGCTGACTTGCCAATTACATTCTAAGTCTGTAACAGAGCAAAGTGAAAGTGAAAAGGCAGACAAAGCGAACAAAGTGGAAGTGATGACAGGTAGGTCCACTGTTTAGGAGAACAATAAGACTGCTACAAATACTTTTACCAAAACATCTAATAATGAGACAGACATGGAAACAGCAAAAACACGCATGCGTGTGCGCGCACACACACACACACACACACATATACACAGCAAGGATGAGTTCTTCATAGGAGGCAGCTGACTTCTTTTCAAACTCGATCTTATTATCTCTCCCACCATCTGTCTCTCAACCCAGTTATGACAGGAGCGAGGTTCCTTCAGCGGCTGTCTGTAAGAGCAACATTGTCAGTTTCAGTGATTACTACATCATCAATTATTGATGTGTTTTGCCATCAAAAACATCTGCTTATCCTCACTGGCTGGAGTCAGAAATGGACTTCTGGAATGCATGTAAAACATATTGATGTGGGCATGCATGCAGATGCACATAAGCCACATTTTAATGTTGCTATTCACAGCCAAACAATTAATGTACAAAGTATTCATTTATAAGGCGAATGCCAACTCTCCTCCCTTCCAGCTGTAGCTGTTATTGCATAGTGTGGAAAAGTGCCGGCGTTCACAGGAGCTTTGTTCTCCCTGTCACATCACTCCCTTGTTAAGCACCTCATATATGCATGTCTGTATGTATATATGGTGTGTGAACTATATGTGGGGGATATTGCTCTGCGTATAACACAAACTGCGACAATACATTTCCTCTGAGAAGACAGTAAAAACTATCTATCTAAAAAAGTGGTAACATGTGTGACTGTGTGAAGTGGATTATGGGAGCACTCTTACAGAAGGAAGGCCTCCAGTTCCCTGACGTCTTATGGACATTCATGAAACCACTGATGAATTTGTTTAACAGTGTTTATGGGGGCGTTATCATCTTGGAATATAGGATTTTTGTAAGGGAGCAGTGTCTGCAATAGGTCATTGGGTGCATCTGTTCCTCTAAAATGGCCTCATATGTGATATTACTGAACAATTATCAGTGACTCCTTTGAGACAATGACCTGTACCCTGATCCACCACCATGTTTAACAGTTGGCAGTAAGTGTTTTAGTTTATGTGCAATATCTACCAACATTGATTATGTGAAGCACTTCTACATGTCTGCATACACTTGTTAACATTTTCATTCCTTGTCCAGTTTCTGTTTGAGTTGTGCATTATACTCGGTGCATGCAATATTCCTGTATATCTGGCACAATGCATCTTTGCAGCTGAGGTCTTTTCACCTTTGATAACTGTATATTTTATAGTTTTATATTTCTTTATTTTTGTTTCTTTATTATTTTTATTCTGTAATTATGTGAGAGTTTTTAAAGATTAGTGCAACATTTGACGCTGGCAACTGCAATTTCATTGTGCTGCACAATGACAATAAAGTTCTCAAATTTGTACTTGAACTTTGGGATTACAGTTGGGATTACATTTGGAGAAAGCCAAGTGTAAACCCACCCGGAAGTAGGAAAAAGGGTGAATGAAGTGGGTCAGGGGGGTTCCACACTTTGTACCTCTGTGCAAGAGAAATAATGTGTAAACACTGTTTACACATTATTTAATCAAAAATAATCATATTTTGTGATTATTCTGTACCCATTAATCTGGTTGGTGAACTTCAATATATACAATCTGTGTCCATCTTTGCTAATGCAGGTTGTTCAAGTTTACCATGACTTTCAGACTGCTTCGATTTCCACATAATAATTTTGCTTTTGTGATCGGTGTGTCTATAATTTGGGCACTATCTGGCCTCTGTTAACTGTCTCATGTTGATTTGAAAACATCTAAAAAAGGTCTCTTTGTAAATCTGACAGACTGCAAATTGGCATTCAAATTAAAATGATTTGCCCGTGTTGCTGCCTTTGTAATTCTGATTTAGTTACTTCAAAGTTGAGGACCTTTTCATGTAGTGTTTCCGTTGATTCGTATGCCCCCTGTATCTCCTGGTGAATAATGGTTAAAAGGAACAAATGAAACCCCAGCTCACATAAATAGCATGAGCACATTAAAGTTCCCTCTATCCTTTTCATTAACAGAAAAGCCAAACTGGTCTCCAGCAGGAGGTTAAGGGGGGAGGAGTGGCGACTATTTCAGACCAGCGAGAATGACCAGATAAACGAGTGAAGAAGAAAGCAATGTTAAATGCTAACACTCCCTGAATCAATTAGTATTCAGAGTGGTTCCACTGTCCCTGTAGGTGCTCTCAGTGTAATTGGCTGTTTTGCTGTCTGAGTAGGAAGTTGGGCAGGATGCTAATAGCGAGGGGGCTTATAAAATACATGGCTAAAGGTTTTATAGCAATGCAGGGATGTTGCAATTGGGAGTTCAAATACCAATCAACATTGTGGGGGTCATTTCAAAAACTGAAAATGTTGAATGTTGACAGTGTCATAAGATGGGCCACGGTAAGCAAGATGCAAGGAAGCAGGAAGCAGCAATGGTGAAGACAGAGTAGCAGTGTTGGCTGTGTTGGAGGTATGGTATACTATTTCTTCATATTTCAAGGGTAAATGCATTGAAAAATAAAATATAACTAGACATAACTTTTGGTTTTTGGAGGGGTTTTTTTTCTCTTCTTCTTGTTGGATTCAGTTCAGGGTTGATGTCAGACAGGTCTTGGTGTGGAAGAAATGCCATGGAGGAATAAGCTAATCCTTATTGTTGGGTTGGCCAGGTAGCTTGGAGTTAACAATGACAAGGCCTCCCATTTTGATGTTCTCTCAAGCAGGTACAGGTTGGTACAGACTGGCGAGTGAAACATGTGTGTACTGAGATGCTCATTTGGAATGAAGCTGTGCTTTATGAAAAGCTCTTGTGGACTGTTAAGATGGTCGGCTCGCTGAAGTTGAAGATGCTCATTCAGAAGTCGGGTCTGCTTTATGGAGATGAAAAGGCTCCCATGGAAATAAAAAATGACTGCAGAGGCAGCTCATTCATTTGCAGTTGCATTGTTTAGAGAGTCTTGCGGGACTGTCACATGGACCATCCTGATGGTATATGACTAGCGTATTACTTGAAAAATGACAGAGCCAGTTGGGCACCACACAGGGTAAGTTTTACTATGTAATAACCCCAAAAAAAGTATGACGTAACATGTAAACTAGGTAGTTTGATTCTCATTAGACTTTAAAATATCACAGATACAGATTGGTTGTACTCCATGTAGATATCATTTCATGGCTGAGCATAATTCTGCCTCATTTTAGCACTATAAATTAAAGATCATAGATGAATAGGATCGGTTCTCTGCACTGGCTGCAATGGTAAAAAAAAAAAAAAAAAAAAAAAAACAGTTTTAAGGGTATTTTTCGGTGCTTTTATTGTGAAAGAGTTTTGGGCTTTTATTTTGAAAGGCCGCGGAAGTCCTAGTGTGTGACCGACAGGACTACTGGCAGCTGCTGCATGATCACACCAAAATGCAGGGGCACACACTCACTCACTCACTCACTCACTCACTCACAGAAACACACACACACACACACACACACACACATACGCACACACACACACGTGCACGCACACACACACACACACACACACACACACACACACACACACACACACACACACACACACTCACACACACACACTCACACATGACGCCAACAAAAACCCACTGGTAGTACATTCGCTGCTGGTGCCCCTCTGGCCACTAGCAGCGCCCCTCCAGCAGATGGCGCCCTTAGCATGTCCTAGTGTGTGACTGACTTGAGTACTGGCAGCTGTGGCATGATCACACCAAAATGCAGGCAGACAGAGAAATCCTCATTCAATCCAATGGAGAAATCCATAAAACCCACCCCTGTTTGAGGTGTCACAGCTCGGTCACCGTTTGAGTTACAGACTTGATTCAAAGCTTAAACGAGTCACGAGACTCGGATCTATAAATCTCCCATTTACATGATTTTGCTATCTTTTACTGTTTTTGAGTTATGGCAGTTTTAGTTTGAGAGTGTTTTCTGCTCCCTCTGAGCTCTTACAATGGGTGTGTATTGCGCATTCCTGAGGCAGCTAGAGTGAGTCACATGTCCAGGCAGAGTGCAGAGCAGAGCACACCAGAGTCAAAAATGTTTGAAAACTCTTCACAGCTCCCACAAACTTGGTCCAATCCACATAAAAACTACATATTTTTGTAGGAATTTTTGTCCTCTTTCCATCTGCATAGTTTTCAAAGCCGTCAGACTTTTACTTTAGACTCCAGGGGCCTAATTAGTGCCCAGTGTCAGCCTATTCATACCAAACTCCATGGGAAAAAATGAGGTTTTGGCTCTGGCCACTCTGACTTTGAGGGCTTATAAAATCCAAACTAATCGAGTAATGACGAAATCCTTCAGAACTTTTGTTAAGCACTGTGTCCTCTGTCATCTGTGCAATTTTCAAGCCGCTGACATTTACGCCCTGGTAGGAGATTGATTTTGTTCAAAGGCTGAATTTTGGGCGAGAACGTGACTTTGCAACGCAAATTGCGGACTTCCTGTTGGTTTTAGAGGGGGGGTGTCAGCGCGTGATTTGTAGGGCTTGATGAGACCTACATTTCGGCACTGGTTTGGTGTTTCTATCACATTCCTGTGGGTCGCAGGGGCTGCCTTTGTGTGCCTAGGTGGCGCTACCGAGCCCATTTTTGCACCTTGGGGGTCTGTTTGGCCATTTTATCAAATTTTTCGCCAGACCTGGCCTGCATGCCGAATTTGGTGAGTTTTGGAGCATGTTTAGGGGGTCAAATTAAGGGTTATTTAGACGTAATAAATAGGGCTTCGCGCTGTTTCAGCGCTCGGGCCCTAAAAACAACTGAAAAGTAAAAATCACAAGACTGGAAACAATCAGGCCTGTGATAAGGAGTGCCAAGTGGCCTGGGGCTGCTGTTAGAGAGAACCCAAGCCAGCTGATTGATCTGTCTGTCATTTTCACAATCAAGCCAGACGACTACTGTTTTGTCGCACCGCTAGGTGAGTTTGTTAATTAGAACCGGGCACTGGTGATGTGCAGAGTTATTGGACATGGGCCCCTGCTCCAGTTCAAAGTGAAAAATCTGTTGTGCAACCAGTTGAAATTAACAAACGCATCCATTGGCCCTCCCTATTGGATTCGGAGTGGTGTTATTGAACGCTGCTTTCATGAGCTGAATATGTAGTGTGGGATTTGTGACCATGGCAGCAGCCCTGAACTACAAAGCGAAAAAGAAAAATATTATTGTGGAAGCATCAGTTTCTTTTGTGTGGAACACCAACGGCACCAAGTCAGTCATATTTTGCACTGCATGTCGTCAGTTTAAAACAAAAGCTGATCAAGTGGGTACCTTCAAGAACGAAGAATGAACTTCAACGAAAAGGAAGTTCAAGATAGATAGACAGATAGATTGATAAATAGACACTTTATGCCCTTTGCATACGTCCTCCTGGCTTTTGATACATATATGAAACCACTTTCAATAATCACTCAAAAAATGTGGCTGGGACAAAAAAAACAAAACAAAAAACACTACTAGCAAAATAGCAAAATACTAGCAAAATACTAAAAAAAATCCTTATCTCTACCAGCAGAGATTGATTTCTCTCTATGAAAACAAGCAAACACAAAATTAAGACCTCTCAAACTGGAATTAAGACTTAATGACTGCAGACCCTGATACATGCATGCAGCCACACACACACACACACACACACACACACACACACACACAAACTGTTAAAGATCTCTGTCAGGTAAGTGAAACAAAACCCTAAGCCAATGAGCCTGGCTACACAGCGAGGTTAGTTTCTCTGTGTTTTATAAATACAAGACATGAGACAGAGAGCAGGCAAGTAATTAGACCAGGAGTTGAATCGCTGACACAAACTGTGCACAGTGGGTTTTGTAATTGGGTAGGGGATTGTGGATAGTGTACTTATTGATTTTTGTTTGCCTTTTTTCATAGTCTTCTCTTGCAGTATCACAGTATTAGGGCCCAAGAGAGCCCTTAAAGGCAGTCCAAAGTAATGGGGTCAAAGTTGGGTCATTTCCCCCTTACATCCTTCATGACAGCATAGAAATGGCAATATTTTGGACAGCAGGACATCTCAGTTTTTTTTTTTTTTTTTTTTTTTTTTTTTTTATCTCTGGCATTCAAACATTACCAGGGAACAATGTGTAGCCCCACAAGGATCAGTAGAGCATGACTACATGTTACTGCAATCAAATAATTTCAGAAGTAAAATAAGAGTGTTTAAGCCACAGGCAAAACTGAATATATCAACCTTTGCTTCTTAATGCTGTATCCCTGATTTCTAGTCTTTAGAGACGTCAAACATCACTATGTCCACCTTTGCCAACAATGATGCAGTGTAAATTGTAGGAATGGCTAATTAGGATAACATTGACTATAACAATCAATACTTCTCTAAAACAGAACTGAATATGTCAGAGAACTGCAGTGACCCATCTCTTGGTTTTCTTACTGAGGGATGTCTATGAGTAGATGTTTACATTTACAAGAGTCACATGTCCACATCAGTCCATGTTAAAGCTGTTTCATGGATGCCATGCAAAGGTACTGTGACAGTATAGCAAATGTGTAATAGGGACTTCAATTCATGCCGACACACATGTCAGAGTTACATAAAACTAATTATGGCCCTTTGTTATACTGAAATGTTGCAAAGGAAAATCTGCATCAACAATGAATTCAAAATTAACAATGCCAGATTTCAGTGTATGGGAGTATGGGACTGCCTGAAAAACAAACAAGGATATATGCATTCACATTCATTCGGGCACATACAGCCCTCCAATCATCTGTCACACGTTTTCTCAGGCAGGCTGTGTATTTCTAGCTGCTCTGCAGCAAGTCCTGAGGGAAATGGCGGAGGACAGATATCTACATGTAGATGAGGATGTGCTGGTGTCCTCTCTTTCCAGGTTCCTTGCCTGGGGAAGAACATCTGCACGGAGCCCCAGTGCAAATACATCACATGTGCCCTTAGATAAATAAATGAAACTGTACAGGGTATTTTTAGAGCTCTAAAACAAGGCCTGTGGTCCCCCCCTGGTGAAACACAGCTACACACTTAGCCTACATTCTGGTTTGATAAATCACGTTTTCTAGAAAGTCATGAAAGCTCTACACACACACACACACACACACACACACACACACACACACACCGCCTCAGCTTACAGTTATACACAGCACACCGATTTTCTATACATAAAATTACTGTAACTGCACTGCACTGGTCACGTTACGTCATGTTAGGTTTTGGGCAGAGTTAATGAGGGTATGTTCAACCAAGCAATCACGCAATTCTAATTTACTGCTCTCAGCTTGAATACCTTAAATTTTATAACCAACATTGACATGAACTAGGAATAATAATTCAAAACAAGTTAATCACATTTCCAGTGAAACAAGTCCTTGTTTTTATCAATATCTGAGATTGAAAATCATATCTTTTAATGGTTCTGTGGCTAAATAAAAATAATGGCATAAATGCTGACCTCGGTGAGGAAATCAAAAATATTACAATTATACACAATTTGACAATCTGAAACTGAGCAAAATTCGAATGACTCCAAACATGAGGAGCCAGGTGACTACAGGAGAGTAAAAAGTGAACAGAAGGAGAGCAGGGGTCAGAGCAAAACAGCTGACAAATTTTCATTTTGAGCACTGACATGGTAGCAAAAGACAGACTTCAGCCTCAACAATGGTTCTTGTCCCGAGGTGACAAGCAAAAGGAGTTAGACACGACTGACAGCCGCCAAGAGGCCAGCTGATGGAATAAGAGACAGCAGAGACAGAAACTGCTCATACTTACAGAAACTGTACTGGATTCTGGTGCACTAAAAACAGTGCTATGTCAGTTCTTTTTTAACATGTTTACAAAGACTTTTCCTTTCCCAGTGGCCAATAAAAATATCAGCACTATAAAAAAAAAAAACAAATGCAGACAAAATACACCAGCGGCACATAACTTGTCCCCAAAGTCCCATCATCGATGAGCACGGACGCATTATACTTTATAATGTCAAATATTCCAACCACCCTACCATAGATCAAAATGTAAAAAAAAACGGGCATACAAGGATAAAAATATCACACCCCTACCACTAAAATCTCTGTACAACACCACATCAAATCGCCACACAACAGCAAATATTACAGGCATTGTTGTTATTTCTTGGATTTGCATGTAAATGAAAAACGATACATTTATTATTAGGCACACACAGGTTACAAAACTACCTGGGCACTGTGTGAATTTAGTTATTACAGTGTTAAACTCTATATTTTTTAGCAAGTTAAGCAAGTTTTTCCAAGTTTCCAAGTCACCAGAAACATTCCCTGGTTGTACAAGTGATGAAGAAATAGCCTAATAAATTTAAGATGTTAGATAAATTATGTGAAGGACTGGAAGTTGGCACTGCCCACAAAGTTATCTATTTGCTGTTTACTTATATACAACTGTCTTGTTACAATTCGGAATTAAAATTTTAAATTAGCAGCAATACTAACAATTAAACTGGAGCCACCCATACTAAAAAGGTACATATACATGATACTGTAATAACAGCGATGCATAATACATTGATGTTATAGTCTCTTAACTGCATAGGGACTAGGGTTGTGTGATTTGGGGAAAAAAAGTTCATATCAAAAAAGGGATATGAGCTGAGATATAATAACCATAGTATTACTGTTTACTTATTGCTAAGGACATGCAAAGGACTACAAACACTGACAGTAAGAAGCTGAGAGACCAGAGATCTAACCAACAACCTGGAAAAAAAAAGTGGTTCACAAGTTGGCCAAGGACTGAAGTAGGATGGTGATTAATGTGGCAGAGTAATCAAATAACTGTCCTAACACAACAATCAAGCTCTTCTTTTCATCTCCGGATCCCAATGCACTCTCAAAAAACAAGCACACTACAGATGCCAGTTCAACTCGCCGTCTGACTGGTGGCTCTTCCACATGTGCTCAGAGCATACGCTGGAAACAAAACTGGCAACACTAGCAACAGCCTTTTCACACTCACAACAGCTGCCGGCACAGCATATTCTACACTTAATTAAACCAGTCTTTTGTGATTTAGTAATCGCACGCAGCCATATCGTGATTTCAATTAAAATTCATTTAATTGCGCAGCCCCTGTGGGGATCCCTGGCTTGTTGCTTGCAGCTCTCCGCGGGGAGTGCAGAAGACTTAGGTTCAGCTTAAGAGCAGCACCTTTGAAGCTGTGAGAGGTTCAGCATCTTTCTGAAGGATAATTTAGCAAGTACCTTTACCTCTGAGATGTCTCACACCTCCCCATGCCACCCTGGTGCCAATTCACAGTAACGTGCCCTGGGTAAAGTTTCTACCAAGTGGTATATGTTAGGTTAATTTTTTATAAAACAAGCATTCCATCTGAGGAAAGCCACGGTTCAGCCATTCTGAAGACAAGTTCACACAACAGTCCTCTATTCTGCACTGTCCTGAGTTACAGGAAGTGGAAATTTAGACTCAAGAAGCAACCTTTTAGTTTAGGGGCTAATCTTTCGTGACAAACCACAGTTCACAGGTGCAGCTTACGCTATGTTACATCATCATCAGCAGGTGAATTTTGTAACTGATGATGCAACTCAAGCTCAGCACAACAGTCCTACAGAGCTGTATCATGCTGTTCAAAGCCACTGTAATGTAGGCTTGCCTACAGCCCTTTTTCACAGCAGCCAATTTGACATGAAATAACAAGGGTGTTACTAATGATGCTAATTAAGCTTCTGTTCCATTTAGGTCTGGGGTGCATGAACAAATGATCCACCTGGGACACATGGATGGTTGTAGTGTCTATGACATCATCACTAAATGAGTAATTCGATCAACAGTTCACTCTCCCAAAAGCTCGATGTAGCTGAGGTAACCAGTCGTGAAGAAAAATCTGGGACAATCCCGACTTACGAGCAGTTGTCCTGAATCCCGAATCCTGTCCTGTTTGTCCTGAAAATTAGACTAAACCTGAGTTCTGATAAGTTACAGCCTGATAACAAAACATTATCTGCTGATGGTTGTGAAGCATTATTTTGGTGTTGCCCACAGACAAGCACTGTTGCACTGATAAAATGAATAAAATAAAAGTCATTTAATGTCACGGATAATGATTTACACACTTTCAGATAAAACACAGTCATTGTGTTACTTTTTCTTAATAACAGACAATTGACTTCATGAACAAAAATAAAAAAATAGTGCTGAGTTTTGACTTCCATGTGTTTTACTGTTACGCCAACTGCGCCCACATGACCACACCCACTCCCAACTCCTCTGTCCCGAATTTCACCCATCCTCATCTGATCACTCTACTTAGAGGTAACTACACTGCATCAACCCAAGTAATAAATGCTATGCATGATCAACAACAACTAAACAAGCACTATTAAACTGGGGGTTTGAGGTTTTTTTCATCAAACACACATAGGATTCAAACTGTTGAGATGTTTCTGACACTGTGTGATGAACCATAACCAGACAAGAGGCTTCATTGTCCATGCACATCTGTGACAGGCACATTCATACGACGGGCAAGACTGACCTTGTAGATCACGTGCCGATAAGAAACACGAGGGTTCAGTGTTTTCTCTTGTTCTTCAGTTCAGTTCTCTTCTTGGGGTCAATCTGGTTATATTTGCTGAGGCATGTTTGAGTTCAGAATGGCGTCCACATGGCTTACTGAAGATGACATGAAGGCTCCTCTTGCATAATATTTCCAGCAGAAGAGGAAAGCAGCGAGGAAGTTACACAGTGAACATTCATTATTTGAAATCTGCTTAAGCTGTCGAGAAGTTCACCAGGCTAAATTGTGATGCTAAACGCTGTGGACTGTCACAGTTGCAGATAAAGTGACCATTAGACTATGCAGTATATCTCACTTACTAATAATAGTGCCATGTTATTTTATCCTGCCTTTTGAAAACAATCCCCAAAAGTGTATTGCTCCTGAGCATTCAGATGTTTAGGGGTGTAAATATAAAATATATTAGAACACTGACTACTGTACTGGAATGACGTGGCAAAGACGTTTTCTGTCTTTTTGCCATTTTTATTGCAAGGTTCTGCTCTAAAACTGCTTTAAAGTGTGAAACAATCAGTACAACCGAGTCAGTATTGCAGCAACACAGAGCATATAATACAGGGTCTGAAGTAACATCTTACTGCTTCCTGTAGCCGGTGTCTTAATGACAGTAATCTGTAAGATTATGGAGGAGACAACTCCATGAGACCTAACAGCTCATTCTTCCCACTGGCTCCATTTTCCTTCTTTTGCCTCTCTTACTGCTATGCTTGAAACCAGTATCAATGTTGCTTTTCTACCTCTGTTATGCTTTTCACCTCATGTTCCCATTGGGTGTCAAAATATTTTTTTAAAAAAATTAAAATTTCCTGCAACAGTGCAAGAGATTTTTCGGTTTATACATCGTACATTCCTTCACTTGGTGGTTTTGGAGCAACTCCATTATCCCTACAGCTCCTTTAGTGCTTTGCTGTTCTTTTCAAAGTCCACTGGAGCAGAGAGACGTTCCACAGGGCTAAGGGCATAATGACCGACAATCCTATACAAAACTGTGACCAGCAGCTGCTGCCAGTGCACACAATCAAGGTGTCATTTAAGTAACAACACTCTTTACACAGATTTATTCAGCCCTGACAAATGAACAAGGAGGCCAGCCAAAGTTTTTGAAAGTCACTGAGCTGAGTAAAGCTGTTAAGTCTTAAGCCTCTTTTTTATCTTTACCATTTTCTGCAGCTAAATCACAGAGGTCCGAAACCCCTGCACCTCGGTTAGGTGCCCCCACCCCGCAGTTGGACTCATACTTGAGTGGTTCAAAATTGCCTCTTGGATTGCTTTTCAGAAAATCCCTCAAGAGGACACTGGAGCAAATCCATTTAATTTGCATTTCTATCTCAACAAAGAAGCTACTAAATTGTTGGACTATTTTGGCCAATAACAGAGACAAAGACATGCCTGTGTGTTTGTGTGTGTGTGTGTGTGTGTGTGTGTGTGTGTGTCATTGATGGAACAGGTATTATGAACAAAAGATGCCACAGAGCTCAGTTTCCTTCTCTTTGGCTGCTCCATGTTAATCTATGCAATCACAAAATATGTTGGCAGCGAATTCGACTAGTTCAAGAATGTTTCGGCATGCATTCCAAAAATTCTACTCTAATTTAGCTCTGATCTTTCTGTGTATTTATATCATCCAAATGTTTCACTGGTTCCATTCCTGAAGGATCTGGATCAGTGTTGTCCTGCTGCAGCCAATATCAAATGCGGCAATGATTTACGTGCTGTAAAAACAGAATATAATAAATAAATATAAACCTTTAAGGCTTGAGCTTTGTAATTGAGGCTGCAAGTTGCGCAATTCTTCAGCACTGGCAGACATTTAAGCCTTTTAGTTATCTTGTTAAACTTTTGATCTTGAGATAAATTATGAGATATACAAAATAATACAAACTTGTTGTGTATGTAACCCTGTGTAACTAGTGCAGATCTCTCTCAATAAATGTGAGTATGACATTATCTAAATTGGGCTTGTAATAATGTGTCCCTACTGGTAGGAATTTCATTCTGTCAGCCTTGCAGGCAAGTGCTCGAAATCCTTATGTTCTGGCAGTGTGGTAATGCTCCTCTGTGGCAGTGACACAGCATGGCACACCAGAACTGATGAGACTGAACAACAGGACTAAAAGATAAACGAGGTCAGCGAGAGAAAAAAGTTCCAAGTTGAATTAAACTGTTGTTATCCCAAGTTTAATTAAAATGAGATTCTTGTGATTTCTGTTCCTTTCAATATCTTTTCTGATCTTGTCTGAATCCTAAATTTCTTTGAAAAGAGAAAGACTTAGTTATATAAAGTCTGCTGAATCATTTGCCAAATTGAAGGAAAAGATCTGCTAACTTTTTCAAAAACACTGCAGGCAGGACCCCTGTCTGGGACGTGAATAATTCACTCATTCCAGGAGGCCAAGTTCATTTGAAGAGTTTGGCAATCTACATCCTTAGATCCTTAGAGAAGATGATTGTATCTTAACCAACACAGAAGCACTGACTATTTAAAGAACACATAATTAGTTTAGGATTTCTCACAGTCCCTCTTTTTGGTTACAGGGTGCAGAGGTTGGGAGGAGAAAGGTGCTCACTGTGACTTGTTAACTAGTACACAGAGCTCCCCAAGTGTTTGGCCACCATACTTCTTTTCTGTCTCTGCATTATTATTAGTTAAGACGTGAAATGATTTAATGATTGCAAAGTAAGTAAAAACTTTCAACTTTAACTTAAAAGATTCAAAGCTACAAGACACCACCTGAAAAAATCAAGTTATCAAGAGTTCATGAGTTTTTAAAAGAAGCTAACTTAGAAATCATGGCAAACGTGAAATAACTGCAACACTGGCAGTGACTACTGTCCAGAAATTCATATAAGACACTACACCATATACACCTTGAGTAAATATTATTCTGAAATGGTGACAGAGACTAAGACAGAGAAGAGATTATGCAGTTTATGAAGGAAGTAGTATTCTGACAAGGGAAACATCTTCATTTTCTCTTCCTCAGTGCAAGACAAGGTAATCGGGAGCCAAATTCAGGTCATTCAATCAGTCAGACAGTCAATCTGTCTGTCATTAGCCACATAAAACCTATATACGAAGCTGATTTTTTTTTCTAAGTATTGCTTGGTGGATTATACACATGCCATATCATAGAGACTCCTCTAAGGATTCAGAAAAGTTTCACACTCGCACACACATATTTAGATTTTTTAAAAGTGAAAATCTGAAAGGAACTCCTATACAATATTTGATTCTCCATATGCTGTCACTTCGAATTATTTGGAACAAAAGCTGAAGTTGGCGCTCTACAGAAACACATCCCCTTTGATGTAATCCAGGCAAGAACATACAAAAATAGGAAGCAAAGTAAATCTATTATTCTTGACAATACACCGAGTGAAGGATGTCCTTATCCTGATTATTCCAAGGCTGTAGCAACTTCAGCTACAGCAACACATAGCTAAGACTATAGCATCTGTTTTATTTGTTCACACGGTTGTTTTTGTGGCTTAAGAAATCTCTCCGGCTGGCTGCTGGCTCGGCGATGCTAAAAATTTCTGCAGCTTCAGGCTGCACTCTCAGTGTTGTTCTTGCCCAGAATGCACTACAAATCACCTGGTCAACTTCTGCGAGAGAAAGTGAGAAATGTGTCAGGCAGGGATATGTCCAATAATGGATGTGTCACTGCAAGTTGCTGAATAATGAACACATCCCTGTAAGTTTGAGGAAGCTTATAGAAGCTGTTAGACTAGTATCAAAACGGCTATTATTTACAGGGCTACAGCTCCTCCAGTCATTTGCTTTATGAGATTATTTTCATTGAATCAACACCTCAGGTAATATGACAATCAAATTAGCTGATTCCACCATGCACAATAAACTGTGTAAAAGGCATGTCAGGCTAATTACATCAAATTAAACAGCACTAATTTTATGCATTTGCTTGTAAATGAAGATAGTGACTAGAACAAAACAATTTTTCTTGAATCCAAAAAGATCTAGCCTCCTCTGATTGTTATCACACTGCTGCTGCCTGATCTTGATTCAGAGCAACAGTGGAACAGAATAAATTTTGGATCAGATCAATCATATGCAGATGTGACATTTAACACGAACAAATCCAGATTCCCAGCTGCTTGAAGATAAAACTCAAGTCTGAGCATCTGACGGGTAAACTCCATTGAGACCCTGGTGAGTGGACCTCACAGGTTCAGCTGATGGCAGATAAATGTGGCCAAGCCAGCTAAGCAAGGCTGCACACATCACACATGACATACACTCAAGACACGGAAGCATGCTGAAACATGGGCAAAGACATGATCAAATCAAATCTGCAAGTAAAATCTATGTAAAGACCAAGTACTCCCCAATGTAGAGATAAAAAATTCGGATTGCACTGCTTTTCCTTTAAGGTGTATTAAATTAGATGAAACAGTAAAAGAAGCCAGGACAGGCTAAATGCCCTTGCTGGGCCTGCATACCCAGTTTGCCGATTGGGAAGACCCGCCCCTACTCTGTCTCTGATTGGTTAACCTTAACCCTAACTCAACCCTAACCCTAAGCTTACCCAACTTAACCAGCAAAGGCAAATAGTACTCGCCAATCAGAGGCAGAGCAGGGCGGGTATGCAGGCCCAGCAAGGGCATTTAGTCTCTCCCCAATGAATCTGTATTGTTATTTGTTACTTTAATTCACTGGCTAAACATAAAATCAAACATTGCCTGTTGTTTTGATTACAAAACAACAGGAGGGAGTCAGAAAATGGGATTAGGAAGGATAATGAGGATATTTCTGAGGCTTGCTACACAAGAGCAGTTCATACAGCATCAGAGAAATAATCAATTCAGGGGATAAAGAAAGAAAACAGAACAAATGTATTTTATATTGACAGAAATCCAGCCTCTCAACAAATATTCAGCCACAGGCACGATATCTGTCTGGTTCCTATTTCAGATGAAATATTGTAATATTAGTCTGTACTATTTGCTCTTGAGAGGAAAGTCACACTGAGTATTGAGAAAATATAATCATTTAGCTAAGTTGAACTATATTGATCCCTGGAGGGAAAGTGATTAAGTTGGGCAAATTCCGCAGTTACCATTGATAGAGAAAACATTTGATAACTGTAATTTACTATTCTACGCCATTCTTCCATAGAAAAGCTAATTACTTTTTTATCCAAAGGGAAGATATTGGGCCTAATAATTGTGGCCTAATGAATAGTTCATCCACAGAATAGAAACATCCACAGTCGTTTGAAAAGGGTCGAAAGTCTAGGTTAACCTCTCTGAAGGTAGAGAATTATCTGAGCGACTATACAGGCCCCTCTGTTTCTTGAAAAAAAAAAAAAAAAATAGATTCTCACCTTTTGGTTCTGAATCTAAAAAACCCAGTGTGTAAAAAACCAAACCAAGGCTTTCCTTCTAAATTTTCCACCACATGAGATTAGCTCCATTACCTTTTGCAGCACATACACCCCATGACCTTTTCTGACCTTTCTGAATGCACGTCACTGTTTGCTAAAAGTCTTCATGTTCGACAGGCCCTGCGGACTAGCAGCTGTGCAGTGCCTCGCTTCACCCTTACCCATGTAGCCTCGGCTAATGAGCACTGTGTCCCTAAAAATGAAGCCTTTCTGTGGCCAATCTTGATGAGATATATTGCATGATCACCTCATCATGAGTGACAGCTGGTTTAAAAAAAAAAAAAAAAGAAAAAAAAAAAAGAAAGACATTTCAAAGGAACAAAGGACAACTTCATATTTATAATCAGCCCAAAACTCTGCGCTGGCAAGAAATTTCAGTGCCCTCAAGCAAACAAATGTTCCATCGTCTGTCTTTCACAAACCCTTACATCTCTGTGAATGTCAGCAATACTATTATCCGGCCCCAGTTCCCAATCCAGTCCGCAGTCCTGGCCACCTCGCTCAAATTAAATCTCAAGATGCCAAGGCATCTGTGATGTAGCCCACCACTAAAAAGCCTGAAATACAGAAGAAAAACATCGGGGCCGGTCGATGGTCTGAGTAGGCAAATATCAAGCCAAACCATGGGGCAGCCACTCAAAGTGCCTGACAGACAGAAATCATTCTGCCATGACAAACTAAGCATGCTAAATGCTGATGAGCTTGTCTGAAAAGGTCTCACCACATGGGACAGTCTAAGTGTCAGCCATCACCGACATGCTTTGGTTTCACAATGAGGGAAGCATTTACGAATGCTCCCGCTGTCTGAATCCATTTAGACAACGAGTGCTATTAATTATTTAGAATATTACTTTAAAAATATTGACATCCATAAACAAAAAGAAAGATTCATAAAAACAAATATTGAGGACACTGAAACATTTGTTTTTTCAACTTCAGTTTAGTTTTAGTTACATTTCAGTCTAAGTTTGGTATGTTAAGTTTCAGATTAGTTGTTATTACGGTTTCAGTATAGTTTAATTATAGTTTCAGTGTATTATAGCATTCGTTGAGCACTAGTGTGATATTAGTTATGAAACTGATGCTTCTGAGTACTGTTAATTTTATTTTATTTTTTTTAACTTGAATTGTTTCCATGGAGATACCCTCCTCATGCCTTTATGACAACGGAAGTCTTACCAGTGTGCATATCCTCTTCACTGGGCATTCTGTCACTTGGTATTAATAACTAACTAAAATGTATGCAACGTTTCATGCTTGTATGGCTCCACCAGGCTGTATGAAATGCATCGAAAGAAAGTCATGTCTCGGTTATTTTCATAGACCACGCAGTATATTTTTAGATCACTCTATAAAGCCTGGGTGGAATAGCTTGAGAGAGTATTGTGCTTGTCACTCTTAGAATATTTGATATGAATCCATTCACTGATATTACAATTCCATTATCTGCCTTCGGAGGGCAAAGCTGCCTCTCGGGTTATTCCTGTAAAGGTGCGAGCAGCAGTAAGGAAAGCACGTGACAGAGATGCTTCAGGACAAAGTTGGCCTCAACTGTTATATAAAATGGTTTGAGACCAAATAAAAATGCCTCTGATCTACAGGAAAGTACAGCTGTGTTAAATGGCTCCCTTCCAATAATGAAACACCACATTACAGTACAACAGGACTTTGCTAATGTACCTAAAGAATCCGAAGAAAACAGCTGCAAATAATCATCCGATTTTCTGTTACACCCAAATACGTCACTGTGCTCACTTGATTTTGAAGAGAAATCGATTTCTCAACCCTGTAAAATTCCCCCAAGGATTTGGAATCAAGTCTCCCCCTCTCTGTCATTTGATGGTTAAAACACACAAGTGTGTCTCTGCAGAAATCCCATGTCAGGATCACCACAAGGACCACTGGTCAACTTGCTTTTTGGCCGACAGCCTATCTTTCCAAATTTCACAGAAAATCCCTTTGTACGTTTTTGAGATATCCTGCTGACGGGCACGAAAACATAACCTCCTTGGCAGAGGAAACAAAAACATTCTGCCATCTAGTCCTGCCTTCTGCCAGAGGAGCCTCAGTATGGACATGAGCCAGATACTTTGAAACACAATATTATCTGTAACCATTTATGGTACAAAGAATGGAGAATTAACATAAGATCTATCGTCAGCAAAACACTTCTTGCACTGGTAAAACGCACTGTGGCAAGTTAGCCCAATCATCATACAAGAGGTAACTCCATGTATTTTATTGACAGAATCCAATAATCAAAATAACACGGCATACACAAACAGCAAAGAGCAAATAATGTCTACATGAAAGACCTGAAATGTAGGATTTTGTTCTCAACACTGCAACATGTCTGTAGGAAGTTCAAAAGCAAAAGCCGTCGTAAGATTAAATACTGAAGGTGAAGGAGATTGACACCTGGTTGGCTGCACTGATGGCCGACCTCTGTGCCAGGTTAAGTGCCACTGGACTGCAGCCAGGCTTAAATACTGGCCAAGCAGATGGTAGTGCCAGCCAGAGAGGAAGCATACACATATTTCTCCAAACCAAGCAGAGAGTCTGAGACAACCCATGGTGTTGCCACCTGTGCTACCGCGCTGCATAATTAAAGTATATCAACAACAGTCTTTGCCCATGACAATGACTCACTTTCCCAGCATCCCTCAAGCAGCACTCAGTGAGAGTGACATTTGTTATTAAGTGCAAAATGAGCGCAGATTGTTCTCTCTCTCTCTCTGTCCAAGTTGCTTTTGTTTGCTTTCCCTTTCCTTCTCCAGCCCCTTCAGTGCCTAACAACGAATTTTATAATTTCCATCTGTTTCCCATCTATATGTGTCTTGTCCTGCTGTGCTACCCCACCCCCAACACCCCCCCTCTTCCTCCTGGGAATGGGTAAAGAAGGTGTTGTTCAGCTTTTCCACAAAGTAAATTCTAACTTTCTTTCTGTCTACATATGACTGAACTGTGCATGTGAAGATCATAGGGTTCGATGTAGATGTAAGCCCACTTCAAACTTAGCAATGATTCATTCTTTCTCACACGCACTCACACGTTCTCTTTCCTGCCTCCCTCCCTTTTATCCTCCACTAAAATAAGCAGATAGGCTGTGGCTCATTGTGGTTATTTATTCCCCCATTCCTATTTCCAACATAAAGACTGAACAACTTGTTCAGTTTTTTCGAAATATCATTCAGAAGCGTTTGTATTCTGAAATGGAAAAAGGTTTCAGTGACGGCCAAGGACAAAATGAACAACGGAACATAAATGTTACAAGCCCACAATATCTACTCTCTGCTGTAAAGTCCGTCCGACAGCAGTGGCACTCAACCTTTTTGGGCTCACGACACCTGAAACGAAACAATGCCAGCTCATGACCTCCATCACAGGCTGAATGTGCAGAGTGCTGAACGGTTCAACCAAACAATTAGTTTCCCTTCTCAGGCTGTTTCATTTGAGTCATTATCACAGGAGGCCTAAAGGCAGTAAACCGTTCAGTATTTCACAAGAAAAAAAAGTAGAGGGAAAAAATATGAAACAAAAATAATTTGCTCTTTTCTTATCTCAGAAATCACTTTTTGACCCCACAGAATTACCTCAAAATCCCTCAGGATGGGAACAACTGTCCTTCTGTGGTGCTCTGTGTACTGAATAAAAATGCAGCCAAAATACCTTCTGAGAATACTTTAAGGCCCACTGGATGACTGTGTGATGGGTGGAAGACTGGGATGATGGATATCCACTGTGACGCACAGTGATTAAAGGATAGGCTCTACGTTTGTCAACCCAGGCTGTAGTAAAATGTTTATACCCATCATCCTTAACCGGACATAGCACAACCTGCCTCAGTGACAAGACATTTACGACTCTCCAACAGAGCACTGGTTTCAGTCTCAAAAAAACATTAGAAATGTCCCTTTTGAAAACACAAAACTGAGCAGCACAGACAGATACATCGTTAAATTGTCCACCACCAAAAATAGTTGCAAACGGTACTATATTGCGAGTTTTGCTTTGCATTTACACAAAACACATCACCTTGTGTACATCCACCACGTGTCAGCTAATGCTGCATTTACTTGAACTCGGAACTAGGAACTGCTGTCGTGTAATTTTCCATCTTGCAACAACATGATGCAGGATGTCAGATCGGAATAAATGAAAGCTCACCAGAAGATGAAACTGAATTTTCCTCCATGGGGAATACGAGAGAAAAGAGCAGTCATTTTTCTTGAGCTGACACCGTGGTCGCCATGATGTCACAGGTTGGATATTTTCAAGACAGAAAATCAAGGGTCTGAGGTCCCATGAATACAGCATTAGCCTAGTTAGCAGAACAACTGTGCGGATGTATGTAAGGCAATATATTATCATAAATGAATTAATAAAAATTCTTAGAATGCATCATCTGCAACCATTTTTGGGTGAGCGATTTTAATTTGTATCCGACTGGGCTGCGAGTTTCCTGTTTTCAAAAATGTCATTTCTAATGTTTTTTTAGGCCAAAGACCAGTGTCCCATCGGACTGTGTTGAAAGCTACCCAGAAGCTGCAGCTAAGTGGCAAGTTTCTTGTCACTAAAACTAGCAGTGAGGTTGTGTCATGTATAGTTATACATGATAAGTATCAACATTTTCAGTACTAAAAAATACCAAACCTACCCTTTAATATCTTGTTCATGTCCCCTCATTTTTGTAGTTGTTTGATTGGGTTTAACTTTTTCAATTCTAAGCGAAAAGGAAAATAGACAAGAAAAGAAAGAGACTGGGGATTATGTGTAGTACAATACAAATGACAAGTCAGGGAACTGACAATGGTAGCAGGCAGTCCAAAGAGCGTAATACCTTGATGTAGTGCTCCAGACGTGGGTAGACTCTTCTTACCCCTAGGAAGCTGGAAAAAAGCGTCCTATGGGGGAAGGAGGCAGTGACCACATGTGTCACTTCTGGAAAAGAGAAGATACTAAAGCCAGATTTCTCATAGCACTTCAGCAGCTCCTCACTGGGCTTGCTTTCTCCCTCGCTCAGGATACTGCCCACTACACAGCGACACCGCTGCCCCGACACCTAGAAAGACAGAGTCAGACAGACAGAGGAGAGAGAGACAGAGCAAAAGGAGCACAGAAAGAAACGTATGTTGATTCAGTTTAATATTGCAGATAACAGTTTTGCTTATATTTTCCTTTTGTTGAGCCCCCTCAGTACCATTAGTGTTAAATTGCCTTCCTACTACCTTATTATGTGTTCAGACTCTATTTTCTTATCACCATCCCTGACCCTCCCCTTTTTTCTCATTATAGTGATTCCAATCATCCAAATGATACAGAGCTTCCACTGTGAAAACTGCAAAGCTGACAGACTATCTATCACAATACTCTCTCCCCAATCCAAACCAGCTCCAAATGTTCACTGCAGCAATTAGATGCACAAAAACACAAGCTTTACACGTCCTCTTTACCCATGGTACTCAATCTCCCTGAAGAACAAGACAAAAATGCCTGAGCCTCCGAAAAAGACAATTTCTATCAACGGCATTTCCAAAATATCTGTCTCCACAGACAGATGAGTCATAAAGATTGGGGCGTGTTACGCAAGGCAATTTAATGAGTGGTGCATAGAAAAACAACAGAATGATATGCAAAAAAAAAAAAGAGATATCTTTTTTGATGTCAGACAGGTGACGATGTTAAAGAGAAATATTCTCATTAATCTGAGCACTAATTGGGGCATTTGGCAGCACAGCAATTATTGCTCCTTCCTTCATTCTGGGCACCCCAGCGCCCATTAAAAAAACGAAAAAAAGGGAGACACTTCATATAAATGAATACTCATGGGACACTCAAGACTTTCTCTGCACTGTGCTGAGCTGAGCAGCAAACCCCGATTTCTAACTGTAGTGTGCTCTCACATCCTCCCCTTAGCTTGTCTTCAGGGACAACGGGTCATATTGAGGGTTGCTTTTCCACACTGTGCTCCTTTATTGTTTTATTGTTCAGCTCTTTGGTAAATGAAAGCTCATGTTGTAAATAAGCAAGAATGGCAGGACGTGTTCATAAAGCTATCGATGCTCAAACACGGCCAAGGCCTCTGGGAATGCCTGCTTTCTCTTTCTTCCTCATCACTCAGGACTAACACAAAGGGTAGCAGTGTGGAGGTCACAGTGCAGTGCGGGGTAATTTTTCATGCCCAAGAGTCACACAACCATGCACACACAGACACACACATACATCCTGCAAGATATGGTCAGTCGTTTTAAGACATTACTGTTCTCTCAATTAAAAAAAAAAAAAAAAAAAAAGATTCTTGAGTTTTCCTAATGACGGTTTTTGACCGTTAAAGTGACATGCAAGTTTAGTAACACATGTGCCTCTATATATGCTTTAGCATAATTTAAATCTATATATTCTGGCACTCTGCTTTAGAAGACAGATCTTCTGCTTTTCGCCTCTCCATTCATGCGGTTGGAAATAATGGTTGATAATAGGTTGAAAATAATGCCAATCAAAAACATAGCTCTAACTAAAATATGAACAACTTACAAACAAGAATACAGTGGTCACACTTTTTTTTTTTTTTTTTACAGTGACCACCAAATTTTCAAAATAAAGATTTTTGAATGAAAAATTAGAGCTGGTGGTCCGTAAAACACAGAATTTAAATCTGGATCCACTTTCTCACTTAAACAGTTATACTGTGAAAATTGAGTGGTTTGCATAAAAAAAGTACAACCACCACTTCCTTATTTTATCCTCTTTTGAGTCACATTTGTTCATACTTTAGTAACAACTGCATTTTGTGAACGTAATAAACACGAATGGGGATGCAAAAAATGAAAGATCCGTGTTCTAAAGCGGAGATTCTGGTAAACCTGAGTGTCAGAATATAGACTTAAATTGAGCTCGAGAACATATACAGGCTAATTTGTTACTATACTTCTGTATCACTTTAAAAAGCATTGAGGGTTGACTAAAAACAATGAGGTGAGCACTGACTTCAGACTACATACATAAGAAGCTTGCGATGAGCAAATTTAGTGAGGGGATGCATGCTTCAACTGTCCATAAAATGCATTTTGATTTTTTTATGTCACTAATTAATTTAGGAGTGAAGCACCTCCCTAGTGACTTTATTGCTAAAAACAATTTGCATCAAATATGGCTACTATCTGGACCACTGAGCAAAATAATAGTGTGCTGACCCCTAAAACATGTGCCATGAAATCGGTATAGGTGATGACGATGAGCATATATTCTGGCTAGTTGCCCGTCAAATTCGAAGTGGTGTGCTAACAACCTATAACTGTGCAGGGAGGGCAGGATCACTGCAGCGAATATAATGATATGCAATATCATATAGCGTATGACATCACCTGATGACTTCTAGCAGCTTTCTGAGCAACTACCACCTACTTTCCTTGGGGGAGTGCTGGTAACACTTCTCCACACATTTTCAACTGCTCAGTGATGGAGGATGGTGCATTGAGCAAGCAGCTGGCATCACAAAACATTTTCAAAGCCTGGTTCCCAACACAAAAAGCAACTTTGTATTATTAAGAGTCTGCTGCACCATGGTATATTACCTCTTAAATAGACTTTCCTGTTCAATTTTCACTAACTCACATAATGTGACTTTACTGTTTCTGTGAATTACAGGCCCCTGGAGCTCAAGCGGACAGGTGGGCTGAGATGAGTGGAAGTACCAGGGACCTGTGAACAAACACTTATTCATTATGACAAAATAATGAATAAGTGTTTCGCTTAACACAGTTGAGTCTTGAATGTCAATGCCCTGCCCATTGACACTGGTCCCACCACACAGAACATTTGTCAAGTGTCATCACATAATAACGACCGTAACAACAAAGTAGAGACAACTGGATCTAATGGTATTTTCATAGGCATCCATGTACTATTTTAAAATAAAACTGGAATAATTTTTAAAAAAGGAAGGAAAGGTAAAATGTCAGCATGCGAATGTCACCACAGACACCAGCTTTGCAATGTTCAAGGTAACAGAAAATGCAGGGAGTTTTACTGGTGGGTGACAAGTGTAACGCTGATGTTTAGTGTTACCTTGAACAAAGGTTAAAAGTTGTGTACTAGGCTATAGACTTAACCGAATACTGCGAAATGCACGTTCTGCTTTTGGAAATATCATCACTTTCATTATGTAATACAGGACGTGTTGGATTTGGTACATCATCGCACAAATTTAACATTATGTGAGCAAATTCACAGAATATTAATCAACATCATTATAATTAAAAACTATGCGCCTTTTCTGTTTAGGACATTGAAATCTAGTGGCCCATGAAGGCTACTCGAAAGCTTAAGCTACTGGTCCAAAGTTCTGGATATATGCCTCCATACATACTGTGGATGTATGTTGACAAGAGCTATGCTGTTTTGGATAGTGCCATGCCTAATGCCCCATCTGTTAAATTTGAACCAAGAATATTCAAAGAAATAGTCTTTAAAGTCAGAAAGAGAAGGCACCATCCAGTCTGTAACGTTCAGCAAGTTATCCTAAGCTGAGCGGGACAGAAACGATTCCCAACACTGCTCCATGCACAGGTTTGTTTTCAGGTCAGCTATTCTCAGATTGGGCCAGGTTTTAGGAAGGTAAACAACTCAGTGGGCTGACTTGGGACCATCACTCTAGGCTATGGCGCTTCCCTATAGTTAACAAGTCTATTGTGGCTTGCCTTCTCTTCCTGTTCTGTATCCTTGATGCTGGAATAGATGCAGCGCAGGCAAATAAATTTTGACTGACTTTCTGACCATGGCATGAATACATGTAAAAGTCTCTTTTATTAATTCTATTTTCCCCCTGTTCCAAGTCTCTTTCTCAGCAGGTGTATGTAGTTGTTTATACAACAGGAGATGACAAACAGTCAAGCCGCTGAAAATCTGTTCCCTCCTCGCTTCTTTGATGCACATGGTGTCATCACTTACATCTTTCACAGTGAGGAGACATGAGCCACACCCAGTTTCCAGTAATCCTGGTACCAAAAGGCACTGGATCATGATTGGGGCTATGAAGGGGGGATTCACTAAAGGTAATCTTCATTATTTGTCCATAATCTCTAAGTGGGCCTGACATCCACTCAGTACTGATTGTCACACCACAGGATAACATGATGTACCGCAGGATAACATGAAACATTTTGTTAAATGCTCAAAGAATGACAGTTACTCTTGATGGACAGTAAATATCTCATCAATGAGTTTGTTATATTATTGTTAAAACGACCAAATACATTTTGGAATGACTGGTCACGACAATATTTTTGTTATTTTTAATTTTGGGGTATGCACAGGGGGAATTCTGTGCAAAGCGGATTTATTAATCATGCCAGAGTTCCAAGTAGGGAGTCCAGAACAAAAAGCCACATCGCACAGCATGACCCGGTGTCCACACTGTTTGTTTTGCCTCTCCTCGGTTTTCAGGATACCTGTCATAGTGTGCTGCCTTTTGATGTTCCTTCTGTATACTGACAGCTCATGTAGAGCTACAAAGTTCATTCATTCAACTTAGGGAGACACTTCTTGGAAACCTCTTTTGAGGGTCTGTTAAATTGGCTTTGGTGCGCGAATATAATGAAAGACATATCTTCACCAGCATACGGAGCATTTTCCATCTCCGATCAAGTTCAGTGAGGCTTGTATTGCAGACGTTCCACGAAGACTTTCCAAAAGGGTAAGTATAGGAAGGATTTTTTTTCTGTTTCATCCGTCACCACAAAGACTCCCAGTTGAGCTGACGTAGCCTGACCTGTCAAACCTCCGGCTGCCATTTCCACAGCTTTTGGTGTATGACTATTACTCAAACATGCACTCCCCGGAGATGAGAAGACAGATGTGTCATTTCATCTCCTCCACATTTCCACTTGTTGTCGCTAAGTTTTTCATTTTGACAACTTATGTCACAGGGACCGTAAACACTGACCCCGCTCGCTCAAGTGCAGATAGTTTCCTGACAAACTTGATGTTCACATCCTATCTGATTCACCCCGGTACCTCCTGTTCTCTGATGCTAGTGAGAGCGGGAGGCAGAGGGGGAGAGGGAGGGCTGGAGAGCAGAGGAGGAGTGGGCACATTAGGTGAGAGAAACCCCCAGCCTTTGAAACTGTAAAGAGCCTGTGGAGGAGGAGGGTTTAGTGAGCAGGGCCAAGAATATGTGTTAGCTGTTCGAAGGAAAAGGCAGAGCAGCTCCAGCCCTGTATCCATGGCAACCAACTCAGGACCAACTCCAGTCCTTGTTGAGATCTTTTGTTTCTCTAGAGGAAGTGATTAAAACGAGAAATCTGAGGACAGAGGATGATGCTAGCCACACTGACACTTATCCTCTGACAGTTGTGCTTTTGAAAATCCTTCTCAATACAAATATCAATGGACATCGCCTCACTATTTAGACACCAAAACACCAGTTCCTTCATCTAAGAGCACTCTCTGGGGCTTCTGTCTTGGGGACTGGATGGCATCCTGAGGCTTGGACACTAATGAGCTGAGATCATTACGCCAATTATTTTAACTTAGATCAGGACTTGGCTGTGACTGTACAGAAGAACTAGGACCCACGGCTAGCCTAATTGCAGGCTTGGGAAAAAGAGGATGGGCGCGTAACAAAAGGGTTTTGAAGCAGAGCTGGGAAGAGTTCATCACTGAACGCTGGTTACATTCCATCAGGTTGTTATGCACCAGGCTTAAGCAGGGCCACCATGGACAATGCTATTGAAGACCAGCTCTGAGTGCCTTACGAATTAGCATATTTCAGAAATTGTGAATTATTGTAAGCAGCTGTATTTTATCATAGCGGGTCATACAGTATTGTCTCTGATAGGTAAAATTATGCCTTTAAACTAGATGCGCATAGTTTGTTGCAGAGATGGCAGTCAGTTTAAGAGTCTGTTTTAGGGATGTCACAAAAATTCTAGTAGGCTACCTAGTTTATAACACATTTTTAAAAATGACACTCAAACTAGTATTTGATATATATGCAAATAAATATAAGTAATGTATTTAAATACTTGAGACAGTTAAAGGTACAGTGATGCTTACTGAACTGTAAATCTAAATAAGAGTACATATTAACACCACTAGATTTATTGTATTTACTGACATTTCATATACTTTCTCTAACATAAAATGACTGTTTTAAAGTTTTCTACTTTAACAGGCAAATATTGCACTTGTAACTCTGTGTTCTTATGTATGCTTAAATACTGGAAACACATGAAGTTGTTGATGTTCATACAAAGTTTTTAAATAACTGAGTCTGCACTGAGCAGGATTTCTGTTTTTGCTGTGGTATCAAATCAGAGATTAATAATTGTGGAATTGCATTGTTATTTTTATCGACTATCAAAATCCTGCTATCATGACATCCCTTGTCTGGAGTAAATAATGGCTCATTTACTCTACTGGATGCTTGTCTCTAAAGTGCAAATATTTCTGCTGCCCACTTTCTACCCATGCCAGCTGAACCTCGACACCTCTACAGCGATGCAGCTTTTCCCTTTCCCCATGTGCCTCTCCCATTTCATTTTCTTCTTGTTTGTTGGGATTAAGCCAAGACAGCTATGGGGGGAAAAAAAACAACCCATGCTGGACCCCCTTTAACATGTGGGAAACTGCACTACATGATTTTGGAGACCCCAGAAATGGCACAGTATTAGAAATTGGAAAGGCAGATCAAACAAAAGGAGATTTGTTCCTGTTGCTGGCTCGTAACAAGATTTGTGACTGAGGGGTCCACACGGCGAGCAGATGGGGATTTTAAGAAAACACCTCACAGAGAGACTGATCATGTTTTCAGTGGCAAGGGTGGGGCACCAGAGCTGGGATAACAAATGGATTCAGTGACATTCACACAGGAAGGACAGTGCTGGAAGCTCGCCAGTGACCCTTGACCTGCTTGTGCTTTACTTTGGGAATACATCTCCAGAGCTTAATGAGCAACCTCATAATTCACATGGACAGTGTCCCCAGACATCTAGATTCAGAAAACACACCACACCCTCTCCAGATGTGCCATGATACTGCCCAAGGGAAAACCACAGTTAAAACAACCACTGACAAAAGACCCAAGAATACAGTGTCAATGAAGAGACAGAGTTATCTAGGGCTATATGAAATATCATACCACCTACCATTCACTGTGATTAAAAAAAAAAAAAAAAAAAAAATCAGAATTAAAACAAAAATGTAAATAATAATAATAATAATGATGATGATAATGATACTAGTAATAATAATAATAATAATAATAATAATAATATGCTGTGATCAAGTTAGACTCTTTCTGATTGCATAGCGTTATCGCCATCTAGCGGTCAAGTGTATGTACTACATCAAGAGCTAGGTCAAAACGCGCATCAAAATGCTGACAGAATAGACAAATATGACAAAACTACAACTGAGAGGGGGGTGTGCCATGGTTGTTTACCTTTTCAGGATCATCATAAAACACCCCAATGCATGAAAGCTGGGGTCCCACACTGCGGCACTCCTTAAAAAGTTGTCCGCAGTTTCTGTGTGCCTCCTCTTTGAACTTGTAGGCGAATGTAATGTTCTTGACGGGAGGGGACCCAGTCTGTATGTTAATCTCTGAAAGGAGTCCCGAGTACAGAATAAAGCCAGCTATTGTCAGGACACTCAGCAGCAGGCCAATTACACACAGACACACCAAATCTGGCATGACTGGCTTACTGAGTGACTGGCTTGATCACGCTGGCTAGCGAGCTTCCTCCTGATTTAATAGCATTACCGTAAAAGTCAAAACTGATGTTAATTAAAAAGGTACTTGCTTCCTCAGCTGAATTGTTTTGACTTAAATTTTATTAACTAACGATGCCAAACCAACGAGGTTTCATTATTTCACTACTGAAGTTTATACTGCGAGCACTTTACCACCACTTCCTGGAAGATACCATTTTTGCCGGCCAACGGGTGGCATTGGCACTTTAAACAGTAGCCTAGGTAACACTTTATTGAAAAGGATATTCATAATACTGACATAATAACGCCGTTATACACCAAACACGAGCGTTATCACGAAAATGAATGGATATTTGTGACGGCTGTTGTTAACTGTCATTCTGTCAATCACGTCGCTTTCCCTGCAAAGTTGTCTGCAAGTTGAAGTGTCACTCGATATCATAACGGCAAAAGGAAACTAAACACCTATCGTTTTGTCCTGGCTTTTATTTTGGAGTAACATTATAGCCTTAGTTTTCCAGTTTAATCATTGGTCTTCAAAATTATTTTTTATCCTTATGTGTATTTTATTGCCTTCTATTTCCTTTTTAGATTTTTATTGTTGTAATGCATGTTTGTATTAAAGGTGCTATATAAATACATTTGAGTTGAGTTTCGAGGAGACGCTCAAAAGTTTGTCACTGCCATTCAAGCCGTAACATTCTTTAAATATTGATTTTTTTGAAGAGTCTGACTTTAAATGAAAAGCTGTAACGTTTGTCATTGTTGATATTCAAGCCGTAACATTCTTGGAAAAAAATGTTTTTTCGAGCAAGACATGGGAGAAATGGATGTTAGATTTAACTCCGTTAGAAAGTGGGCGTTAACGCCGTGCGCCTCGGTCCGCCTCCACAGTCAGGGTTCAGGGTTGGACTTGAGTGCTTCCTGGTGCAGCTCAGGTAGAAGAAAGACAAACACAAGTTACAGCTCAACTCAAAGTTGTGGGCGAAATTCAGCTCGCATTCAGCTCTCACTCATCACGCAATGGCTGGGAGCGTGAAGAGGTTTTACGACCTGTCCGCCAGGCTCCTTTGTGGAGAGACCCTGAGCTTCTCCTCTCTGCAGGGGAAGGTGGTGCTCATCGAGAACGTGGCGTCACTCTGAGGAACCACCACCAGGGACTACACTCAGATGAACGAGCTCTACTCCCGCTACTCCGCACAGGGGCTTGTCATCCTGGGTGTGCCCTGCAACCAGTTTGGACATCAGGTAACAGTGAATACATGAGACTCAAGAATGTGCAGTGTATATTGGTGGCATGCCTGATAAGCATGTGGCAACAGTCATACTGGTTATCCTTAAGGTCACAGTATGCAGAAATACACCATTTAAGATAACATATTTGTTCTGCATACAAAAAACCGTATGGTTTGTGTCTCAAACTGCATGGGATTGGCATAAGGTGGGCATGTCTGCAAAGGGGAGACCCGTGGGTGCCCATAGAGTCCATTTTTATTCAGATATCTGGAGGTCAGAGGTCAAGAGACCTTTTGAATATGGCCATGCCATATTCTCCCTCGTTTGAATTTGCCTCCTTACCAACAACGTAGCACAATATGCTTTGTACCAACGGATTATTTAGGTTGTCTAGTTTCATGTGATACCAGTACCTTCACTTTTAATTGATTCTGTGGTCATAAAAAAAGATTTTTAAAAAAGAGAATCACAGTATTTAGGTTAATCATTTTTCCCCCATCCCAAGTTGATAGGCTATGTTAGTTGTGTATTGAGCAGTTTGGGTCTAATGCTTGGCAAAAGAGCAGATTTTCAAGCCGGCTTTTGAGGTTTTGAGGAAAAAAAGGCCAAACTGTTAACGCACAACTTAAATTTGATGTTTGTAAATGTACACCTCCTGCAGGCTCTTGGCTGTTTAATGCATTTCACTGCCTCTGTTAACTGACTGATTTCTTGGACAACAGGAGAACTGCAAGAATGATGAAATCTTGAAGTCTCTGAAGTATATCCGTCCAGGCAATGGCTTTGAACCCAAGTTCCAACTGCTTGAAAAGGTGGATGTCAACGGAAAAGATGCCCACCCCTTGTTTGTTTATCTGAAGGAGAAGCTGCCCTTCCCCTCTGACGATGCCATGGCACTCATGAGCGATCCCAAATTCATCGTTTGGAGTCCCGTCAGCAGGAACGACGTCTCCTGGAACTTTGAGAAGTTCCTGGTCAGTCCTGATGGGGAGCCTTTCAAACGCTACAGCAGAAAGTTCCTCACCAGCGACATCGAGGCCGATATTAAAGAGCTGCTCAAGAGGGTCAAATCCTAAAACACCACCCTGAGTGGCACTAAAAGATAAGAGTGTTAATCACTAGTCACACATTTGCTTTGGGCACTTAATAGTATTTTCTTTATTCTGTGTTATCACCAAAATCCATTCTACATCACACCCAAAATTTCAGCCAGGATATTCACTGTGGTACACTGTGGCTGCTCAGCATGTTTACTAAATGAAGACACTCCTTGAAACCTTTTTGTGTGGGAGTTTCTGATAAAGACGTAAAAGCCTGAACCGAACACTGTGTATTACTGATGATTACAAATACTTTGATAGGGCAAACTGCAAGAGAATAAATACATTATATAAGAAATGTAATGTCTTTGTCTTTTGTTTAAATGGTATGATAGACATTCAGTAAATACCGATGTTAATGTTTTTGACACACCATGCAATATTGTTTTGCTAAATAAGATACACAAGACTGTCCATATCAGAAAATGACTCCACAAAATAATGCTCAAGTAACTGGAATATTCAGTTGTACCTGAGAGTTTAACAAAAACAAATTCACACAATATGAATCACGATTTGTTTTTAAATTGTGAACATGACAAACTATAGCATATCTATAATCAACAAACTCACTGGAGATAAGGCTACTACACAGAGCTATTCAAGATTATGCAAGTTGTGCATTCAGCTAGATGATGACTAATACTCTTGCCTTGCCAAGGCAGATGCTCACTCTTTTAGCTAGACAATATATATTCTCCTCTTGGTATTTTTAAATCTGGCATGTGAAGATGCACAAACTCTAGTGTCACAAATCTCCTCAGATTTTCTATTTTGTTTTGCCTTATTTTGTTATGTCTGTATAGGCCTATCATAAACCTATACAGTGTTTTGTGATTTACAGCATCCAGTGCAGACCTCAAATTAATAATTTGCCCAAAATTGTCCAAATACTAGTGTTTCCACACTAACCTTGAACTCTGAGGGAGTGTTTTGAACAAGGGATTTAATTTTTTCTTAGGTAAGAACATCTTCTGTGTGTCTTGATTATTGCCTTTCATAAAGGAAATACAGTATCTACACTGTCAGATATCAACAATTTGTGATGATAAATACATCTCAGGAGTTACTTGTGATTAGGTGCTGTTATTTACATTTTATGGTACAGCATACCCATTTTTTTAACCAGCCCAGCTATATATATGTCAACAGATTTATTAAATTTAAGGCTGCTTTTAGACAGACACATTCAGGGACAGACTGGACAATCCAGAAATGAGAAAAATGACATGAACATTTCGATTGATTAGGACTTACAGCAAGTAGCCTATAATGTACGGAGTATAGATAATTAATTGGTGTGTCAGTTAGTTATGTAGTATAGGCCTAGTTGTAATAGTAATCTTAGCTAAAATGCTAATTTTAAGCGTATGCTTTTTGGCAACCGGTCTACTTCTGCTAGACTGCATTTACTGACCAGATGTTGACTCTTTTGTTGAACCTTAAACATTTGATGAAAGAAACTCAAAGGCAATTAAACATACCTATTCAATAATTTAAGAAACCCCTCTAAGTTGGTCAAAACGTTCAAGTCATATCAAACATCGTCGCTAAGCTGCGATACTTCTGACCAGAAATTCAACTTGAACCAGTCCGGAGGCGCATCACAAACTTTCTTGAATTGCTGCCTGGCCATGCTCACTACAGGTGGCGTAACTTGCAAGAAATTTGTGCATATTTTCTCCTAACACGGTGATCTTGGTCCAGTAAAGATGTACGTGTTACCATAATCTATGTGTATTAATCACTGTTGACAGTTCACGTCAAATTGTCCCTGAGCGTCGCTGCCAGCCGCTCCGAGCCCGTCTCCGTCCAGCTTCCTGTTTCTGCCAAACTCAACAACCAACATGGCCGGCCAGGAGGATCCAGTGCAGAGAGAGATTCACCAAGACTGGGCGAATCGAGAGTACATTGAAGTCATCACAAGCAGCATCAAGAAAATCGCCGACTTCCTGAACTCGTTTGGTAAGAATCCACCTCGGAGCCTTGACACCTTGTAGACAGTGCTGGTGTAAATATCGCTGTCGATGTGGAGCTAGCTGTCCTGTTGTTGTAAGCTAGCCCGCTAACGTTAGCTGATGTTGATGTCTGCGGCCACTCCCAGCTAGCAAGCCTTTAGCTTACTGAGCTCTGTGACATTGTTATTCCGTCCATGTGGGATCAGCATATCATGTTATTGTTGTGTTATTTCGTTAAATTATCCAATTGCTTATTTTATGACCAATAAACATGTAAAATAGCTCTAAATATAGAATCAGTTTTGAAGCGTTACATATGAGTTGCTAATGCAGCTAACGGCTAAAGGCCTGACGTTATTACGGTGAGCCCGTAGAATAACGATATGTAAACATACTGTGCAAGTCCTGTGCTTTTACTGTAGTCACATCTTTTAAATGAGATATCATAGAAAACTTTGTCAATGTCGGTTTGTAACCTCTCTCTTGAATTTTGTCGTTAATAGCAGCACCACAGTTTAGACCTCCTGTTACGTTCAAATTCACTAGCATCAATTGGGGTCAGATTAACCATAGCAATTTAAACCCCTGGAAAATTATTTAAAACTTGTTATCCAAGTTTATCTGTCGGGTACTTTATATTTTTTGCCAGATAATCCTCAAAAAAAAAAAAAAAAACTCCATCACTCAACCCACCTGATACATCAAACGTCTTGTGGGAATCATGTTTTTCCTCCCAAATGTCACATTAACTGGACACACCACTACAGGTATAGTAATGATAAGTGAGGGAAGTGTTCTGAAGATTTTAAATGGCATGTTATAGTTCCTCAGTGTCATGAAAAACAACTTTCTGCTAAGACAAATTTGTGTAAAATGTTGATTTATACAGCTTAAAAAAAAAAAAAAAAAAAAAAAAACCTCAGTCCAGTTGACTCCCAGATATACTGATGCATACAAATATACATGCATACACAGAAAACATCATCATGCTAATTTCATTTTTACCCACTTGTCCCCATTAGATTAGCAAAAGTCATGGAATATGAAGTAAAAAATATGTTTAGCATCTATTTAGAGGCATTAATGGGGTCAAATTGAGCCCAAAGATAATTGGAGGGTTACAAATGATCATCATTGTACCAGTTACATCTGATTTAATGACCTTTATTTTGTTGCAATCACAGATATGTCGTGTCGATCCCGCTTAGCCACCCTGAATGAGAAACTGACAGCATTAGAGAGGAGGATTGAATATATCGAAGCCAGAGTAAGTATAATAATTGAGTTTATTGGTCCTCTTTTACACATGGATGTTTCAAAGTAACTAATAATCATTTCTCTCAACATGAATATTCATCTGTCTGTCAATGCAGGTGACAAAAGGAGAAACTTTGACCTAGAACTCACCATGGAAACTCACAGCATCATGAAGCCACCTGCCTACCCCCCTGAAATATTGGATTATGTGTGATGGATCTCACCCTTCTTTTTTGGGACCATGTGGATGATTTTGATATTTTATGGCTGAGATTTTTTTTTTCCTGTGTGTGTGCGTGTGTGTGTATGTGTGTGTTATCTGATCCCATGACACAGTTCTATAGAAGAACCTCTGTCTTTCTCCAGTGTCACTGACTCAAACATCACCACTGTTACAAAAAAAATTCATATTCCTAGTTGGTTTGAAAATAGTTTTGTGCAGCTCAAATATGGATTCGGCATCAGCACAACTTATTGGCCATCTGTGTTGTCGACAGTGTCATTACCAACAAAGAGTAATAATGGAGGGGTAACATTCCTGTGTGCCAAGTTGAACAAGTAACTTTGTGTATTCGTCTTTATTAAGGACCTGCTTGTACAGTAAAACTGTTTGGTGATGATGTTTCAAGATTTAAATACTGTAATAAAGGGAAAATAACAACCATGTTTCATTTTGTTACATTATGCCAGATCACATGTGATGATATTTCACAATCCCTTGACCTACATACATAAGCACATTCATTTCTAATAGATAAAAAATGAAAAGGCTTGTCTAGATGAATTTTGGGGGTATTTGGGTCTTAATAATTGGCTTGACCAAATATGTTTACACTCCAAATATGTTTACTTTGATGATAGACTAATAGACCAGACAAACAAAAACTGTTTCCAATAAATCAAATAAAATAACACCCACTAGTGGCTCATGCAAAATCAAATTAAAGTAGACCTAGGTTTGAAAAAAAAAAAGAAAAAGATTTTCAGATCGCACAGGGACTACATCCAAATATGAAATACCTAATAATGTGAAACATAAAAAAAAAAAAATTGTCATTTGCACTTGTGTCATTCCTATATTAAATTTTTGCTGCTCCCCCCCTCTCTTTCTGTGTGTGTGTGTGTGCGCGCATATATATATATAGAGAGAGATGTAGATATGCACGCACTATGGTTTCATCTTGCACTTCTTCTGGGAGTATTTCATGTGGTGCAACTTCTGTTTTATCCAAAAAAGGAAGAAGTAAAATTAAAATATTTCGGTTTTTAGCACCAAAGCTACCCATCATGCACCCGAGCATACACCATTGCATCTTGGGACAAAGAAGGGGCCGTCCTTGCAGTGTTTTGAGCGAGTCCTTGAATCTGAGATGAGAGTATTTGGTCAAAATCTAACCAACAGTACTTTGAAAAACCATTAGTGGGTAATACGCGTCTCGACTAACGACACTGGTGAGTTAATGTGCGTTCAAACAGTGAATTGAGACAGTTTTGGCCGCACGGATGGCGGTGGTTTCAGTTAACGTCATGGCTGCTGGCTGGACCGGGTCCATAATAGCGCAGCTGTCGCGTTCAAGCGGCTTGTTTTGCGCTGCGTCACCCAGTAAACTGTACTGTAGCGTCCATGAAAATGCTCTGTATTTGACACTTTGCATATGTTGTGTGAAACAGAGGTAAGGTTTTTGTATTGACACAGAACCCTTGTTTCTTTTCAAAAGGTCGTGTGAGTTCCGCAGCCGGTTGGAAATGGGAGCTGATAAGCGGTGAGTTGGGAAGGAAATGAACACACTACGGAGAAAATCTCTCAAATGGACTTGTGTATGGCGTTGTCTCCAATATAAGCTAAAGTCACATATCATACCCAAACCTTGATGATCGAGAATGATGCAGCCAGTTGTTAAGTAAAAAAAAATAATAAAGTAACATAGTGAGTTTGGCAAAGGAAATGCAGCTTTACCTGCCCATATCATAAACTGGTAAAAGTGGCCAATGAGAAGTGCTTGGGATACTGTTGTTGTTGTTGTTGAGCTGATGTTCTTATTTTGGAAACCATTTAAAAACAAGTGGTGGACAAACAAAAAAAACCATTGTCACAGACTGAGAGAAAATGCAGCACAGCCATGTGCTGCATTTTACAGTTTTAATCAAAACTTTGGCATTATAATGGTAGTTGTTGCTCCTACAACAAGGGGAGAGGTCAGTGTAATCCAGACTGTCCAGTGTCGCTGAGACATTGTTTTGGTGGATTTCATGATAGTTATTTGATCAAATGATGTTGGGAAGGATACCATGACTATGTGAACTAGCTATTATGGTGCAGTTTTGGTTTACCCTTTTGTTCAACATCTCTCTGAATAGGATTAGCCGCACCGAGCGCAGTGGCAGATATGGCTCTGACCAGTCCCGCGATGAGTCAGAATGGCGTGAGAGGCGGGACAGGGACCAGGAACGGGATCACAGCACGCGCCGTTGGAGCGACGACAGACGCAACGACCGCTATGAAGGAGATCGCCGAGGACCCCGAGACAGTCCAGAGGTAGGGATTCAGGATCTCGTGGCGTTGTGAACTTTTATTTCTGTATTATCTCGTTGTGTTTACATCAACGCTTCACTGAAACACTGATTTATCTGTCTTCAGAGAGAGCGGAAGCGACGCAACAGTGATAGATCAGAAGATGGTTATCACTCTGATGGAGACTATCCAGAGCAGGATTACAGAAGGGAGGCAGGGGAGGAGAAGAAGAGCAAGACCATCATGCTCTGGGGGTTGTCTGCTCACGTCACTGAGGAGGATGTAAGTCCTTAGTTCGGTTCTGCAGATATACAACCACCAACTTTTTAGTTTCGATGTGTGAGCCAGACACACATTCTTGTCATGAGGTAACCTGAATCACACTGAACCAGATCAAGTTTGTGTATAAGAATATTGAATGTGGCACCCACGTAAATGATTATGGGGATCTACTTTTTTTTTTTTTTTTTTTTTTTTTTTTAGATTCGTGCTGCCATTGATGAGCTGGAGGGCCCCCAGCCAGTGGATGTCAGGCTGATGAAGAAGAAAACAGGTGAGAGCCAGATGTGCCATGGAGCCCTGCCTTCCCCCAGTCTTTGACCATAGGGCCAATCTGCTTCCATTCAGACCCGTTTTGCCATAGCAGCTTAGGACAATAGTTTTTGTGACAAATTTCTCAAAAAAGAAAGAGATAGAGACTTAACGTTTTAATTCAAAGTGGATCTATAAGGTAAGTACAAACAGCAGTAGCATTTTTGTCGGAGAGTGTCAAATGCCAGAGACACACTTTGTTGAGTGTGTTTCAAAACAGTGGCAGTCAAAAGGATTTCTTGCTATGGTAAAACTCCTAAGGAATGGCCTATTGTTGACGCAACAGGGCCTGGGTCTTGAAGCAGTTTGTGACAGAGTTTGAATAATATGCCCATGGACTCTGACTAACACGCCTCCCGTCTATATTTGAATGCTGTCTCTAGGTATAAGCCGTGGTTTCGCCTTCGTGGACTTTTATCACTTGCAAGATGCTACCCGATGGATGGAGACCAATCAGGTTGCTTCACAATCGCCAAGTCTAGTTTTTATCTTGGGGATCTTGAAAAATAACCAAAAAGGCAACCAAAATGCATTGGATTGCAGTGTGGAAATTGAACAGATCTGTTTGAAAAACACATGGATTGCATTCCATAGAGCAATAAGATACAGTCTGAAGGATTATAGTATTATTTACATTCATGATTTGTTTAAGTTTTGGTGTTGCTTTTCACTTTTTGGCGCATATACCCAGTAGTCTGTAGTCTTTAATGGAAGTAGCATCAAACCTGCAGATATGACTCGTACTGTGATGTCAGCTCCCTACGGAATCTGCACGCTATTCAGCCAGGAACATTTTTATCTTTAACATAAATATGACTGATGAAGGAATTATCAATGACATTTCAGAGTTGAATGTAAACTTAAATTACTTTTATCATCTTTTCTTTTCCATTTTTTTTTATATGACCCCTAGTTAGAGGGGCTTATTTCTGTGTTTTGTTTGGCTTTAAATTTGTCTTCTTAGAAAATCACTTTCCCCTCTGACATTTGTTGTGGGAATCCCATCCCTGGTTTTACAGAAGGCAGTCAAAATTGTCTGTTAGGGTCTCATTGTACACTCTGCTCCAGCTCAGTCTGGGCACTCGGGTCCCAAACACCTTAAAAATCGTCTGTACATCATGCTCACATATACATGTGCCTGTCTTTAACAGAAAGGCTATCTGTGGGGGGTCCCTCTCCCCTTTCTCTCCCTTCCAACACTGCTTGCTCTATTGATGAGAACAGCGCTAGCCACGAAAACTTGAGTGATTTTTATCCTCCTTTTGCAGAAACGTCTGACCATCCATGGCAAAAGCGTGGACATGCACTACAGCCACCCCCGAAACAAGTATGAAGACTGGCTGTGCAACACTGTAAGTTAATGATCTAGCTTGATTTCATGGCCTCATTATCCACACAATGATTCTTCAGAAATCCCCTCAAATGCTAGGCCTCTCAGCTACTACTGTATGCTGTCCTGTTAGCGTAATTTGTCATGCATCTACATTTGGACAATGAGTGGTATAGGTTGAGTTTTTATCATAGGTAAGTACGGTATGCTGCACCAATGTTGATTGCGTGTTCTCTGAGGCAGCGCTGTTCAGGGCCTTAGTAGCTGTATAATCAATAAAAATGATGTAAACGGTTGCTTGCAGTGTGGCCTGTACAATTTCCGGAGGAGGCTGAAGTGCTTCAGGTGTGGAGCAGCTAAAGCTGGTAAGTAGTTCATCAACCAAGAGGCCACTGACTGCAGACATCCGGACAGCCTGAGACACAGTGCTGGGATGCAGCACACAAGTTTGTGATTTTGGAAGTTGTGGAGGCCTATAGTCAACCAATTGATATGCCCTCTTCATTGCCACTGTGATAGAACTGGGTGAAGAGTGTAGATAGGAAACAGCATGCATCTTTTTTTTTCTTGATAACCTGAGGACAAAACATAATTCGTAATTGGCTGTTTAAAGTAGACCGTGTCAGCTAAATACTCGTGAGTCCTTTTTAGCCCATGGTTTTGATAGTTGGTACTTGGTTTCCAGTTCTTGCATCATCACACAGTTCTGAAGGTTATGTTAATGCATCCCTTACTCTCTGTCATTCTCTCAACAGAGAGCGAGGCCAGCAGTACCACTGGAGTCACAGAAACTCATCCCAGTGCAGATTTCTACGGTGACAGTAAGGACTTTATTATGGACTTCATTCACCACTGTATTTGGAAAAAATATGCATAAAAGATCATAAGCAAAGGTAGTTTGGTCTTTAATGAGCTTAATGGGCTTGTCCTGTCCTTTGCAGCGATCATCTTGAGGAACATTGCCCCCCTGACCACAGTCGAGGCCATCATGGCAGTCCTGGCACCATATGCCAATCTCTCTTCTAACAACATTCGCCTTATCAAGGATAAGCAGACAGGCCAGAACAGAGGCTTTGCCTTTGTGCAGCTGTCCTCCCCTCTGGTACGAAATAGTTTTTGAACTACTTCCCCACAAATGTCATGATTTATTGTTAATCAGCAGCCAACACCTGTACTAATCTCTCAGTGGTCTCTGGTTAATATTCTGATAACCCTTTCAAGCTCTCTTTAACTTATCTCTTTGAAATGTCCATCATACTTTTTGCATGTCACTATTTGAGATTCACTTCTTTGTCGTCAATGTCTCCCTCTCTCTCAATTTTCACAGGAGGCTTCTCAGCTGTTAACCATCCTACAGGGGCTACAGCCTCCCCTAAAACTAGATGGAAAAACTATTGGAGTGGATTACGCTAAGAGTGCCAGGAAGTGAGTGTTGCCTTGTGGCTTTGTTTTCTGGTCTAGGACAGTTTTAGCCTGACAGCAGAAGTGAATCTCAAGTGTTCCCGCTAGCGTATTTGTGAAGGGTGGTAAATTGTAGAAATACTGGTTAAGTGTAGTTTTGCTCATTATTTTTGCTGGATGAGGTAGAATGCTGAACAGGCAAACTATCTTTGGTTGAGCATTAGCATTACAAACATCAAGCAATGTGTCATTAATTGCAAAGTTGCAGAGAATGTGGAAAGACTGCTGTACAAGCAGCATCAGTGTGTGTTTGTTTTTGTGAGTAGACATAAACCTTGAAGGAAGTAAAATTTAAATAAGCACACTTCTAATCTCTAAGCAAATAAAAGCCAACACAACAAATACAAAACTCTATTATCTTCCTTTTGACTCTTTAGGGACCTTTTGCTGCCTGATGGGAATCGTGTCAGCGCTTTCTCTGTTGCCAGCACTGCCATTGCTGCAGCTCAGTGGTCCTCAAGTCAGGTAGGTTCAGTCCCTCTCACCAGCCTTTTTTGTGTTCAGTATCCATGTAATAGACTATTAATGCTCTCTTGTACTTTCCAGCCACAACAGGGCTCAGAGGGAGTGTCAGAGTACAGCTACCTGCAAGAGGGCTACACCCCATCAACACAAGTAAGTCAGTGCCTGAGATGTGTTTTAATGCCGTCTGTTAATGTAATCATCCCAAAAGATACACGGACACAATTAGGATAGGTGACATGTGTTTGGTGCCAGTTGTTGAGGGAATCTGCTGCCAGTCAAGCTTGTTAATAAGCAGCTGGAGCATCTTTGGGTTGTCTATTGTGTCAGCATGAATTTAAATCTCAGTTCTCTAGTTTCTCTCTTTGGGAAACACTCACTCATGTCTTAAATAAACGTTATAATATTCCAGGTTTATACAAAAATGTCACATTTTAAAATACACTTCATTTGATTTCATACATACAATTCCTTCAGAGTAGCGGTTTTACTGTGTGGTTTGTGCTCATAGGACTACCATACGTACTACCAGCAAGGAGCAGGAACCAACACATCCCAGGGCAATGGAATTCTAGGAGGTAAGACATACTGAAACCACTGATAAAGACTATTGGCAGAGTTACTGAACACTAATAATATATGGATTTTTAATTTAAAAAAAAATCTTACAGAACTTTGCAAACATAACTATGAAGAGCATGTGGACATTGGTTTGAAATGCAGAAAAATACATTTGGAGAGCACAGTAATGCTATGAGTTTATGTACAATGTTGGCTTATACTATTATGGCACTTACATTTCAGCAGCCTGTGTGTTGTGGTCATACCTGTGTGTACAGAAAACATCTGTTCTTAAATCAGATCCTCTTTTGACCTCTCAAACAGAAAATTCATCTAATTCATATATGGTGAAATAGTCTCTTCTGCTCAGTCGGCAGTACATATTTTTTTTTAGCAATGATACACAAGCTAGATGGAGACCTCTTGGGGAAGAAGCAGCATTAAAGTAGATGAAACATACTTTTACAAGCAACAGACAGACAGTAGTGCTCTGCATCATATTCTCAATCAGGTATGCATCTGACCTGCTTTGCTCAGCAACTTCTAGTATTGTCAAAATTGTCATAGACTTTGCTTTTCCTCTTTAAGCGGCCCCAGGTGTAAAGATTGTTCCAACTGCAGCTGGAGTTGTAATCTCACAGAGTGCGCAAGTCTACCAGCCCCACATAATTGCTCAGCCTGCCATCCAGGTTAACACCATATTGTTTATACCTTTAGTGCTGTTACTATTTCCCATGATTAAAGTATGTATATTAATTTACAAACTATCCCAGTATAACCATGACATGAATTGCAGGCATTGCCAGTTACCCAACAAATTGATGCCAAACCCCCAACTGGACCCCAGTCAAGTGCTACAACAGTGTCTGTGCCTGTTGCTCCTGCAGCTCCCGCTGCTACCTCTGCATCAGCAGCCTCTGGAGAGACAGCTGACACCAGCACTGGTATGAGCATATAAGGACACTTCAAAACAGGTTCAGTTGAGGTGTCAGATCCTTAAAGAGAAAATTCACCTGAAAATAAATTACAGTGGTAGGATGCCATTCCTACTGACTTAATACTTTGGAAATATATTTCATCTCAGACAGTTTATTAATGATTTGGACTTATGAGTACTGAAGCTACAATGCAACTAATTATGCCCCATTGTATTACAGTTGTTCCTGACACATCCACCTATCAGTATGATGAGTCCTCTGGCTATTATTATGACCCTCAAACTGGCCTCTACTATGACCCAAACTCACAAGTAAGTGGAGCAAATAAACATGCAAGTTATTTCGCTTTCATTGTTGGTGGTGAGAGCCATGTGAGTTTTCATTGTTTAATTTCTGTTGGTATTTGTCTTTCAGTACTACTACAACTCACAGACTCAGCAGTATCTGTACTGGGATAGTGAGAAGCAGACATATGTCCCTGCTGCAGCTGACACAGCTGCTAACATGAAGGCCAGCTCAGCAGGCAAAGAAGCCAAAGATGGCAAGGAGAAAAAAGAAAAGCCCAAGAGCAAGACTGCTCAGCAGGTATGGTGTTACGTATGTCACAGTGGCACACACATTGTGCAGTATGTGTTACAGAAACAACAGGATTTGAATGCTACAATATTTGTACAATTTTTTCCCCACTTAATCAGTTCTTCTTATGTTTACTATTTTAATTTTCCATTTTTGCTTTTCAGTTTATTTCAAGCATTAGATTTACTTTATGTTCAGATTGCTATTTCATATTTTTTATTGGTCTTTGAAATTTGGTCTTACTGTTTGGGAATCAGTTGTCACATTTACATATTACTTATGGTGTCAATGGTTTAGCAAAACAGCAGAGAAAAACTATACATTTTCATTTATTTTCTTAATGTGCATAATGTTTGATTAAATGATTGAGAAGCCCTTACAGACTTTGACTTTTAACAAGTGTATATTAACATATTTTGGCAGTCCATACAATAAGGCCTCATGATGAATTGCTATTGTATTTTCAGTTTTATAGTTTGTTATTATATTACAGGTTTTTCAACGAAGTTTATCAGAGTTTTACTTTTTTTCCCTCACAGATTGCTAAAGACATGGAGCGATGGGCTAAAAGTCTAAACAAACAGAAGGAGAACTTCAAGAGCAGCTTTCAGCCCATCAGTCAGGAAGAGAGGAAAGAGGCAGCAGCTGCTGATGCAGGCTTCACACTGTTTGAAAAGAAGGTATCCTATCTCCATAGGGTTCATTAATGCACCACTAAGTTCAAGTGAGCCCCCATCTGTGAAATTGAGGTAGACTTTGATGGCTCTTTGGAACCAGTGTCCTAAATGGATTGGCTGTTATTTTCAGCAGGCAGGAGCTCTTGACAGACTCATACCGGAGACACTAAAAGCCTCTGAGGAAGAGGTACCAACCACCTCACTCAATGCTACCAAGGTGAGAGCTTTAGACATCCCTGATATTTGGAGGCTTAATCTGACTTTGCAGTTAGAGTGAAATTTTTGATTTAAGTACATATCTACCCTCCATGTTTTTGTTTTGTTTTTAAGATTATTTGTGCTGACAGTATGTTTATCTGCTTCTGTCTGTGATCAGTGTGGCCTTGTGGCGGCTTACAGTGGAGACAGTGACCCTGAGGAGGGAGGAGTAGAACCTGACCTCAGTGAGGAGGGCCAGGACAAGCTGACAGACTGGAAGAAGCTGGCCTGCTTACTGTGCAGGAGACAGTTCCCCAGTAAGGAAGGTCTCATCCGTCATCAGCAGCTCTCTGATCTCCACAAGGTATCTACGCGCGCGCACACACACACACACACACACACACACACACGTGTAAACATGCTGCCTTTCTTTCTAAAGATACAAAGTGTGCTCTGTTGCTCAAGCAAGAAAACCATTCACCCACTCAGGCTTGTCATTTTGTCTGTTGCAGCAAAACCTGGAGGTGATGCGCAGATCCAGGCTGAGTGAGGCAGAGCTGGAGGAGCTGGAGAGGAAAGAGACTGAGGTTTGGCTCAGGACAAAATTGTCCAGTTGTTACCGTTGTTAATGTCATAGTCTTACCCTGTCACTAGATTTGAATTTAACCTTTTTATCCTATTTCTTGTAAATAGATGAAATATAGAGACAGAGCAGCTGAGAGGAGAGAAAAATATGGTATCCCTGAACCTCCTGCGCCAAAAAAGAAGAAATTTGCCCAACCAGCACCAGTTGTGTAAGTTTGCTTGTCAGCTGGAACAGATTTTTTTTTTTTTTTTTAAATAATTCATTAGCGCAAATTAGTCATTTGTTGTTTTTCAGTAAAGTTTTAATATTTGCCTCTTCCCGTGCAGTAACTATGAGCAACCCACAAAAGATGGCCTGAACAGTGATAACATTGGAAATAAAATGCTGCAAGCAATGGGCTGGAAGGAGGGCAAAGGTCTAGGCCGCAACCAGCAGGGCATCACTGCACCTATTGAGGTATGGATACTTGGTTCTGGATTTGCAAATGTACATATATACATATATCCTGGTTCTAGTAAACCAATCTTAAAATTTGGCAGTGAAGAAAACCTTTTTTTGTTTGTTTGTTTGTTTGTTTAGGCCCAGTTGAGAATGAAGGGAGCTGGTCTTGGCACCAAAGGCAGCAACTACAACCTCTCTGCCTCAGACACGTACAAAGACGCAGTCCGCAAAGCCATGTTTGCTCGCTTCACTGAAATGGATTGAGTGGTTAGTCTCAGCCGCTCAAGCCTAATTACTGGTCATTACTGGTTGGTGACCATGTCTGTCACTCAACACCTACTGCGTTCAGATTGTGAAGACCTCCTGAGACAAGCTGATAAGGTGGAACTCCAATATTCCCGCATCCGTCTCACAGAAAAAAACATTAGAGAGGGAAGCGTGTTCCTTCATTACAGTTTTTCCTCCATGTTGGGTCAGTCAAGAGCTCATAGAATGTGCTTCCTTGAGTCCTTACTCGTTAAACCAAACCAGACAACAAAAGATAATCTGTAATGTAGGAATACTGAGGTAGTGGATAATATAATTTATGATTTGTATATATGCACAGTGAGTTTACTTTTATTGTGTACATACTTCCTCCATATTTTTCTCTTGTTATAAAAACATTTTTGTCAGCATGTCAAAAAAAATTGTACAGTTTTTACAGAAATCATGTCTGTTTGTACAGTAAATAAATAAATTCCAGTGATTGGTGTATAGACTTGATCATGTTTGATAATTCTGAGCTTGCATGAAATTTCAGAAATTATGGAAGCTTTATGACTTCCCTCTAATTTTATATGCCAAACCTCAATGGATTAAAATGCAGGTGGGTCAAATCATTATTTGAAATACCTTTCATGTTGTTTTAGTCAACATCAAATACCAAATCAGTGCAGTTTGCCTTTAGGTAATTCTGCATTTGGGTAGACAAGCGATCAGTCACAGAGCAGTATTTTAGAAGCTCAGTCATCTTTCTATGGGTTCATTTGGACTGCTGGTAAGTATTACATGTGGTAAACTCTGCAGCCCTTTAAACAGGGTAAAACAGGTTTTTGCAAATATTTGAAGCAGGTCTGATGGTGAAGTTAACGAATGGCCCTATGACCACTCAGCATATTAAGATCTAATTCAGTATCCTAATTATCCTGTGTTTTCAAATCTTCACAGTTAATCAACAAGAGTAATTTTAGTGTACTCAAAGGTTACACTCTGACACAGATACAGTTCAGTCAGATAAATGATGTCATATGTTACAGTAAAATATGTGTATACGGAGTTAAAGTGGCTCCTAGGCTCTGATATGATCGCTTCCTGTGAGCATGTGCCTGAGCAAGTTGAAAGAAACAGGCTGGCAATACTGTAGGTATGTTAGCCTACTGAGGGATCTGATCAGAGCCTACAGGTGGATGCTGGGGGGAGCATGGAGGAGCAAAAGGTGAATAAGTACACTGATGATTTAAATAGACCGCCTTACTAGGTTGGAGCATTTGTTGTGGATATCTTGTGCACGTGCAGGCCATGTGATGGCAAAGTGATTCAAGTTGTCTGCTTGAAGTTGTGTGCAGGCTTTGGACAGCTTTGGTTTGAGTGACACTTGAGAATCCAAATCAAGTAGCCATCGCTCCACTTTGCCCTCTGCTGTCTGACCACTACAGATTGAAGTACTATTATGGCAAATGTGAGCCGTTCAGCTGCATATTAGCAAAGTGCATTGCATAAGTGAAGTCCCCTTTTCCTTTTTAAAGTATTTGAAGTCATACTTTCCCATTTGAAATAAAGCTGTGCTTATGGAACGGTTTCCATTTTTAAAGCAAAAGACATCGAAAACATAAATCAGGCTTTTAACGCAAAAAATAGAGATGTAGAAGTAATATTTAGTTCTGTGTCCAGTGACATATCGTTCATGTGGAAAATGCAGATTTTTGCTGTTTGGAACTGGAGGAAAAACTGGATCAGTGGTGTAGACAGCTGATTACTGCTGCAGCTCATGTAATGAAGCAGATGCTTTGCCCCATTCTCTGTGGGAATTCAATACACGAGGTTGCAGGCTGTGCTTCTTATCAATTTTCACACATTTGCTGCTGTCCGGTTGGTTGAATAGCTGTAAGGCTGCTCTTGTACTCTGGCAGAGGTCCCACTCTTCACACAGCTGGTGCTTGAGGGGGCACAAGTACTCATTGTTCAGATTGACAGCAATAGTGCTCTCAAATACATGTAGCAATGCTCTCATAGCTCCAGTGCGTAAATTAAATGTAAAAAACAACAACAAACAAACAAAAAAAAAACTCTTACATACATCAAAGATTTCAGTGAGACTCAATCTGAAACCATTTTATCTCAAGCATATGCACTCTAATACAAAAAAAGTGGAATTAGCATGTAATTAAACAGTGAGTCAGGCTTATAATGAGAACCGTATAATCTCAGCCCTCAAATCATGTGCTTATGAAACATTTTTGTCAGTTAAGTCTACAGACTTCTCACATTATTCATGCTTTGGTCATTTTAGTGTTCCTTAAATGTAAACCTGTATATACCCTGTTGGTAGAGAGAGAGTCTGCCGTTTTAGCTGAATTTTCTGCAGGCATTTTCATCCAACTGGAGCTCTGGGTTCAAGCCACTCTGTTGGCAAGAATCGTAACAAACTCTAAACTACCACATGTTGATGTTTCACACAGTTTTGAGCACACACTGACAGGATGAATGTGTCCCTCCACCTTGGATCATCCCACCTTTGGCCGTGGTGCTGTACATGTCCTTAATCCTGTTCTGTATTTGGTACAATGCCCTTTGACACTGCCTGCAGTTTCTTTTCTCCACAAAAAAGTGAGAGGAAAAATAATGAGTCCATCTGGAAGGTCCTTGGATGCAAAATCGTTCTATTTATTCAAGCTGATAGTGCACCACAGGAAAAAAGTGCTGAAAAGGTTTGCTGCCTGAGGAGAGAAATAGTTTGAAACACACAGCCTACTGTATTACAGCCTTGTGTTCCCATAGATTTTTGGTGTTTTTTTCTTGTGTTACCCTATATTGTATATTTCCTAAATATTACTGTTCTACATCCTAGGAGCTTCCAAGTCGTGCCTTTTCTATTGTCCCTCTGTCCAGCCTCTTCATCTACTACCTGCTGGGACTTCACAAGCTGTTTGCCCTCTTTACCATGAAATTCAGCTTTCATGAAAGTCAGATACCACTGTGAGACAGAGCAGGGGTCAGGTATGTAGTGGAAGTTTATATGTAAAATGAACCACCAATAATCAACACAATGGGAGACCGATTCATCTGTTCCCATTCTTTTAGTTTTAGTAGCTTTTAATTTCAAACTGCAGTTGACAAGTCAGGTTCAGCCTCAAATCTACAGGGTGCAGGATTTTGGAGAGTCACCCCTGGTTGCGGTGTGTTGAAACCTTGAGATAGTCACAACTGAGTATTTCAGAGATATACTAGAGCTGATATTGTCCTAGATTATATGTGCAATTCCTGCATTCTGCTGTTTTAATACTGGATAACATCCAGACTGATGAATGTGTGTAAAAAAAAAAAAAAAAAAAAAAAAAAAGACACCACACTTGTTTGGAAGTGAAACCACAGGGAGGCAGTGGTATTCCTTGAAATCCAAGGAAGACTTGACTACAAGCTAATATGGACTTTGCTTTATGGTCTGTCTGTCTTTTTGCTATTATAGAACTGAAAGAATCCTACACTATGTAAATTAAAAATTATTCTGTTTACTGTGCCAGGGATTTTATTTGATATGAAATAAATTATATGAGGACCTTTACTGCCCCTAGAGGAAACTGCCTTGCACAATGGGCCTCATAAAAAGACACTGATCATTTAAACATATAACAGGCCTACAGCATTAAAACATCCAACAATACTGGAAAATGGACATGGACTTGGGTTAATGGCACATTATGACACTTAATGAAGAAAAGAGATGCAGCCCTCAAAAAATCAATAAAATCAAGACTGGAAATTAGTCATTTGATAGATAACAGACTTAGGAAAGCCAAAGCTTTTTTTTTTTCTTGAAATAATAAGACAGGCAAAAGAGAACACAAAAATGTTATGGGAAACTATTGATCAACTCAAAGGCAAAGAGTGATAAATTAAATTATACTGTTGCAATTAGTTTAAAGAGTACACAAAAGCCAATCTTCCTGAACTTGAATGAAGCTGGTTTGGCTTCTCCTTGTCAGCTTATACTGTAGGTAAGGGGCTCTCCAAACATGAACAGCGTCACTGATGCTAATATGTGTCATATGGTCAAAGATTGGCTGCAGTGTTTGGGAACTTACTGAAAATAACCTTTTGAACTATCTTCAACAAGCTCCCAAACACGCTGTAGCCAATCTTTGAACATATGACACATATTAGCATCAAAGACCCAGTCCGTGTTTGGAGAGCCCCTTACCTGTGAGGTTGGGTAAATATCTTTTTGCTTTGTTCCTGTGTACCTTTTGGAGGACATGTTTGAAGAGATCATTGCTCTCTGGGTCTCTGAGATCGAGGTCATTGTTTATGTATCTGTTTGTGGATGAAGAGAGATGAAGAGAAAGCTAATTAAGATTGAAGCGTGAGAGTGACAGTAAGCTGAGCAGGATTTGTTGGAAATGCTTTCCATATCAGGCAACTTAAGACTGTATATAACTATTATCTAGTTCCTCCTCACAAGGAAATTGTCTGATTGCCTATGTGTGGTTTATAAAAACAAGAACAGTCATATATCAAAATATGTCTCCTTCAGTGTTTGCTTTATGGACCTCACTGTGCCCTATCTATTCCCCTCTACCTCTCAGGGAGAGATGATGTGGACCTCACATCCATCTCTGATGTCTAATCACATTTAGCTCCTGGGGTCTGAGGCATCCCAGCTTTTATAGCACCTTTGAATTCTTTAGTTTTAGATTCTCAGTTCTCAGAAACATCACAAGAATCAAACATCTATCTTCAGGCTGAGTAAGATGAGCCGCAGCAGGATTACCGTCTATAAACGTCCTCATGACCTTACCCAATTCCTCTAAGTTAACTGCGATAAGACTGGGCAGCGGTCAAACTCAGCAGCATGCTGCAAGCAGATTTTGGCTCAGGTACGGCACAAGGTCAGTGTGAGAGGACGGGAAGCAGGAGTGTCCTGGGGTTTCATGGACAAAGGGCCTCTCTGTTCAACATTTTGGTTCACACAAGGAACCGGGATCCCATCAGACAGGACTAGGAGCTTCTGTTTTCTTAAGGATCTTGAACTGGGGGCGAGGCAGAGTTTAGTTATGAGTCTCCCAACATCCCACCACATACCTCCTATTACTCTGTGAGGGCTCAGGTTGTCTCCCGGAATTTAAAAAAAAAAAAAAAAAAAACAGCTATGACATGAACTCATACCCACTGGTGAACTTACTCAAATGTTGATCTAATCTCTATGTTTACATATTCTGGGTAACACCAGTGCTGAGGGAATGCAAACTCACTGAGGTCGAAGAGCAGGTTATTGAACAATGAGACAGGCGAAGACCGGATCTGACTTGTGAAAATTCCTGACAACAGAACATGATAGCTTGTTAAAAATCGAAAGCAAGAAATCTAACAGTGAAAGCAAGCGGGCAGTGTGCTGGTTCCCCACAGATGACAAAGTGAACTCACTGAGCCAGCCAGCCACAGAAAAATAATTTCCTTTACTGTATGTGTACTGTATTTTCATTTCTGGAAAATTAAGTCTTGATAAGAAATTTTTGATGACTGCATAGCTTGTCCCCCTCATATCACGGATATGGTCTGAATCAAAAAACTTGTACAAGTTTTATATGCCATAAAAGGTCTCTGATCACAAGAAAACTCTCTGTAACTCTTAGGCATGAAGAACCTGGATACAGTTATGACACTGTGGCTAAATGACAGAGGGAAACAAAGAAGACCTGGGAATGATGCCTGTCTCTCTCAACTGATATCAACTGATTAGCGTTTTATGTCCTACAGTTTTATATTTATGGTAAGTACTTACAGCCTTATTAATATATACATCTAGGAGCAGAGTTCAAACAACCTGGCAAACAGTGATCCAGAAAGCAATCAACATAACTCACTGCAAATTTACCACCATTCTCTACACATAACATGGCAATAAATTGCTTGCATGCTCTCAGATCTATGTTCTGCAGTAAAATACGGTGACACTCAACAAGATACAAACTTATATTAACCATATCTCCTCCACTGCTCATAAAGCCTGTCCACTGTATTACTTAGGGTGAACTTAGTGATCAAAAACCTTTTTCTCTTTTCGTTAGGCATCTCAAGTGAACTAGTGAGTTGACATATTTTTTTCGTATATGTGAGCACTCCAAAACGACCTGAGACCTAAAACGAACCAAACTTGGACCGTCTCGTGAGATGGTCTGAGTTTGGTTCATTTGGAGTTCACTTAATATGCTCCTTTTTATTCTTGTTTTGCGACAGGTGAACCCAAATGCAACAGTGTTGGGGACAGGACTGATGGAAAAGTAGATGTTTAGTTAGAGTGCCAGCTAGGCAGAGGGTTTTACTGAGCCAGAGGAGGTCCAATGAGCTGATGATAATGGAGCAGGTCCAAAGCTAAGTCTGATTAGCAGGGTCCAGGGGAGGAAGCAGGGCAGACAAAACAAGTCAAGGATACAGACACAGGGGCCCATGTCAGGGTAGGCAGGACTGCCGGGACAACAGGAATGGCTGGAAGTGTAGTTAACTGACGGGGACAGAGACTACGATCTGACAGGATCTGGTAGAGCTGGGCATACACTACTCACAAAAAGTTAGGGATATTCGGCTTTCAGGTGAAATTTCAGGATGAACCTAAAATGCATTATAACCTTTACAGGTGAACTTAATGTGACCTTCTGTAAACTTTTGAATGCACATGTCCAACTGTTCAATGTTTCAGTACTTTTTGCACAAGTTGCTGTTCTCTAACAAGGAGTTTAACGGCAAAATTCACAACAGGTGTTTGATCCATGAATCGACCAATAAATTTCCTGGTTCAATTAGAATTGGTATTTAAACAGTCCTCCTCATCATGCTGTTCACATTTTGACATCATGAGACCAAGACGACACCTAACAATTGATCAGCAGCACCTCGCCATTGCGAGGCTTCAAACAGGATGTCCTCAGACGGAAGTGGCCACTGAGCTTAGAGTGTCACAGAGTGTCATCAGCAGGTTGCAACAGAGATACAGAGAGACTGGAAGAGTCACAGAAAGGCATAGAAGTGGATGTCCTTTGGCCACATCCCACACTGATGACTGCTTCATTGTGAACAGTGCCCTGCGGAACCGGATGATGAATGCCACTCAACTCCAGGCACGTTTAAGGGAGGTGAGAGGCACCCAAGTGTCACGTCAGACCATTAGAAACTGTTTACATCAGCATAGTCTGCGTGCTAGACGACCTGCAAGGGTACCTGACCACACCACCAGGCACAGGTGTCATCGTCTTGCATGGGCCAGGGAGCATTTACGCTGGACGAGGGACCAGTGGGCCTCAGTGCTGTTCTCTGATGAAAGCCGATTCATGTTGAGCAGAAATGATGGCCGCCAACGATGTTGGAGACGTCAAGGAGAGCACTATGCATCAGCCACTGTTGTCACCAGACGAGCCTTTGGTGGTGGTGGTGTTACTGTGTGGGCAGGTGTGTCGAGTCAATACAGAACTGCCCTAATGGTACAGTGACAAGCCCATACTACCTGAATAACATCATTAATCCAGTCATTGTGCCCCTGCATGAACAACACAGGCCTAATTTCATCCTCATGGACGACAATGCTCCAGCTCATTGAGGTCGTATCATTAGGGAATGGCTGCTGGAGACTGGGGTACCTCAAATGGAGTGGCCTGCACTTTCTCCAGACCTGAATCCCATAGAAAACCTATGGGATCAGCTGAGTCGCCGTGTAGAGGCTCGGAGCTCTGTACCCCAGAACCTCAATGTCCTGAGGGCCACCCTTCAAGAAGAGTGGGATGCCATGCCTCAGCAGACAGTAAATCGACTTGTGAACAGCATGAGACGTCGTTGTCAAGCTGTAATTGATGCTCAAGGGCACATGACAAGTTATTGAGACATTGACATTTTTTGTTGTGGTATACCCACCATTGTTGGCTTTTGTTTCAAGAAATTGTTTGAGATGAGGAAATCACCAGTGCATGCTTCTACTTAAATGCCCTACTTTCATGTAGGGTGTGTATGTGTATGTAGGCTTCTTAATTGAGGGATGACTTGCAGCTGGTGGTGCCCTGCTCTGAGAGAGAGAGGGAAAGAGAGAGAGAGAGAGAGAGACTGGGGGTGTGGCAAGTGGAAGGAGTGACGGAGGCTTCAAATGCAGATGTGACAATGCAGATGTTGGGAAAAAGTACTCAAACCTTGAGTACGTAAGTAGAAATGCCACAGTGGAAAAATACACCATTAACAGTAAAAGTTCATGACAACCCTGCTAAAAAAACCAGCATAGACCAGCATGGATTCTTTGCTGGTCTATGCTGGTTAATGCTGGTTAGTGCTGGTCTGATGCTGGTGTAGCTGGTGGACCAGCATGGAAATGCTGGTGGATGCTGGTGGACCAGCATGGGATGTTGTTGGACCAGCATGGCATGTTGTTGGACCAGCATCCCATGCTGGTGACCAGCATCCCCCAGCAAACATGCCCCAGTGGGGCCCACGCAGGCTTTTTGTGGGCACTGTGGGCTAGGGCCAGCCCAGACCAAACCTACACCGGCCCAGTGCTGGCTTGCCCAGGCAAGGCCCAGAGCTCTGAGCTCACCACGGGCTCTCCGTAAGCAGCCCATAATAGTGGATTGCCCACAGAAAGCCCATGTTGGCCCAGTGTGGGCCAGCCCATTTGGGTCCAGAGCAAGTTTTGTACCTTTGGGCCCATGCTGGTTTTGTGCAGGCAGCCCAAAGTCATTTCCCATGCTTTGGCGGCTTTTTTTTTTTTTTTTTTTTTTTTTTTTTTTTTAAATGTAATTTGAAATTCAGAGAGAGACTGCATTTATAGCCTCTGCACAGAATGCATAAAAAATCCATTATTTGAATTGGATTGTGTCTACACATGATCACTTAAAAACTCATCAACAAATATTATTTTTTGTTTTTAACAAGAAAAGCCTATAATTTTTAATAGATAATATAATAGATAATAGATGTTTTAAAAGGTTTAGCAGGGTTCAAAATTAACAGTTTTAGAAAATATAATTTTAAATATAAAAGAAAAGTGAACACGGGTCAGTTTGACTCAAAGACCACAGAATAGTTAACTATTAACATTTAACATAATCAATTTAGCCAAAGCTTCCAAACACATAGTGTCGTCGATCATTGGACTTACAGTGGCAGATGAAGACGGACTCCTGGCTAACGAGCTAAACACCGGTGATGCGCATCGCTTTTTTCCCCTTTTTTCACCGGAGAGCAAGTCCAAGCGCTGTTTACAACCAGTGAGTGGCAGCGGGAACGGCCAATCACACATTAGCAAGAAACGGCAGAGCCAATCGAAGAGCTTGTGGGCGGTCTCAAGGGAAACAGGCTTCAGCTTGAGCGGCCGTTTTCCGCTGGGTCCCAGTGCTTGACCGGTCTCCATTTAATATAGCGTAACATTGTTTTTGGACAGTAAAAACTGCAGGGGACCAAAACTGCCTTTTGAAAAAGTGGAGGGGACATGTCCTCCCTGCCCCCTCCCCAAATTACGTCCGTGCTTGGAACTATTTTCTGCTGAAGAGGTGCCATATATCACTACGCACTTGAGCCTCTTCACATGCCCCACCGGAACAGAGCGCGACCGTTACTTCTTCTGGCTGAAGGTGGTGTTTTCCCGAGGTGAGTTTTAATTGTAATGTTTCATCTTAAAGTTTAATGTTACAGCAAATATTGTCATAGTGTGTGTTCACCTGGGATTGTATTTGAGTATGGTTTTAGTTAATTCAGACCATTAGCCATTTTTTCGAACGTTGACGAATGTTAGCTATCTTTGTCAGCTAGCAAACCTTGACGTTGACGGTTGGCTTAGCTTAAACTTCACTCAGCGAAAAATAAATATAAGGTTGGGCTAGTGGTCCCTATCATCCTGTTTCTCATATTCCTCATGTCCGATTACCACAGTGGCCTGCGAGAGTATTTAATTTTCTGACAACAGTCGGGGCTCCAAACTGAGACCAGATCGTGGCATTTTGCCGTTTTTGAGACAGCGCCAATATTTTCACAGCTTCTCTCGCAAAGCACGCGCGTCGTTGTGCGTGGAATTTGCCGACGTTTTTCTTTTACTATAATTTTAATAATCCATGTTGAGGGGGAGAGAGTTCACCTGTCTGAGTGTGTGCGTGAGGAAGGCTGAGGGTCCGGGAATAATTTGTCAGCTGCGTGGGTCACACCACCTACACTCCTCGGTGTGGGTCTGCCTTTTTCAGCTAACGTCACAGTCTCTCCGTATGTACTATGTTTTTGCGGATAGGAGACAGAGGGGGCATTTGTTAAACATGGCCTTACACCCTCTACTTACTCAAGTCCACTTTGTTTGCGCCGGTTTGCGCATCCTCACGGCACTTCACGGTTTACTCATGCTAGTCGTGGAGGGTCCACAGTGTAAAACGGAGTTCAGTACGTGTAAGAGTGAGGAGGCAAGCACAGTGGAGAAACTCAGCGAGAGAAATGTATTGTGTACCAAGTAGGCTACTGTACGTTAAAGGCTACTGTACGTTAAAATAGACTATTAGAAGTCAGGGCTTAACGTACACAGCTTTTTTTTCTGGCTAAAAATGAAGTGATACTTGGAGGCCGGTGTCTGATGCGTGTAAGTGACTTGTAATGGGCAGCATGGTGGTCAGTATTAGCAGAGATAATATTACCAAGCAGCTGTTTTTTTTTCCAGAACTACCAGTCAGTTTTTAAATGACTGCATTAATCAGAAATAGTTTTCTTTTCATCAGTAGCTACTTCCCATGTGAACTGTTATGGATTTGGATTATTTTTATGGACTTAAGTCAGAGAGAGTAGATGAGTCTGTTTGCTAGGGGGAAAAAAAAACACTTGTCAGGCTGACCATTGAGCGCTGATAAAAGTGATAAAAGAAAAAATTTCCTGAAGCATTTAGCCTCAATAAAGTGTGATGAACAAAAGACACTTTTATAAAATTATGGGTTATTAAACCGTGACTTTAAAATCAGGACATCAGTGAAAACAGACAATACTAATAATCAAAAATATGAATGTTTCTTTTCAGTAAAACTTATTTGTGTGCCTCTGCCTGACACAGTGCACAGTTTAAATACTGCATGCAGGTTTTTATTCAGTGCAGATGTTTGTTGATCAGGTAACAGTACAGAGAGAGAAACTCAGATGGCTGTGAGCCTAATATTACAGCACTGATGTGCTCAGACACAAACAGCTATTGAACTGACTGACAGCTGATCCAGATGTGATCAGGTCTGAACGACACCTCCCTAAAACTCCTTCCCTTCATAACCGCTAGTTCCTGGACATTTTTAGACATAAAAAAAATGTCGGCAAATTTACAAGTTGCACACGTGCAAGTGGTTGCCAAATATGCTTGCGCTGTCTCAAGGGTCGCTGCAAAAAGCGACCATTTGGTCGCAGTCTGGAGCCCTGTACAACAAATGACAACAAATGACACACCCAAATATGCTCATAATGTCAAATGTTATCTTCAAACAAACAATGTGAATTCTAGAATAAACAGATACTGTAACGTGCTTTTATTGTCTTTCACAAGGAAAATTACCCACGTCTTGGCCTTCTTTCTCTACTCTCCTTCTCTCTCACTCCATCCCTCTGTTTCTCTCCCTCTTTGTTCCCACCCTACACTCTCTTCCAGAACAGAGACAGAAAACCAAGAAGTACAGACAGAAGAGGAGTTGATCTTGACTTCCTGGTTTGTGACACAGAGTAGAGAGATTAAGGTATATCTCTCTCTCACTCAAGCACACACACACAAAGAAGGAATACATCCACTCTGTCAGCATATTTAACATGATATTCACTGCTACGCTGTCTAAGTGATTGAACATGGTGCGCAACTCTGGAAATAGAAAATTAATATGTGGAGGACAGTGTTGATATTGTGGCGGCCCGCCAAAAATAAATGACTGTTTGGTAACACTGGTATTAGAAATAGCATATAGATACTGCTCACTACACACATTATTTTATATAGGCCCCTTTACTTTTATGTTTCAGAGGCTGTAAGAAAATGCTCCCTCCAGCCAAGTCCTCAGGATTCTGAAGTTGAGGATGAGATTAAGGTGTGGCTACGGAATTCAAGAGACAGCGGGTGGACGAATGGAGCGCTAGCAAGAGACTTTGGGGGAAGAGTGAGCTTTGCCAATCAATACATCACCTCAATTGAAGTATGGACATGTTAGCAGCACACAAGAATATATTTTCAGCATCAGAGGTCAGAGTTTTTGCAGTTTTTGCTTTTTCTTTGTTTGAAGTATGGGCTGAAAAATGTGTCACTAGTAACTGAATTTGAATCATTCATATTTGAATTTTGACTGCAGTTCCTCTCATGTTCCGTTGACCATGTTTAGTAGGAAGAGCTAGGGGGTCACGAACAATAGATATCAATAGATCACCAGGTGATTTCACTGATTACCTCACCTTGTATCAGAAAGGAGGAACCAATCAGTGAAATCACCTGGTGGAGGTTTCGGTTGGAATGAAAACCTGCAGCCTCTTGGCCCTCCATGGCACCAGTTTGACAACCCTGTCTTAAATGAATAAGGCTGCAATGTGCAGAGTAGAGCATTTTTCATTCAGTGTAATGTGTTTGTATTTAATAAATGAATTGATTGGAATCCTTTTGACTATTGTACATTTTTGACAATGCATACATCAATGACCACATCCATTTCAGATGTATGGAACTCCCAAAAGAAACTACACTACTAGCTGAAATACATTTATGTGTGGAACTGATTTATTGTTTTAGATTATTAGGGGGATTTAACTGCAAAATCAGTGTGGGCCTAGCGAGGGCGCCCTCTAGCCAGCCCTAAATGGGCCAGTGCAGGCTTCCTTAGGGGTTAATGAGGGCTGCCCATGTGGGACCAGCACTGAGGGGCCAACATTTTGCCAATGAGCAAATTCTCAGGGGACCTGCGCGGGCAGCCCACTGGGGGCCCTTAAGGCTGCCCTAAGTGGGCTTGTAAAGGGCCACTGCAGGCCTGTTTGCTGGGCCGGCATCCCATGCTGGTTATGCTGGTCACCAGCATGGGATGCTGGACCAGCATAGCCAGCACAGGATGCTGGTCACCAGCAAAACCAGCATATGTTGTGTTTTGGTGCTGGTGACCAGCATCCTGTGCTGGTTATGCTGGTCACCAGCATGGGATGCTGGACCAGCATAACCAGCACAGGATGCTGGTCACCAGCAAAACCAGCATATGTTGTGTTTTGGTGCTGGTGACCAGCATTCCATGCTGGTTATGCTGGGCTAGCATCCCATGCTGGTTATGCTGGTCACCAGCATGGGATGCTGGACCAGCATAACCAGCATGGAATGCTGGTGACCAGCATAACCAGCATGGGATGCTGGTCACCAGCACCAAAACACAACATATGCTGGTTTTGCTGGTATAACCAGCATACCCCATGCTGGTTTTGCTGGTGACCAGCCTTGCTGGTCTATGCTGGTTTTTCTAGCAGGGAAATTTGACGATTTGAAGGTATTATTAGTGTAAAATTCACTTGAATGTATTATGAAAAATATTTAGGCTACAGGCTTTACACAGTTTAAGAACCTGAAAAGTTGAACAAGAGGCCCGTTTCCACCAAAAGGTTCCTGGTAGTATTTGGGGGACAGGAGCTACTACAGGAACGTCCTCTCGCTCGGCCCTCTCACCTGCCGTGTCTCCACTGAGAGGGCCGAGTAGGAGGAAGGTTCCTGTAAAGTTACCGGGCTCGACCATAACCGTAGCATCAAAATGTGTGTTGTTAAAAAAGCGTTAGCTAACGTCCGCTAAAGCTATCCCTAAAATGCCGGCTAAAAAGTGTGTTGTTTGCGTTAGCTAACGTTAGCTAGCATGTTAGTGTTAGCTTGGTAGTGTTGGCCGTGTTGCTAGGGACTCCTAATGTTAGCTAAAGTTAACGCTAGTGTCCGGCTATTTTGTTGCTTTCTGTTGACACCACATCACGCCGTGAGTAAATCCAATCAGCACCAAGAAAACCCCAAACCCCACCCAGGAGTTTTTTGGGGCCGCTCAGAGTCCCTACCCCGAGGCAGGGCCTTTTTTTTAGCCCCTGTAAAAGTTCAGGAACTCTCTGCTTCGGGGTAGTTCCGGCGGTGGAGACACGTGACAACGGCCCCGGCTCCGTAAAATTACCCCGAAGTTCCTGCAGTGGAAACAGGCCTAAGGACATTATTGTACTTGTATATGTTCTTTGCTACTTTCCCCTTCTGATTGACAGTTAACCAGTTGTTTGAAAATGACAGCCGAATAACATAAATCACATAAGTGGCTGGATGAACTGAAAAAGAAATCTCTCAATAATAAACTATTTGTGGTGCATGGTGCATGAAAATCACTACTTTAATTCAAATAAATCTCTCTAGATTAGGTGTACACTGATACTATTTGTAACAATAACTGAGAAATAATACAGTATTTAACTTCAAAATAGACTTTTGCATCTTCATCTCCTATCCTCTATCTTTCTGTTGGGTGTGAATGTAGTGTGTGTGTGTGTGTGTATGCTTGCTGTTCGCATCCTGTCCACTAGTGTTTCCTGTCACTATACACCTGTTGCCTGTGTGCAGCAGCTGTTCATCATCACTAATAAGCCTTCAGCAGCGTATGGATCAGTCAGTACACTTCTCTTTGCCAGATCGTCTGATGTGCTTTCTGGCTTTCTCATGTTTCATGTCCTGGTATCTGTCAGTTACCTGAACTCTGCCTCGCTTGACTCTGCCTCGTTAGGCTAATCCCTGTCTGGTTTGATTGCAGTTTGCTTAACTTTCCGTAAAGCATTTTATAGCACACATCTGCCTCCACCTGTGTACTTATTCTGTTATTCTACCTGTTTTGTTGGTTCTACATCTGAAACTTAATAAAAAAGTTGATTGCAATCATAACTGAGAATAAACAGGAATCAATGGTTTGAGTTGTTTTTTATACTCGATAAACTCACAAGCAATATGATTAAAATCCAAATCAATCAGTTGTATGCAGAGAAAGCAATCCAGCGGGGCAGCTGATTGTTGCTACATTTCAGTTTGTCATTTTGTCTTTTTTTGTCATTTTTTTCATTTTGGCAAACAATGTATGTTGTCCTTTCCATTTCCAAATAAACATCACTCTTCAGGTTGACTATAAGACCATGTAGACATGCCATATCTGTCAAAGTGATGATCTTTATAGCCAATAACTGGTGCAGTTCCTCAACAGCAATCAAATTGAATTGTTTTGAGGGTGATAACTTAATTGTATACAAACTGCTGTTCTTTAATTTAGAACAATTTATAATGATTTAGCATCTGAATTTTAAAGGTGGTATTTTGTCTCTCCTTCCCCAGGGTGCAAAATCCATCACTCTTGAGTATGTGTTTTTGTTGTTACCACTTCCCCTGAAAGGTCAGGAGAGTCACTTTAGAGTCTAAGAATATCAGAGGGCTGCTCTGTTGCGGCCTGGCACAGCTGCCAGCAATAAGCCCCTGAAGTACCACTCATAACTATTCTGCACCTGATGTCCACCCTGTCAAAGACAAGGCCTGTCACTGTAGTGGCCATTTTGGCTCAGATGGACATGTGAGTGAGGATCACCAGAGACAAGGTGACATCAGGACCTGCAGTGATAACCCTTATGACGCCAACAGCGTGATGTCCACACACAGCACGTGCAAAAGTACTGTGTAGAAATATATGCTTCCACATTGTCACAGAATATCCTGAAATCCCTATGGAGGACATAGCTACTAGTGAACACTGACTATATATGTCATTATATTATACAATAGGTACAAGAGTGTTTCAAATTGAGCTGATTGCTGTACTATATTATTTGCATTTGTTAGACTTTGAATGTCAATATATGACCGGCAGAATTATAATTAGCCTAGTTGGGAGAAAAAAAAAAAGGTAGCGGCTGAATATTAGTATTTTGTTAATTTTAGGGAATAAAAGCCAGTGCCAGTTTAACAATCTGAAATGCACTGAATAAGCGTCATTGTTTGGAGGACTACCAAGACAAACACCTAACATTAAGGGTTTTTCTTTCTTTCTTTCTTTTTTTTTTTTTTTTTTTACATCAGCTTCACAACAAGGGCAGTGGCAGCACTGTTCCCTTCATGTCATTTTCATGTAATTGATTTAAGAAGTACAGGTAAAACCATCATCACATAAAATTCATCCAGACAGCTAAGGGCATTATAGCACAACATCCTTTAAAAAAAAATGACATTCATTATAGACATGTCACACTAAGCTGGGCTCCCAGCTCTTGTTGCGGAAACTGTTCTGGTGTCACTGAAAGAATGCTTTACACACCATTTTTCTGTGAGATGTGATACTGTCCTCCCTGCCTCTGCAAACACTGACAGGCACATTCCAGAGACACAGGTGCCAAAATCAGGCTTCACCATGCCATAGGTGTCACATCAAATGATATGGCACAAGGTAGAGCTGGAAGGGTGGGCCAACATATAGTTCCTACCAGAAAGGGACAGTCAGCCAAAGCCAAATGGCATAAGGAATTGCGCAGGACAGACGCTGTGTACGCGTGTGGTCTCACATGAGTCGTGTACCTCCCAACTTTAAGTGATCCAGCGGGCGTTTTGCAGTAGAACTTGGATCAGGCAACGCACTCTCTATTAATACCTCATGCCTCCCACAGAGCCATATTTTCGCACAAAATGTGACTCACGCGCGTAATTACTTGGCAAGCAGTCCATACTGCTATATTTAAGCGCAACGACTTTGCGCCATAACCAAAACACTTATGTAATCGATGCGGCGTGATGCTGGATTGTACACACAACCTGTGGTGAAGCACTAAGGAAACAGTGGGCTTGGAAAGGAGGCGGACCTAAAGCGACCCCCCACCACTGAGCCTCGGCTTAACAAATGCCGACCATTTCTCAGACCGCATTTTTTTTCCTGTGACTTGGAGAGCATGGGTCTGAATGTGCGTAAATACACAAGAATTTAGTCGCAGCGAAGAATAAGACAAGTGAAAACGAAAGCACCAAGAGGAGATCGTGACAGGAGGAAAGAATTTTTGATAATACCAAGTTATTACCACTGACCAGTGGAATTAAACTGAGAGCTACGCGCGACAAGAGCGTTTGGTAAGATTGGAAAAATCTGTTCCATTCTTCTTTTCTTGTTGAAACCGAAAGACCTCACATGCAAATACTAGGTTTTGATTTTGTCATGATTTCTCTGTGTTAAGTGCGTTTCATTCTAAGGTTGACGCTTGTGGATATTGTCTTATAAACTGGATGGCCAGTTGCGTTTTCAACCTCTCATGAGGATATTGTAAGGGAGAAAGAAGGTGAACTGATGTTAAACGTAAATGAATAGCTTTATATTTTCAAATGCTAAACTATCTGCACATATGTTTCCTCGTGGGAATTATCACGGCAGGAAGAAGGCATGCTTGTTCCCCCCGCAGTGAGCGCCAAGCCCAGATGTCACCACCATGTGCCCTCCCAGGAGCCACTTGTCATTGTCTTGTTTAATTTATGGTGCTTTATAATCAATCTTAAATTGACATTCCTCTTACATCGACTTTGTATCGGATTGTCCAGAGGCAAGTTAAGTGACTCCTCAGAAATTAACAGTTAAATGAATAGGTCACATAAAAAATCACCTCATTGTTTGCTATTAATAGATAATGTAGTCCTGATGCGCAAATATGAAATCTGGCCTAACAAAAAAAATAAATACATAAATAATAATAATAATAATAATAATAATAATAATAATAATAATAATAAATTATAGGACTGACCTGCAAGTTTTATTTTACCACAGCAAGAAAACCTTGCTGGCTTTTTAATAATTCGTATTATTATCACTGAGGATAAGACGTCTTCATACGCGAAATATTGTTGTATTATTGTATGATTCAGTTCCTTTATTTAGGTACCACTTTCTAGAATTGTTGATTTATAATATTCACCTGCTATAGTCCTCCAAGACTTACATGTGTTGCGGTCGGCGTATGCGCCACATGGCCTCCATAGTGAATGAAAATCCATAGATTGATTTTGCGTCAACGCTCAAAACAAATAGGCCTACATGTATATCCCAGCCCAAAACTGGGTATTATGTAACGGCTTCTACATTAAATCCATAATTATTCAGCAATATGATATTATAATTCTTGATAGCCACACCACTCGCTTAAAAACCCTTTAAAGCCCGGTGCCTCTGTGTAAATATAGCCTACCCATGTGGGGGGAAAAAGTGCCCTGGCTGGCGTTGATCATATTGCAATAACACGCCATTTATTTGTCCTATCACTACGTACTTAAGTAGCTGACATTACTGGAATTGGTAGCCTTATGGATGCTGTAGGCTCAGACGGGAACTTAAATTTTTATCTAGCCCACTAGAGATTTAAATGGCCTATTTAAAGTGGTGATATCCATTTTTTTCCCTGCTGCAAACCTGTTCTTGTTAAAATAGACTTAAAATAGGCTATGTTATCTGCGCTCAAGTGTGTGTGTGTGTGTGTGTGTGTGTGTGTGTGTGTGTGTGTGTGTGTGTGTGTGTGTGTGTGTGTGTGTGTGTGTGAACTTAGCATAATACAAATTTGGCACAGTACACAACAGAAATAAACCTTTGACAAGTTGTCATGAGTATATTAGTTCATGTGTGCCAGTGATCTTATCCTCTGTATGTTAAATGCTGATTTTTCCTAACTTCTAAACCTGCTTTAATCATTAATCATGACGTCTTCATTTATTATATAGTAATGTTACATGATCTTTTCAGGAGCAAAGCAGCATGTTTATTTCAATAGCTGATCAATAAGTGGACTTTTGATTTAAAGTGCCTGGGCATACTCAGGTTCATACGGAATTATTCCTTTAATTCTGGAACATAAATGAAGTTTAAATAATCTGGCATTTGTTCAGAGAGCTTGAATTTTGTCGAACTCACACTGAGGCTGTGAGACTCCAGAGAGCCACAGAGAGGTCATGCTGGTTTGTGGGCTCCATTGCAGAGAATCAGTGGTTGCCTTGTGAATAGGCAGCCTTGGTCTTGTTAATATGTTGAATGTTAAAAAAAAAAAAAAAGCTGGCATGGAAAGGAAAGGTAACCAGTTTGGATTCCAGACTTGCTGGGAAAATGTGGATGTGGTCATGTGAATATCTCTCTCTCTTGTCCCTCAGCAACAAGTACTGAGGTGCCGCTGAACAAGGCACTCTAGTGGCCGACATACAGACTCTTGTTTCAGTGATGGAGCTGAAAAAAAAAGGTCCAAATTGTTGGCAGAACCTTTTCCACCAATAAATTAAGTTAAAAAAGAATCTCAATCGCAAGCATATTACTCATATGAAAGCTTTTGAAAGCTTTTACCAGTTCCATTTGGTTGTGTTTGTGTATTCAGGGGTGTGCCGAGAGCTTAGCGTTCTGTGAAGTCAACATGGCGTGGGTGAGGGGGCTATGTTTTTGACTTTGCCCACTATCTAAACACCTATGCTCTACATTGGAAGCATGCTGGGTTCACTGCGGTGGACAATGAGCAGATAAGCACGGCTGCGGTCATTGACTCCAGCGAGGGCAGTGATCAAAGTGGCTGACAAGGGGTGAGGCAGGTGGATGGTGGTGAGGCCAATGTTTGTTTTTTTCCATAGGGGAGGCAACCAGCTGTGTTCTTCTGTCAGACTGGGAAAATCTGTGCTAGAGTCAGCCCAGTGTTAAGTGTCAAGTGCTGCGGAGGTTATTATTGTCTTTGTCACAGGGCTCATAAGTTATAAAGTTGAACCTGACCTTACCATATGCCATAATCTATTTATGCTCAAGTCCTAGGAAAGTCACGTTCCTCTTTTGATGTTGTGTTTGGAAATGGCTGGTTTAACTAGTTAGTTGATAAAGGAAATACATTATACCGCGTTCTAATAGACAGTAAACCAGTACAACAGAAATTTTAACACTTATATCTGTGGTTGTTGTTCTAATTTCTTTCTTTAGAGAGTATAATTGTTGTGGCTATAAATGAAGTGATATGATTTCCTTTGAGACGGTAAATAAAAGTCTGTGAGGGCCCCTCAGCCTTAAAGCCTTTTTTCTTTACCTCATTTAAGTAACGTATGTACATGTCTGAACATTGTCACAGCGCATGTTTAGACCCACAAAGTATTCTCTATTACACATATGTTTATGCCTATCTTGTCAGTTCATTTTATTTAGTAGGGGTGAAATGTACAGGAATACAATCCTTGACTGGCTGATATTAACTGCCACTGACACATCTACACTGTGACAGTGATGGTGAAATTGATTCAAAACTAATCTGAGCATGGCTGAAGTAAACCTAAACTCAGATGGTGTGATGATGGAATACACATGCAGACTTTTGATGTTGTTTTAGAGGCTTGTTGGAATATATGTTATTGATAAAACAAATCAAATCAAAACAAAACAAAACAAAACAATGGGAATCATTTTAAAGTAGCCCATTAAACATTTTCCTTTGTTTTTGGTTCAGGCTGAACCAGCAGTAGCAGACACTCTGTGCTGAGACCTGTCACTGTCAGTGCCGCCTGAAACATTGAGGTGTAATTTTCAAGTGCCTGCTGTACTGAGCACTTGGTTACCAAGCTATTTTGTACAGAAATGCCCAGAACCTCTCAGCTCTTAAAACCATATCACTCACAAGACAAAAACAAATACTGTTTCAAACACAGCTCCTTTGATTTAATTAATTCATATTTTTCTCTGCTCTGCAGTCATGAGTAATAATCAGACAAATCTTAAGTTTGGTTGTGTTTTTGCTTTTGAATAAGGAAGAAACAATCCAGGAATAACTTTACTTGATATTAAAGTGCTGATTGCAAAAAAAAAAAAAAAAAAAAGAAGAAGAAGAAGAAGAAGAAGAAGAAGAAGAACCTTACCCTCACATTCAATAAGGACAAGGTCCAATACTCGTTTTCTTTTACTCACTTCATGCTGCATATGTTCACTGTATCTGCTGCATAGATTAGGAGCTTTGGCCATTCAGCCTACACCTGATTCTGCTTTATACAATGCATCACTTTACTCTGTAGGCATGAAGTCGTGTATGGGAAATGAGTCAGACTTGAGATGACACAACCAGGCATTTGAAGTTTTCCATGAAGAAATAGACCTCTTTCTCAGCAGCCAGTTTGACATGAAATAGCAGGTAAACACAGGTGTAACTAGTGACAGTAAGGTTCTGTCCCATATAATTTAGTAGAGCCTCCCCAATTAACCAGAATACACAATAGCACTGCTGTGGCTCTGTTAGCAACAGAAGTGCTATTTCATGTCAAATGGCTGCTGTTAAAAGGGTCTGTTGATGGACGGTGGTCAATGTGATTATTTTTTAGGATGGTTTCAATAAGACATACGCCCACATGTAATGTGGGCGTATGTCCTGTGACCTTCTAACTAACTAGACCTTCTAACTAACTAGAAATCATCCTCCCATTTGACTGAGGCCCAGCCACGGGAAGCTTTGACTGTCCCTTTGAGAACAAGGCTAATGTGTTAGTGGCTGATGCTAATTAGTGTTAACAATATAATTTGATTTGCAGTTATTATCAGTGATTATTGTCAGTTGGGTTGTTGACAGCTCTGATGATGAGGCAGTTAACAGGAAAACATGAGCTGGTTTTGTAGGTAACTGCGCAGTTTGTTAGCACGTAATCACATTAACACAGTGTGGTTCATGTATGAAACACTGGACACTTTCACTTTCCTCTCTCACACCTCTCCCCCCGACTGATGCAACCAGTTAACAATCACACATTAAGTCAGGCTTCAGTGGCAACAAAGAATTTCACGGAGTGGAAATTAGAGATGCACCGATCCCCTTTTTTTCACTTTCTGATCCAAATCTGATGTCTCGACTTTAGGTATCAGCCGATACCGAGTACTGATCCGATTCCAGAACTCTTTTTCTTGATTGTTGTTATTATCGTTGTTGTTGTTGGTATTACGTGCAAGGTTATATGAGCCTGTAGTAAACCACTCAAAAGTTCTTATTAAAAGAGCAAAAATGAACATTAAATTTAACTATATTCCAAGCAATTTATTTGAACTGTAGGTTAAGTTGGCTTCACATACAAACAGATGTAGGAGGGAAAATTGCTATGGAAAACTCCTTTAATGTTTTGGAAACCTTGAACAAATCAAGTGCACAGCAATGAATTATCAACTACTAGTAAATGTTCGCTCAAAGTAATGAGGAAAATCTAGTGGAAATGTTTGCATGGCATCCACCTATCACAGTCACAGTTTTAACAATATTATCTTCAACGACACAGGTGATGTCTTTGCACTCTTGATTTTGCTGTATGTGGTTTCATAATATTTTGTTAAGACTGCAGTGGACAAATGCCTCTGAGCATTGCTTGAAAACAGAACCATGTTCTGACATTTGCCATATTGCTTTTAATAGCGCACCAACAATTCAGGGACCAACTCAACAGCTCTGCACAGTCGGATGCATTTCCTTCAAATTTTCATGATTTGGCAATTCTTTTTGATGTGTTTGGTGCACTTCGGAGGGTTTCTGGTGCAAAGTGAATCGCATGTTGAACAGGATGACTGTTCAGGACAGCAGGGTGTCTCAGAGGTTAACATTATCACATCAGGTGTATGTCAGGTCAGGTGAACTGAAGACTCTATATTGCCCTTAGGTGTGAATGAGTCTGACTGTGTTTGACTGTGTGTTCGCCCTGTGACAGACACAACCTTCTCAGGATGCTGCCCTGCCACCCCCCCAGTGCATGCTGGGACAGGCTCAGGCCCCCTGTGGCCCTGAATAGAAATGAGTGGGTGTTGAAAATTGATGGATGGAAAATAAAGCAGATGGCTATTATCCAGTCTAAGAGCACTGAGTTTAAGAATACCAGCAATAGCTTCACATGTGCAAGTACTCCTCTGAGGATGTGTCCTTTGAAACATAAAAGTAATGGAACAGCTCATTTAATATACTGTAACAATTGCCAACATTGTTCATGAAGATTAAGCATGTTACTCTGGGAAAATGCTATCTTTTGGCTAGAATCAGGCAGTCACAGAGCTGGGATTTTAGAACAGACGATGGAGTAAGATAATGTCCTGGCTAATATGAATAACACCTGGTCATTCTCATGTGTAATATTGTCTGAACACATGCATGAGAAGACGATCCTCCCCGAGAGTGTAGTGTGATTATAGCTTCTCCATCTCTTCCGGGAATTTATCCACTTTGCCATTGACAAGTAGCGTTGGTTTTCGAGGCTGGAGCTGCCAGAAGACAATTTCAGTTCTTTCAAATCATTAGTCAGAAATCCCAACATAATTTTCAGTTTTGCTGTGTTAAACCTTGAGGCTGTGTAGAGTTGCCATTCTAGTGTTTCTCATATTGAAAGTCTTTGTTGACCATACATATTAGGCAATATTGGCTAATGGGGAGGGGGTGATGTCATCACTTAATTTAAAACTCAAAGTCGAATACTTCCTATCTCATGAAGAGGGACAGTAATGATTGCTCTATTCTTCTACATAATCTAATTATAAATGATATAGATATTAGCAGACTTTGGTCAATCAATGAAAAAGGATGTTTACCCCCTATTATTCAGAGTTTATACTTCCCTCAGTATTGCTCACGGTTTGTTAGTCAGCTCTGTAATCATATTAGAGAGACACAGCTCTAGTTGGTTTACTTCACTGAATAACTTCCTTCATACATGGGAAATTTGATATTTTGGATGTTTTAGCTTATTATGCTGTGCAATATTTTGCTATGTAGGCAAGACTACCCAGCTAAGCTGTTATAATAGTGTCTTTACTTGGTGGTTAAAAATGGTATTTTGACAATATGCAACAGTGTGTATTTGTGAAGAACAGCTGCTCGTCACATTGCCAGCCCAAGCATATTTACTGCTGACTTACTCATGACTGGTAGGATGAAAATCCATCCTCATAAAGACAGATTATAGAAATTGTTGGTTCTTCTGCTATGCAAACTTCCTTTTTACTGTCTGCACCTCCACTAAGAGTAAATACTGAGAATTTCAAGGAAAAAAATCAATGTTTAAAAAGTTTTGCTGCAGTGCCAGCAATCTGTGCAACCATTATTGCCAAAGTGGAGAATGTCTGGTTCAGGTGGTTGCCGCCACTGTGGGACATGAGCACGTGTCCCTCTGTCCCCGGCAGGCACGTGGCCGAGGATGAGCTGGTGCTGCCAGGCGCTCTTGGCTGAACCTCGTGCTTGTTCCTTACACACCACCACATGGGCATCTCCTCATCTACATGTGCTCACCCACTACCTCGCAGTCACCCTCTTTATGTCCTGCTTTATGTCTGACTGACAGATGAAGAGCGCCAAAATAATTCTGTATGGTGTTGTTACATCTTTTTGCAGTTTAAAATATTCTATAAATTCTATAAAGAGGGAAAACTGAGAAGACTCAACACAGCAGATCATCTCCGTTCAGTGTTTTAAGCCCACTCATATCTGATGAAACATTTCAAATGTAATGTTAGTCCCTGGCTCAGAGAGGGACAAATCACTCTCACACATTTGTCATGCCGATTTGTTACATAACAGAAGCTGCAACTGAATCCAACAAGTCGGGTTTAGGGCAACCATCATCGTCCTTTGTAGGAGGGGACATGCACATATGATTCAGTAACAGAAACATGAAACACTGTTTATAATGCATGCCAGTCTTGGATCAATGCTCTTAGCTCAAAGTCATTTGAGCAATATGTGTGAGGTCATGGCTTTATGGCTTTCAACCTTTTGATCCAGTCACATTCCTTATGCTGTCGGTGGAAAAGCTCCAGAGAGTTTTTGATGAGACTTGGCTCTCGTTTCTATGTTTGGATGAAGCTTGTTGAGGAACACAAGGCTAATCTGCCTACTGGCCTGTAGGCACCATTTACCCATCATAGTTTATCACACACACACACACGCACACGCACACACACACACACACACACACACACAGGACAAACATTTGAAAGTTTTAATGACTGATTTTGTTTGAAGCTATCTGAACTCAGATCTCGTCTGTCCAACAGAGCAGGGTTGCTCCTAAAATATTTGTAAAGCTCATGTTTAGAGAGCTGAAGATGTACACTTTGTTGAGGTGCTGGGTTAAGATATGATCATGAAGACTGAGCACACACACATTCTTCTGCTCCAGTGTTGAATTTAAAGACAATGTTTTGAGCCTAGGCTCTTCTTCAGGACAAACTTCATGTTTGGCCAAACCTAACTTGAAAATATACCTTAGAGTTTGACCCGACTCCTTTCTTCACAACTTGTGGTTCTCAATACTGCTGACTAACTGCGTTCTTGTAAATGGAAAGCGACCCAGATCACTACTTACATCTGATACCACAACATGCATGTGTTTGTATATGTTTGCCGTTGTCGCCATGGTGAAATTTTGGTGACACTCAAATGATAGTTGGCCTGTCTTTACCTGTGGCTGTTGTATCAGGTTCATGTTGATGGATGTTACCTTGTATTTCTCTTAATTCCTTTTAAAGTTGTTTACAGTCAGTTCTAAAAAACTAACCCTACTATCCTATGTGTCATCAGATTTTCCACCATGTACTGTCCATGTTCCAGTGGGCATTTGCCAGAGACTTTATTAAGAGTAAACCGTTAAAATGTTTTGTTGAACCAGTATGCTCTATCTTATCCTGACATCCAAAACTGAGTTAGTAAGGAAATGCACTTGGAGCCACACTAATATAATTTAAAGGTGAAAAACAATCAGTACATCCATCCTTGCTAAATACTGGTTTTGAGTTTGGTTGTGCTTACTTTTCAAACTGGGTTTCACTCAGTATTTCTCTTTGTACTTTTTCCAACCATATTAGTTTTTTTAAAAAACAGTTTTATCCCAAAATTATAAACTATGAGCTTTTTGGATGGTAGTTGTACAACCAAACACCTCCATCCGTTATAGTCCAGGCTTTTGGTTCCTCAGTCAGTCTTTGAGAAAGTCTGCACCTCATGGTGGATGAGCTGGAAAACACAGTATATATATATACTGTGTTTTATTTTTTATTTTATTTTTGACCTAGATTGTAACGTATTGTCTGTGACATTTTCAAACAGGTATCATGAAAAGAAGGCTGACGGGAGAGTGGACTGAATTGCTACCATCTCTAATGGCCCTTTTCCATTAGTATCTACTCGGCTCGGCTCAACTCGGCTCGACTCTACTCGCCTCGACATGGTTTAGGTGGTTTTCCATTACAATTGAGTAGCACCTCACCGTGGGTGGAGTCATCATAGCAAGGCGGCGCACCGTCCAGCTCCCTCTGGATTCTTTGGGCCGCCACCGAGCTCAGAAAAGTCTCCACGTCTTTATTTGACCGCGATCGCGGTTTGCTTGCCATTTTCCGACTTTGACAACTTCACTGACGATCAATGCGCACGGCCGCTGTTGCCGTTTTTTTTTTTTTTTTTTAAATGTCGGGTTTTGTTTTCGTGCAGGAGTCGCTCTCGTCACTCCCTGTCCAATCAGTTGCCTGCACGGCGTTAACGTCACATTTTCAGCTCGACCAGAGGCTCGACTCAGCTCGCTTGGAACTCCGGCTGAGTAGGTCCCAAAATGGGACCTGCTAGCAGGTACTACCACCTAATGGAAAAGCTCTTAAACCGAGTAGAGTCAAGCCGAGTCGAGCTGAGTAGGTACTAGTGGAAAAGGGGCATACGATGGGCATGTACCAGCCATCTAAGGATTAAATATTCTTGAAGCTGTCTTGAAATTTTAGAATTAAACACATGTACTTGAATTAAACCAAGAACACTTTTAGTGTTCAAGTTTTAACAGTGTTTTCACTGTCAAGGAGTCAGAGTTCATTTCATGAAAAATTATTGTTTGTTTGTCGTCGTTTTTGGGAAACATGGTTCATACAGTAGTTTGTATCCTGTTAAATGTTCTTTCTTTTTAAATATACAACTTAATCACAGTACATTAGGGAAGATTTCGTGGCATTTAAGTTTCAGAAATATTTGCTCCGTAAAAAAAGTCAGTTGATTTTGTTATTTGTTTAAAAATGTGTTTTTATGTGTTTTTTCATTTTACAATGATTGTATTGTATCAAAATTAAAACATTCTTCTTTGACATATTCAAAAATCAATAAAATACCTAAATAATACCTCTCTTTTTCTCTTTAAAACAAGAACTAACATTTTTGTCCTTTGGTGTGACATAAAGTCCTATAGTGTGACACACATAAAAGAGCCAAAAATTGGTTATTATGTAAAAATAACTTTAAAAAATAGTTCAGTATTACATTAGGGGAGATATAATCATCAGTCATTCACTCAATTGGAATAATTTTTAACAGCTTTGACAGGATGACAGCAAAGTTTGACTTGTGTTTATTGTAAAAGTCCAAAACATCATGGAGAAAAAGTAGTGTTGTTCATATTTCGTATTATATATCATTTCATATTAAATAAATAACACTATATGAAAATAAATATCTAATAATACAAAATAAATCTCTGTCATGCTATTTGTATATTACAATCATTATTATTATTAATTTCAGTTAGAATTTTTGTAATTCTTTTTTATGTCACACCATAGGACACATTTATGGCACAGATCGGAGAAAATGTCCAAAAAAACAGTGAAAAAACTGAAAAAGTTAATGACCCCTTATATTTTTAAAAACATCAGTTTTCATACTACATAAAAAATGTCTCTTTTCTTAAAAAAACGTGTTTTTTTAAAAAAGCTTTTTTTTACTACCTATTTGTCAACTACCCATATATTCTCCTGCTATCATTCTATTTCAGCTTTTCTGCTTTACAAATCACCCATTAACTTTAGTTTTAAAATATATTATTGCTATGCATGGGACAGTTTAGTTTGTGTTAGCAAACATTCACCACCACATACAGACCTGAGCTTAGAGTTCGTCATGACCCCAGTCTATTTCTATCTTGTATCACACTGATCTACCACTCCAGTGGAAAATCAATTGGAATTTGGGAAGGGTTACTGTGATATACGCGGGGTGACAAGGGTATATTTTCAGGTCAGGTTACACAGTGTTCGTGTGTAAAAAGCCTCTAAAGTCAGCCTCCCATTCATGGTCAATGGGGTGGCCCCAGGCTGTGCTAAGTGAGCACATGAATAGGCCCTGACTTCACTTGAAATTGTAAAGTGTCTCATAAGCAGACACTTGAGCGTTTTCTTGATGTGTTAATGGCAGCCCATCCATACTTGTTTGTTTTAATAGCATAAAAATAAAGACCTGCCATATTTCCTTACTTCTATAAATACTTGCATCTCAGTGAAATGCGGTCAAGCCATCAAAATATCATGTTGCAACTGGAAGTCTTGGTTATACTTTGCCAGCCCTTCTGGCTCTGTAGCTAATTTGAAATTGGATAAACCACCATATTACAGTTTGGCAAATGAAATGACTGATTAGGCTTGACAAGGGAAGGTTTAGTTTAGGTCAGGGTTACTGTAGGAAGTGACTAGAAGATGTTACATTTATGCATCAACAACAAATCAGATTAAGCTGGAATAACATATTTGGACATCTTTTGCTTAAGATTAGATTTGACATTAAATAAGGATTGAAGTAATTTGAGTTCACAGGCTAAAGTTCTTCCTCACATGTTTTTTGAGGGTTTGTTTTATTGCTCACATGATTGATTCTTTTCTCAGCTGCAGTGGCAGGGTATCCACTACACTCTTTAGCTATATGAATACTGGCAACAATGATCTTCTGGCAGAGAGGACACTTAGGACACAGTTGAGCTGCTGTATACTGCTCTTCACCCCGGAAGCAGCTCACAATACGATCCATTGTCCCCAAGTAAAACCAAGTTCTCACTGGGAAACAGTGAAGAGAATTCATCTTTGTCACTGAGGTTATGGGAGACTAATTGTTTTCCCCAAAAAAAAAAAAAAAAAAAAAAAAAGAAACATAATGTTGTTTTTCCTACCTTTACCTCCTCAGCAAATCCCACCATCACTACGGGAAAGTCCTAGTGCGATGTGTAATTATAATAATACTGTAATAACTGTTATGCAGACTGCTTTCTCAGTAATTAGAAGGCTCCTTGTTATGAGTGATTTTTATTTCTATTTTGTCATGCTGCGCTTGTTTCTGATATACAGACATGCTGTTATGTGAGATCTGAGGAGAAGCTCTGAAAATCGGCATGCTTTTGACATTAACCATACAAAACACCAAGAGCAAACAAAAGCCATGACACGGTGCTCGCAAACCTCAAACAGACCTTGACCTTCGACCTTGTGCTCTGGACTTGTTTGCCTTACTCAGTACTGAAGTTCTGCAAAGCACAAATATTGTCATCTCATCCTGCTGATCATTCATGGCTATGTGGTTTTTAGGTCTGTGTATGTATGTTGCGGCGAATGAAGGGGTTGCGTGAGTGAAAGAGGTCAGGTCTTGGGTGTTGGAGGGTGCTGTGTAAATACTAGACCTGAGTCATGACTCATGACTACACTATTGTGATACAGACAGCTAGTCCTGAGAGATTGCATTAAGCCTGTCATTGCTTCCAAAATTTACCCAAACATTTAAACACATCCACACAAGTATCATATTTCCACTTTCCAACTCTGATGCACACTGAGATCCGGGTGTATGTATCAACAATAAACACATGTACAACTGTGCGTCTGTGTCTTAGTGATGTGTCCTCTGCTCATTCTGCCCTAGATGCCCTTGTGACTCAAAAGGATCACATCCACCGAATCCATAATCTGTGTTAAGTTGGATCATGGAATCCGCCCAGTCAGAGATGAACATCTTACCCAATGGGAAAGGTCACGACCTCGGAGATGACATGGGTGTGCCAATGAAGACTTTGCAAGAGGAGGATCAGTGAGTATAAATGCCAGCAGCTTAGACTGGGACAATTACTCAAGCATGGGTCAATCAGTTTTTATGCTGAGTCTTTGTGTTGTTCATTATTAGTATACTTGCGTGGAAACCACAACCAGAGACAATGCAACCGGTCAACAATTCAGTCCGCTGATAATTATTTATATATAAATATTAGTGCCATCAAGCAGAAACAAAGCTTCTTGATTCACCGCTTTGTCCTTGTGATAAGAGTTTGACATTAATAATGTGGTGCGTCACATACAGAATGACCTATTTCCTGGATAGTGTTTGTTTTTCTAACTGCATGTTTACCTTGTTTTTGTGCTTGACTCGACTGACGGATCCTTTCATGCCATGCAGAAATGGCACCCAAACAGTCAGGTATGTCTACAGAGATCTGTCTGCAGGGTGGCTTTTCAGTGTTTTCATGTGTGCAAGCATTCAAAATTTTACTCTTGTAATTTTAACTCCTGCCCACAACAGATGTGTCCGCCAATTTTCAGATCGTTACCGAAGCCACCAAGTTAACAGGCATATTTGTTTCCTTGTAGATTCGATGATCCAGAGGGAATGTTGGAGAGTGAGGAATTTTTGCCCAATGGAGATGGGAAGAAGCCTCTGCGCTTCACAGATGTAAGTGTGAGAGACACTTCTACAGATTGCAGTGAAAACAGAATCAGGTTTTTTTTTTTTTTAACAAAGTGAATCTGAGATTAATGAATGTTCTGTTTTGTTTTGTTTTTTCCTCAGTTTGAAGGAAAAACCTCTTTTGGCATGTCTGTGTTCAACCTGGGAAATGCTATTATGGGCAGTGGAATCCTTGGATTGGCCTATGCTATGGCCAATACTGGCATTCTCCTCTTCTTGTAAGTAAAGCTAGATTGCTTTTTTTTTTTTTTTTTTTATCAATTTTTGGCCTGTCATACCATTTGCAAAGTGTTTGCTTGGCAAATATTAGCTTAATTACTCACTGAATTCATCCTCCCCGCAGTTTGCACTTTTACATAACTGAAGTGTGTATGATTCACACATGTAGTCACCTACTTAGTATATATACAATACAACAGAGAGGCTGTTGATGGTGGCAGTGCTCGTGATGGTGCCCTGTTGTCCATTTTTTAACATATAGATGTGTTTGTGTGGAGTGCTACTCCTCTTGACGTGAAAGGTACAATATGTTAAATGGTTGAGTGCAATCAGCGAGTGTAGAAACAGAAATAGTCTTTGTTGAGAGCACTAAGATATCCCAAGATTTCTTTCCCAGGGTTGTAGTTATAAAGTGGGGGGGTGAGGAGGGCTGCTTTAGTGGTGTGATTAAGGGCCTGGGTGGGTTGGTGTCCAATGATATAACCACCCCTATTCCTTCCCCTCTCCTGGGCTCCTGTTCCTACTCTCCTTGCCACATACAGTTCTGAGAAAGGCCAAAACCCAGAATAACCCCGCCCCCCAGCCCCGCTATGTGGCATTTGGTTTTCTCATTCTGCTCCTTACAAGCAGACTGCTGCTGTTTCTCCGTGACCCTGGTGGTCTCTGTGATCTGTCTGGATTTGTGTGGCTGTAAGAGAACAGGTGGTGGGACAGAGAGCAGCCTCCTTTTCAGATCCCAAATGTAGGGATTCCAAAAAGTATATAGTCTGAAGAGAAAGCTGCAGATCTTCTACTATGAAACACCTGTCTCATACATCAGTGGTTATAGAGTGTTATATTGTGGTGATTTTAGCTTTCGCAAACAAATCACAAATATATATGCTGCAACAAAACTCATATTAAGTTGAATGTCAATCAGCAGTAGGTGTCCGCTCTAAACATGACATCAGTTTTGAGAGACATCACATCATACACATTTTTCACATTTATTTTTCAAAGTAAGGTCAGGCAACTAAAAGTTGATAAATAGTTGTTCTTGAACCACAGCTGTATTGGTCATAAAACCTTTAAAATTAATTCTTGAGGCAAGGTGATCAGTTATGAAAATCATGACAGCACATATCCAACACAGACAAACACTGCACTGACAAAGAGCACCAGTGACTTGATGGCCTCTAAAATGACCACACACTCCTTCAAAACCTCTAAAACATTATCTCAAAAACTATATATTGTGAACTTTATTTGCAAACTGTTTGTGTTGAAGACCAGGGGCCCTATCTTGCGCCAAAGTCCCTAAACCCGTTATTTAGAGATTTAGCATTGTGCAAGAGGCGTTCCCCCGCAAAAGTTGCTATCTTGCACACCTCCCGTTATCCGTAAAACACCTGCGCTACCCGCTATATTATGCATAGGTGTGTTTTGGCCGTTACGCCAATTATACCAATCAGTGTGCCAGGTGCCATTGCCTTTACGGGCAGGCTGCGCTATCCTAAATCCTAAATCCTAAACCCGCGATGGTGAGAGGGAGGTAGATTTTCTCAGGGGTTCTACTGAGGCTAAAGCAAGTTGGCTTTACATATATATACATATTATATATTATATTATAGGCGAGTTAATTTGGGAGATGGAGCCACATGTGTCCAAGTGGACGTGTCACAAGGTTGTACTGATTGAGTAAAATCCCCGGGTCACACCACACACACACACAAGAGGCAGAGGTGGAACTATGTGTAAACTAATTTATTGACAAGGTAGATTGGGCAAATAAAATATTAAAAATAAAAATATAGCACAGCTGCTGGCTTATGATAAAACAATAAAACGTGCTGGCGTAAGTGTCCAATTAAGACAGTCTTTCCTCTAAACAGTCTATATGAGTAATATACTCAGTCCATTCCGGCGGCGTCCCGGTATCAGTCCGACCGTGTGCGTGGCGAGGCTCCATCGGGGCGAGCATTGAAGCCGCCTGGGCGCTCTCGTAACAGCCCAAACTTTAGGGAAAGCGGATAGCGGATAGCGCACACAAAGCTATCCGCTTTGTGTGTGCAAGATAGCAATTTTAGGGATAGCGCATGAAACACGCCCATGGACACACCTCCAGGCACAAATAATGGAGTCGGCATAACGGATAGCGGGTAGCGTGGGCGCAAGATACCGTTTAGGGATAGTGGAAGTTCCTAAATCCGGAATTTGCAGGTAGCGGGTGGCACAAGATAGGGCCCCAGGTGTATAAAGATGGGGGAAAAAAAAACCTGGACTCTTGAGCAATTCAAAAACACTGAGTCTGTTTTTGGTGTTTTAAGAGTTAAGTTCTTGTGGTTTAGACTATTACCTTCATCTCTTTCACTGAAGCACTAGTGGAAATTTTAGCCTGTGGTGTCGAGAAGACCCTGAACACACCAGCAATTCTCTTGGTTTCTGAGTACATACACTCTCGGTGATCGTCAGCATATTTCCTGCAAGACACAAGAATAGAATACTAATGAGGGTGGGGGGGTCTGGGTCCACGGGATCATATTTCTCCGTGTAGACGAGGGGTCAAAAAGCAGACACTGTGAAAGTGAAATCAACACTTTTCCTGTGAGTTGAGGAACGTTACATAAGGATAGTGAGGCTGCTACGACCGCTCAGTGGAACGTCAGGACTCAGCTTGTGTCCAGCTCCAGATATGAAGACCGTCACCTTAACTGTAGTCACCATCTACCCAGAGGAGCTGGACAGAGAGGTCTGGGAAAGGTGATCATGTTGGGATCACCCTCTGACCTATTAGGAATTCTGCCCAGAGAGCCCTGCGCTCTGTAGGAGAATCATTGCATCACTTGGAGGGGGAAAGAGGTTGTGGGAAATAACCTTTTCACCCATGAGTGGGATTACTGACCATTGTAAAATAGAAGAAATTTATATCCTGTTATAAAAAGGACTTATTATCTCAACATTGCTTCTCCTTGTTCCATGCTGAAAATGTATTCAGTCTGTTGGTGTAGTGTGGCAATAATACCATTACATTAGCATTTTCATGAGACTGAAAAAGACTCTTGGAAAGTCTTCTGTAAGCTGTATAACCTTTGAAGTCCCATGCTATAGTTGAACATTAAGTTACAGTAAACACAGTGGTGCCACTAATTTATATGGAAGTAATCTCATTAATGTTTGTTAGCTGAAACATGAATTCTCAAGGATTAGCTAGGTCAGGAATATGAGGAAATTCCTCCATATACCTTGCAGCTGTTAAGACCTCCCACTTTTACCACATTTAAGGGCTCTCACTTTCAGGCAAATGGGCCATGTAAAATGAAATGGGGGAAAAAGACAAGAAAGAAAAAAATAGGAGAAATTGAAGTAGTGCTTTGCCTACACATTCAGAAATATTTGTGTAAAAAAGCATAGGATCACAGTTTTCTCTTTTGTATTGTGTCACAGGTTTCTTCTGACTGCTGTTGCAGCCCTCTCATCTTACTCCATTCACCTGTTGCTCAAATCGTCTGGTATCGTGGGTAAGCTGCTCCCAGTCTCAGCCACTCATATTTTAATACTACCTGATCACATAATGCAATAATGATAACTGCATAATATGTAAAACCTGTCTTCACAATGTTGCAAATTACTTTAAAATAAGGAAAAGTCAAACCTGTTAACTATAATTCACAAAAAAAATAATAATAATAAAACACAGAATCTATCTCAGATCATAACATTATACATGTTAAGTCCATTTAACAATTCTCCTACTGCTAAGCTCACATATTGAAGCAAAACATTATCTGATAGAGCTAAATTGTATCAGGTGTCAGGGCTGCTTGGCAGAATTAGAAACTATATCTGATTTCCAGTGCATTAACTGAAAGAGTTCATGAGTTAAAATGAAATAATAGTGCACCTGTTTGAAACACAGTTCAGTAGTAAGTCAGCCAAACAGAATATAACTGTTTACATATTTGACGGATTAGCACTTGAGTTTTTGTTTGCAGTCAGTTTGGTTTTTCTAAAGGCTTATGCTGATAATCTTAGGGAAGAATTTGAAGAATTCCTTCATTGTATATTTCTTGTGTGTTGCAAAATCTGTCATGGATAAAATATTTACATACTGAACAATATTTATGTATAGCTCTAAAATCTGTGACTGTCAAAATGGTCCATCATCCAACTAATACCAAGGTACCTTTCGTGGTGACAAAGATACTAAAAAAATCTTTATTGTAAAGGCTAACTGCCACATCTCTGCAAAATTATTCAAGGAGGAATTTGATGATGTTGGCGTTTTTGTATTTTGCTTCCAGGAATTCGAGCATATGAGCAGCTGGGATACCGGGCCTTTGGCACTCCTGGTAAAATGGCTGCTGGTATTGCAATCACACTGCAGAATATTGGAGGTGAGGAAACGCTGCATGAGCTCAGACTGCATTTGATAATGTCCTCGAGAAGTGAAGAATCATAGAATATTATCTGTCTACAATCTGTCTACAGAAGTTGCCTCTACCTAGCTTGCTTTTTGCATTAATGATTTTAATATGTTGCTGTTGGCTGTATATGACTCTCTGTTGGATAGTGTAATATGGGGGTGTATTGAGAGCTAAGACCGGTAGACCAGTTGGCAAACAACTGCGCTCTCAGTGGATCTGGCATTAGCAAAAGTTCATTCCACACAGTGAACAGAGCATGTGTGGGTGGCTCTCTCTCTCTCTTTCTCTGTGGCCTTGTAGAGACACACAAAACGCACAAATAATTTGGTCAGTTCAGCTGTAGGACAAGTGAAATTTATTTAGGAAATTCTCAAAGACTGAGAGCAAAGTTGTATTATCTTTTTTTAAGCAGCTTCACGTGACAGTCATACGATTACAGATGAAGTGAGACTGACATAATCCCAGATTGGTTTTATGATTCTCCCACTGTTGCTAGTAGCTCACATACATAATGGTAATATGATGGGAATTCTCATGCCAGGGCTTTTTAGGTTCACATAGGCTATGTCTGTTTGTTGAATACACCAGCCTTGCTGTTTGCACTCAAACATATCTGTCCTCCCATTTTCACATGTATTATCTATGTCTCTCTATTACAGCCATGTCCAGCTACCTGTATATTGTTAAATCTGAGTTGCCGCTGGTCATTCAAGCTTTCCTGAAGGCAGATCCCAACTCTGAGTGAGTATTGCCATTTGTGTCCATTGCAATATCCACATTCCTCGGCCACTGGTGAAAATCATATGACTGCTGCTCACTGTGGCTGGCCAAGGGTGCAGGGTCAAGGAGCCTGTGGGGCATTCACTTTGCAACACTCTTTGATCTAGTGTGGGGGTGTGGCTGGATGCACTTTGTTGTTATTGGCTGAGCAACAGGGCCCAAGGTTGGATATGCATACACATCTACAACTTAAACACACTCTGATGTCAGGTTGTGGTGGCAGCCACTGCACACGTCAGATTCATGGTGTGACACTCTGCATATGGCCTTGGAGGGCTGCAGTGGATTCCTGCCTCCCCTGTTCAAATCTAAAAACAAACCCTGTGCCCAAAAGGGAATGCTGCGAGTGGAGCAGCACCCTTCCCTAGTATAGCCTATCAGCCCAGCGAGATTTAGGAAGCACTTCTGCACTCTCTTATGCCTGTCAAATATCACAGCAAACCATCAAAGCTCCCTGTGACTGGGCAACATGGAGGAGCTAAATATGAATACTGCCACACACAGTCAACTCAGATAGTATTTGTTGTTTATTTATCACATCAATACAGCCTCCAGACCAGATTTATAGCACTGCATTTAGTATGGCTGGTCTTTTATATTGTGTTTATTTGTACTAATGTCAAGCCCAGTTTTTTGTGCAGCTGCTCTTGCACAAAGATCTAATAATTTTATGAATGGCATGTTATTACCCTGAACTGTTGATACTCATGCTATGTTCTGTGTGTGTGTGTGTGTGTGTGTGTGTGTGTGTGTCTGTTTGTGTGCGTGCATTTGCGTGTGCGTGCGTCAAAGTTAAAGTTTCAGGTACTGTGAGAGGAATCCCTCTCTCTCCCTCCTCTGTTATAGTCTCTCTCTAACACACACACACACACACACACACACACAAATGACAGCAGCAGCTGGTGTGACATCGGTGCTAAATTCAGAGGTCAACCATAAGGACAGACCACCTCAGGGCCAACCCTTAACAACCCAGCCGCCCACTGCTCTGTTCCACGGGGCACGTCTGTTGCTTTCTAGACCCGTGGCGTCAGGCGTGCAGAGTGGAATGAGACGGGGGGTGGTGGAGTGGCTGCACTTATAACTTGTGTTTCTTTAAATAGGTAATGTACTGTGGCTGAGAGACAGATTAGTACATTTCACGACTGATAAGGGGAAAGGAAACATAGGTTCTAGCAGTGGTCACATTATTATCTATGTAGCATACATGAGAAATATATAAAAATGTATAGATAAATGGATCGATAAGAATAACCATGGGAAATATGTGACAGTGCACCACCCTGTACAGTGTAGAAATGAGACTTGGTGTGGCAGCTCAGAAATACCGTCAGATAGTTGGAAGCAGCAGTGACCACAGGCCGTTCTCTAATGAAATCAGATCATCTGGAATGACCCACTGACCAAAGGTCCCAAAAAGGCCATGACCTGTGATTTATATGACTTCCTCTGTGCGAAGGACTCACCCTCCTCCCCACACCAGGGCACTGCTTGTCACAGTACAGTGCACAATCCTGTAGCCTGTAGGGCCATGGTAGACAGATGATCCCAGTGGCTGCATCTCATTGAGCGGGTTAAGAATAACAGGCTTAGCAGCTTAACTATGGGACTAAAGGTCACAAAGAGCCTCCTATAGAGGATTTGGGGGGACAATTGCAGTTTAAAGTCCCCCTCACTTTGTAAGCCAGTTAGTCGGTAATTGTGTTATGGTATCACACTTTTATGTTGTCAGTGTTCCTTCCAATTTTACAGCTACTCATGTTTTTTCATCTTTTTTTAAAAAATCCTATCTCCAGATTATTTGCTCTCCCAAGAGAGCTACCCAAGGAGATTCATTGCTAGCTTGTGTCTAACCAAATCCAAGGACTGACATTAGTTTATTCACAGGACAGACATCATAATCTGGCTGTACAGTCACATTTGTTTACTATAAACAGCTTTGTTGAGACTGATGTCTCAACAACTGTCTTTTGGTCCATTTGGTTTTACACTACACGAATTGAAAGAGAACAGAAAATAGAAAACATTTGCTCAGGGGCATGTGAGAAAGGGCAGGGCTGGAGACATACTCGCAAATGTCTTCCATGGTGGAAAATGTAAGCAAACCTTTTGCAAATGCAAATCAACTGCTCACAACACAAAGCCAGTGTTGCAGTTATGTTTGGTGATACTGCCTGTAATCCTGCTTTGGTTGTCCTCCCCAATACATTTGGAAGATCCGAACACCAGTTTGTCAACAAATGTGTAGATCCACTCTTTCCAAAGAGGACATGCCATAATTAGACATTGGTGTGACTGAAGTAGGTGAGCCAATGTGTTCTGACTAAGACCTGTAATAATAATTATATATTTTTATGTTGGCTTACTTCCTTCAGTTGACTCAAATTGTGTTCTCAGTGCAATCAAACCACACTAGGGTTCATTAGGAATCAGCCCGAGACCACTTGTCACAAGCGAATGGCCTTTGACTGATTTTTTTGGTTCGTAGTGCAATTGCTGTGTTCAGACCTACCCAAACAAACAGCACCAAGGGTGTCAACGCACCAGGGCTTGATTTAACCAGACTAAACATGGCAGGTGTGAAAGTGACCTTAGACATTCTGCCTATGTCCTAGGACTGGGTCACTATGCCAAAACAACCCAGAACATCTTTGGCAGACATGCTCAGCAATGAACTTCTCACCACACCTCGGCACCTGGTGCTACCATCACGTACAATTTCCACGTGTGTTTAGAACACACGTATACATGCCTTGGGGCTATTTAGGTTGTATGAGGGAGAATGTTCTTTGGCATTCAGTTACAGGATGTTAGGGTAATGCTTGAGCATGTGCGATTCCCTCATATAGCAACTGCTGATATAGCAGCATGACCAGCGATTGGCTTGAAGGGGTGCTGGGCTAAGAACGGAGAGTTCCCATTCATACATCGTCATTTGTGCTCACATGTTCTGTAACATAAGTCCAAAACCTGCAAGATATTACCCTCAAGAAGGAATTTTTGGGTGGGTGTGAGGTGATACAACAGTCTGTTTGCATTGGTATGGGGTGAGGAGGTGTCATGGGTACATACTTACTGTAGTATCTGATGTTGTTTGGGTTGATAGAGCAGAAATACTGAGGGAGATGGAAACCAAGGGTGTGCTGGAACAGGGTGACATGATATTCATGGACTTTTTCAGTGCTGTGTCTTTTAAGCTCTTGTATACCTTTTTTTCCGCACCTATGAACAGTCACATAAATCATCAGATTATGTAAGAGTGTCTCGCTCAAGTCTATTCCAGTCCACTGCAACACAAACAGAGATTTTTTCCATAATCACCTCAGTGAGGGTGTTCCAAGCTGGTTTCTGTAGGCCCTGGAGAATAGACCACATGGACCTTGGATGTGAGGGATACAACCCCACGGAGGGTCCTTAAAGTGTCAGGACTAGAATTCCCCTTGTGGTCCTCCAGTGTGTGTATGGATATTTTATGCCTTAATTACACACTCTCTGGTTTTGAAACAGGCATTGGTTGAAATAAAACAAACAAGCATGTGTTTTCCTTTTTAGAGGACAAATGATTAGATGGTTAGTATTGTCAGGGTAGCACCCTAAAACACAAAATTTCAAGTAGGGATGTGACTTATAATCGATCAGTAATGAATGTGGGAAGGTGCGTTTGAGTTATGGATGGGTACAGTAAATGTTTGTCATACATGAAGTAATGGTGGTGAGTTGATGAGAACAGAGTGCAAAGGGGCCCTGGGACACTTCCTGACTAACCATGACAAAACACCCATAATTCCCAGTTATGCACTTTCATCAACCACTTTGACCACTGGACTGATGATGCTGTCATTTTTCTCAAAAAGACTATCAGTTCAACCTGACTCTCTAAATGTGCGATCCATTTTCTCTCTGTCTTACCACTTTACACTGCATCGTTTTTTCTCTGCCTCTTTCTGTGTGTGTGTGTGTGTGTGTGTGTGTGTGTGTACAAAATGTCTGTGCCAGAATTTTGAATACTGAGGTCACCAAAGTAAAACTTCTGCTTTTCCCAACAGTCTGTGGTATTTGAATGGAAACTACCTGGTCATCATGGTCTCTGCCAGTATTATCCTGCCCCTGGCTCTAATGAAGCAGCTTGGTGAGTAATGTTGGTGTAACTGGACCTTTTGTCTGGTGTCTTTGCCTGATTTCATCTCCCCAAATTGATTTTGATCGATTGATTCTCTGCCAAACATCACTGTTTACCTGCATTTTATCCATTTATCCATCATTTATGGATATTTTCCATTAAAAAACAAACAAAAAACTGGTAATTTCATCTGGGCTCTGTATTTTTTGCAAAGTAGCATTGTGAGAACAAGCATTGTGATGATTTTATGCTTAAATCCATTTACTTAGGCAAGCATAGTCCTATTCTTTCATTAAATTAAAGGGTATGAGTTCTTCTCCCGCAACTGGCTGTGGGAACAGCATGTGCTCAGTCACAGTATTATTGGCCCAGAGACGATCTCACCCTCTCTTAGGGTTGACAGCTTAACTGACCGTGAACATGAGTGTGCTGGATCTGCTCAGAGTCAAGTGCTGATGTGACATTTGAATGTATCGTCTTGATGGCCTTAATTTTCATATCAGAAGACTCATTTATAGAGCATGGGGAAATTTTGCAAGGGTGAACAAAATGTATGTGTATAATCTTCATTCTGTGTCTGTGCTCTTATGTACTCATATTCATGCTTTTATGCATTGTATTGTATTGCATTGTATGAAGACCACTGGACAAGTTCAGTTTCCAACCAAGGAGCTGTAATGTTTATTGACTGCTATTTTTTCTCTCTTTACAGGTTACCTGGGCTACACCAGTGGCTTCTCTCTCAGCTGCATGGTGTTCTTTCTCATCGCAGTAAGCTGGTTCACCTTACACAGTGTCAACTTGACACAATCTCTTAGTCACTTTCCCACCCTCACCACTATTTTCAGGGGTATGTGATATTTGGACTTGATTTGATAGGGGGAAATAAGAGCTGCTTAGAAACATCAAAGGGAGAGAGTGAAACCAAAGTGCGTAGTAGCTGACAGCCTAATATACTGTGAAATGGCTTTTTTGAGCTTGGCACTGATCACTAAGAGATATATATATATATATATATCTTAGTGATGTATGTATATATATATATATATATATATATATATATACACACACACACACATTTTTTTTTTACTGACTCTTGTTCTCCCCACATCCTTATGTCTGTTTTTTAACTACTGTTACTTTTCCTCCTTTATTTCATATTTCCCTCTTGGCAGGTTATATATAAGAAGTTCCAGATTCCCTGCCCATTTGAGGACTATACTGCCAACAGCACCGCTGCCCATCTCACCCTGAACACCTCGACCCACAGCCACGACCTGGGCCACAGTATGGTTCATGAGATAGATGACTCCCACTGCACCCCACAAATGTTTACCCTCAACTCACAGGTAGGCTCACAAAAATTTTGATCTTTGAGTAACATAAAACTACACTAAGCAATTTGAGAACCTTTTAAAAATCGTGACACTAACCTGTGCTGTATGGACACTTTTGTACCTCTAATTATACAAACCAATACCAAGTCGATAGGCTCTCTTTGTTGTCAAATTCCATCCCGGAGTGGCGTTCTGCCCACTTCACCCCTCGGCCCCTTCAACTTCATTCAAAGCGTCTCTGAAACCTCAAATTCTGGAGATAAACATATCTGAAGTTCAGATCAGTTGAGCGAGTGCCTCTTGTCTCTGCAATCAGCACTCTGGCTGCACAGTTCATTTAAAGTTCATTCAAAGCAGTTGTTTACCCTGTTGCTAAAACTCTGCAGCTTCATCAGCTTCCAACTGGTGGTCAGAGACAAAATAATCCAAGTAATACAACAAGACCTTTACAAGAGCGAAATGTATCCCTCCTTTCCATCCAAAAAAACAACTTTTCACCTTAACTTTTGGTTTTGTTTTGACCAAGCTGCTGTCAATCTGGATGCAGGACAAACAGTTTGTTTACAAATGGAGTTTGAGCTCTAAACACCCTCGAGTGGTCAGAAACCACTTACTGCAGCTTTAAGGGCACATTTCACAAATTCCGAAGGTTGTCAGTATTGGACAAAAGTCCTCTAACAAAATAATGCAGTCTGATTAGGATTATAAGTTGCACTGCTCATCATGCCAAATTATATGGTTGTGTGTTTCTTTACAGACAGCATACACCATCCCTATCCTGGCTTTTGCCTTTGTTTGCCATCCTGAGGTCCTGCCTATCTACACTGAACTCCGCAAGTGAGTTCATCCCTCATCACTTCACACAATGCAACCTGCTGTACTTGATAATGTGCATGTGACACTCACTTGTCCAACTAATGTGACATTTCAGCCCCTCCAAGAGGAAGATGCAGCGAGTGTCCAACATCTCCATACTGGTCATGTACACCATGTACTTTCTGGCAGCTCTCTTTGGCTACTTGACCTTTTATGGTGAGAGCAACTCTTTCCTGGCAGTCCTCCTGGAGTTTAGATTTGTTAATGTATGCATACAAATGTCAGTACCCAAAATGAGGTAGTCTGAATTCATATCTATTTCTTAAAGTAAAAAATATAAGAAAGTAACAAAGCAAAATGAATTCTGCTTTGGGTTTGGGGGTGTAGAAATCAGAAGGGCTCTTTGAAAAATAGGTCAGTGATGACTCTGACTCTGCAAATACTGTTTTACTGTTTTTTGCATCTCGCAAAGTTAAAGCTGCACAAGGGAAATTCATATTTTACTGGTCCCAAGTGGCAGCAGGGTATAAGTGCTTGAGTTTTTGACAGTTTAAAGGGTTTCATTATCCACAAATCATGTGACATGATGTGAATAGCATGCACACTCCTCAGACCTGATTTTTTTCCTCTTAGTTTACCTAGCTGATGAGGGTGCACAGGGATGGCATAAAGCTTTTTCTGGACAGAGCACTTGCTCAAAATAGTTTGTATTTCATTCTAAAGTTTTAGTGTTGTCAGTGGGACAATATCCCACTAGTGACCCACACCTGAAATTAATTTGGACTAACAGGAAAAATATATGGGGTGTCAGATAACAGAAACTGGATGATCTTCTTTATTACAGCCCCAGTTTGTGATTTTTCAATAAAGTTCATTTTCTTTATTTTCATTTTTAATCAAAATCTTTTCTTGTCCAGTTTTAAAAGTGCACTAGCATCTATTGTGGCCTTGCAGATATAATAACTGAATAGGTAAAAGCTTGGGAATTATTTAAGAGTTGACACACTTTAGACTTTTGTTTTGTATGTTGTTTAATAGTACTCTCCAGTGATCTAATGCATTGCTGAGGTTCACAGAGAAACACAATAACTGTAAAATGTTTTACATCCCAACAGATACTGTATGCTGAACAGCTAGGCGAGGAAAAAGATATGTGAAAAAGATACTAGTTAAATATATTGATCCACACAGTGATGTCACTGTGGCTAAAAGTGAATGGTCTGACGTAGAGGACTTGTTTCCAAATGTATTTTAAATACAAACATTTATACCCAAACATATTTTTTTTCTGTACTGAAATGACTAAGAGATGTTTTTGCCCTGTTGCAGCTAGGAGACAGGGTCCAAGCTCCCTCTTGTGGTGATTGTAAGATTACTGTGATAATACTGCCCAGTGATATAAGGTATTACCTGGTGAGGGTACATGTTTTCTCTTTACATTTCCACAGGTAACGTAGAAGCTGAGCTTCTTCACACCTACAGTAGGATTGATCCTTATGACACTTTGATCCTGTGTGTGCGAGTGGCTGTGCTTACTGCTGTCACACTGACTGTCCCAATTGTACTGTTCCCTGTAAGTTAAGTCCTTCCTTTGTAATGACATATGTGCATTACATTGCCACAATATGGTATTATTTTTTAATTTAATCTGCTATTGCCATATGTCTGTGTCTCTACGACTCTGTCCGCAGGTGCGCAGAGCCATCCAGCAGATGTTGTTCCCCAACAAGACGTTCAACTGGTTACGTCACATTGCCATCGCCCTCATTCTGCTCACCCTCATCAATATGCTGGTGATATTTGCTCCTAACATTCTGGGCATCTTCGGCATCATTGGTTAGTACAGCGCTGGGTCTCTTCTCGGGTCTCAAAGTCCAAATATTTATTGAACTTACAGGCATTTTCTGGTTAATAATCAATGAAGTATTTGTTTGCAGTTATGGAGATATGGTCACGAGATTGTGATGCCTCCCCATAAAACTGCTTCTTTTCTCATATAAATATTATTAACTCCTGCTGATAGTAAAAATCACTTTAAGGCAGGCATGTCCAAAAAAACATCATCATGATAGAGTTAAGGACAAATAACAAGGAACAGTATACAGAAAAAATATGGCATCAAAATTGCTAAATAATATTAGAAATACTTGAAAGTAAACACTGATATCATGTCTCGTTCAGCCACTTGAATCAGTGTTTTCTGGGATTTGTCACATTAGGAGTAGATTGTGATATCACGTGATTACAAGTTGCTTTTTCTCTCTTTGTTTATCAAGAAAACCTGTTTGACATGGCAATTCCTGTTATGTTTTGGTTGAACAAAAAGTACAAACGTGACCAGTGTGTTTCCGCAGTCACTGGCATGTGTTCCCAAACTGATGGCCTGAGTCAATATTATTGTCACACTGTGTCCTTGGACTGTATGCGTAAAAGGTGACAGTCCAAAGCATTTAGGTTCAAGGACCTCCAAGGACATCTTCAAAGAAAAAGTCACTACTTTGTCAAAATATGCAACCCCCCCCCCACGACACACACACACACACACACACACACACAGTATGCAAATATTTACATATGATATATGATATAAATACATAATTCATCCAAATATACATGCATGTGTGCAAATATAGGCTGATGCACTTGCAAATACACAGAGTCGGATTAGTCAGCTCTCTGCTCCGGTGTCAACACTGTATGTTCTATATTTGTTTGCTCAGTCAAACCTTCTGTAGTGTGTTTTGTTTTTAACCAGACCCACTGCCCTCTTTCTCTTTACAGGTGCCACATCAGCTCCCTGCCTCATTTTCATTTTCCCCGCTGTCTTCTATATCCGCATTGTTCCCAAGGATGACGAGCCCATGACCTCCATTCCTAAGATACTGGTAAGCAATACCAACCCTTTTGTAGATTCAAGCCCTGGATTATGCAGCCTTCTTTCAACTTGCATGCTATATTATGCGTACTGAAATTCTTGATAATTAAGTGTCTGTGCCACTGGTGTTTGCACCCCTCCACCCCACCCTACCCCCCATTATTAGGCTGCCTGTTTTGCTGCTTTGGGCGTCACCTTCATGGTAATGAGTTTGAGCTTCATAGTCATCGACTGGACAACAGGGACCAGCCATGCCGGAGGTGGCCATTAGATCCTGCTTGTGTGTGTCTGGGGCTTAGGAATGGGGAATAAAAACTGTTCACTGTACAGGGTGCACTGTTAGCTCTGTGTGAGCTCACTGCAGGGCTGTGAAGCACAGAGTACAAAAACATGTGGTCTTTATCATGCCGAATGTTTGAGTGTAACTTTACACATATCTCAACAAAATACTTCTCATTATGACTTTCTATGGTATAATTCAGTCTAAGCAAATGCAGTGGGCTTGTGTTTTATGAATAATCAGGACTAACCAGGGTCTTTTTTATTACCATTTTTATTGGATAATGCATCTAAATCCACTCAAATATTATAACATATTGTATGGTGGAGACCATGATCAGAAGCCAACCACTTGCCTCATCTTTATTTATCTTTACAAAAATCCTTAATCTTAAAACCATGACCCTTTTGCACATAAACTGCAGCTGGTACTGTAAAGAAACTGGGCAATACTGAGGACAGGCATTAATTAAGATATCTTATAAATGGCTGATTAACTAGAGATATTTTTAAACACAAATATCAGTTTTCATGTCAAGAGAAGCACAAGTATCTCATCTTGAACCAGCAGCCCTCTGAACGAACTAGCTATCTGTGATTGTGATTTGTTCAGAGGTTATGCATAAGATGTGAGCTAACGAGTCAAAGCTTTAGTCCTATAAACTCAGATTATCCAACTTTCTTTGGCACACATGTACATCGCATATGACAACGCACAAACACACAGTAAAACAGAAGTATATGATATGATCAAGTTTATGATCATTTATTAGTTGATTTGCCTTGTATGTTATGTATGATTTTTCTTATTTCATTTTAGCTGACATTATATAGATGACAGGGAGCGTTAGTGGCTGATATTTAAAAAAAAAATGAAATCCTTGATAAAATCTAAAAAACTTGATTTGGTACTTACCTTTGTAAAGTAGCAGCAGATCTTTGCCAACCTGTGATCTTGAATATAAAACAAGTACAGTTCCAGTTTGCCCTCACAGTTTGTCTGTGAAGGCAGCTTATTGATTTGATTGTAAGATAAATTATGTTTTGGCTTCTGAACCTGCCATAAAAATCTGTGCTGTATTGTTAAGTAGTGTTTTGATCAGTTTTCACACTTGCTGAATGTTTAGACCTGAGGTTAATGTTTTAAAGATGAGCTGCCCTGTTTTAGTCTTGTCTGTATAATAGCTGGTACAGTGAACTGTGAGGCCGCAGACGCCCTCCTCCCAGCACTGTCGTAGTTTTGTTTTAAAGACTGAAGCATTTACAACTACATGGATGTTATTGTAATGTGGTACATTTGGCATCTAATAGTGCAGTGTACTGAAGTCACGTTTTGTGTGTAATTACTTAGTATTAGAAAACCCAATGGGTTGTGCTTTTCAGACAATGATGACATTATAATTTTGAAGGTAATTTAGGAATCGTGCTACCACTACCTGTATGTGCTCAGGTTTATTGTTTTGCGAACCACAATACAACCAGGAAACTTCAGGCACAAAGTAATGGCCTTAAATAACAGCACAGCAGTATAGACTGCAGCGTTAGCCTGGATTTGAAAATGAAATGTTACAACTAATACCTGTTGCCCAAGATGGCAGTTATTTTTAGTAACTATGCTCAAACTTTAGACAATATTTTACCCATCATTTATGAAAAAAAAACAACAACAACAAGAAACATATTTGGTACATGTATCACCCTCAATCCCTTGCTTTCCACATATTTTGGCAGTGGTTGTGGTGTAAAAGAGGGTTTTGTCTTGTCCTGTAAGGAGAGAAGTGCTATCTTTCACTTTCTGGGATCATGCAAAACTAACAACGTACTACCTACTGCGATTAAATGCCTTTAACTTTTAACAGGTACCTCATTTTAATACCAGAAGCAATTATATCAGATATGCATTTTTAATGTACCTAAACCAAATCTACGCAATATATTTAAGTATAGTTCCTTTAGACTTATGTCTGTGGAAATGACAGGACTATGAGTAAATAAGAAAATATACAGATTTTGGTGGGTAACAGGTGGCTTTATATAAATAATGTATATAAATGTAAACCATTTATATTTGTGATGCTTATTTAGCTTGTAAAGTGTAAATAGCAGGGACAGTTTTAGTTTGGCAATAAAATGTAGATGTTTTTACATATGTGTCTCCGCTGTCCTTTTGTCATCATTTTTCCCCTTTTCTCTGCCTCATACATATTTAGCCAATTCATTAAAACACATATAGACAAAGCAGCCTTTCCCTGCCTCCCCAGTGTTTTTCTATTTGTCTTTTTATTATTTGCCAGGCCCTGTAATAGTTTGTTGTGCAAGCATTTTAATGTCCATACAATCAAAAGATGCTCCTCGAAAGTCATCCTGCCCCCTAACTGCTGCATTTGTCATGTCAACCTACAGTCTGATATTTGTTTGTAGTCTGCAAGAGGAAGGACACACATTTCACTCACCACTCCTAGGGCACCCAGCTTGCCACATTTAAGGTTTGATAAAGGCGAAGAACAAACATACTATGATGCAAACACATTTTACCTTCAAACCGGCACTGGATCTGAATAGTAAATTGCGAATTAAGAACAATTTGCATGCATAGTTAATACTTTTGTAAATTAAGTCTAATCTTGACAGACAAAAAGGCCTTTTCATAATATTCTTCTTTTACAAATGGAAAAAACTGGTGGACCACTGTTTATAGTTACCTTGAATACTGAAGAGGTATTTATGTCAATAATTTGTTGCTGGCCACGCATATGTGCTTTCTTTAACAGGGTATTCAAAAACTACCCTCAACTATTACAACTAATGGTTCAGCATCATCACTACTATTTCCTATGTTTATAAGCTCACAATTGGCTGAGAAACATTAATAAAGGAATAATCAAGCAAAATGTTTTGTTCACTTCAACAGTGATGCTCTCTCCTGTGCATTAAGACACACTGAAATAGTTTCCCATGCACATATATAAATATTGTGCACTGCTTTAAAGCGCAGGGCAATTACTCAACTTTTAACATGTTGTAGGTCTGTTTGAATACAGATCAGGTCAGCATATCCATCTGTAGGAGAAAAACTCATTCCTGTCTCCATTAGGGGGCACTGTTCACCAGCTCTGATTCAAGTTGGCACCAAAATGTGCCATTACCTGTGACATTAAGCACTTTAGCAGCTAATGGCGTGCACTGCATCAATTTTACCTCTGCTGGATTAACAGCACGTCGCTCCAGCAGCAGGCCTACACTGACAGGTCAGCTGTACAGTGCTATTTTACATGTCAAAGCCTCCATCCCCGTAATGCAGCGGAATGAGGCTGGCACAGCGCCCACTGCAGTCCGCACACCACTCGCACAACAATCACGCCTCAGTGGCTCTCCTGTAATTGGTTCCACGGAGCCTGTTTTGACAGACAGGAGCGGTCCGTGAGAGCTGGAGCTCACCTGTTTAATTGGACTATCGCGACAAGTTGCCCAAGTGACGTCAGTAGGACTGGTCAACTGGTCCAAATTGTCGAGGAATACGCATACCAGAGGGTTTTCCTGCGTGTTGACAGAGCGCCGGACAGGACTGCAGTCGCATGATCCAGGGACATTTTCACCAGCGCCACAAGTGAATGAGTCCTCGGAGGAGAGCTGACTAGAAGCACCTCAGTCTTTGAATGGATGCAGGACAGAGGGCTGTAACTAAAACGAAATGGACCACCGGTAACAAACGGTGCCAACGCAGCCTGAGATTTGGTGTTAAGATCAAATGAGTGTCAGGGACTGGCTTCTGCCGCGCGCTTCTGCTTGAACACAGGAGGACATCTGACTTTTTACGCGTGGGTAAAAACTCTGGAACCACATTCGCCAACAGAATTCACAGGGTCTCTGTTCACAGTCAGGTCGACCAGAGCAGTTTGATCTCAAGACTAGGGTTGTAAAAGCAGCACTGCACCTTATTCCTGGCTGTCACCCTGAAGCCGTCATCATTGAAGCCTAGTGGTCGGTGCTCCCCTGCCTTCAGAGCCATGGGTTGTACGGTGAGCGCTGAGGATAAAGCGGCCGCGGAGAGGTCAAAGATGATTGACAAAAACCTCCGGGAGGACGGAGAGAAGGCGGCCAGAGAAGTGAAATTGCTTTTACTAGGTAGGTGATTGTGTGCTGTTTATTCTCCGTCGGATTACTCGTGGAAATTGGTTTGTTTGATGCCGCAGAACAAACTAAATCCCTCTGCAGTTTAAGTGTAAATCCGATGATCCTCCTAGAACAACATTATTCTAAAATGTCCTAATCAGCCTCAGTGTTAACCAATCAGCTCAGCGGCCGTGGCGCGCATTTCACTGGCGCTGCTGACGGCTGCTGATGCTGCTGAGGTGAAATGAAAAAGCAAGCATTTCATCACTGTTAAGGGATTAAGTTTTGATTAGTATACTGTTCTTATGCACTTGACTGAGGGCCACATCTGCCTCCAAAACAAACCATAGGCATGGGGTCATTAAACCATTCTGTGGGGTTTCTGCGTAGGTAAGAAATGCCCTAAAATTTCCAGTAGGTCTCACCATAAGACGCAGGCCTACAGCTGTGGATCAATCATCCACATTCCATTAGCTGAGACTGGTGGGAGTCTTCAAGTACCCCGGGTTGAATTCAACTGGGCATCCTCACACCTCTGTTAAAACGGCTGTGGCTGAGGCCTGTGGTGTAGTGTTGGGGTGTGTTCACATGTCACAAGTGTGCACAGACACGAATGGAGGTCAGATGTCAAAGTGCTGGACAGTTTCTCAATGCCCTGAGCTTAATCCAGTCTCTAAAAGCTGTGGCCTCTCGCTCAAAGATTCAGAGATTAATAAGCCTGGTCTGTGTGTAAACATCAGCCTGTTTACACACAGAAAAACAGACATCCCGGTAAACAAATGTCTGTGTTTCTATTGGAAACAATGAAAACAACAATGCTTATCAAAATATATTCCTGCAGTCACGATTGATGAAACTCTGAGCTGGAAAAACACACATACATGCTTTCCCCTCCTTCTACTGTTGTGTCTTTGAATTCACACACACACACACACACACACACACACACGCACACACACACACACACACACACACACACACACATCCTCCCACTCACTACCATGTCTCACTTCCCCTCTTATCCAATTCAGTTGTCTTTGTTTGCCATTGTCTTGTTTTTATTTGACCAAGAATGTCTTCTTTCTTTTTTATGTAACTACCAGAACTTAAGTGTACAATCTAAAATGCAGAATACTGTCGTGTGTGTGTGTGTGTGTGTGTGTGTGTGTGTGTGTGTGTGTGTGTGTGTGTGTGTGTGTGTGTGTCTGGGGTGGAGGCGGGGGTGTGGAGGCTGACTGTTGTTCCCCTCCTGTGACAAGCTGTTAGAAATGGACTGAATCCGCTGTTCGGGCACACTCAGACACCACAACACGCTTAGAAAGGCTTATTATTTCTCATGTTATTATAATAATACCTTTTTTCGAGCGCAAATCCCTTCAGCATGGATGGGGATTTAGCCACTGTGTGCTTTCTGAAGACCAAAATTGTTGTACGCTCCTAGTTTGACTTGCACGGTAGATGTCAAACACCTTGTCATGAAATACAATCTCCCCTCCTTTAAAGTGGTTCATGAGTTTGTAACAACTGCTCTGTTGGTTAAACCTGCAATCTCCAGGGTTTGATGGCAACTCAGTTTTTCTAAAATTTAGACTTTGGTGTATGTGCAGTGTTTCTGCCCTGTAAGACGCTTTTCATCCATTCTTTGCAGTTTAATCTACTCTTTTACACACACAGACTCTCTGAAATAGTACATGTCTCTTCTACACTGTCTCTGTGTAATGACATGTAACTATGTAACTGTTGCTATAGAAAGACAGCCAGCATAGCAAAGTTAGGCCAGCAGCTAGTTCAGTAAAACCTCTCTTTTGACTGCTTTACAAAATATAGAGAAAGTAGGCCTGTATCCAGAGTTCCAGGGATTAGATCAACCAATATTTTGAGGTTAGGTTTACGCAGGGGACAGAAGATAGTGCAGCTAGAAGATAGTGTAACATGCTTATGCCTCAGATAGTATTAAACAGACAGTTTTTCTTTTGTAGAGACACTGTGCAGGATAGATACTCAGACATCGATGCATATAGGCCATCTGGGCATTTTAGAAGCTCATTTAACTGCTGCCAGGCTTTCTTCATGCCCACCAACATAACCAAGTTATTAATTTACATTCTGCACTGATGCCATTTGGGGACAGCAAAATATGTCAAATCCATTTATAAACAAAGTATACATTTAGGTGTGGTGCTCCAATAATCTAAAAATGGTTTGGATGGAGGGCTGGTTATGAATATGTAACCAACTAGGGTGATTGATTCTTGTTTTTCTTACTTTACATCTATATGCTAATTCTAGAAATTGTTGAATGAAAGCTATATTGATTAAAATATATGCCATGACAACAGCATGGATTTCCTCTGTTGTATCTCAGAGTCTGCCTTTCTGGCTGTCTCTCTCTCCAGGCATGAGTTTTCTTGGCCCATTTCAACGTTGAATCCAAGAGACACAATTTATTAATGTGACCTGACATCTTGAAGTCAGTCGAGCACTTGAACTCCATGCTGTGTTATGGACAGTAGATCATGTTAAAATCAGACATCTGGACTGACCCGTCCAACAAATGGTCACAAGGAACAAAAATATGTACCAATGTGCGGGGGGAAAAAAGCACAAGAGAGGAGCACAAAAAGCTTCTGTGCAGTGCTTTGAGAAGGATTTGGATTAGCCAAGTCTGACTGTTTGTTCTATGACGCTAAGACCAGACTTGGCCCACTGCACTTGCTTACCAAATATATCCTACAAAGTGTCAAAGGGATTAAATCACAGATCCGGACTAAACATGAGTGAAAATGATATATTGAAGCTGTGATATAGAATACAATGTAGACTCATTTTGGGGTCTCTGAGGATATTTCACAAAGGGACCTACATTTTTGAGAAACATTTCCTCAGTTCTTATAAAGTTTAGAATATCTTACAATTGATCAAGAGTTGTGATTCATTTGTAAATAATGTGGTAATCGAGGACGTTGTGAAAGACATCCCATCGTTGCCAAGCATTTGAGCTCCACACTTGCCATACTGATACTTAATTTCTGTGGTGAAATTATATATAATACTCCAACAAGGCATGTCAGTGTAGAACTGAAGGATGGCAAAAAATGTAGTCACTAAAATGGACAAAATATGACAATGTCCTCAGGCTAGTTCCAAGTGCTTATTAAATGGGGACGATGGAAATTCTGAAGAATGAAGTACAGGAGGCTCAGGAGGCTCTGGCCTGGTGACTTTTTACTTTAAGGTTGACCTGAAGACGTACTGTAGAGTGGACTGCATTGTGGATGTATTTGTTTTGTTCATACAGGACGATACCAAATTGTCCTGGCACGGGAAAAGACCAGTCATTTGATGGCGGCCACTGAGGCACGAAAGGAGTATGTCAAACATTTTTAATGGATTTGCGGCATTTGGCCGAGTCTGCTGTTTTTCATCACGAGTTGTCAGGGGAACTAAAGGCCTGTTCCCTTTTTTTCTTGCAGAATAAGGAAAATGAGTCATTGCCCACATATGTAGTCCAGGACAAACAGTGAAATTTCAATCAGACTGCTTCCTATGTGTCCTTACTCGAGCTGCTGATGTATTAAACCTCATGTAAAGGATTAGTGAGGACAACTGATGGACACTCAAAAACAGATATGAGGAGGAGAGCAAAGGTCACCTGTCCTCTGAAAGGCTGGGATGATATATGAAATGTAAGTTTAAATGTAGCGGGTAGAGGGTAAGTGGACAGTGTCCCCCAGAGACTCTTTTCTTACCACTTTCAGGGTTCACAAACAGCAGCAGTTCTGAGAAAATGTTCATTGCACCACACTCAAGAGCTCAGCGTGTAACCCTCTAACTGCTTGGCACGTCCTTATCAGAGCTCGGACTGGGAACAAAAACTCATGTTGCACAAACCTACGCCTCAGCAGCTCTTGAAGGGAGGATCATCAGGGCTTGAGATCTCATACCTCCTAATAAATTGTTCGAAGACAACAATAATGCTTATTTACTTATATTTAATGATGGATTTTCACAGGGGTTCTTATAAATTGCAATCTTTTGAATACTGGGTTCTTAGAAGGATTGGGAATCAGCATCAGAATCAATAACATCCTATTAAGCCCATCCCTGATGACAAACAAATTAAAATTGTGAGTCAGTAAGCAGAGTGGAATGTGTTCTGTGTGTTCTGCATGGCTTTTAAGAGTATTAGTTGATTTTTGGTCTTGCTAAAAGTCAATTTGTGTTGAGCTGCTGGTGTGGCGCTACAGTCACTCCCTCAACAACAAGCCGGCAGGCCTAACCGGGGCGTACCTGGAGGTATCCCCTGCTGCACCAATTATCCTAATAAAGAGGGAATTCAGCAGCAGTGACTGTAAACTACTGCTTGATTTTGAAAAGTGAACCTTCTGTAGCACCCTATTAACTTTGCCTGCAGAGTATAGTGGATTTTTGCACTGAAAGATGATTGACAAGTTTTTGCCCCTTAGACTTGTATTGAGTTGTAGCTCAATACATGCTCGCACTGCGCTTCCAGTATTGTGCATTGAATGGATCAAGGCAAAAATGTAACCTGCATTGCTCAACATTGCCTGTAACTGGTATAAAGGGAATAGAGTTCAAAAAACATGAACCTAACCTTTAAGTCTATGCATTTTTTATAAACTAGTTTCATCCACTCTAAAGGGTTTATACACTCATGTTCCAAGATGTTGGGGAACAAAACATACATTTCTATTGGTCCTTGTTTGCTTTGCTCTGCTGGTGCTTGTGTTTGTCACCGTGGTTTGACTTAAACTAAGCTAGAATGAAGATGCAGGGATGTCAAACTCAATTGCTAAGGAGGCCGTATTAAAAAATCACAACCAACTTGAGGGCCAAACATGGCCTGATGTGTTTGTTGAACGTTTTGGACTGCGAAACATTACGAGAAACATTCCTCCACAAAATGTTTTTTTTTTTCTTTTTTTTTTTTTTTTAAACAAAACAAGGATTTGTAAAAACGGAGTGGAAAAAAACATGGAAACAAAAACAACCAGATACCTGATATTTTGCTACAGTCATAAAAGCTTTTACCCACAAATCCTACTAGAAATAAAATTCATATTTTTATGTTAAACCAAATGAGTCATTTGGTCAAAATATGCCCAAGTATTTCAAAAGTCAAACATCAAAGTAGCAGGTTGACTTGTGATTACAAAAAACAGATGCAAAATAACAAAACAACATACATAACACATACAGAAACAACTATAACTGTCTCATAATGTCTCATAAGGTTATATTATTTCATTTCAGGTGTTTTGTGGACATTGCAGTGCATGTTGGGGTTTGTAGTATCCCTTTTGTAGGCAATATGGAACCGGGCCAATATTAATAAAAAATCAAAAGTCATCTCACCTTGAGTGGGCCTTGAGTTTGCCCAGTGCACTCTACATTTTTTGTATATACATTGGCATGCAGGTTTAATTGAAAATGCAGTTGTGTAAGAGGAGGCCAGCTGGCAGAGTGAAAGTGCTGCTGAAAAAGTGGAAACATTTGATTGGAATCGCATGAGTGAACTCACTAGTAGGTAGTCAACCATCTAATCAAACTTAATGAAGCGGTCACAAGGTGTGCTGTAGGATGGATTTGCCACAAGACTGATATCTTCTACTGGCCATCATTTTGTAGTCCACTGATTCTTGAGAATTTGGATAAATCATGTCCCACTAAGAAAAATCCTATTTCTGCTGGAAATTTACAACATTTTAATGAATAAAAAGAATCAAGGGCATAATCAGGGGGTCCTTTGCACATTTGTAAGGTTCTTTTATAGGTTTATTTTTAATTTGTATTAATTTAATGATTATATGTTGGCCCATGCCCTACAAAACCAGTAGTCCTCGGATAGGAGATAATCATTTCAACTTGATTAAAACAACAAAAAGTAATAATTTCATTGAATAATATCTTTACCACATGAAAGAGTACAGCATAATATGTATTAAAAACTACAAACGATGGGTTTTGAACAATATTTACTATTATTTTGTGGTTGCTCAAAATGTGTCCCAGATATTCGTCACCACCGTCAGATATATATTTAAAAAATAATAATAAAAAAACTACACGGTCAATTACATTCCTGAGGACCCCTTTTCAAACCTTCAGCTCTACTGCATGCTTCAAGACCACTCAGGCTCCTGGAAGTTTTCTATTTTCTCTTAAATCTCTTCATATTTTTGGACACTGCTACTGTCACAACCATAAATTGTCAACACTGTCACTTCTGTATAAAAAATATTAAATTAGATTATGGAATAAATGTATACTTTTTAAGAAGAGGTCTGATGTAGGTAGCAACAGGGCGAAAACAAGTTGGCTAATGTGAACAACTCATGGTTATCATGTGAAAGAGCAGGTTTTTGTCACCACCATCAGATTTTCTGTCTGACGGTGATGACTGAAGTCTGAAAAATGCTTATAACAGTGCTCAGGATTGTTATTTTTTGTACCAAATAGTTAAATAAAGTTGTTAAGCAAGAAGCCATTGACTTGAGTGGTATAAATTTTGGAAATGTATGTTTTAATGAGGCCATTGTCACCACCGTCAGATTAGTGTCACCACCGTCAGAGGCAGTTATATTGGTTTTAAATGAATATGCTTACAATATGTTTCTTGCTGGTGCTGTTGAGTTATTAATGTAATAGTCTCTTGAATACAAAAATATGTTTTTCAAATTAAAAAAAAAAAAAAACATTACGGTGACGGTGTTGACAAAAACAAAGTAGCCTAATAACTGGAAAAACCTATTTTATGAAAAAAATGCAAAATGAGGAGGTTGCACCGGTACATTGCTGAACAGCCAAGACCTTGGCCTATAACGATATACCTTCACATTTTGTAATTTAACACACTTTTTTTTTTCAAAATTAAAGCCTGTTTTATCCAAATTCTCAAGAATCAGTGAGTCGTAGTTTATGTAACAAACAGGAAGAACATGAATTGTTGCCAGCCAGTCTAACTTGTACAGTTTCAGATCCTGTCTGTGTGGGTAACAGCACAGTGTGGCGGCATCTGCTCGTTTTCTGAATGAATCTATTGCTGTTTCTTCTATTATTGTAGCATATCCTTTTTGGTAAAAAGAACTGAAGGACACGTCTTATTTTTTAGGCTGCTTATTTGACAGTCACAATAGAGAGAGACACCCAGATAGCAAAATGTGATTGAAACAATGTTGAAATGTGGTCAGGTAGAAATATTGAATCCACGTTGAAGCCCGACATTGAAATTATACAAAAAGTGTCCTCTGGGTTTTACATTGAATCAGTGTTGGACTTTCAACCACAGCTGACACTGTATCAATGTTGCTTCAACCATCATCAAATGGGAATCTACATTAAAATTTTAGTTGATTATACACTGAAACAATGTTACTGAATCGATATGGATTCGACCATCATCTGATAGTAATCTACTTGTACATTTTAGCTGATCAAAATGAATATGCTAAATGGACTGCATTTTCTGACCACTTAAAGTGCTTTACAGTGTTTGCCTCACATTCACCCATTCACACACAGATGGCAGAGGCTGCCATGCAAGGGGCCTAGCTGTCCATCAGGAGCAGTGAGAGGTTCAGTATCTTGCTCAAGGACACTTTGACACACTCTGGTGGAGCCGGGGATTGAACCGGGAACCCTTCGGTTACAAGACAACCACTCTATCTCCTGAGCCACGCCTCACCCAGAGCCAGCCTGCTGGCTTGATGCCCCCCCAAGACTATTTACAATATAGACTCAACATTGATTCAATGTTGGCCATTCAGTTGTTAAATTCAATCATAATACAATGTTGATTCAAGAATATCTTTTCAACCTTTCGTCTTTTCAGTGGTAGATCCACCATTGATATTTAACCCTAACCAAAAGTCAACATTTTTGACAATAAATTAATGTTGATTCAACAACTTTTGCTTTCTGGGCAGGAAAGGCAGGGGGAGAGAGAGGTTATGACATGCAGCAATGGCCTGAGGTTGGATTCGAACCCAGGACGATTAGGACTCAGTCTTAATAAGTGGCTCACACTCTTATCTGGTCAGCCACCAGGGCACCCTGTCTGCTTGTCTTATCATATGTAATGATTTCTCAAGATTTCTTTCATTTAGAAAATAACATGGTGATGATATGTATATATGTAAATTACAATGAGCAATGAACCTTAAGATAATTTAGGCCTAACCATGGGGATAATTTAATATTCTCTTATAAATTTACCTCTTTAAACTCCCTTCCGATCAGCCCCTTCTGCACTTCATCTGTAATACTCCACCCCATGCAGACGATAATAATAGCTTGCTCCTCAGACATGACTCAGAGAACAGGGCTCGTCAGGGTGAGACTGTCAATCCACAGATGATAACTTGACAGCTGCCCGCAAACTGAAAGAATATACTTATGTGCCGTTAGTCATGTCTGTGGAGAACAGCACTAAGTCTTCAATGGATATGTGTTCAGTTTCTGCTGAGTTGACACATAATTGTGTCCCACGTATGACTGCAAGGCTGATATATTTCTGCTTTGATAGATGATATACCTGCACTGGTAACAAACGTCTGAGGTTCCTGTGTATTTGTGGAAAATGAACAATGTCAGATAATACCCCAGATAAAGATTTTCTCTCATTGTAGCGTCAAAGAGAGATCATTCCTCAGAGTATCGGAGGAGATTCCAGGATTTGGAGGCAGCTCGGCTTGGGTTGGGGCCATGGTTGATAAAGGAGCAGTCCTGTCTTGTCAGGTGTGCGTGTGTGTTTGTGTGTGTGTGTGTGTGTGTGTGTGTGTGTTTGTGTGTGTTCATGTGTGCACACCTATATGAGGCTGAGCGTCTGCTTCAGCTGATACCGTGTGAAGTCAGTTCTAAATATTGCCTGAAGCAGGAATCTGGTTTCTGACACTTAGTAAGAGCGTGAAATTTGATGTTTGTGATAGTGAGAATGGCAGCAATTTTCAGGGTTGTGTGCTGATCATGGTTGTTGCTTAGAACCACTGTTCAAACTTGCCCTCCCTCGTACTTCCTTCTCTACGTCCTTTTCAATTGTAAACCTCGTCAACACTTTACAATTGCTTTCCACATCTAGAAAATGAGTTTTAATGATAAAACGATTTAAATCTTTGCAAGTAATCAGTGCATTAGATCAGTGCATCAGTTTGCATTAAAATAACAGTCATTTGTTCATTGTCATCACCTGCTTGTTCTTATTCTGGGTCACATGGGGCACATCACAGGGCTGACACAGGTAGACAGAAAATCACTCACTTTCACAACTATGGACAGTTTAGAGTCTCCAGTCTACCTGACCTGCATGTCTTTGTACTGTGGGAGGAAACTGGAGCACCTGTAGGAAACTGGCACAAACACATGGAGAACACCTAAATATCCACACAGAAAAGACCAGGAACCTCTTTGTTATGAGGCCACGGTGCAAACCACCGAGCCTCCGTGCAACCCTTGGAAAATTCTGTTGTTCCTTTTTAAGAAAACAAAGAAGTACCCACACACTGGAATGATGTTTCCTTGGTGTTTTATTGCAGCATTTATTCACTTCTATAGGTCTTTGTTAGACACTTTATATTTTAGAACCATCCGGAAATTTGCTGTGACTCAAAAGCCTATGCTGGTTCTACTCATTCAGTTTCTATGAGTCACACATTCAGTCAGTGATGCTTCCTATGTCATCTTAAGGTATGAACAGTTTCCTGCATGCACTTACGTCTGCGCTCCTCAAACAAGAAAGCTGACAGAAAGAAACCTTTTCAAAAATATTTGTGAAAGCACCATATTAGTCATCAAATTCATCTTCATGATTTTTAAGATGTCGATCTTAAAGTCGATCCAGCCAGTTTATTGGATGTTGATCCATTCCAGTTATTGTGTTGTAGCTTGTTTGATCAAATGTGTTTTGAATTATTTCATGCACCTACAAAAAAAAAAAAAAAAAAAAAAAAAAAAAAAAAATGGGCAGTATCATTTTGGAGTTAGTCGATTTTGCATTTGGTGTAGTTTCTGCAGAGTTGCTTCTTTATAGTTTGTCCCTGTAGCACTGATGTCTCTCTGTATGGAGGAAAGTGAATTAGGATGAAACCCTAAGGCTGCAAGTGTGTGATATTGAAGTCAGTTAAACCTCTGATATGCTCTTGCTTGCTCTGCCACTGAAGGAAATTAAATTGCTATTGTCTATGGAGTTCACACCCTCTTCAGATGTCTTAAACAGCCCTGACAAGAAGACTTTTCCATGATGACAGGGAGATTTATCTTTTGACTTTGTGATTTCTGCGGTGATAGTATGGCTGTGGCACAGACTCCAAGTTGTAATGTGATTTTTAAAGGAGCTCTTTTTAATGAACTGACCTACTTATCACAGCCCACAAACCTTCACACTATTATGGAGTCTGTAACAAAGTCTATTCTCATATCTTCTCTCCTCATTTGCTGCAAAAGACAAACCCTCTGCCATCTTTCATTTTCCAATCATATTTCCATTATCACCCCCATTCATAATTTAAGCAGCTGCTAGCCCCTCTTTCCTTCCTCATCTTGTCTCTTGCATTACATCTTCGGTCTTGGCTTCTCCCAAAGGACGGGGAACAGTATTGTGCAAGTGAATGTCACATGAAAGGGTTGCATTTGTGAGCGGCACTGGATCCAAGCTGAGATGTTCGTCTGTTTCATTCATCACATCTACCCATCAGCTTATCAGCTGAAGAAGAAGAAGCTTGGATCTGGGATCGTAAAATGAGAACACAGCACTTCTGTCACCTTCGGTCAGTTTTGTTGGAGGCTTGAGAGCGATGGTGACATAAAGGGTGGAGTGTTATGGAGATGAAACTCAATCACGATTCCCAAGCAAATGTCTGGACAATTCCAGACTAAAATGAAAGGGGTGTATTGGAGTTTCTAATTTAGTATTCAGACTCAAAATACACATATTGTGACTACTGGCAACTAAATAGGAGGATAATGAGCATTGAAAAAGTGCAGGATATTAAAACTTTGACGTGCTGTGACAATTTGGGGTTGGCCGGAACTTCTTTGGGGCATTCAAGGACCATCTGTGCAAAAAAGAGGTTGAGTTAGAATTAAATCATAATGCTGTTTTTATGATTGCAGATTGTATGATTGTTAAAGCCAAGCATCATCATAGGTTCACACAGATACACTTAAATGCAAAAGAGGATGCAAAGAAAAATTTGCAATTATGAACATTATGTGATGTTAATTGCTTTCCACTTTTGTTACATGTTAATATGAGAAACAACCAGATCAAAGCTCCTCTGTGCAACTTTCTGAAGAAGGAAAAACAGCAGTTGTTTGGAAAAAATATCTGATTATTATACTTTAGGTCATGAAAAATAGAAAATAAACGTATTTGAGGCAGCATGCACTACATTTAAGCCTTAAAGCTTCTTTGCGCCACAATTAGGAGATGCACTATTATAAACAAACAACAGGCCCTGCTCTTGTAAGCAGCACAGTGAAACAAGAAGTGCTTGTTTCTTTTTTTCCCAACTTCAAACAGTGCTCTGTGGACCTCTTGAGACAACTTTCAGCTCACTTTCAAAATGGGCAAAAATAGCTGATTGCAGTTGGAGAACGTGTCCAAAAGTGGAACACCTTCGGGGCAGCATGTCATTATTTTTTTTCAGTAAATGAATGTAAGGCAGATGAGTGCTGAGACCTTCACAGGTTACTCCCCTGTCAGTTTTATTCAGTGCGGTGATGTCAATATGGCACCGCTGAGAAGTAAATTACTATAAGACAACGGAAAGTGCATAAAGGCATCATATCCCTTATAAAGTCATTTGGATAGTGCCTGACGGCCGAGAGATTAACATCATGTAATAATAATGAAAAACGTTAACATAGTTGGCTGTCCAAGAATCTGATAGAAAAACTGAAGTTCTCTCGTGGCTTGAGCCATAAAAATTTGATGGGCCAGTAACTGCTCGGTTTAACTTGTTTCCCATCATGCAGCTGGTGGAGAGAGGTGGAGAGAAACTCTGTCCGATGAAATCTGTGCAGTTGTGTCTCCAGACCATCATACAGTGCACTTCACAATGTGCTGGTCAAACCGCACTGACACAACCCATAATAAAAGTTGAATACAGTAACATACTTTATATTTGTTTTTCTATTTGTATGACAGACAGATTATGTCCATATAAGGGCTCCAAAATAAAAGATTAAAGGTTAAAGAGGTCCCAATTCCTTCTCTAATATTTATTTTATATTGCTGCGAAACATCAACAAATTTCACATTCAGGTAAATGTATTCATTCATGTTTCTTGGCAAAAACAAATTTTTAAATCACTGTGTTTGGAGGTGGTAGAGGTCTCTTTGATCGATGGCTGTGAGCCATTGGCAATGGAAGATGATGCAGTCAATCGACCCAATCCTCATGTCCACATGCACATTTAGGCCAATTAAGGCAACAAGAGTCACCTTCTCACAAAATCCTTAGTTAAGTTTGAACAGTATGCCCATATTATATTGATATCATGATAATTTGACTTGATGTCGTCTGGGATTTTGGATATCGTAATGTCATGATATGGTAAGTGTTGTCTTTTCCTGTTTTTAAAGGTTGAATTTCAGTGATGCAAAGTATTAGACTCTTCTAGCAGTTCTAATGTTGTTGTTGTTGTCTTTACCTGCTTGAACATCGAATTCATTTATAATGATTCTTTATCAAAAAAATCTCATTGTGTAAATATTTTGTGAAATCACCAACCAATATTGCTTACGTATTTGGTTAAAAAAAATCTCCATACTGTCCAGACCTGTGCTAAGTTAATCAGCAAGTTTATTCAGCAAAACATCAGAGGTCATTTTTCCAGCCGTGGAGCATATTACATGTCAACACCAGAACATTTCGAGCAGCTTCTGTTTTCTGCTCCGTTGTTCACACTACGCTCAACAAGCGACAGAAAATAAGGTGAGTTTTCTACGTGTCTGATCATATTTCTTTTGGATGCCCTCTACCGACACTTCTCTCTCCTCTGTCCCGTTGGAGGAGCGATTACATCAACTCCCACAGCCAGCACCTGCCGAGTTGAAAAATCTACCAACACGCCTTTCTCCTTGGTCCCGTCAACATTTCTGCGGGAGCGATTACATCATCTCCCAGAGCCTACCCCTGCAGGGCTGAAAAGTCTGTCCGGTGGACTGTTTAAATGGGATTCTGCAGCCAATGAAAATCAGCAGCACTCTGATCTTTAGTCATGATGGTTGGTCAATACAGCCTCAGGTTTAATCTATCTATCCCTTAATACAAGGCCCTTAGAGATGGCTCCCACCTGATTTGTGGCGTGATTGTCAATTGTGTCAGAAACAAAATGGTTTTCGAGCGTTTTCTTGATACAAAGAAAAGATTTCTTGATCATGTTATTGCATTGTTGTGTATCAAGGATCTTTGGCAAGTTTGCAAAACACACAGACTGTCAGTGTGGCCTTGTCAAGTAGTTTCTCATGAGCATATCATGTGAACAGTTTGTTGAATGAGACATTCAGCTTCATGGGAATACGCTGACTGAATGAACCAAAGATGCCTCAGTGCGGCTTTCTGCGTTCTGACCCATGAAGATGAACCCGCCTGTTGTCTCCGTCTCTCTCCGCCTGGTTGCCATGGTTATATTCATACCCAGTGATACATTTCATGCACAATTCACATTTCCTCCTCTTCATTCCACTGTGCAGCACAAAATAGCTAAGTGCCACTTGTTTTTGAAAATAAAACAACATCATTATTAATATATCTGAATGCACAACTTCTAAACTCAGAAGAAGGGGGTTATGAGGAGCACATCGGTCATACCTGACTTTAGAGCCGGTTTTCATCTTGATTGTCTTAAAGACTGTGCAGGAATCACGGTTGTTGCTCCTGATTGGTTTCTGTCCTATCTGTCTGACAGGCGGCTCCCTGTTGCTGCGAGTAATTCTGTGTCATCTGCTGCAAAATCAAACCGTGGAATACATCGTGGATCCATCCTGGATCCAATTTGCTTCCCTATCTCCGTTCTTCTGCCTGCTGATTATTTCCTGGAGAGAACATTTACTTTCATTGCGACGCTGATAGCACACACCTGTCGTTGCCCGTAAATCCTAATGATTCCAGTAGCACTGACATTGTTATTGTCCAGGTAACATTAATTACTGGATGTCTCAGTGTTTTTTTTTTTTTTTTTTTTTTTTAACTTAACAGTGACAAACCTGAAATTATTTTTTTTTGCCCTTCACAGCAGATTATGAAGCACAATTAATTAAAATAAGTCTGATAACCTACTTTGACCAATCATGATTGTCTTCAATAAGTTCTTTTACTTGTGCCTAATAAATTCATATTTTCATATTTTCTGACTTTAAATAAAGATTATTCCAGAAATTTAGAGCACTCTACTGTTACTAATTGGCTTGAACTTTTTAGTAACTTGCAGCTGTTTCCTAGTTAAGCAGAAGTAAAGAAAATCTAATTCATTCCTTGATGCTATCTGAAAATACAATATTTTCTCTCCACACCCTAAGGTAATGTGATCATGCACCACATTATATAATATTTTCTTTGAAGATTTATTTTATGCTGTTTCAGTTTGACAATTGGTTAGATGCAAAAAAAAAAAGAAAAAAAAAAGAAAGGAAAGGAAAAGGTTTGGGTCTTGGTTTTGTGCTGTCACTTGTGTAAGTACACTGTGATCCGTGAATGTGAGAAAGGTGCCTGCCTGTACATTTTTATATCTGGATGTCTGAAGGTTAGAACCGCTCTGCTCTCTGTCTTCTTTCGCTCAGAGATGGTTTAAAAATAAAATGTCCATGCAGAGATTATGATTGCTCTCATTTATGTTATTATAAGCTCATGTGAGAGGCATAATTTGGTCAGGCCCAACCTGAATTAATCTATTAATTTCACAGTAATTCAGAAGTGTTCACTCCGGTAGATGGACTGTGACAGATTTGAATATCATTAATAAGGCTTCATCTCTAGATAATTAACTATTCTTAGCTTGACTTATCTATAATTGTGAGACAGAAAAGGATTTATGTAGGGTGTCCAGCAAATTTTTTTCTTGGTTCTCATCAAAGAAGCAGAGTCTTTTATCATTTTGAACATAAGTGCCACCAGAGGAGTTTTTTGCAGGTTCATATTGTTCAGATGCACACACTAACCCCATTTTCCAATTAATTCAGAATGACTCACTCTACACATTGGCCATATATCAGCGGTATGCAGCCAGCACTGTGGATCTGCTCTTTTTCCTGCAGAGTAGTCCTGTTTATTATGCTTAAGAGCTCCATTACTGTGTTTTTGGTGGCTGCATATGGATGCAAAGATTCATTATGTTGCATCAGTTCACCTCTGCAGTAGCGCTTGTTCCTATCCTCCCTGCCTCCATTATGCTTCAGCCTTCATTAGAGAGGCTTTATGCGTGTGGCCTTCCCACAAGATTTTTTGCACCACACATTCAGAACAAACTGCAGTGTGTTTTGAAGCTTGAGGCTCTGGTTCCACAGGGTCAGTTCAAAAATCTGCTCAAAACCGTGACTGACCCACAAGCTGTGACTGTTTTTGACGGTTTTTAATTAACTTATTACTGTATTTTATTACTTTTGTTTTTCCTAATTTTATTGTGTTACTAGTATGGCATTATTGTAATCAATTTTGCACATTTTAAATTGTTTTTTATTGATGCAATGTAATGAGGTCTCGCTTGAAAATGAGATCTTGATCTCAGTGGGACTTACCTGATTAAATAATGTTCATATAATTAACTGATTAAATCCAACATTTAAATCTTGTTGTATTTCAGTTAATAACAATGATTCGGAAGCATGTACGGAGAAACCTCGCAGGTAGAAATAAGAAATCATTTAATATCACCACACTTGAAATTGGTGTATATTGGTGTATATGTAAAGGCGTAATGGTCTTCTTGTCTTGACATGTCAGTAGTTATTACCTATTTGTCTCGATGTTTTTCCCTGAGTGGAAGTAATAGAGACTAATCAGTGACATGAGCTCCTCAACCTCCCACCCCCCAGTAAGCAGTCAGAATCCAGTTAATTGTTTATTGATTCCCAATATCACCAGATGTAATTCAGACAAGATTTAATTCACACAGATGCTGTCCTTTCTAAATTTATGGTTAGGATAAGTGTTGTGGTCAAGGCCTGCCGGATGTTAGCCGTAATGTAAGGTTTATATCTGCATAACGGATGGCACTGTCTTCTATCCGCTGTGACCTGCACTGTTTTCTCCTTCGTTAAGACCTTCACTGGGCAACCTATCAGTCTGCTTGTTGGCTTTTCTTATATTTCCTAGTGTTTCAAATTGGTCGACTTTGAGGTTGACTCTATGTCACAGTATGAAGCACATGATTAGGGCTACTTGTAAATGTGACAGTCATGTTTTGGTACCGCAGCAATGAGTCATTACTTCTAATTTCATAGCTATATATTAATGAAAAAAACAACAGTTTGGTTGTCTTTATACTTTGTTCAACATTTTTGTTAGTTTCTACCCCACAGCTGAGATTAATTTATATTTGGGATGCTATTTTTCTCTATCTCAGAAACCCAATGCATAAGCTAATTGGGCTTTGCTCCTCTGTGTAGAGAATCCAGAGCAAATGCTACAATAATTTTGCCAGCCTGACAAAATTATTTCTTAACATTTAGCAGGATGTCTTCAGGGCTGGGCAGTAATTCAGTATTATTGTTTAACATCATACAGTAGAATCATATTGTGACATATGGTGATTTGTGCATGACACATAATTGACACATAAATGACACATAATGCACATACACATAATAATTCTGCTGTCTAAACTGGTGGCAACAAGCAACTAGAAAAAAATCAATTAGGCATGAAAATTTTTCAGGAATATTATTTGGAAATGTTTGTTATGCTTGTCATCACACTTAACATTAACATTTGGTTCAGTGAGAAGAACACTAATTTGATAATGCCATTATTTCATGATATATATTAGTACTATATTAATACTGAAAAAAGTTCTTCAGTGTTATGATATGAATTTCTTACCATATCTCTTAGCAGTAGCTGTCTGCAAATGTTAATTATTCATAATGAAAATGCCCCATAATCCCACTGACTCAAGGATATCATTTAAATGTTGCATCTATGCCTCAGCTCTCATATAGCCCGGGTTACTTTTGGCTATGTACCGCCCAGTTCTAGACCGAGCAAGAAGTAATTTATTACATGTTTAAGCAATGCATAAACAGTGGTTAATATTAAGCATAATACACCAGAAAAGTTCATATTTACAAGATAATGCTTTATGCTTTTTGTCATGTATCTCAGAAGATGCAATCTTAGACATAGACGCCTGCTAAACATTCACTTCTAAACACTTTATGTAGCAGCACAGGGTCTTAGCTCAGACATGCATAGCCCATTTAGGTGCTTTCAGACATTTCAATCAACATAAAATTGTTCCGTGGGATGGAAGCAAGCAAAGAGATGAATATAATCAGCACTATTCAAAGTCAGTCTCTATGCTTATCTCTTTACTGTTGAAGCCCCATGGAGTGCACAAGACACAGAGTCTAGATGCAGCTAGAGGTGAGAACAAAGTGATTGTTATGGTGGTGAATGAGTTTTTGTCGTTTGCTATAATTCTGATGGGCCTATGCAAATGTGTTCATGTCCCTAATTTGGATTAAAGCATTTTGGGGAGGCAATGTGGTCCTGTAGCCATGGCAACTAGTGCAGTGCAGGCATGTGCAAGTGAGCCTGTTAGAGTGTGTTACTCTCACAGTGAAGTTCAGTTGAGCTGAGGCCAGCAGCCATTCCACTACCAGCTCTGCCACGTCACACTTACTGATACAGGCAGTCGCAAGCATGAAACCTCGACCCATTTCTCTCTCTCAGAGCAGGGCTGCAGCCATCAGGTGGACAGTAATGAGAAAGGTGGTGTGATTCTGGCTACGATGCAGCAGGCGCTTGATGGTCTAACGGGAATATCACGAAGCGTGGTCTGGTATTTAGGCAAAATGATGGACTGTCAGGTGTGAATAGTGAGGCTCCCTCCACCCCACACAAATAGACAGAAGCATATACATATACACACAAAGATGAGTAGTAAACAACAGTGTGACATTATATGTGACTGCCATGTGGAAACCACATGGGATGCCATGTTTTTTTCTGTGCTGATGTCATATCTTCTCAGATGTTGTACTTTTCCCCTCCTGCATCAGTAAATGTCAGTTTGAAATGGCTTCCTGGTTTTGACCTTTTAAACAAAGCCCTCCAGAGAAATCTGAAGTCATGCCACTGTCATAAGGATGAGTCTTTACAGCATGCCCAATAATCAGCAGAGGGTAATGGGATAATCCATCCTGGTGAACCCAATTTACACTTTTGATCTGTAAGAAACAGAGCTCAGCATAGAGTGGAAAAACTTTAGCCCCACCACATGTTGCCCTACAGTGTAATGTATTTACAGTAATCCCTTTTTAATTATTCCTGGTCACTCTTTCATTTACAGTTTGGCTCAAGTCTTTGTTTCCTAATTGCAGGGTCAAAGGCCTGCCCTCCCTCTTACAATGACCAGTCAATCTTTCTCACTCACACACTGTGCCACATGATAATATTCGTAACGGTGCTACATTTATTCAAGTGTTATTTGTATTTGCAGGGAATGTATCAGATGAATGTAATTTTAAACAGCTCCAATGTTTGCTTCTATTGATTGTTGAATTCATTTAATGCACATTTAAGAGCACACTGCACAAGTAATCAATGGAATTGTGTTTCATCATCACCTCATTACCATTAAATTGTTGCTGCTTATGTATTTATGTTCTACATTATATTCCTGGAATTTGTCTAGTCAGTATCAGACGCTGCTGTTTAATGTGTGAATATAATTGGCAGGATAACGACAGACCTTTTTGCAGTTTTGGTCCTTTTGAAGCTATGGCATCAACTGATCACACTTTTAAGGGGATGCTGGTGGGTGCGAGAAATTACTATATTGGCAGTGGGATTCCTGTTTTGAAGCCATGATGACTTCCTTTACAAAATGGTGTGCCAGTAGAGTGCTTGGTTGCTCTATGCGGCAACAACTCCTGATGCCCTACCTGTTTGCTGAATACTGTGCATCTGAATGCACATGTATCTGTGCATCTTCTACATACGTAAGACAAAGTGAGGTTGTGGAGAAACAGAGGGAAGCGGGAAAGGAGGAGAGTAAGCAGTGTGCCTGCCAGGCAACCACCTGCTGTGCTGATTTGTTATGCTAGGAGTCACTTTGCAGAAGTACTGGAACAGAGCATAGCAGAGGGGGGGAAAGGCCATCCCATCTCACATGGCAGGTCCAAGTCTGTGTTGTTCTGCATTCTGCCTGTGCATCTACATGCTGGATCTCTGCATTCACCCCAGCTTCCTTTATGTTTTTGTGCCCTGTGCACGTCTCGCCCTCGCACTTCATCATTGTCCAGTCTGTATTTTTATACATTTCCTAGTTTCCACAGGTTTTGTGGCTTATGGTGGTTGTTGTTTTGTTTTGGACCAGTAAGTGGAAACCTTCTGTTTTCCGCACAGTGAGTCACCACTCACATCTGTAGTTTGATGGAGCATTTTATGCAGCTAGACCTGCCAGATTCAAGTCATCGACTAATTATGATGAGCACAGCCTTGATTTTTGAACGCCATCAGTCTGCATGACTTCACAGATGATTGAAAGCTGTGTATGAACCTGTATGCATTGTGCAGCCGTGTAAATCTCAAAGGATAATATCAACATTTAGTGTGCAGCTATAGCATGTGTCTATACATGCATGGTATGTGTGTAGTTGTGAGTATGTGAGCAGAGAGGACATTAAGAACATTAAGAGACCAGAAAGAAATATATCACGTAAAACTTCAAAATAAAGCATGAACTAAGGTATCCATGGTTGTGGCATGAAATTAATTCCATGATTCTATTATCCTTCAATTTTTTTCCCCATTTTGCCATTCCTGCTCTATTTAATGGCTGACTATGAAGAAATGTTTTTTTCTTGATGATCTCTAATGTATTCAGTTCATTACACAAAAAAATCAGAGTTTTGCACTGTATAATATTTCAAAGCTTTAGATGTCGTCTTCACCATAGTAGCAGAGGAGGGTCAGTGGTAGTGTAGAATTTCGTGCCATTTAACATTTTCGACTAGCAGAAGACTGTGATTTCTCAGAAGTTGAAAGATTTAAAATGTATATGCATAGCATAACCCTATTGCATTGTTTGTCTGTCCAGAAGACTCTCGTCTGTTGAGTAATATTGTGATAACTGTTGCAGTCAAATTTAAAATGGAGAAATCTAGCCGCCTATCGACACGGATTTTTAGGATTAAAGCAGGCCACACAAAATTTTGAAATAATCTTGAAATAATTAAGTTGCAAAGCTTTGAATTGAATTTTGATTTTACAGATTTACCCTTTCTTAATTTTAAGTTAAATTTCGCTTGAAGATCTCGTGTGATAACTTTTCGTGACTGGCTCTTGAAGCACACTGAACTCGAAAAGTTGTCTGGGCCAGGCAGTAACTCTGATGCTTCACTGATATGGATAATCTTCTTTGCTACAAAACGTACAGGAATGGTTTCCTCATGAATTCCCCGGTCCTGCTCTGTACTGACCAGAAGAATAACAGTTTTTCAGGCACTCGTAAAGAGCCTCAGTGTCAGGCGTTGTTGTTGGTGATCGATACGCATTTACTTGATTAGTATAATTAAGAGAGATGCTAGCTAGGCTGAGTGCATATTGATTTCATACTAAATGACCTGTGTGGTTGTTGTTTGCTGCACTTGATATTTGAAACTTCCGTCAACGTGTCACATGTACAGCCTGTAATCAGTCACTCTGCCTCTGGTGAGCAGATGTATTTGTACTTCTAGTATCACCTAATTCTCAAAAACCTGCTGGGTTGAAATTGGCACATCCTCACATCCAGAAGCTTAATCCATTTATTGAATACTTGAGCTATTGCCATTCTGTGGACTTAATCCAGAATTGAAAATTAACCCAGAGTGCTTCCTCACTTGTCTCGGTGCTGTGGATCAGTGCTGTCTCTCTCAACAGGGCGCTTCCCCCAGCCATTCAGGAAGCCCTCTTCTTCCTCACCTCTCTATCCAGCCCTGCCTACTGCTGCCTCCTGCCCATGATATTCTTCTTTGTTTTCTTACCTCCCTCTTCCCTCTGTCCACTGGCTTTCCTTCCTGCCCAGCAGTTTCTCTCCACCATGCACTGCTGCAGCAGCACAATGAGTAAACCCTAAACCCTGCCACACCACTGCTCTGCCCTCGCTTACATTTGTGAAAACAGGCTGAGATGGACCATCATGGCAAGGGGAGAGAAAAGATTCAGCTGTCAGTGCTGGCTCATGAGGACAACAATAGAGTTAAAGGGAATTTGACATCAAAAGGAGATCGGAAAATCACCTTCGGCTTGGTTCACATGTCTTTTGAGAATCACAGAAATATAAAGGTGCCTCTTTTCTAGTCAGGAAAATTCATGGAGGATGAGGAAATAAATATAATGTAGCTGCTGAAAATCAGTATTCCATAGTTTTGTATGCTTCAGTGGCAAACTAAACCAAACCTTATTTCTCTAGCACATTTTATACAAGCAAATGCAATCTAGTGTGTTTTACTATCAGCCTAAATTGAATGTCAAAGAGAAGAAACAATATTAAACACAACAACCTCTACCTATAAAACTGTAGGTCTGTAATGCAATACAGAACAACCGTACATTCCTATACAATCCCCCTGTAATACAGTATAGACCAGACTGGCTACTTAATGCAACATGCTCATATTTAGGAAAAGAACACCAAACAAATAGAACAGATAAACAGCAAAATCACAGATAAACAGCAAAGAATTAAACAGAGTAAAGAGTTTCAAAGTCTGAAAAACTCCAAAGTCACCAGAAATTGGAATCTAGGATAAATTTCCAGACACACTTGTGTGCACACACAGTATGTGAACATTTACATATTTCATATAATACAAATATTTATACCATGGTCTGCATGAATACTCTTTTCTGACTGGCCAGCAAGTGTGCGTTAAAACAATGTATTGTTCACATAGTTCAGCTCAAGTTTAATCACCACTGTAAAAATTCATCTGCTACTCAACTTGTAACCATGGCAGCATTAAAAAGCACAGCTCCAACCGTAAGCTCTCTTGCTTCATAACCTTTCAATTTTGTGTCCAAATTTTTCACCAAAAATTTGAGAATGCCTTTATTTTATGTTCTTGGCAAATGACCGTGGTATAAGCAGGATACGATGAAGTGGAGGCAGAACCTCCGCAAAGTTCCTTAAAACCGTTTAACACACACCTACTCGTTGATTATCCCTTTCATAATTATGAAAATATTTGGTGATACCTGCAGTAATTCTATTGCTGTAATATCTTCACATTGTTATATAATAGCATGATGCCTGCCAAGTACTGTAGTGAGAAAACTTTGTGATGAAGTACATCTTGTGCAGTTTAATCTATAATAACCCAGGTATTGATTACCCAAAAAGACTGGTTAACTATTTTTCACAACAGAGGAGTGACTGCTTTATTTAGTGTTTCCAAGAGCCTATCTCATTGATAACGGCCCTGTGGGACAATAAAAACACAAACCAAAACTTCTGCTGGTTTTATAGATACCGAGAACTGTTAAGTCCTTCCTGTTGGTGTTTGTTTGGGACTGTGGAACAAATCTATTTGTCTTTTACTTCAAGGCCTTCAACACAGACAAATGACTTACTCTGGGTCTGTACATCCTATGACTTTGAGATAAGTAGCTTAGTGCCCCTTTCACTTGTACCAGGACTGTATTGTGTGTGACTTTGTGTGCAGGTTCCTCTGCATCGTAATGTGAGTATAAGTTTTACGTCCTTGCACTGGAGCTGCCAGTGTGTCTGGGCCAAGGATTTAGTCGATGGGTCGGTCAGTGTCAGAATGCTATTCAAGGAGAAATGCTTGTTACTATCTCTCTGTTTCAAATTATTCTTCTGTCTTACCATCTTTTCTTTTTCAGCACACAGTATAAGCAGATTTGGGAGTTCTGATGGCAAATTACATTAGAAACAGGAACTTTGACAAACTTAAGGAATAAATCGATGTTGTCGGCTTAAAACAAACTGGGAACTGAGATTGTTGTTGATTGTTTTTTGTTTTTTCATATGACACTTTCACATCAAATTTAAAAATTGGCCTTTTTGAGGGTGCAACTGAGTTGAGCCTCTGTTCCTATGGCATGAAAGAAACTTTAAAATACAATAATAATATTAAACATTATTGTTTATTTTGTGATCTAAAAACAAAATTAGCAGTTTCTCACAAAGGAACAGGATCTCATTTCACTGCTGCTGTACATGTACAATCATGCATGTGATGAATAAACCTCTTGAATCTTGAATCTTGAGGAACTATTACATGGAAAAAAGAAACAAAATAGATCAAAATGAATAAATGGAATAAAAGATACATCAGGAGCCATAGAAATGTAGATGGCAATGTGTGCAAAAGTTTCTTAAGAAGATATTTAAGAGATGATATGGATTTAGCAAGGCTGAGGTTTTTCGGCAGGTCGACTCACAGTCTAGGGGCGCTGATGGCAAACACCCTGTCAGCTTTAGTGTTGAATCCAGACAGGAGTTGTGACAAGTTCCCTGCTAGGGGACTCAAGCTGAACTCAGGTTAATAACGGTTAATTAGCTGACAATTTGGCAAGGGGTCAAACCTGACTGATCTTGAAAAATAATCAGTTAAATCTTACCATCACCTCTTAAACTGACTAGCACATTGTGTAACAATGGTAAAACTGAATACTGAGGTGATTGGCTTCCCTTCATTTAATTCCAGTTAAAATTCTAGCTACTGAATTCTGCATAAGCTGAAGATGAGATTGACTTTTGTCTGAGGCGGGTGTATAATAAGGTATAATAGTTTAAACATGATATAAAAGCATGAATGACCTTCTCCAAGTTAGCTGAGGATAAAAATATGACTCGTTTATTATGTATTTCTCAAGTGAAAGAAGCAGACTGTGCTGCATTCTTAAGCTGACCCTTAAAAGTCTGATCACTGTCAGTATCCACCCACAAGTTTCCTGGCCAGTGATTTGGTGTTGGCAGGCAGACTACCATGTTTGCTCTGAATCATCCATTTGGAACTAGAGGAACCAGATAGAAGTTAATTACAGTGGTTGGAGCATAGAGTTTTAACATGAAATATAGCTGGGGTTGACAGATGTAGCAGTGAAATGAAACATACTTACATATAATATGGATAAGGGGACACACAGGCAGGGAGAAAAGGCGTGGGCCAAGAATTGTGCCTTGTGGCATCCCACATATTCTGAAGAGGAGGATGAATTGCCTGACTTAGAGGGTTCAGCATCCTTTTTCCCCTTCCTTTTGATATATGCACATCAATAAATATATATCTAAAGATTGATGGCATCCTTTTGTCATGTTTGATGACTTTCTTGATGACTAGTGTTCATGATGCATTTGATGTCACAAAGGTTTGCAACTGGTAAAATAACATATAACCTCTAAAATGTAACGGTCTTGATCTCGGCTGAACCACAAAGGTTTTATAAAAGGATGAAGGTTTGTTTATGTTGTTAGGAAATATCGCCCCTTTAGAATTTTTGACATTTTTCTAGAAATCAAGACAAGCAGTGGCTGTATTACAGTATATGGTTTTGTGTTTATAGTTTCAATTATTTCCATGTTGGAAACTCTACATGTCATGTGAAATGGAAGGCAACATCACATAGAGTCACAGACCCTGGGAATGAAATGTCACTGAATGGGACAATGTTTTGCTTACAATGGGCTGAGTTAAGGTTTAGTGTAAGTGCTAATGGTAGATGGACTTTATTTCTATAGTGCTTTTCTAGTCGAATGACCACTCAAAGTGCTTTTTACAATGTTTTGCTTAATGGTGTAACTGAACAAAGACAAGACCTAAGTTTGAAACTAACCAGTTACTATGTAGGATTTAGTGTCGACTTCACACCCATACTCATATTCAAACTTATGAACTTACTGGTGCAACAAGATGTAGAAGTAGTTTTTCCCAATTGTTTGGCTGGTTTGGTTGGATTGCCATGTTAATCAAGGCACAAAGAATAAAGAACAAACTATATATTATTGATCATCAAGTCTTTGTCGTTCATTCACTCATAACTGCTCTCACACGTCTGCCAGCTCTCACAATAGCTTCCGGAATTGGGTTCATTGCAGACTTCAATACATCAAATGGTAACCTTGAATGTGACAGCTTTTCGATATTAACTCAGAGGGAAAAGTCTCTTGCATATTAAACTGCTTTCTGTTGCACTTTTTTTATAGTGTCGTAAAATATTTCCAGCCTGGTGGCCTTTCATTTGTGTTCTTCCTTTCCGCAGTCTTTGTTTCGGGCTTTAATATGCTTAATCACTCAAGGTAAAGCTTTGGGTTTGGATTATATGACTTGAAATGCTGCAAGAGCATCCAGTGTAGCTCAGCGAGTATTTTCAAAATGTTTGCTAATTATGCAGAGGAATTTCAACTTCAGTATCAGTGTCTGAAAAGCCTTTGATAGCTTGCCTACAGAGTTTTAGCATGTCTCCTCTAACAGCCCAATCCACAACCCCCCTGTCCCCACCCACACTTCGGCTGCTATTCTCCCCTTTCCCCTTCTTCCTCCCCAACCTGCCACAGTTGCTGCAGGGGTCAGTGCAGGAAGCAGCATAGCCCCCTCCCACCCAAACTGCCTGGCGACCCCCTTCCACCCCCCCAGTCCAGCTTTTACATCGAGCCAGGTGAGACTGGAGCTATCCAGGCTGCGTGCCAACAAGGCAATGGGCCCAGACCACATCCACCCCAGACTGCTCAAGGCATGTGCAGGACAGCTTGCAGAGGTGTTCCACCACATTTTCAGCCTCTCACTGACACTGAGAAGGGTTCCTCAGTTGTGGAAGACCTCCTGCATCATCCCAGTACCAAAGGTGAAACATCCTAGAACTCTCAGCGACTACAGGCCAGTGGCGCTGACCTCACATGTTATGAAGGTCTTTGAGAGACTGGTACTGCAGCAGCTGAGGCCCCAGGTGAGCAGCTCCATGGACCCCCTGCAGTTTGCGTACCAGGCCAAAGTAGGTGTGGACGATGCCATCATCTACCTGCTGCACAGGGCGGGCTCGCACCTGGAGGGGTCGGGGAGCACAGTGAGAGTGATGTTCTTCGACTTCTCCAGTGCGTTTGACACCATCCAGCCCTTGCTGCTTGCAGAGAAGCTCAACACCATGCAGGTAGACCACAGTATGGTGGCCTGGATTACAGACTACCTATCCAACAGGCCACGGTACGTCAGACTGCAGTCCGCACGGTCTGATGTGGTGATGGGAAGCACCGGTGCCCCCCAGGGAACAGTACTGTCACCGTTCCTCTTCACAGTGTACACCTCGGACTTCAGCTACAACTCTGGAATGTGCCATCTCCAGAAGTTCTCTGACGACTCCTCCATTGTGGGCTGTATCAGCGAGGACAATGAGGAGGAGTACAGACAGGTGGTGGGGAGCTTCGTCCGCTGGTCAGAGAAGAACCACCTCAAGCTCAACATCACCAAAACAAAAGAGCTGGTGATGGACTTCCGGAGGAGCAGGAAGCCCCCAACCCCTATTACCATCCAGGGGGAGGAGGTGGAGATAGTGGACTCCTACAAGTTCCTGGGGGTCTACATCAACAGCAGGCTGGACTGGAGGGACAACACTGACGCTGTATATAGGAAGGGCCAGAGTCGCATGTACTTCCTGAGGAGGCTCAGGTCCTTTAATATATGTAGCAGGCTGCTGGCCATGTTTTATCAGTCCATGGTGGCCAGCACTCTGTTTTTTGCTGTGGTGTGCTGGGGAGGAGGGATCAAGGAGGGAGAGCGGCACAGGGTCAACAAGCTGGTGAGGAAGGCCAGCCGGGTGGTTGGACTGCAGCTGGACAGTGTGGAGGTGGTGGCGGAAAGGAGGATGAGGGACAAAATGAACAACATCCTGGAAAACCCCTCCCACCCCCTCTATGAGGAGCTGTGGCTGAGGGGGAGCACCTTCAGCCAGAGGCTCACTCTCCCCAGGTGCAGGACGGAGCGGTTCAGGCGCTCCTTTGTACCCACAGCCATCAGACTGTACAACAGTGCCTGAACACCCCCTTGCTTCACACACACGAACACGCACGCACACAACATACATGTACACACGTAATTACAGGGACAGGCCCCCAGCACCGTAGTGCTTTTACCTATTTATTTATGGTCTGTGACCATACTGTTGTCATTTATTTATTTATTTATCATGCACAGTGCTACTGTGATTGTGTGTCCGGTTTGTATATGGTGTCTTATATGTATCTGTTACTTTTGCCGCTGTGACAATTTGAATTTCCCCTCCGGGGGATTAATAAAGTTTTATTCTATTCTATTTTATTCTATTCTATTCTAGTCGAAAATGAAATATGAGCAGGGGCAGACAGACAAGGATAAAACAGTTGGAGGTTACAAACACTTTGTCATGTGGTTAGGCAAACTTCAGTCAGTTCAGTAGAGTCCACACTAATGCTATGAAAAAATATCAAAGCGAGGGTGTGTCCTGTTATAATTATGTTCTCTTTAACATACTAAATAAGATGAAAAGAATGAAGATTTTAAAATTAAGCAACAGCATAAGAAAGGCAATTACCTGTATGTTAAAATCATCAAGTATAAGAACCAGAGCCTCCTCCTCAAATTTTTTGACATGATTTAAAGTATGTTTGTCATGTTTACAAACTTTTTAAACTTACAAAAGTGCTTTAAATGCAGTCGCAGCCTTTTTCATAGCTTTTTCCAAGCTTATGCCAGTAGGGAAATATTAGTCATTATTAGGATTAGGCTACAATGGTTTGAATGAATAAATTTAACTTGGAAAATGGAAAGTAGGACCTGGCTGAAACATTTTGAGACAGAAATACACCAAACTGGATTCTTTAATAACAATGCATTATTACGACTGTTATAATTATTAGTAATAGTAAAGTTATCAGCGAGTCAAAAAGGAAATTTATTCATCCAGAAAGCCACTCAGCAGTCAGGCCTGTCAGTTGGATAGGAAACTTGACAAGTTATCTTGTGACAAACTGATGTCTGCTCGGTGTAAGATCCTTAAGTGGAATAGTGGAAACTGTTAACCACAATTTTCTTCAGCAAACTACATTGAGCTTTGAAGGATTCTCTTAATTCGACGGCTCAGCTTCTGTCTCCTCTATTTTGCCACTTTACTTTCATCCCAACAACTTGTAGCTGAATCTGTTGACTTAGAGCTGCCAGATATTAAAAAAAGCTGTTTGCTGCCAGTTTAGCCCATTGCACTTTCTTTCTTTCACTGCCTTTTCAGTATCTGAAACATAATGTCCTATCTGCTTGTAGTGCCTTTTTTATGGTGGTGATTGCAGCTAAGGTTGTACGATACTCTTTCATAAGTAAATCATTAATTCCTTTGACTATTAATGAAGGTAAGATATACAGTATACTGTATGTTTGGCATCAGGAAAATTGTATTGGCGCTGCATATGTGCACACATCCTCACATAAATTAACATGTATTAGTGCGCGTGGGTAGCTCAATCAAATAATATTTCCCAGCCATGACCTATGATAGGCAGCTTTTTGGTATTTTGATTTAACTATGAATGGGATTTTCTTTTTGTAACGTAGGTTTGTTCATTCAAGAGATTGCAGTAAGTGCACACAAACACACGCGCACATACACACCCTCTCTTTCTGCAGAGCAAAGCAGTGAAGCCGTAGCGCTCCCTGTGAGGCTGCTGACCTACTTTTCCACTCCAGGCTATAACGTACTGTACCCAGCCATGTAAAATTCCTCCATCGCTCTCCACTCCCCTCCCACAGAGCCCCTCTGCATATGAGAGAGCGAGGGGATAGCTGGCTGTCCGACTGGCTGAACCACACCTGTGCTACTGATGCTGCATGTCGACTGAACAGTTACCCACTAGAACCAGCCGTTAAACTAAACTAATCTACACCTCTTCTTCCTACCATCGACCTGAAGTAATGTAGGGCTGCATGAAATAATTCAAAGACTAACGCTTTCTGCAGGTCAATAGAAGTGGGATAGAAAAAGGCTGGATCTCAGACTGCGCAAAAACAGAGACTGTATGCGGCAGCCTGCACACAAAGAGCTGGAAGTGCGCTGGAAACAGCATCTATGGAAGTTCGATGAAATTAATCTCTCTGTCTCTCTCTCTCTCTCTCTCTCTCTCTATTCACAGATACACACACACACACATGCACCTGGTATTTCATCGTGATCATTTTAGTTTATTTATTTGCTGGGCAGCGTAGTACAGAGTGTCAGGATGAGAGAGAGGGACGGGACTTTGCATGGATGAAGTAATGAGCCTGATTCGGACTGTGACCCTTCAAAACTGTAAGCAAATGCTTGGCGCCTCGGTCTCCTAAAACACAGAACGCCCTGCACTCAACATTCCTCTTCTGTCAGGTGGACAGTGATCAAGAAGGGGGAGTGCATTCAGACTGAAGCCTTTGTAGGACATGGAGGGAGGAATACGGAGCGATGGAGGGAGGCAGAATTGTTGAAATGTTTGTACATGGTGAGCTAGTGTGGAACGGGAGGCACAGAAGTGTTAAATGCAGCAAACTGGGTTGCTTTTTCTCCCCCCTCTGACTACACTGATTACTTATTTGCTGTGAAAAACATAACACACAATGATCAGGATCAGAAAATGCGAGCGCACATGCTGGCATTTCTCGGAAAAAAATAATGTTTTTCCTGCAAAAGAAGGTCTCTGTGTACGTCAGTCGTGTTCAGATTAACGTCTACATGTGTCAGTCATTCCTCCCTGGTGACTTGGTGCATGGCTGTAAATAGCTATGGCACATTGTTGTGTGTTCTACTCAGTGTCACGAAGGCCCAGTGGAGGTTAACCTTTAAATGGCTGTAAAAGCCACTGATGCGAGCAGTCGTGACACCAACGGTGGGGGCAACAGGCAGGGCTGGGCCCGGCCACGATGAAACCAAGGACGGATGGGTGGAGTGTGGAGGGGTGCAGAGAAATCTTGTCACAGCCCGGCCGGTGAGTCATTCTCTCATGGCAGTCTCTAAGCCAGTAAACAGCCTATGATGCTGGCATATGCTGGGATGTGTTGCATGAATCCACCAGAGATTTGGACCACAGTTTTTGTTATTATAGGCCTGCAAATGATGCTGGGACACTGTTGAAACAGGACGTATGGCTTCCTCGTGCCTGTTATATCGTAGTAGAAAATGTAGAAAGTGCGTGAAAGTGTATTATATCTATTGTAATATCAGACTAAATATTATTTGGGATTCTGGATATTGTGATATGGCATAAATGTTGCTTTTCCTGGTTTTAAAGGCTGCGTTACTGTGAAGAGATGTCATTTCTCAACTTCTATTTGAGCTGTTCTATTGCTTTTCTCAGCCTATTTGGTTATCATACGCACATGATTAATGACTGTTTACCAGACATTTTGTGTTTATGTATCTTAGAAAACACCAATAGTCATCCCTACATCTTAAGATTTTGATATCAAGGTATTTGGTCAGATGCGTTTGTCTGTATCAGCCAGTGCCAGCGTTTAATGTGTTTGTGTGTGCGCAGTGATCACAGAGAGGGAGCGGTGAGAGTGTTGTTGTCTGAAATGCAGCCTAAAATCCTCTACCGAGTTATTTCCACTTGAGTGGAAGCAAGTTACTGCAAACAGTAAGCAGACTTAACAGTAGCTGCTCTTTATACAGAGTCCGAATAGAGCTCCTTGCTAACTACAGTAGATTTTAGCTTCACGGGGTCTGATTTGCCTGTAGTCGTCGCAGGCCCTCACCAACCTCATCAATAAGTCAAACTGTGCCAAGATAGGCTTTGTTTTTCTGAGATAGCTGTTTTTTTTTTTTGTTGTTGTTGTTTTCTAAATTGACCTTTTCTAGATAGTTCCCTCTAGGCCTATAGAAGATGAGCAGATAGCTATATTTGTTTCTGCTGACTGCACAATGAGAACTGTCACATTTACTCATCTTGGAGGCTTAGGGGAGGCATGTCCCCTCATCTACACGTTTACTATTGTTCTATGGAAACCAGGGTTGTAAGACCAATCCCAACTATCCATGCAGGAACTGGGTTTGTGTTGACATGAATGAACATTTCTCACAACTTCATATATATTATATATTTTTGAAATCAGAGAGTAGTCTTATGCTCAACATGTAGACTAAAACTGAAATGAAATTGCAGGCTAAGTTGTGCTCTTGTCTAAAACAGTAACTTAACTTACTTTTTACCATTAATTATAAGTTTTTGTGAGTTTTTTCATGCCCTCTATAGAGGTTTCAGTTCGGGCCTATCATTTTATTTTCTATCAAGTTTGGGCCTGTAAAACCCTTTGAGACTCTAACTGTGATCAATGGCTCTAAATAAACATGAACTTAACAGTGCTCACATGGCAGTGCGAGAAACTGGGGCAGCATTTCGGCAATCAGCAGGTCTTCTCCATGCTGGTCACTCATGAGCAGATGGTCCTACATGTACAGTTACCTCTAAAGTGCCAAAGGAAATTTGTGGGATGTTAAATTTACAGATTTACAGATTTCTGGGTGGGTAACTGTTGTTGGTATTGCTGCACCAGAGCCCTGTCATCCAACCAGTAGGCCTACTGTAATGTGAATTTTATAAAAACCCAGATATTGTGTAGTATTAATTTAACATTCTACAGTTCGACAAATGAGAAGATCCTAACATTGTAATTTGTTAGTGAATGTGGGTAACATTTATTTGTCTAATGGTTATTTTATTCTGAAAGAGGACCCTTTGGTTAGCATACCAAAATGTCAACAAAGCCAAAAATATTTGGGGATAATGGTTTTCCTATGTTTTTCCCGAGTGTTCCCATGTTGGTTACTGGTGGAGATATCCTTTCAAAGACTGCTCAAGACAGAACAAGCAGAGCATTTGAGACTTTTCACATTGCAATCATTGCGGTATTCTTTGCCTGTAAAGCAATCCACTAATCTGCCGGCAGACAATTGGCAATGGCGAGCAGCAACAAAGCGAGGGACTGCCTGCTAATTGCCCTACAGCTCATGTTTGAATATTGTTCATTCTGTCATATGCACTCTATTTTCACTATCAGTCTTCCACCCTTACTCCCAGCCCTTCTCTCTGTCTTCTGTTTTGATTGCAATGTAGTTGCATTGCTTTGCTTTCTCTGCTTCTCCTCCTTATCCTTTGCAGCGTCCATCTCGTTCCTTGGTACACGGTAATGTACTGGCCCGAGGTCTTGAGTTAGTGCAGTATAGAGGCTGGCTCTTCTCTGTTCAGCATCTCTGCAGCATGAAGGGTTAACATGGTTTTGAGCTTTTTTTTTTTTTTTTTTTTTTTTTTTTTTCAAAGGGACTGTTTGCCCTGTGAGCTGCTCCAGAGTGGTTACCTCCTCCCTGTTGTATGCAGCTAATCTCTCAGCCAATCTTTACTGTGACTTATCCTGACCCTGGGCTCCACTGTAATTAAAGCATACTGATCACACACAGTCCACAGGAAGCCAGGTGTCACCAAGGCTTTGTGCAGCCGGCACACAAGGAAATGTTTTGAAAATGATCTCAGTTCCGTTAAACCATCAAATCTACACTTTGCAGCAGTTAAAGAACAAGACATGCCCACTGAATCATACCCCTTTGTACAGTTAAACATTTTATGGTTATTTCATGGTTTATCATTGCATTTTTCAGACCTTGTGAATGTGAGTAATAAAATGTTTCTGAAATTAAATCTTTTTTGCACGCAAACCTTAGCGAAAAGAGGGTAACTTAAAAAAGAAAGCCACCCCATCCATCTCTATTAGTGCCTAAAGACAGTGATGCTGCCAAGCTCATGATGTAGTGCTGTTAACTGTTTGCTGACATATCATCTTGTTCCCCAGAATCAGTATGCAACACATTTCATTGAAACAAATCGTTTTTGCCCTTCAGAGTGACTCACGTGTAGATGGGTGAGGGGGAGTGGGGTGACAGATGATTGGCCTTGAGTACTGCAGGATTATCTGTGCATGCTGTGTGTGTGTGTGTGTGTGTGTGTGTGTGTGTGTGTGTGTGTGTGTGTGTGTGTGTGTGTGTTTGCACAGATCAGGGCATCTCATCAGTCCATGAAAGGAGACTTTGTGTCAGCGGCAGTGGGTGCCTGCGATTGTGGCCAACTTGTCATCGATGTGAGTGGGCCTGCGAGAATATTGGGTTTGTGTTCAGAGAGATGGCGTTCTTGATGTCGCCTGGGCACTTGTGATCCTAAATCTACAGATCATTTTTTCGTCTTTGTTGTGTGTTCTCTCTCTCACTCTCTCGCTCGCCGAACACCAACGGGGCTCAGAGAGTGTCTATGAATAGTCGGTGTTGAACAAGCTGAAGGGGGGTTGGGGGTGGATGGCAGGGCTTTGCCTTCTCTTCTAATTGCCAGAAAGTGATTCTGGGTCTGTGTCAGAGGCTGTTGTAATGGCCTAAATGACACTAAACAGAAAGAGCCTGTCCCCTCTGCCAGAGCAGCACACAGAGCCGTCTTTGTAAGGCAGCTGATCAATGCTCATCACTGCTCCATCTCTCTGCCAGCAGGGGCACAAAGACACACATCTGTGGGGCAAGAATATATCATACTGTACATTTAATCCATAATACAAACCCTGAATGTGTTCAGTTGTAGTCTTTGATGTGCTCTGCTGGATAGACATTCAGCTTTGATGCACTCATGTAAATATTTGAAATGCACTTGCTCATAGAATGTCGATGAAGTCCTTTATGGATCTAGTTGTGTTTTCTGCTCATAAAACTGTGTTAATAACCTGCTCGGTGGTAATTGATCAATACTGTGCGCACCATAATGAGGACAGCCCCTTGCTTCCAGATGATTAAGCTTTGTTTTGACTGTCAACCGTTTGTGGACCTAAATGAATGATTGGATAGCTGTTTTGTAGGGTCCTACTGGGATCAATTAAGGTCGTGCCTCATTTATGAATAATTAGGTAAGCAAGACTGTTTATCTATCAATCTGTCTATCAATCATTTTTTGTGTCCATTTAAATAAGGTGATTTTTTTTCTTCTTAATTTGTATTCATGGCTGACGGCGCATATGCATTTCACAGATGCATTTCACAGATCAATTGTTATCAGTGTAGGTGTGAAACAGCATATTTAATGTTTTCATAATATGATACGTGCTGGCCATCAGCTGTCTTACACCTACACACACACATACACAAACATGCACGAGGCACACATACACACGGAAGAGACACAGAGGGAGAGATTAGACCATTTATTTTGGTCATGGTTCAGTCAGATCTGCAGATTTGACAAATAGAATCATGTTTATACGGCCCTGCTCGCTCCCTCTGGTCACAGCGATAAGCTGACCTGATGTAGTCCAAACGCAGTTCAAAAGTCAGCCCCTATAGCAGCACAACAACACTGCCCACTTCCCAAAACCAAATTAAACTCCGAAAGAGAGAGAGAGAGAGAGAGAGAGAGAGAAGAGAAAGAGAGAAAAGAGAGGGAGAGAGAAGAGAAAGAGAGAAAAAAGAGAGAGAGAGAATGTGCTCTTTTTTCCACTGGCAGCTGCAAGTGTTCATCTCCCTCTGGGCTTGAAATATTAATGGATGAATTTTAGACAGGAAGGTGACCTTCATGCATTTTGTGTCCACAGAGGAACTTATATGTCAGATGCCCTTACTGCCCTGTTATTTGTTGAAAGTACATTTGAACACAAAGCCCTGCAAATTTGATGCGTAATTTATACTCTTCATTAATGTTTATTTCACTGAAGGCAACCTTTGATGTCCTAGATGGAAGTAGACAACGATGGAGTAGGAGAGAGATAACAGACTTTGATAAAATATTCTGTTCCTAGACAGAGGACAGAGATTGCATAGGAGAAGCCGCACGGTTACGTAACACTAAATTAATCTCAGCACGATTAGCTGTGAGGAAGAAAAACAACACAAAACAGAACAAAACAAAACAAAACAAAGCTTTTGGTTCAAGCATCGTACCAGACAGATGTTGGAAGTAAAATAGGACAAAGGGGGAAAAGAGAACCTGGTTAGATTAGCAAAATGAATCCCACCTTCTTGTGCTCAGAGTGTGTTTGTGCCTCTGTTTGGGTGTGCTCTGTCTTGTCTGAATGACATGAATGATGTCTGGTGTGACAGCACGCCCCCACCCCCCGCCCCCTCACACACACCACACTCCTTCCACAAAACCAAACACTGTTTTTACACGCTTCCACCGGCTCCACTTTCATCCCTCTCTGAAAAGTGTTTGGGATCCGTGTGTGAGTATGATGAGTGGTGACAGGACGAGCGGGGCGGTGCTGCTGTTCCCACTCACTCCGTCAGACCCCTGCTGGACTAATTCTGGGTGGCAGGGCCGGGTCAGGCGGCGTGCAGGAACATTTGAGTGGCGGCACGGCCCTGACAGCACGAGCACACCAAAAAAGATCTGGTCTCATTCGCTTCAACACAACAGCCTCGCAAATCTGTTGTGACTTTAGTGTGAGAAGTGAATAATGCTGCATTCATCATTCAAAATAGGTGTTTGATTTTTATTAGAAAGAAACAATTTTCCAAATGCTGGAGGGCATTAGGGATGTTTATGATTAATTGATGGCTGAATAATCGCCATTAAGAATTTGATTGATTAATTTTAATGAGAGTTGATTTAATTAGTGGTTGATTTATTATGTAGTTGTAGGCTATTTCCTGTACTCTTTTTATTTTTTCATTTATTTTCAGTAATACAGGGTTACAATATCTCTGTTGCGGTGAATCAGTCAAGGCTAAATTACAGTGGACAAGCCCAAGAAGAAATGAGAAATCGTTTGCACACATATAATTTTAAATGTCCATCCAAATCTAACTTCTATTCAATGAAATAATAGTGAAATTAAAATAGTCCCCATTTTTCTTGGGACCCCCTGGAACCATCTTAAGGACTGTTGGGGGTTGAGAGCCACTGAGCTTGAGGATGAGCCCTGGCAATTTGGGTGACTCTGTGACCTTTGCTCTAGCGCCACCAGCAGGCCCAGTGGTAAATCCGTGTTAGAAATAACACGCCTGCTGAGTAGATTTATTGACTGAATTGACTGATTTGAATTGGTTGTTCATGCTGCTTTCTAACTGATTGATGACATTTCCAAAAAATTGCAACCCTAGTGGGCATCATAACTAACATGCTGAAATATGCAACGTTTATGTTTAGTGTTTTTTCTGCCAGGGTAAATAGATGATCCCTAATCCACAGAACTAAGACCTACCCTCAGTTTTCATTTATATACCCTTGCACAGTGAATCTTTTTCTTAATTATGTATGCATCTAATCAGGATGGGGAGATATGCTACTGGTAAAAGAGTGTGTTACTAAATGACCATGAAACTCAGTGCTTCTCTCTGCCCCCCAGACACTTCTCCTATTAGAGTGAAAAATAAACTTTAGAATGAAGAGGGGACTTCTTCATGCACCCCTGTACATCCTGTCCTCAAAAATGGAAACAAAAATAAACCAGAGGACAAAATGTGATGCTATTGTCAGCTCTTCACTGGGTCACTCATGTTATTAGAGGAGAAACCACTGGAGACTAAGTTCAACTTTATTCCGCTCACTACACATGCACACAAAGACACACGATGATAGCAATCTTCTTATTAATCTTTTTTTTTTTTTTTTTCAACAGGTGCTGGCGAGTCGGGGAAGAGCACCATTGTAAAGCAGATGAAGTAAGTCACAGAATCAGTCCTCATTTTAGTTCATTCCTTTCTGTTGCCTGTACCCTTCTTTTTTAGCTGTGGCTTAAAATAAGCCCCTTTTCCACTGCATGGTATCGGCTCTACTCACCTCAGCTCTACCTACTTTGTTTGGTTTTCCATTAGGCAAATGTTTGGGATAGTATCTGGTATCGGATACTGTTTTTGGAACCACTTCTGTTGAGGTTCCAAGTGAGCTGAGCAGATGCTAAAATGTGACGTGAAATGCTGCAGACCATTGATTGGACAGAGAGAATTAAACTGTGAGGCCCTGCCTGGCACTGCTTGTAACCAAGAAATACAAAAAATTGAGACTCGCAAAACTTGTGTCACTGTTGATAATCTGTCCATGTTTTTGCAGCCAATTTCTTAGTTACACTACACTGGTCTTGTTGAATTTTTTTTTTTTTTTTCAAAATAAAACACTCATATGGGACTCTGGTAGAGAAGGGAGGAAAAAATGATCAACACAGCCAGACTGATCTGACTTCACCGTGTGGAGGTACTACCTGCGAGTAAAGCGAGTGGAACCGATGTGATGTATAGTAGAGTCTATACTATGTAATGGAAAAGTGTTATTAATGTATCTACTGTGGCCTAAAGTGGTTGAACAATGAGCGAGCCTTTGTGTCAGATCTTAGCCAATATGCACAAAATACAAGCTCAGTATTCTAAAAACATCATTTCACCCCAAAATACAAAAAAGAAATCGTTTCCCACTTGCCACTTTTGTTTTTTCGGATAACTGTCCCTGTAATGGTTTGGATTCTTAGTAGAAATTTTCTTACGCAAAAGTTATTTAGGTCTGTCTGTTTCACCAAATAAACTGTGGAAGAATAACCTAACTGTCAAGTGTCCCTTTGTTTTGCTGCTTTATCCATTTAAGGCTGAAGGGAAATATTGTTTCAGGTGTGGAATATGTGTTCATTTTCCGTCCTGCTGTGATTTGGCTAGCCGGCTAAGCAGGGAAGCTACAAACAAAACCATATCCCACCATGCCTGGTCCTGGCTGGGTTTCACAAAGCCACTGGACACACAGTAATGGATGCTATGTTCCCAATCAAGTTTTCCCATACGTGGCTGATCTTATCTTCCATGTATGGCTCAGACAAACAGGCACTGACTATGAAGCATGTCAAATGAGATGTTGTAGCTTGCATTAACCATGTTGTGATTAGATAAGATATTTCTGTCTTCCTTTTCCTGGTGTGGGGTTTCTAAAGGGGAGCGTGGCCTCACTTGCTTGTTATTGTCTTTGGCGGCTTATAGCACAACAACAGTGGTCAGAGTTTACAAATAGAGAGGATGATGTAACGCCTGTGCACCAATGAATGTGCAAACACACACACACACACACACACACACACATACACACACACACACACACACACTCACACCCAGTACCCTAAATGGCTTAATTATTCACATTCCTCTGGGCAAGCCAGGCATCGAATCCATTTTTTATGAGCTTAGAGCAGGAACAGTCTGTCGCTTTTTAAAGACAGGTTATTAACACAGGCATATAGAAAAAAATCAATGCCTGCAAGACAGAAACGCTCAAAACATTGGCCCTTTATGTATAAGACGCAACTTTACAGATGCATGTATCCTGTGTAAACTTGAAATAGTAACATGAAGCTGGAGGGAAAAAAAAAAAAAAAAACATTAACTGCTTTCTTTTAAACCAAATCAGGAAACTGCAGATTCGCTGCCGTTCATTGTTCATTAAATGCTGTTCATTATCTTATCATTTGCATCAGCACACTGTTAAAAGCAGCTGGACGTTTGGCTTTAAAATTCATGTGGGGTCATCTTGGTTTGCTCCCTCTGCACTGCCCTCTGCATCCTGATGAAGTCTGGATGCGACCATTTCAAGATAGTACACACACACACACACACACACACACACACACACACACACACTGCACACGTGTAGTTTTCTTCTCAGTGCTTGTCAGTCTCAGGAATAGTCACAGTATATGAGGGAAACTCAGGGGTTTTAGGTTCCCCTGTATGGCACGCACGCTACTGTATGGAGACCAACATGCTGAGATGATAAACTAGACTTACACAACCTGCTGTACAGACAAAGCAGCTGTTACACACACACACACACACACACACACATTGCAGTATCTTTTGAATTTGAAAAGTTGTAGCCTTTTCAACAGCCAGCATGAACTTCACTCCTGCAGGATTTCTGTTCCTTAATTATACCACTTCTGTTATTCCTGTTGATGTATCCACTCATTTAACGCTGTTTAATTTGCCATAATTCCCTATTCAAATTAATGTTTGGTTTATTGAAGTATATCACTGAGGCAGCCTAATTTTTTATTACTCTGTCACTGCTGTTAGCTTAGAGCTGCACTTTGATCGAATACTTTAATAAGCAGGTAGCAGCAGAAATTTGTCACCCTGGTAATTGCTATTTTAATAACCCTTAAAATTGACCTTTATTTAAGAGATGTTGAATTTTTTTTCTTCCTTTTCTCAGGATCATTCACGAAGATGGCTACTCAGAAGACGAGTGTAAGCAGTACCGAGCTGTGGTTTATAGTAATACCATCCAATCCATTATGGCCATCGTTAAAGCTATGGCCAATCTCAAGATAGACTACAGCAACTCTGGCAGAGCGGTAAGACACACTCATACACACACCATTATAACTCTGAACCTCACCCAAAAAGTAGAAGCATTTTCAGATCTGTTCGAAATATCCTCAGGATAATTCCAGGGTCATCTGATGCTCAAAGCTAAAAACAATCTAAATGCTTAGTGACTTTGATACATTTGAAAGGCGGAAATGCAGGGTGTTACAAGTATTCAAGCGAAAACGAGCTTGGATGCATTCTTGTTAGCTGTGAGTGTCTTGGCAAATGAAAATGTGTCACTGGAAAACAAAATGAAACAGCCAATAATAGCTCACTGCTGCAAATTAACAATGAATTTTACTGCAGTTCCCTTGTGCTATACTGTGATGTGTGTACATTTTTATAAATCGCACCTCCACCCACTCCCAAGTATGGATTGCAGAGAGACTGTGCAGTAACAATAGAATGGATGAGTAACAGCACTGCCAAAGTGCTGTTACTTACCTGCACCGAGGATGAGAAGCATATTGCAGCAGATGTTTCATTTTGAGGGAAAAACTGTCCTACTTCTCATTCTAGTCATCTCAGTTTCTCTGCTGAACATTACCCATGACTGCATGCAACCATCAAGTAAGAGAATAAAGATAACTGCTCTCATTTTATCACAATATCATCCAAATGAAATGGCAGAGGTATGCCATTTAAAGAGACTATCCAATCTGTGAAAATGAATAGCTCCATGAAAGTGATTGCTGTACAGAAAGAGAGGGATAAGCCTGCACTTACACATTGGTGATAGAACCAAAGTCACTCTCTCACTGATAGTTTATTCTCAGGCAGGATAAACTATCAGCCCAAACAAATCCCAAATGTATTTTGTAATACTTTGCTTACACAAAACGTTAAAAGAGGGAGCATACTTTGTGAGTGACTGCAAATTGTATGCAAGCAAACAAACCACAAACCTAGCGCACACACACACACACGCACACTCACTCACTCACTCACACACACACTCACAAAGCTTCACTGTGGAAAGCATTGAGATTGATAGATCTACTCAGTGATCACTGAGAGCAGCGCTGAGGAAGAGTGGTATTAAACTCCTCATGAAATGAACTCCCTTCACTTTTGCTTCCTGGAAAACAATAGTGACTTCATGCTGTGCCACAAAGCATGAATCAACAATTACAACTAATAACACGTACACATATATTTGGACAGTCCCTAACCCTCCACCCAGCTCATCAAGTAAAAGTGCACGTCTCTCTCAAAGTGATTTCTCACTGGTTTACACTTTCTGTAGATCCCTCCATGTGTTATGCCCTGTCCCAACATCCACAGGAAATACAACAAAATCAAGGAAGTCAAATGTCACCTCATGGGGTCTTTAAGTGTGTGTATGAGAACGGAGAGAATAAATTGACATACTGGGCGAGCGTACACAGTATGCTGGCCAGTTCAGCCTCTGATTGGCTAACTCTAACCTTAACCAGCAAAGGCAATGATTACTAACCAATCAGAGGCAGAGTAGGGTGACTATGCAGGCGCAGTATGCCAGTTTAGTCTATCCCATGTGTGTGTGAGAGAGAGAAATTCAAGCAGATCGAAATCTTTGTTATCAGCATCTGAGACTGCAGATGCATCAGTTTTCAATTGGCTGCTGTGACTGTGGACAGATCACGCTCCCCCTCTGGCCACAACAACACAAGGCCTGTTTTATCAACAGCATCTCACTGCTGCACACATACATGATTGAGTCACTAAGACCTGAATCCCACAGAGCCTTTATTTCTTTGTCTCCACTAGTCTATGTCCTAAGGTGGGTGGACTCCCCATAATCCTATTTTTACCTAATGCACTTATCCTCACTTATTAGATAGATAGATAGATAGATAGATAGATAGATAGATAGATAGATACTTTATTCATCCCGAAGGAAATTCGCAAATGGGCAAAGATCATCTCAAGACTGTAATGTGGTTTTTGATCATTGCCTTCATGCCATCTTTCTACTAGTCATTGTTAGTCAATGGCAACTGTAAGCTGTGCTGGGTTTTAAAAATGTGGTATCTAGTGATTTCCAGCACACACACCTGTCCACAACAGCTCTTTGCTTCTGATGGTGTAAACTCCGTAGCAGCATAATGCTCCTCCAATCTGTCTGTGTAGCCTGCAGGGAAATAATCACTTACCTCACTCCCTCCATCTCTGATTGAGTCTCAGTTGCAATGCAGTTGTAGAAACAGAAGCAGACAAGGCTGTAAATGTATTAACAAGAAGAAGGGCCAGCAGCAATAACAAAGCGGCATGGAGGAAAAGGACAGGCCAGCTGTGGGCTGTATTTGGATTGTATTTACGTGAAACTGCTGGCAAGACACATTTTAACAGCGCATTTACTCTGCCCGATGCTTTCTGCATCTGCAGCGTCAGCAACACTGCAAATTAATTCCTCGTTCTGTCAGCGCTTTGATCCAACACCTGCAAAGGAAGCCCATACAGGTGGCTCATTTTTTTGTAATCAGTTTTATGTCCTCTGTAATTTCAGCTCTTCCTTTTTGCCAAGAGACTGAAGTTTATCATACCTTAAAGGAACAGTCCACCTAAAAGAGAAAATAGGAGATATTTCCCACTTACCCCAGTGCACACACACACACACACACACACACACACACACACACACACACACACACACACACACACCAGTGTATCCATCCACATAGTTTCTATGTAATTTGGTGATGTTTCCAGTCTGCTGCAATCTTACCTGTCTTCTGTCAGGTACAATTTGTCAGCGTAGGTGAGGAAAAAAGTTTAATATATGTAATATAATCATATTTATAAATAAATAAATATTATATATTATATTTATGGAATGAAAGTCTGAATATACGGAATGAAACTTGAATATATGGAATGAACGTTTGAATATATTGAATGAACTGTCAGCTGATGGATCAAATGCAAACAGAAATGAACAGAAACAGTAACAGAAATATTTCAGGTGGATTTATCCACCCTGTTGGAATAATTCAATAATCTGAGCCTGAACATGATCAGGTAGAGCTGTAACTAATGTGAAATGCGTCTTCAGTGATTGATGTCGCATTAAAATGAGGCTGGAGTGAGTGAGGATGTCCCCTTTTGTTAAATACCTGCTGCCCATTAGATGCCATTTTATTTTTATTTTTTGTGTGGAAGAAGGACCAGCAAAGTAGGAATTTCACTGCACGGTGTAACTGCCTTTTTTACTGCGCACGTGACAATAAAACTCTCTCTCTCTCTCTCTCTCTCTCTCTCTCTCTCTCTCTCTCTCTCTCTCTCTCTCTCTCACAAGCAGCTTCTTCACCAATAGGTCCAATCTGCTGCACAATGTGAACATTTATTGGCCTCTGAAGAAGCTGTCAGAGAGCACTAAGAGTTTGAAGTCATTCACATGGAAGAGTGTGTCTCTGTACTTGTCAGGGCGATTCTAGTGTGCAGCCTGAGTGTGTCTACTGTAACCAGGGCTGTAATAGGGGGATTGAGGACTGTGCTGTGGTAGTTAGGGCAGCATGGGTAGCCACAGTCTCCTCTCTCTCTGCAGATCAGAACAGATCTCTCAAGCGGCTGTGTACATGATGAAACTCTCACAGCCTCCCACACTTGGCAATTAGTGCACCGGCCTGCCCATTTTTCCACACAGAATGAGCACGGACACGGAGCATCCCATTAGTTGCATGCATGTACACTTGCACAAACACGCACGGACGTACAAGCTCACACAAACACACTGTTATGCACCCTGTTTGCCATATTGACTGCTGATTTTAGCGCGGAGGTGAAAGCAAGAGAGAAAACAAGCGGAATCCATCTCAATCGAAGCCTCTACTTCAGTATTAATTAAAATTAATTGCAACCCAACAGCTGAACTCCCATCAGTTGGAGTGTAAATCTACCGGCCAAACGTGCACCAAAACTGCTTCTAAAGAAACTACCATTGGAATATACCAAATTACAAAACAAGGAAAAGACTGATGTTTGTTTCACAAAAAAAAAAAAAAAAAAAAAAATAGATTACTTTCTGATAGACTGATTCTCCTCAAGCACAGGGCCACAGACCACCAACTGGCAATAGAAAATATATAGTAGATATACAAAGACATGGCTACCCATGGAGGAGCATATGTGCTTGTTGCCTGACAGGAGAGAGACAGAGCTGCACTTCCTCCTCAGATGAGAGAAACACAAAGTAACACAGTAAGAGAGTCTTTCCATGCTACAATTATGAAATTAATCCCAGAATTTCTTTGTGTTTATGATAGACATCTGTAGGGGCAATGGAAAGCAGCTTTTCTTGCAGCCGCAGAATGAGAAGAGAGACAGAGTGACTTCATCTTAGTATCCTTTACAATGATTGCTACTTTTATTTGACTCAATTATTAGAAAACTGTAAGGTAATTTTGTTTTTAATGAAATGTTTGAATAAGCAAAATGAACAATGAAAATAAGCAAAGAGATTACTAGAAATGCAAAATAAAAAGAGAGAAACAATCAATTAATAATAAAAATCTTTTTTAAAATGAGCTAGAGAATAACTTTTTTCATACCAGAGTAGGAGGACATGGACACACCAATGCCCGATATATATAAAAAAAAAGGCAGATGCCAGCCCAATATTTTGGTAAATTGATAAATACATTAAATAAATCGGTCTTACCCTTGTTAACACACTGACATATATACACTGATACCAAGAGAAGAACAGGGATCAATCATTCCTTTTTTGTCAGGATTTTGTCATATTACTCATTCCAAAAGACTACTTATTGGAACAGTCATGCCAATAAAAATGTAGTCACCTGAGAAAAGAAAGCAACAGGGCAGTCTTCAACACCTCTGACCACTACCATAATTTATCACAACCATCACGTGCTGTTTATCATTTCTTGTTGAATAAGCAGACACTGACCAATTAAATCTCACATATCTTGCATTTGCACAACCCACATTGGCTGGCCTTGGCTTACAGATTACAGTGGTATCATAACATTATATTACTGCTATCTTAAGCTTTCCATCCTTGGCAAGAGTTCACAGCCTCGACCACTATGACCAGCTGTTATTGATTTAGCTTCATGTATCCAAACAGTCAGAGCCACATGGCTAATAAGATATGTGACTGCCTGTGGATCACTCTTGGGAGCGGTGTCTATTTACTGTGATATCCGTTCAGTTTCATATATCTCACAGCACATCCTTGGCTGATGCTGTCAGCTCTGCTGTACATGACATACATCAGCAGCGTTCAAACTTATTCATGTTTTGGACACCAGAGTTGAATTTCAGGAAGTTACGGTGTCCCATTTGTAGTGATTTTGCACTTTGGACCCTGATATGAAAATATATTTTGGTTTGTGTTTAAGATATGCAAAATCAACGAAATTCGATTAAAATGAGGACCCATTTGACTCAACTAACAAAAACAATGGAATAAGCACGTAATTTGATGGTTAATGCAACATGGTTTCACAATTATGTGCCTATTCCACTTCGTTCCACTTTTGTTGTCAGGTGAGTTGTCACTTAAGTCAACCCTTAGCAATTTTGCATAGTGCACCTTTAAGTATTAAGCCTTGTCTGTTTAGATGTCATATCTGAGCACTGACTTTGAGATTCAAACTGGGATGACTAAAACATTAAAATAATCACTCATACACTTTGTTTCTATTGTAACAGTTTCTAGTGAATAAAATTATAGTGAAAGTAAACTATTCCTCATTGTGGCTAGCACCTACTGAGGGCCCGGAATTGATCCCTGGGGGACCCCAGACCCCACTTTCAATTTTCAAGGAAATGTTGGCTTTGCATATTTCACTTTGGTAGAATGCTTTTTACTTTTTGAGTGCTCATATCTCTATAGATGTCAATAACAGTTCAGCCACCAAAATTACATACTACTACTATTACTATTACTATTACTACTACTACTAATAATAATAATAACAATAATAATAATAACAATACTACTACTACTACTACTACTACTACTAATAATAATAATAATAATGATACAACTACTATAATTGCAATAATAATACCAGCAACAACAACAACAACAACAACTTCACAGTGACCCAGGTTAATGTCATTTAATGTTATGTCTAGGGGCATGGTTTTGGCAAAAAAAAAAAAAAGAAAAAAAGAAAAAGAAGAAGCTATTTTTAAGGTCTGTTTTGTGCTTTCCTTCCCGCCCCTGCAGGATGACGCCCGCCAGCTCTTTGCCCTCTCTGCAGCTGCTGAAGAGCAGGGCATTCTGCCTGACGACCTGGCCAATGTGATTCGGCGATTGTGGGCTGACAGCGGCATACAGAGTTGCTTTGCACGGTCGCGAGAGTACCAGCTCAATGACTCAGCAGCATAGTGAGTATTAATATGTGTGTAGATTCTGTATTGCAGTGCTACAATGGGATGAAATGCACTACAGTGTTTGTTTGTTTTTTTTTCTTGCATACCTCTGCTCATAAAAAAGTAATGCCCTCATGCAGGATTGATGAAATCCATGCAATATCACATACGCTGTAGAGATGTGCAGGCTTCTGACTGTCAATAACAAGGCTTTCCCTCCTCCTCCACTTGTACCTGCACATGAATCAATATGCAGTTTGCTCCTGCATACGCCCCACTCTCACCACTATAAATGTAAATGTAGCCAAGTGAGAAACCACTTTGCCACTTGTGTAATCTTCTCTTGTTCTCATCCTGCACATCAATTTGCCATTCAAATTAGAAAATAAGACAGCAAACCCTTACAGCTTTGCAGTTCGCACACTTTCTTGTAGATATAAAACAAATAAAACATATTTAAAAAAGAACTTAAAACCGCGTTGAGAAAGTCTATAAACTGAGATCACTAATGACAGTTGTGTATTTGTTTACTTTTGGTTGGTGATTGTGCTGATTAGTTTCTCGCTGGTGTTATACATGCTTTAATCAGAGCTGTTTAATAACCCTGACAAGATTGCCATTAGGCAGGTTGTACTCACATATTGTGCTGTGATTGATCTAGTGGTGAAGCCCTTTCAGCTGCATGCCTCTCTCATGTGCTGCTGCTGTGGAAAACCTGTCCCAGACTTCTCATGGGAACTATGAAGTTTGCTCTGGAGAGATAGTCCAATGACCTCCACTGAGTGATTATTTTGTCCGTCTCATGGGTTTGATACTCCGATATTGTAACCCACTAAGCAGAGTATAGAATAATCTCTGTCTTGAGGGATAAAAAAACATGAGCCTCAAAAATAGATTTCCCTCAAGGACAATGCATGCATACTTCTAAATAAACCATGAGAATTGATATTTGTGGTAATAAAACCCCAGGGGTGACTCCTGAATGAACTATTGCTAAGCACAGATTGCATGTATTGCATCATACTGTATATTTACGGTTACTTTGTGAACCTATCATACCATTTCTGTTGTAAATGTCAAAATCTGACCTGTGTATTTGAAAGAGTGTATTTGAAACAATGAAAATCATCTCTGTTAAGAATGTGATGTTTTCAGTAAACATTTTTTGTCCTTCTGGCTCTACCTCTTAACACTTCACTATATCTGACAGTTTTGTCATTAATTATTATCACTGGAGTGATATTACATGCATGAATGGCTTGATCTCTATAATTGAAATGCTGTACACTTCTCCGTCTCTGTGCTGTGTTCGTGAAGCGTAGGCTGGCTGGGCCACTAAAGATCCCAGCTGGCCTTGGATGATGATGTAATGCTTGTGTAAGTGGAGCAGGCTGTATTAAGCATGGAGGAGACACCTCCACTCTCCCCTACTGACCAACAGCCTGTCTCAAGTGAACAAGGAAATGCAGAGAGGGACAGAGAAATTGGCGAAGGAGATGAATTGTGAAGAGACAGTAAAAGAGTGAAAGGGAGGAAAGGTGAAAGAAAAGCTGTCATATCGATAGGAGACAAGGTTAGCACCTACTGTGAACACTTCCATCATTAACACAACCCTCATGCCTGTGTTTCGTGCACTCTACCTTCTTGTTCTTCCATAGATCAGAGCAGTCTGCTTTCAACGTTGCTTTTAGAAGGACCACACAACCTACAGCATCCTATCTTACTTTTCGGGATTCAAATCACGTTGAAAGCTTGATCTCACTTTAAGCCCTGTTGACTGCCCCGGGATTTTGTACCAAAATAGATCACAGTAGGAAGCTTAAATTATCCATTTGTTTTCCCTATTCCAATATCATACAGAAAATGTACTGAAGCGGAGCAAAGTGGTAAAGAAAATGCATGTTGCCATTGAAACGTTCCCACTGAAGATAGTGCATAGTATAAATGGGTCCAAGGACGATGCTTCACTGGTCGAACTAACATAACCATTTATGGTCAAGATAGTGGCACAGTATTATGTTCCAGTCAAAACGGCTGCAAGGGGTTTTAGCATAACTTAATTATTAAAAGACCTTACTCTGTACAGTCTTTGTGTCTGATGAAAAGGCACCAAGTGGAGATTAGCTGTCTATTACTCAGTGCAGAACTCAAAGAAGTAGTAGATGACTCACCCCCTGCGGTACATCAGACATCAGACATGAAGATACTTTACAAAACTGCAACTGTTAAGTGCTTTCATAAACCAGGCCAGTGAAAAGGACACTCACTCTGTTGCATGTTGCTATACTGTATGCATCAGTGAATCGATGACGTGTGTATGTGGGTGTCTACAACTTACGTTTGTCTTTTCTTTTTCTTTTTTTTTCCCTCTTGCAGCTACCTGAACGATCTGGAAAGAATAGCCAAAGCAGACTACATCCCCACCCAACAAGATGTGCTGCGAACTCGAGTCAAGACCACTGGCATCGTGGAGACTCACTTCACTTTTAAGGAACTGCACTTCAAGTAAGAGCGACATGTAGTATTAACCATTAACCAGATTTTTTTTTTTTTTTTTTAATAGATCCAGGTATCATTTTTGGAAAATCCATGACCTGTAAAGGCCACCCTCTGTCACTCTTTCACCGCATTTGCCTCCAGTGTGAGAGATAATGGCATTCCTGAGTCATTCACGTACATTAAGGGAAGGTCAATGTGTATACACTAAGTGTGTTTGTCCATTCAGTAATATGATAATGGTAATGTGACCCTGACTGTTCACTGACCTATGATGCCTGGAGGAATGCAACACTTTCCCGTTAGGTTTATTTCTTTGTCGACAAACAGCACAACACACACACAAGGCACATGAAACATCATCTGTCTTGGTGTTTTTACTACGATACAGAATATCATGTAACTGTCCCTGTGATATTTTGGGAAAGCATCTGTGTTGCAAAGCTGGGATGTTGGAGGAGGAGGCAGAGCGCAGCTGTGTCACTGGGATTATCAAGTGTACACCTCCAGTCACAGATGTTTCTCCTCCATGAGGCTCAGCAGCGACTTCTGGTGTCCCACAACCACCTTTGTCCTCGACACCTGTTCACAGCACCTATAACAACACTCTACACTACCCTGTACCTGCACTTAGGCTTATACCTAGTTCACAGCTTTACCATTCGCTGTGAAGTAGGAAAGTTTGCACATCATTGCTGGTTAGATGCTTGGTTTTGGAAGTAAAATTCAATGAGATAGTACACTGGACTATACTGGGCATATGGCACAATCCCACCATAACTCAAAGTCAGTTTTATTTCAAGAGTGGAGTCACTCCTGGACTACCCTGAGTGATCTAAGGATAAATCTGGACTCATTAAATGTTTCAGTGATTTTTGAAAAAGCAGTGTTTTTAAGACTTGAAGACCTATTTGTAGTCCATTTTCATGAAATACATATACCTTTTAGTGGACACTGTGTACTCACCCAGACATTTTAAGTTATGCTAAGTGGGTTGGAGAGCAGGTTTCTGGTATGTCTGGAATAGTACGATAAGAAAAATTACCATTTGAAACAGATTAGAAGACAGTTTATTTTAAGAGTGTGTTACAATGTATAGTCCAGGAGTCAATGGCAAGCAACACATCTCTAGAAATAGTTTCTAGGTCACTTTCAAAACATTTGCCATTTACCTCTACAGCTGGTATACACACTTTCCCGCTCTACTTGCGAAAGAGTCAGCTGTCCCTCCTGACCTGAAATGACACACTCAGCAGTTCAGAAACCAAATTATTTCCGCAGACCATCAGATGGATTATGGCACTTGTACCAAGAGCCGAAAATGTTTCATGGCTGCTCACTTCCACAGTCTTAGCTTTGCCATCATATTTGATAATATATACCTGCTTTGATAGGATAGGTTTTTGTGTTTTGTAAGCTCATACACCTTTGGAATAGGTGTACGTGTGAGATACTCTACTTTTATTCATGTTAGTACACTGTCCAACACCTGTTTAAGACTGACACATGTGTTTTCACCCTGGCAGGTTTATTTTTTTACTGCCGTCTACAATTGACTCTAACATGAACTCTGAACTCCAAGTGTTGATACCTTGATAACAGCACTTAGGACTATTTGCTTTGGCATTCACTATGATAATATGCCTTACACTGTAGGTCTGGTGTTAACTTGCAAAAACAGTGTATAAATTGCGCAAAATTTTGGTGAGAGGATCTGTTCCATATAGATCTGTGTAAGTTAGGGTCTGATGTGACCTGTTTCCAGATCAGCTCTCTGATATTTACCTTGTGTCACAGCCTCAGTATTTGGCCTGAATAATACATGGAGACAATCAATAAGAGAAAAGATGTGTCTCATCTTCAAGATTTCAATTTGACTAGTCAAGATGGTACCTCTTTAATATCTTCTGACCTGGTGGACAACAACCAAAACACACATTGTGGGTCAGCTGAAACCTCACATCAGTCCTCTGTATCATCAAAGTGTGTCAGTTTTCATGGTGTGCTGTTTACTCCCTCAAACTTTATCATCTCACCTGGCAGTAGGGTTTCACTCACCTGTAACAGCCTTTATCATTGTCCTCAGATTCCCCATTAGCAGGCGCTTTGCTCTGAACACAGAGACTGGCACTAACCCGCCTGCCTGAGCCCCGCATTGACCCTGCAGTCTTTTATCAGATCTTGGTGTCTCTAATGGATAACTCCCCACCTCCTCACCGCTTTTGTTCTCAAAGTAACCTCATGAAAAGTTAATGTACATCTACAGGATGGAATGTCACTTTCAGTTTCTACTCTCTCTCTCCCTCTCTCCTTCTTCACCATCTTTCTTCCTCAGTGCTTTTGTTCTTTGTTCTTTATCAACTTCTCTTTTCTGCTCTTTGATTGTGACACACACACACACACACACACACACACACACACTCACAGTCTCTCTCCTTCCCTCTCCTCTGCAGAATGTTTGATGTGGGTGGCCAGCGTTCAGAGAGAAAGAAGTGGATCCACTGCTTTGAAGGAGTCACAGCCATTATCTTTTGTGTTGCACTGAGTGCATATGACCTGGTGCTGGCTGAGGATGAAGAGATGGTAAGGAACAACCACCATCTTGTGCGCCACTGTCAGCAAGCTTCTGTGTGGAAAATGTGCTTCCTAACACATTTTAAATACAGGGTGGTCTCAATGATAAATTGTTAAAAGGCATCAAACATTGCACATCCTCTCTTGTTATGGCTTAATTGTAGAGGGTTCCAGTTGGTAAAATTGGATCACTAGATCTGAATGGTCCATTTACACTTGAATCAGTGGAGTAGGTACTTGAAACGAAATGTACTGAAAGCTTATTTTTCAGGTGGTTTGAACCATTTGAACGCACTTTCTTGAACTGTTATGAATTTAGAAGAAGGACTCAGGAGAGTCTTCAAAGATGCTGTAATGAGCCTCCTCTGCACTAATTACCCCCTCATGATTCACATATTAAACAACATTGTCCCCTGGTGGCAGTTCTTGTGCATTGTTCTCCTTCAGCTCTAAGCCAAAGCCAAATTTGCCTCTTTTAGAACCGGATGCATGAGAGCATGAAGCTGTTTGACTCTATCTGCAACAACAAATGGTTCACCGAAACCTCCATCATCCTGTTCCTCAACAAGAAGGATCTGTTTGAGGAGAAGATCACTCGCAGCCCACTCTCCATCTGCTTCCCGGAGTACTCAGGTAGACAGAGGATCAACATGAGGTTCTGTACCCAAGAGTAGAATAACCACAGTATCATATGTTGATGTAGCTGCAGTTGGATAACATGAGGAAAACTCACCAATCCTCACATTTTGAGCATATCACTTTCTCATCCTCCTTAACCTTTACCCCTCAGGAGCTAACAAGTATGACGAGGCAGCCAGTTACATTCAGACCAAGTTTGAGGACCTGAACAAGAAGAAGGACACCAAGGAGATCTACACCCACTTTACCTGTGCCACTGACACCAAGAACGTGCAGTTTGTCTTTGACGCTGTCACTGACGTCATCATCAAGAACAACCTGAAAGACTGTGGTCTTTTCTAAAGGTAGGCTAGAGAGATATCGGGATATTGGTGGAAATGTTATATAAAGCCTAACCAGAAAATTTAATTGAACTGTTTGTATGTTATTTAAATCCTAGAATATGATGAGTGGATTGGCACCTCAGTCATCTCTGTGAGGCAGGCAGATAGCTCAATCCAGTCAGTGTGCATGCAATGCTGTAGCATTCCTATGCAATTTGGATTCATTGGTTAATTAATTTCAGTGGCACACATCTACATCAGCCAAGGTTGTTTAGGAAAACACACTGAACATAGCTTATTTTGTTTACACTGGAAACAAGCAAAACTAAGCCAGAAAGCTAAACTTTTTGCACTAGTTAATTTACATCAGACTTAAGCACCATTAGTATGTGCATTAGACAAAGGCGATGATGACTTTGGCCCCAGTCCTCTTGAGCAATCAAGGCCAAAAAGTCAGTCTTTTAAAGCCGCACTAAATGCAAATTCCCATTAAAGTGGGGAGCCTTTAGACTCAACTTGGAATGAAAACATGGAATAAGACCATAATTTGATGGTTGCATCTATGTGGTTCTCATCATTGGTTTGACTCACTGATGGATTATATGCTTAGTCCACAGTTTCTGGGCAGTTGAGTCTAAAGGGTCCTCACTTCAGTTGACTCAATTTTGCACCTTTTGACAATCAGTCTTGTGGTCGTTAAGTATATTGTTAAACTTCACCACCTAATAAGTGATTTTTCTAGAATCAGTTTGAGTGTGATAAAATAGGAAACATGAAGCCATACCCTGTTACACTGGAACAGCCTAATCTATTAGACTGTATTCTATACATTCAGTATTATTATACTGGTCTCTGGTGCTCTGTTTGTTATCTAAGACCCTTCTTTCTCTCTTACACAGGACAATGCCCAGTGCACATAGACTGCATGAGAGACTGCAACAGCCATGTGATGATTACTGCTTTTCATAATGAAAACCATAACGGACTGAATTCCTAGCGGGGAAGCCTGGCAGAATTTCAACAATCAGTGACTCCCAGCCATCATGTTTTCCATCTAATGTGTTCTTTTTATGTATTTTTGTTACTGCTCTAGATCAGCGGTTCTCAAATTTCTCCATACAGAGTGCCTCTGTGTGGTTAGGTGTTTGGGCAAGCACCCCCCAAATTGGAAAAGAACCCCTAAATAATCTGAGACACTCATTTGAGAACTGCTGTTTTTAAATTAAATTTTGAGAATGACACTGGCCAACTGGCTAGAAGGGAGAATTAATTGTTGGAAGAGTCATACTTAGCATAAAAATAACCCATTCTCTCATCATGCAAAATGGAAGATAAAAGTACAGAAAAGCTAAACTGTTGTCCATACATGATATGCCCTCGGGGTTTTCCTGTGTCACAGTTTGAGAACCACTGCTCTAGATGGTAGATATTTAATTTGACAGGTCTCATTTTTGTATTTAGATGTCACAAGTTTGATTTAATATCCCCCCACTACATTTTAATTTTCGTCTTCCTTTGGTTTTGAGTTTTAATCAGAGGTTAGAATAAAAAAATAACTTTTTATATATATATAAAAATACATTAACTTTATGTTAACTAATGTTGGCATTTTATGAAACTTTTGATTGCACAGAGCTTATTTTTAGAAGAAAACAAACAAGCATGGAGAATGAAAAAGGATTAAGGGAAATTGTTTTTTGTACAATGTTTACACAACCACTATCCACAGCTGTACTATACTGCATTGTTCTGCATGACTGTTCATAGATTAGCCTGTATTCCTCACCAACTGAATAACATTCCTTAAGAAACGTTCAAGAAACAAAACAAAGAAAAAAAAATATGGTATGTGTCACTTTTAAGGTATCTGCAAGATTTTTAAGTGATTATGTCTGTTCCTAACATGAATTGTTCTGTTTGTTTCATTCCAAGTCTTTTTACGTATGTTTGTGCCTTGATATCTGTTTACACTGGTTTCTGTAGAGACATGCTATCTCCATAGTGTGAATTAGGGCTATTTCTACTTCAATTCAGTTCACATGACACTCGACTTAAGACACATCACATCACTAAGACAGATAGATGATAGTCAGTCATGAATATTAGGATGCATACAAGTCACTTGTTCAATGTAAATAAAGTTTTGGTCACTTGATCTTTTATTCTGCAGTGTGGTGTGTCCAAATGTAGTTGGAACAATACACTCTCCATGCTCACTCGCCCTCTAAATAAAATAAAAATAATTAAAATTTTAAAACGTATATTTTATGAATCATTTGAGAAGGATGAATCCATTAGGCAGACAAAAAAAGAGGGGATCTGAATTTTTCAAAAAAGACAATATGAATGACACATGGCTGACTTACAACACATCACACACACATCATCATCATCATCATCATTATCATCGGCACCCAAAGAGGTGAGGGGTGGATTTAAAATAAGATAAGATAAGATAAGATATTCCTTTATTAGTCCTACAGTGGGGAAATTTCCAGTATTACAGCAGCAAAGTGGATAGCAAAATATGAAGCATAATAAATAAATAGTAACAAGCCACATATACACTATAAACAAGGAATATAGAACAATTTAAACAATTTAAGGTGAAAGGTGAAGGTGAACAATTTAAGGTGAAAATCAGCCCTACAGCCACAACATTCACACGTGAGTCTCCCAAATGGTTTGCTCATCTGCAAATAAAATGACAAGTTAACACCAGCCAGATGCCATATTTACATTGCAAAACACTCATTAAGAAAACAATGTCGTCAACAGACTGTCTGCGTTGGCACAACACAGCACAAAGAACCAGCAGACCATGGATCCCTATAAAAGAGTGTGAAAAGATTTGCCCTGAGGCCTGAAGTGTTGTGAGCTTTTAGGGGCTTTCCACGAGGTGGCGACAAGGAAACACCAGTCTAACCTGTGAAAAGTTAATCTAATGCGACGGACAGCAAACCCAGCAGCCCATTACAGCTGATAGAAAAACTGTATTGAGAAGAAAACATGTTGCAACTATTCATCGTGAAAAGATTTATCCTGCCTATTAACGCCATGATAAAAAAAAAGGTCTTCTGAGAAATTAATCACTTAAAACGAGTTTCAGTATATCACTGGATATTGAGTATTTATGACTGATCTTAATAAACTATTTTGGAAAAGTTGGTTAGGGCAATTTGGTTTAATATGTCTTTATAAGGTCAGTGCTTTACGATGGCCTGCTACAGTGCACCAACACTACAGTAGAGAGCCGCTGTAATAAAACAGCTTGCAGGTGTCTAATTTCAGGACGCTTCCTATTGGTTGATTTTGCGATGCGCTGCGCTGATTTGCTGCGGAGAAAAGCTCAGCATCGCTAAAGCAGCTGTCAGGCCCGCTGCTCATGCAGAAGAGCTGCAGGGCTCAGAGCAAGGGGACGGGGCCCATCACCTCTGAAAAGTTGTGAATATCCCGCCGCAGATAATGCTAACACCAATGCAAAGGTGAATATAGTTACTGCAGTTTAGGAAGTGTAATAACGGACGACCGAAGCACATGCCAGTTTCTTTCCAGGAAAAAAAAAAACATTAACCGAATCTTCGCATTCACCAGAGACCCCCAGGAGTAATGGTAAGTTTATTTTTATTTTTGTACTTCAATATATTTGAGAAGCTTCGTGAGTTTATTGTTTAAGGCACTGTGCGCCTATCATTGCCACTTAATGACTGTAACGAAATAGATCATTCCGCTGCTTTTTTTTTTTTTTTTTTTTTTTTTTTTTTTTACGCCAAACAACCATTGCTGCAGCCGTGGTTGTAGCTGCTGTGTGCTTCTTTCTCTGGAACTGGGGTTTTTGGAGTCCTTGGAAATGTTGGAAGTTCTTATGACGCTGGTGTGCTTATTATTAAACTGAACTGTTCAGACCAATACAATATATAATACATATAATGCATATAATGATACACCTCAGTGAATCACATCTCTCTGTTGCTGTGTGGGGCAAGCCAAAAAGACAGGGCATTGTGAACTGTGCATACTGACTTGTGAGTGTGTCTCAGATTAGTCTCCCTAAGGGGCCAAATGCTCCAGCACCCACAGCTGTGATAACATCAGCGCATTTCAACTTACAACTCCACGCTGAAGGCTTGCAGGCCAAAGTTTAACAAATATGCTGTAATAATCTTGGGAATCTGAAAAAGTGTTGCAAGTCAAAGTAAAACATTGCATTCAAGTTGATAGCTTTCTATAGAGTTTATTACTGGAATGGTCACTAAAAGTGTGATTTTGTATTTTATTGTTATCAAGATTGAGTAGTGTCGTAAATGATGGCATACACATAAAGTAGATATCATGTATTTCACTTTATAGATACTTTAAAATAGAATGATTTGTATGATTCATAATTAGTCAAGCCTGGTGTGATTCATAATTAGTGATACGGTGATCACCCATTGTGTAATTCCAAATTGGTACTGTCATGTCCGGCTTCTTCGGCCAATCCCATAACATCCTGTGGTTTAGGGGAATCCAGAGAGGATATGTGCTGCTGCACTCCTCTAAGATTCTGCTCGACTTTGTTCAAACTTCCTCTCTAGCTTTAGGAAGCGGGAAGAGTTTCCCTGTTTTAAATGTGCATCCTGTTCTTTAAACTGCGAGCTTCTTCATGAGTCCCCCTCTCCATAAAGCTGCTCTGAGGTTTGTCAGGAATGTCAGGCTTGGAATATGTACAAACTTCAGCGTGATCTCAGCTTGTAAAAATCTGGAAAGTAACATGGGGAACTCTTCAGTGCTCCCTTAGAGGAGTGCTATGATTTTCTTTTTTTTAACTCTATGTTGTGTTAAATTGTGTTTTGTTATGTTGTGTATGTTACAGTTTTAATATTTGGTTCATGCCTGACTGTATCTCTAACTCTTTCTCTGTCATCATGCAGCTGTGTCTGGGGCATTCTAACGACTGCCTCCGAGACCACATGCAGTACATGAGGAGATCCCTGCAAGACATGAAGCAGATAAGCAGACCGAGGCCACTGAGTGAACCGTGTGCTCGCTCCCTTGCCATGACACAGCTCTGCCAGCACAAAGTGCAGCAAGCGCGGCTCACACGTCTACGTATTTCTGAGGCCAGTGAAGCCAGCACCTACGACTCTGCCTGCTGCCTGGCCAGCCCCCTGGAGGAGGAGGAAGACGAGCAAGGCCATGAACGGCTGGCACAGGGTTCCCCCAGCAGTGAAAAGAGTTTGGACTTTGACTCAGGGTACTCCGAGGCCTCTTGGCAGGACGAGGGTGTGGTGCTTAGGAGAACCAGGAATGTGCGAGTCTCCTCTTCTGCCTGCCTCCGCACCAACAGGGGACCTTCTGGGCGTATTCGGCCCAAATCCACCTCGGACGCTTGTCTGGAGCGCTGGACCTCATTTGAGGCCAGTGACCCAGAGGACTGGACAACATCACTGCTGAGCCGCAGCAGGAACAGACAACCCCTGGTTCTGGGGGACAACAGCTTTGCTGATTTGATAAAGAACTGGATGGACCTTCCTGAATGTCCTGAACCAGCAGAACTGAAGCCCAGTGCAGGCCGGCGCCTTGCCAAGGACCTTTTGGTCAACATGCGCAGGAAACTGGCAGGGATGTCAAAAAGTGTAGAGGTGAGGCCAAGGCCAGCAGACTCCATAAAGGTCAGCAGGGTTGCAGAGGCTTCCAAACGCATGTCCTGTCCTGTGGGTTTCCAGGTTCTGAAACCGTTCTTTCACCAGTCACACACAGGCCTGCACGAAATGGACACTGACTTCTATCGGTTCACAGCACTCATGAAGACAGGCAGCCGACAACCTATCATATGCAATGACATCATTGGATACATCTGAGAGATGCTGTAAGCACGGACTGACCTTTTTCCCACAAATTTATGTAAAGCAGTTCTAATTTCATTGGCTTGTGTGTCCACAATGTTAATGCTGTTGCAATAAAAGTTTTTGTATTTAAATGAATGTCTGAGGCTTCTGCTTAAATTTGGACTGTGGTAACAGCCATAAAAATTAAACCATTCAAATGACATTTTGTTTTTGTGGATAATCACAAATGTTAAAGCTTCATCATCAAGTTCTTCAGATGTGGTGCTGCAGGAATAGGAATGTCTACCTGCCAGTATTATCACTGAAATGTTTTGGGTCATCTTTGAGCTCAATCAATCAGCTGTTTAGAATGACTACTGTTTTTATAAAATTGTTAAAAAAGCAATGTTAGAGAAAGGGCATCAGTGTTTCAGTTCAGTACTGCTTAATAAGGTTGCACAACAGATACAATATATTCCCTGAAGCTGTACCATCTGTAAATTAAATTCAACAGGTTTTTTCCCCTTTGAATAGTGCATGCCAGTAGATCTAAATGTCAGGTTGGGTGTAGTCATCTTTGTCGAGAATGCATGTAAACGGAACGATTGAAAAGTTCCTAGTGCTGCTTCTGTGCTCGTCCCAAGAGGGAAGTGAAGTCTAAAATCAGAACATAGACTGTTAATGTGGTTAGTGTGGTTCCTCACAAAAAAGTTACTGGATTGTTCAAACAGACCTCGATCAAAAATTACATCATTTAATAACCGAGTAAACAGAAATTTCTAAGTTAGTGGATTGAGCATTTTAAAATCCATGAGGTGATGTTAACTGAGGATTTTGCATGACTGGTCCAAATACAACCAGCATCAACTGACTGAGATCTTAAAGAGATGTCAGTATGTTAATTTGAGAGTCCAAAGTGAAGTGAAGTTGTGGTCTCTGAGAAACAGGGTGGAACAGACATGAAAGCCATCTGATGACAGATGAAGGCCATATTGATGATGCCTGCTTCTGCACACCAATGAGCTCATGCCTGCAAGGATCCTTCGGGGAGGGATGAGGGACATGTGTGTGTGTTTGGAGTGGGATTTGGAAAGACAGCTGCGTCCAGATGGCAACAGCACCCCAAATCATCACAACACTGTGCCTACTGTACCGACTGCCTGTTCTCCCTGCACCCCCACGTCATCATGCCCAGCCTGACCTGAATTAGAGCATGAAACTGGTCCAGAACTGAAGCGGTTGTGCCAGCTCTTCTAATCCATATGCATTGGCAGACGTCGTTACAACTTCTTAGCCTGACTTCCCAAAAGCACGGACGACCTATATGAAGATCACTAGGAAAGTTTGCAAACAGAGCTGAAGCATCTGTCACATCTAGCAAAGGGGGAAAAATACTGAAGTCTTTATGGTTTGTCAAGGAAAGAAATGGCTCTTTGTTCAGAACTGGGCAATAATACACTACACACATCACGATATTAGAACCTACAATAGTTCAAGTTAATTTATCCAGCTTTTCCATTTTATAAACTGATAAATTAATTTCTTTTGTCATATAGTTAAATAATAAGTCTGAGGAATAGGATGTGCATTTTTGCACATTTTCTATATTTATATCTAGGGTTGAGAGGTGCTGTGCATTCACATGGTGATGCTGGGAAAGGTGGTGTGAACAGGCTAGGCAGTGTGAACCAGGATGGTGCTCACACGTAGTAGAGAGTGGATCACAGCTCTTTACAAGACATTTGGCAGCACAGCAATGGATATTAGACAATTAAAATACAGACAGTACAATACAGACAATACCAGTTGTAATGCAATGTAATTTTTAATTTCTGGCAGGTGGGAAAAGGTAAACAACATCTCATTTCATCAGTGAAATGATTTATAAGTAAGCTAGCTACAGCTGACTAGCTCTGGAGAAGATGATTTAGACACTAAGGTTGAGCTCCATTAACTGTAAGTCCCCATGAAATCAATTCATATTATTTTTACTTTCTGGAACAGTCTTTAATGGTGACCTCATGCTACACCAGAAATTTCAGCGTATAAAGCCTTCAAAACATTTGAAAAAAAATCATCCATCACATCACATAAAACTGTGTTATTTCCTCTTACTGATATCTTTTGAACGATGTCCGGCCCTAATATCCTATTATAACAAGGAAATACATAAAATCAAGGAAGGAAGATATATATATATATTTTTTCTTGATCTGATATTCCAGGAATACAAGGTTAGTTTTGTCAGGTTGAAGCAGCCCCATGGGATTTTTTCTGGGCATTTTTTAGAAATCTCCCATCGATGACATCACCAGGGTAGGTACCGAATAGGTGGGACTATCTCACAGTCTTCATCTTCAGCAAATGAGGGAAACATCTCCAGCATCTGCTTTTGTTGAGGAATCTCTGCCTTGGTTACCGACCTCACCACATCAGACACACTGGGGGGAAAAACACACCATATCTTTGGCAAACACATTTAATTAAGGAAAATAAAATGTGAGGAAAAGTAATAGATAACACTACTATCAGACTCAGTGACAGGTAGGCTGCACAAGTAATTTGTTTGGTGTCCCTCCAAAGATGGTAGTCCTCAAGTTCTATATTACTACTCCTGCCACAATAAAACACTGTGAAACAACTGTTGTGTTTTCAGAAACCGTTTTTACATATTTGGCAGCATCAATCCAGGGGCCACCATCTTTGTACAAGTGGTGCACGGGCATTCAAAGAAAGTCCAAAAGGACATTTCAGGTTATTTGTGTTTTTCCTCTGCACAGGCCCAATACAGGAAGCACAACTGCTCAGGATGTGACTACTGAAGAGTCATGTGGGAGCTGCTGTCCAAATGGCCTGACCCACTCCCTGTTACCCCCTGCCAATATGGCATCATTTAACCTGAACACCAACAGCAACTCCCAGAGACTTTTAGTGTCAGAAAAGAGTCCAGAAAGACACAACCAGTCTCTAGATGAACGGTAAGGAGATGAGGGGCGAAAGGGATCAGAGCAAGTTTAGAGAAAATAATGAATAATCATAGTCAGTGGAGAAAACAAAACATCAGCAAAACATCAGCAACAGGCTACCCTGATTTGTTACAATCGTGCCTTTGCTTGTAGAATCAAAACATCCTCTGAAGATCTGCTGTATATTCTGACTGGTGAGTCACTCCAAACACCCTTGGGGTCATAAAATGTTGCTGTAATGTACTGCAATTTTAACCAGGGGACAAGCCCAAACAGCACGGCTTGTTGGACGCGGAGCGAAATAATTTTCCAGCTATTTTAACCCTTTGTGCTCTTGTCCTCAGCAAACAGGGAAACATGAGGAGAAGCAGCCCAAAGTCTCAATCAGCAGTGTTCGCTGAAGCATGTGAATGTGTCAACAGGTGCTCTCCTCATGGACTCAGAGGAAACACCTCATCCTGCCATTAGCCTCTAAACAAACAAAGGGAGGCTGCTAATTGTGATTGTTAATGTGTGCATGGGTGCGTGCGTCTGTCCATGCACACTCATGCTTGTTTTGTGCACAGCCATTTTCTCACCTGAATAGTTTTCTCAAACACAGACATTGTGAAAAAAGAAATTGAATTGTATCTTTGTTCGACTATACATACCTCTGTTTAAGCCTCTCCTTATGATCACTGTTAACATCGTACAAGAGAGCAGTCTTGTAAAAGAGACTGGTGACCTCCAAGCCATATTTTTCCTGCACAAAAAAGAAAGAGCGCAAATCAAACACATTGTGTTGCTACTGTTTTCTCTTCACAAAGGCTTGCATAAAATCTGCAGCAAACAAAACACTTAAAAAAAGCATAAAAGAGATGATAGGAGATGGACTATTGTGTGCATGCATTATGCAGAGGTGATTTCTACACAGACTGCAGTCAGCAGAGGTAATGTCTGAGGTTGGCAAGCAGCAGTTTAAGAAGTGCTGCAGTGTCTCTGCAAACAAACAACTGGATCCTGGACAATTAAAGGTAAAAAGAAACCTGGAACAAAGCTGACACTTGCCGATTTCTGCTCCCTTGCCTTGCCTCCAGCAAAATAAATAAACCAAAATTTTGCAAGAAGGTGCATGCATAAAACACAGCCACAGCCTTACATGGGCTATACAGACAGTGTCCTAACAAGGAAAAGTGTTATGTGTGTATGTGTGCATGCATGCAAATACAAGTGTACATGTATATACACAAAAAGAGAGATTTAAGCTGTTAAAATATCCACATTTTATGCCTATTCCAAATTTGTTTCAGAATAATTTCACCCATCGATGCATAGAAATCACTTGATCGTATACTCTCTAGCTTTAAAATAAAATGCTTTAAGTGCTTTAAGAAATAAGTCTTAAGCCATAATGAATAACTTGGAAGGTAAATGACATGCATAATGAACTCATGCAGAGGTAAATAACAAAAATGAGAGAGTGACTGATCATCATGGGTGGAAATCTGCCAAAGTGAAATTACAAATCATTGTCCTGCTTCTCTATATCCTTTATTTACTAACTGTGGATTAGATTTGTGCAAATTTACCTGTAATACTTCAAATCTCCAAAAGTATTAGAGAGGGTTAACTGAATTCAGCTTCGGTGTGTTTTCCCTTTAAAGGACCATTAGCTAGATTAGCCAGTTTCTAAACAGCTGTGTGAATCAGAAAAGATTTCCGAATTTGAATGAAGAGAAACCCGGTTAACACAGCTAGATTTCTGCTAAAGAAACTCTATTGATGAATGTGAAGAGAGTTGTGAAAGTGCCCAGCGGTCTTGAACAATGGGAACTGTGTGCACTGGATGAAACTGAACTGAAAAATTATTCATGGCCAGGGCCAAAAAAAATAAGGACTCAGTAATCCTGTTTTCATTCATTTCTATGTGTAGTTTGTGTTTCCTTGCAAAATGGCGAGTGAGGCTGCACCTTGATATACTGGAGCAGATCTCCCAAGGTCATTTCCTGCTGACCGTCACGTCTGCTCTCAACCAGGAAGTCATCCCACAGGCTGTACTCTTTTCCTGCAACCTGTTGACAGACACAATACACACACACACACACACACACACACACACACAATGTTGACAGATAAAGTAGATAGAAGGCACTTGCTATGAGAGATGGGCAGCAAATGTTCATTTGATCACTAGCTCCATAACAACAGTTATGGACACTCACAGACAGAGCGACTGCACTTTTCACCATAGTGTTGGAAGGCAGCTGAGACCGATCAGCAGCCCTTTAGAAAGCTGGAGGCCAAAACACTTGAGGTCAAGAAGGTGCTTCCTCTGGGATGAGATAAATCTCTTGCTCTGCTTCAATCCATATTTCATTTCAATTCCTCTCCAGAAAGTAACCTTATTTCTGAACACATGACCATCCTGCAGGAATAATTTGGCTGGCCGCGCATAGTGTCAAAGTAATGTTGGAGAAGATGAGTACAACCTGAGAAAAGAGTTGAAGAATGTGGCTAATAAAACCTGCAACTCTGCGAAAATAAATGTGCAGCTTGGGGCTGTGAAATAACAACATAGGAATTTTTCCAGACACCTTGCCAGACTGCACACCACCTAGCTGCAGTTACAAGCAGTTTGAGTCTTCAACTCTAAATCCAACCCTCAGGCTCGAATCGTGGACAAGTGGATGACGGTGGAAATATATGCATGGGTGTTCTTTAACATGCAGAGCTGGTCCACATTTCAAGCCCTACTGTCTCTTCTGCTGCTGTTTTTGTAGGCATCAGTGATCCAAATATTCAATAGAGACGTGTTATTTTCCATGAACAGCTGATGCACACTAAATCAACCAGCAAGCAACAGACATGTAATCAAAAAGGTGTCTCTGCTGATATCAGTAACACAGGTTTTTCCAAGACTGGATGACAGGACCATCATGATAAGAGGGTCTGCAAGAATATAAAAGGCACTTAACAAACAAATAATGATATAGATACCTCTACAAATAGTTGGCACATTCCTCATTCTTGCCCTTAGGCTCAATGTCACCCTACAACTTTGTTGCTTTAGACCCCCTGGATCTCATGAGATCAGATTTTGGGACTGATGACCCTGCAGAGGATTAGCTTCCTCTAAATCACTGCTCCTTTAGGCTCTACATCTCATCACTAAACACAAAGACAGAATGCAGAGTCCTAAAACCCAGACTGATCCATTTAAACCTCTGCACAAATAAACAATGTCGCTGGTCAAATATGGCACTAATGGAGCATCACATGACACCGTTGTGTTTACCATACACATCATAATCCACACGTGTAGTGGGGAAGGTACACCACCTGACCAGAAATAGGATCAGGATTCCTCACATGCAGAAAACACATCAACATATGTCATAGTCAGACAGCCTTGCTTGCACAGGCTCTGTCTAGTGAGAGGAGCTGTGACAGATCAAAACTTGGCCTGAGATGTGAATACCAAAACTCCTGCTAAACCTGGGTCCAATTATCTCTGCTCCAGCAGCCAAGGAGAACAGTCCGACTACCCCACACTACTCCCACCGCTTATAGGGCTCGGGGTTATGGAGACACATTGAAGGCATACTTCTCATCAAGTCTTACTGCTTGTCTAGGTCCCCTGTCCCAGTTCCCAGACAATGCACGTCTTGTCTGCAAGATGCACGTCTTACTTCAGGCCATACTCGCTTCATTTTTGTTTGCACAACGTGAATTATCAGCACAGGCTCATACTTTCAGACCAGAACAGAAACAAGAGCTTGAAATACACATGCAGCACAAAAAAGCATTATTTGAAATAATCAAGTGCATCAAGTGCATAGAAACAACAGTAAAAAGACATTTGTGTCATTGTTTGAGTATAAAATGGGCTGCTTTTAGCATCTTTTCCATAAAGTGGTCCCAGGCCTCTGTTTTTCAGTTGGGGCTTTTGTGTGTGGATGTAGATTTTACACAATGTGAACCAGGCAGGCTAGCTATTTTTACTCGCTCCCCTCCCTTCCTCTCTCTGTCATATCTGTCGCACGGCTCCAGCAGGAACCTAAAGCCAATCAACTACGCCATCAGCCTGTATGTAGACCAGAGTGACATCATCTGTCCACTGCTATAGCAGGACAGAAAAATAAGCAAGAATGTGGGAACTGAACGAGCTGCTGGAAACAATTACAAAGCTTTTGAAGTCCCCCGCATCCCCAACTATCATTTTGTTATGGAACTTCCATAATAGAAAACCAAAATGTTCCTGCAAAAACTGTTACCTCTGTAAAAAGAGGATAAACATAAACCCGTGTTTCTTTTTCCCTCAGTACTAAATCTGAGCAAATAACTACTGTGGAAACCCTCACAAACAAGTTTTATTTAACGCCAGTGTGCAATTTAGTGTAGGGATGCAGCATTGTGGGTTTAATGCAGGTGCAAAACAGGTTAAGCATTTCAGACAGGCCTGTCTCAAGATAATTTATGTTTTTTTTAAACAAAAGACCATGTCAATTTTACTCTGTTGTTAATTTGTACTGATACACTCTAAGAACAAAAGGTGACACAAATGTCAATTTCACAATCAGCCAAATACTGACAGGAAAAATAATATTGGACTGATATTGATGATTTTTTTTCCCTTAAATGCTTTTTAAAACTGATATCCTGTATATAATGTGGACAAAACTTAACCCCGATTTTTTATATATATATTTTTTAACTTAAACCTTTAACAACTCTGGGGACATTAAAAAAAATCTACATTTCTATATTTCTAGTAGCACTGCTCCAGACACTACCCAATTAACAATCAATACAATCAACAGAATTTTTTGTCCTGATAATAATATCAATGTAGCACACAATCAGTGCAATCAATCAATGCTAAGGTTGCCATGAGGTTAGAGAAGATACCTTCTGTGTCCTAACGTGCTCCTTGTGGTTTGGGTGTCTGTTCTGGGAATGGCAGGTTGTGATTTTTTTACTTGTCTCATGCCAAATACTGTGGAAAAGGCACCAAGCCAGGATTTATTAGGCAGTAGGCGTGAAAAATAGATTGGTTACACGTAAAAACCTGTGAAATGAACAGCTGCCTAAAACCAGAAAACAGAAACACCCCTCTAGTCATTCTGGCTTAAAGTAATTTTATTTATTTAGCTACTTAACATTGAGTGTGCTATTCATAATTACCAGGCTGGTCTCACTCCCAACGAGTCAAATGCAGCCACTTGGGCTGGAGTGCTACAGGTGTCAGAGGTTAGACACTGAAAGCAGCCTTGGATGTCCGAATTTGACGCTCAGGGACACAGACTGTGTGAAGTGTGTTCTCTTTAGTCAGGAAGGCATTTTTCAAATATGTTGATCAAACAGTTTCGCTAAGTGTTGTCAGCCCGCATCTAACCATAGTGCTAACCTTTAGGGCAAATGTTGCTTCCTGCCTAAACCTGATCGAGTCCACAGGGTCCGTGTCCTTGAGCATCAAATTTGGACACCCAGGACTGCTTTCAGCATGTAACCTCTGACGCCTTAGGCTCCTGCCCCAGCAGCTGTATTTGATAGTCAGGAGTGAAACGTGTTGTAAAAGCTATACTGCCTCATAGTAGTCTGTCTGGACGTGCGGCAGGGATGGGAATCAAGACCAAGAAACCAAAGATCCTGCAGAATGAGGCTGTGTTTGACGTAGGAAGATGAGGACAAACTGCCCCTTCATGGTGGAACACAGAAGTGGTGCACATACAAGTTTTTATTCCGTCTACTCTGTTGTTGGAGGACAGCCAAAACTCTCATCTGCTGCTCTCATATCATTGTATGCATTACAAATGGGGCTCTGAACTTCCCTTTAAACATACTGTAAAACAACGGGGCTTGACCACAAAGGAACAAGCGGTTACAACTACATGCTACAGATTAGTTTCCGTTCCGGACCTCTAACCTTTGGACGTTGCAACTGTTGGTTCAGTCATAAGGATTGCTAGCGTTGCTAACAAGCCACTTTTGGAATGCATGTTAATTTACAAACTTCTTTCCAAACAAAAGGTTCAGTCATCATCATTTCATCTCCCCCCTTACACTCTCTTGTATTTCAATGAAAGCAACATTTAGAATGCTGGACTATCTTTTATATACTTTATATTATAAGATCACAGTCAATTTGATTCCTCAGTTTCAAAATAGGCCGATGCATCTGAGCCCTCTTTCTTTTGCACCACTGCGACGTGGTCTTGTGTGCATGTCAAGTTAAAAAGGTGTCTCTCTCTGTCTAACCTGTCTCCGCACAGAGCTAAAGTTCCCCATCACTGACCGGTAGCCAACATGTATTTTAGCCTGCTTCCTCTTGTTGACAGGAAGCTGGACGGTCAGACTATCCTGATCTTCCTGGAATAACATGGGCTTAGCCAATAGTAGCTTCCAGGAAAAAATAAGCCATCTACCAAAAAATAGCCCTGATTATCAAAAGGGGACATGCACACACACACGCCAAAGTAGTCACTTTTTACCCCGAGGCAGCTTGACAAATGGAACTGAGTTTCATACTTTCTTCTGGATTAGTGTCTCCTTCTTGAGCATTCATCTACTATCTTCTTGCCTACAAGGTATTTAGTTAGAACAGAAAGATGTCATCATTTCACACCAATTTCCACCTACCTGCACTGACTAGCTCTGAGCTTTAAGAGATGACTAGGCTAATTGCTTTTAGGTCTACTGTAATCTGTTTCTGCCTTCTGGCAGTATCACAAACCTTCATCTCCTATATCCTATACCTTAACCCCCGCACCCTCCACCCACCCACCCCCACACACACCCATCCCATGATAAACACAAGTTTTTTAAGCCTTACTGTCAGGGCCTGGGCTGATGAAGGAACCTCCCGGAAGACATTTGGGAATTCAAGTGAATATCATTCACTGACATATTTCACTTTGAACTACTGGAATTCACTCTGACTTGCTGAAATATGATCCTGAAATATGATCTGTTTTATAGGTACAGAGGTTGTTGTATTTCATTTATGTTGTCTTTGATGTTGTATTTTATAACTGTGAAGCAACATTTGACCACACAAAATGTGATATATAAAGTCTAACGCATCCATCTGCGTAAACTTTATATAAAGTTAAGTTGAAAGTTCTCTTTCAACATGTGTCATCCTGGTATTTTCTCTTAATTTGGGCTTTTAACTTCACTCTTCACTCATTTTGTTTTTTTTATTGTTGCTATTCTCTGTTTACAGATTTCAAATGTTCTAAAAAGTACTTTAGAAATGCAGTTTGTCCCTATAAGATAGTTAACAAGTATTCATCATCACAAGCTTTGATAAACAGCACACACTCCAATGATAACAAGGACTACTGACTGATGGAGACCAAAAATAGACGCCTCTCACGGCAGATATAAATGTTAACTGAACACACACATGGGGCGTTGAGAGGGCATGGGAATGCAGCGGAGCAGGGGAAGTTTGGCCTTTGAGCCCAGTGTCCTGCATCCCTGGCTGATAAGGAGGGAGCCCTGCTCTGATTCCCTGCACGGGCCCTTTTGCACAGGTCACTGTAGCCGGGGTGTGAGGGAGCAATCTTGCCCTTTAAGACAATGGAGCATTTTTGGAGTCAGGAAGCTGGGATCGGAGGGTGAACCTTGATAATTCCCTCTCCCTTCAATTACATGACAAGAAATGGCTTTTTCACACTCCTTCCTCAGCTAAATAATCTGGCCAGAATCCCAACAGTGGAAACATTTTTATAGCCCACAGTGGCTAGAGGGCTGTTTCTTCAAAGGCAGCCCAGTTCCTTTGGAGGGCCTCAAAGTGGGCTTTAGGGGAGGCAGATGGAGCCGGATCTGTGTGGTCTTTCACATCGCATTTTGATCTTAATTCCTTGGCTTCGACTTCTCTTTCTTTATGTAGACAAAGCTGGTAATGTTTCATTTCCTGGTTTAGTTCTATACTGAGCTTTAAAGCAACGTTTATTAACTGACAAACATTTGGCAATGCCTTGCAGAGCAGTCTGTTGCACATACAGTGCAGCGCAACAGATGCAGGCATGCACCCTGACTAGTTATTTTGAATTGGTGGAAAGAAAAATGTGGATAAGACACACAAATCAGTCTCTTTAGAGCAGTTCATGTGTGTGATTTATTTTTCAGTTTTGGACCTTTAACCCTATCACTGTAACATGACTGTGTCAGTCAGATGGTTTTACAGAACAGGCGTCACAACAGACAGGTGTTTCCAACCGAATTTACATTATATAAAGTCTTAGACAACATTTTGATAACATAGGAAAGAATAATCTCACAGTGGAGAGTAACACCAAACCCAGGAAATACCTTTCGTCTTTCAGCTGACCACTGCATTGACTAGCAACATAAGTGGACAATCAATTTCCTCTTGCCCCTATTGACTACATCATTGCAGTATTAAAAAGCCTCCACTGACGTCACAGAGCCAGTGGTGATATGTCAGTGATGCAGCCAATAACCTCTCCACATCAATCACAGCCCATGGCTGTAAATGGTCAGCAAGGTCATCAGATTGCTTCTGGAAATTATAGCGTATCCCTTTTAATGTGTGTGGGTGTGTGTGTGTGTGTGTGTGACCAGTAATAACACAGGCATGCCTGATATTTTCTAATTTGGACACGATGTCCAGTACAAAGCGAGCTGTGATAAGCATGCCACAGAGTGATGCATCGACAGTTGTGCATTGCTATGCTGCAGCTGCTAATGAAGCACTGAAAAAATGTTAAATGCCCAACAAATGACATAAGGGACAACAGCGAATAAATCACCATCTCCTCTTACTGTGCAGTGAAAGCCAAGGAGGAAAACATGGAGCTGCTTGTTTGATAATATTTGGAAGTAGACAGACTGGTAGTTGGAGCTTCAGCAGTGATTCAGTACCAAACAATGTTCCATATCTCAATAAAATTTCCCTTGGCACTGCATCTCTGTGTGCAAAGTCTGCCCGGCATGCTTTGGCTGTGCAGCTCAAAAGTTATTTTTGATGTCTAGTTTATATCACTAATCTTGACTCTCTCGTTCTTAGATTTGAGACAAATCTGTTCATGTTCTTATATTTCGACTAAACCGCCCAAGAGAGTTCTGTTTTGGGGTGGATTTACCCTTTAACCCATAACCCTAACCCATAGTAACTGGTCAAAAAGCAATAAGCTTACAACTTCTGAGATATTTTTATTCATGTTCAAACTATTTAAACTTTTTTTTTTTTTTTTTTTTTTTTTACAGAGACAGCAGCACTGCCATGCAAATTGTGCTCTTGCCTTTATTGGAAATGTCATCTGCTACCTGATCACTATTGATCAGGGTTCTCTTTGGGCTGGTATGTAAAGACAGATGGCTCGGCATAAAGCCCTCCCTCCCCAACTGCTCAACCTCGTCTACTGCACCTCCCAAAGAGCCAGAGTGACTTTGAAGAGCCAAGTCTTACATACTGCATATGCGAGACATATTTAAAGGAATACTTCTGAGCATTTTTGCTTTTAGTTTATTTATTAGTATTATTTTATTTATTTATTAATTGTTCTGCGCTGAATTAAGACAGTTTCAAAGTTGCTGTAATGTTAATTTTTTCAGTTTGACGCTAGATAAATGACCTCCATACATTTCAAGTCTTTATGCTAAACTAACATGAAATGCTACCCATATGAACCGAACCACTGGACGTGCAGAGGTAAAAATGGTATTGTGGGGCACCCCAGTAGTTCACTGGATAAGAGTGTGTACCATGTGCTGAAGCTGAGTCCTGATCGCAGCATCCTGGGCTCAAATCCAACCCCAGGCCCTTTGCTGCATGTCATCCCCTCTCTCTCCCCTGCCTTTCCTGTCTCTCTCTACTGTGACTGTCAAATAAAGCAGAAATGCCAAAAAAAAAAAAAAAAAAGGTATTGAACATCATGTTTCAGTTTGGGTAAGTTGGAAAAGAGTATTTTGCCCAAAACACTGGTGCATTCCTTTAAAGGTGGTAAAGATGCTTATGATTTTAGATTATCCTACACAAGTAGTTTAAACTGATTTTAGGAACCAGAATAGAGCAGAGTTCTTTGCATGCACTTCTCAACAGGGTGCCGAGTTTGACACACAGTCTAAAAGCAGCCTGTTCCTTTGGAAAGGCCTCCATTGACGTGTAAAACAGCAAACAGAATCTCAATGTGATTGTCTTTCAAATGAGAAGATAACAGCACTCCACCTGACTAAAATGACCTGGGGCAGAAGGACTGAGTCAATAAAACCCTCCCCTTACAAATGGCCCACTGACAGGTTGGAGCCTGTTGAGACACTCTCGGAGCAAATGGCTCTTTGAGTGTCTCAGTAAAGCAATAGATTATCATCAAGATGCTTCAAAGTGATTTACCCTTATGATCACTACAGAAGATCAGTTCTGATAATCAGCGATGTAGTGGAATCGCCCTATATTTATTGCCTACAGCAACATTAAATCCAGGTATGCTGAATTTGTGTAAAAGTGATAATGAAAGGATCGGCCCTGTAACAATGTGTTATTAATAATGCAATAACACCTGTATCATTTAATAATGCCATATTCTGTAATGACTTTCAAAACTCCTGATGAACGCAAAATGAAACAAATATTCGCGCATTTTGTAACAACGTATTACATAACGCAGCAGGTTGCCTTTCTTAGAGAAAGTTTTGAGCCCACAAGCGCTCTTCATCAGACACAAAGGTAAATAATCTGTTTGGTGCGTTTGTGTGTCTCCAATCAATAAAGACTTGAGTACTCCTGTTTGGTACGATCATGTAAATCACCCAACTCAAAGATCAATATCCAGGGTGTTTATATAAATGCTACGGATATTTTACCTGCAGTGAGAAACACATTAGGTACAAAAAAAAACAAAAAAACAAGAACATTATGAAATGTAGTGGTTATTTAATAATGCATGGGTTGCACTTTCTTTGATTAAAAGAAGTAATAATTCAGCACATTGTGTATTAATGTGCCCAAATTTGTCCTCATTTACATCAAATGCCACAATACAATATTTATATTTTTTCAAATTCTCCAAAATAAAAACATGATATATTACTTTACAGTCCTCTTTTGTACTATGTTGGTCCAACAGTATCTCTTGCCTTACAGTAAAAACATACTGCATGGAAATGGCCACAGATAGTCTGAACAGTCTGAACATGTAACCTACAAACATGAAGAGTAGAAAACATTATTTATTACGCTGACTACTGTTGGAAGGTAATGCAAACTTCTGTTGCAGTGTTCATGGGTCCTGATGTGAAATAACATGAGATTCTTTATGGTCACAGGATGAGAGCATAAATTATTCTCTTAAATTTTTCATGTATTTGTGTTTATGTTTAAAATGACAAAAAAAAAAGAAAAAGAAAAAGAAAAAAAAAAGAAACTACAGATAAATATAATTCTGTAATCACTAAAAGTAACAACTAGAGTCATTCTTTTGAAGACTGTGCTCGAGTGAACCAAAAAGCCTGACAGAGTGAGAGAAGATTTTAAATAAACACAAAAAGCAACATTTGTTTTATTACCCCAGATTCAATATATAAATCCTAGCTTAGGGCATTTCACTGCTGTTAAATAAGAAATGGGTCTGATCAGTAGTCGTCATATCTATGAAAATGAAAAAATTATTATTGAAATCGGTGATAAAATGTTTGTAACACAAAGACAAAAGTTTACATATCCAGTTTAGTGATATATATTTTTGCAACAAATGGGGACAAATCACATCTAAACATGTACAGACTGAAGAAATTATGTATAAAATTATTATTCATGCATGCAGTGATTACTTTTAGTGACTCTTTTGACGAACCCTGTACTCACATCACTCTTTATACGGTTAGGGTGTGACATCATTTGTTCTAACACCAATGATACATTAATAATGTATTCAAATAAATTAATAGTCTGATATCTGCAGATGTAAATAGAAATGAGTAACATAAATAAATAAATAAATAGAATAAAATTAATTAATTAAAAAACTACTGCCTACCCCCTCTCCCTTATAATAACATTTAAAAATATTTGTACTGTTGGTTATTGTACCTGGTGTGTTTCCCACTGCAGAATATGCTGTATATCATTATTATTTATGTGAACACCCTGGAGCTCGTTCTACTGGTTGGGTGCGTTACATGACAGCCATGACCATGAACGCTACCAGGAGTCATCAAGTCTTCATTGGCTGGAGGGAATGTGTAAACTGTTTGTTTCTCTTTGTGTACAGTACAAAGCACTTGGGGGTAGTAAATGTTGCTCTAATAAAACGCTACATAAATAGCACCCAAAACAGGTGAACAGCGTGTGAGTCATTAAATTATGTCTGGATGTCTGTGAGCCCTCGAGTCAAATGTCAATTAGTAAATAGGAGTGTGACCTCTGAGGTAAATGAAGACAGTAATTATGTTATTACATAAAGCAGTAAATTATTACATTTTCATATCAAAGCGCAAACCCTGTATTATGTAATGAGTACCACATTATGTGCTGATGCAACACAATTTACTTTCAAACTGTTCATTACAAAATGTATCAAGTTATTATAAAGAGTGTGGGTGTGACTACATAATACAGGAATAATTTCTTACATTTTGGAGAGTTTGGAAATTATTACAAAATGTGGTGCTGTTACATGAGGTCACAATCATTATTTTAGGATAGAGTGATAATATAGGAGTGAGAACCTGGTGACCTCAAATGGGTGTGAGCACCACTCAGATCCTGAAAGGGTTTGTGCTTCTACTCCCACTCAAGCCATCCATGCTAAAAGTGAGTTTACTATTTCTGTACCAAAAATGCCTATCAAAACACATTTTTAAAGACAATGTGAAAATCCAATGAAAATAAAGAGATTGTCTCTTCAAATGCCTCATTGAAAAGTAACTGAACAGCATCTCGAAGCTTTTAAACATGAACTGAACACAGCATGTCCCCTCTTGCTAAAACCCAGCTAAGATTGATCAACTCCTGTAACAATCAAAGGTCACAGTGTTTGGCTGCATCGTGTAAAGCATGATTTAATGATGTAACACATCCATATTGGACGCCAGACTCTGACTGTTATGGACATGTGCAGTTCAATGTGATGTTCAGTTCTTACAAGCAGCATTGACAAAAGCCGACTGATCAGTGCATTGATACCTGACAGTGAGAAACATGAGACTGCAATACAACTAACAAGGCCATGAACATGAACGTGTCTCCTTGTTATTTTACCTGTGGTGGAACAAGAAGAGAGATTTGAAGATTCTGAAGCAAAGAACTGCTCTGAAATGCTGCAATAACTTTAATTGGGAGGAAATTACTGGGTTGGAGCAACAGCAGACACTGTATTTGTATAAACACCCAGGAGTCCGCAGAGTAAGGAAAGGAAGCTTTAATCACCCGTGTCTGACTGCTCTGGTTGCCACTTCAGAGTGGCAAAGGAAATAGCCATGAAACCACCGGGCAGGGTTTGTCAAAGGTGTTAAAACTGTCGACAAGACATCAAGGAAAAGGAGAGGAAAACAGTGATAAGAAAGAGGAAGTAAAAACACACAGATGATGAAGGAATTTTGGAAGAAAAAAAAAGAAAGAAAAAGAAAAAATGTGACTGCAGAGCTGTTTTACGGTGACAAAAAAAAATCAGCTTAACTTCTGAAAGTATTCCCCTGTGGTAAACCACACCATACCAAATGATACCAGGCAGGAAATGAGGGAATCCACTGAGACCTGTGACACAGACAGGAAGTCAGTTTGAGGAAAACTCTTGACCTGAGAGGGGGTGTCTGCCTCCCTAATCTGTTGACAGGGAACCCGGTGGGGGTGACTGATGTCTGTGTAGGGGTCAGGTCTAACTAAAGGTCCACTAAACAATAAAAAACAGTACACTGCACACTGTAATGACAGCGAGGAGAGGTTAAACCAAGGGAAGCACCACCACCAATAAAGATGTTGTGTTGCTGTTTGTTTCTGCTGACATAATGTCCATCAAGAAGGTGCTCATTACTATAATTTGTGTAGTGACCATTTTAGACCCTGATTGTAACACTCACCTCAATCAAATATAATAATAATGCAAGATGCTTTGTGGATGGATTTCAGAAGTTGTTTAGGGATGAATGCCCGCTGACACCAAGTTCACTTTTGATGCATTATGAAAAAACTGGCGCCTGTGAATTTACTTACAGCTTACATCAAATGGACAGAAAGTTTTTTTTTTTTTTTTTATCATTCATAAAGACAAAAGCATTGTGACCTTTTGATTTTCAATGGAAATAAGGCAACCTTGTAAAGTTCAGATGTCATCATACATCATACCGAACATAAACTGAGAACTGAGAACTGAGAAATGAGAAATACTCACAAAGGGCAGGCAATACCCGAGCTAATGGACCTACGCAAGGTATTTTATGACCTTTGTGAGGACATTAATATGACAATTAAGTTACTTTATTGCTATTTCCATTACAGAGCATCAACATACATCTGCGGTTAACCTGAGGCTAATCAGACACATTTAATCCTTGCACCATAGTGGCTCCATTAGCAGCCGGTATGTTCAGCTGCAACTTTCGCCCTTGCAGTCTGAGATTGTTGTTACTGAAAATGTCTGTGCCTGATGCCTGATGAGTCAGTTTGATCTGTGGGCGTCACGGACCACCTGTGACATTACCGCATACAAAGAGTCAAGCTGGGAGCCTCTGTGTGTATGTATGAGGTAACAGTTTCAGTGTGTGGATGTGCGAATACAGAGAGCAAGAGAAAGAAAGAAAGAAAGACAGAAAGAAAGCCTTTACTACATGGAGTAAATGAGTAAAACACTGAACGCATTACAGCAGAGAAACCAAATTCATGTTACTAGTAGGAAACTTGCTGCCTGTCTCCTGTCTGAATTTGTACTTTAATGCCATGACACACCAAACCGTCGGCTGGCTGTCGACAAAATGTTTGGCCACCGGTGAATGTCGGTAGCCCTAGTTTTTGCAGTGTGTCCTGTACCATCCGCACTAGTTGGACCTCTATCAGTGGCTTTTTAGCTGATTGGGCATGTTGAATTGGAGCTGGTCAGTGAGAGAGATCACTTGGACTGGCTGTTTATAGCAAATCAGTGCACAAAAAGAAACAGGATTTATCACCTCTGCCTCTTGCTTTCTTCTTCCACCGCCAAAAGCCCAGTGACAAATGCTGCTTTGTTCACTTTTGCATATCTGCATTCGTGGGTCTTCTGGTTTCCATTTTTGAATGATGAATACAAGCTACCACCACCTGCTGGTGTGGAGAATTATCCACTCTCACAGAGGCGACATGAGGCGACGGTCGGCCTTTGTCGCCGCTCATTCTTTGATGTCGGTTTTGTGTGTCTGGGCCTTTAATGAGAGAATGAGACAGGAGGACAGATCTGTAATAACTTCCACATGGCGCTTCCATCCCGAGTCCAACAGGACTGAAGAGGACACAAGAGAGAAAAAAAGGACAATGTAGGAAAAAAACAGAGGATGGGAAAAACAGATCAACAGAGAGATGGAAAGTCCTATTTTGATGCATCAGGCTGGAAGAACTATTTGCTTGATCCAGGGAGGGTCAGGCATTTTTCAAAGCAGCTCACTGGTGTGTCATGTTTTCCTTTCGACCACTCATTCTGGTATGACAGTCACACATGTTATTATAACTCACAGAATGAAAGTGGATTGCAGCACTATGTTATACACTGAGTGACGCAATTAATGAACTGTGTGTGTGAAAAAATACGTAGCTAATTTCAGCAGTTTGAGACAATCTTGGTATTTAAGTTTGATTTACTTACAAAATATCCACAAAAGAAAGATAATACTACAGATTAGCCAAGTGAACTTCCTGTTGGAAAACATTTATTCACCAGTATACCACTTCTTTAAACTGGAAAGAACAGATCTGCTAACTCCGAAGCAGCTGCGGTTTTGATAGTCTGCACTGATTTTCAAGGATAGGACTGCATAAAAAACAACTTAACGACATAATGGTTTTCATCTGTTGCCAAGTTTATGTAGCATTCCACTCAACCTACTATGAGGTAAATGCTCAACGCAATGCCACAAACTCACCAGCTAATGCAATAAAAAAAAAAAAAAAAAAAAAAACAATGTCACATGAAGCAAATTTTATTATCTCCTGCTGGAAGAGAGAACCATGGAAAATTCTTGTTATAAGAAGCTGTTTTCGAAGTTCATTAATGCTGTAAAAATAGCTCTTTCTGTGGTATTTTTATGGTGGGACCCACCAACTGCAACCAAATAGAGGAAGGGTCTGAAGTCTGAATAGGAGCCACACACAGAATATGACAATCAGTGCTGTTTTCAGATGGGACAGGTTACGATGTGCCATCTACAGCTGAAACAATTAGTCATTCAAGTAGTTGACTGACAGGAAATTAATTGATTATACTGTTGACAATCGATTAATTGTTTTAGTAATTTATCAAGTAACAAGTACATTATTTCTAATGCAGATGTCCTGCTGGGCCTACCAGTAGCACTAAGGCGAAGGTCATGGTGTCACTCAAATTGCCAAGTTTCATCCTCTAGCCCAGGGGTGGGAAACCATGTGCCATGGAGAGCCGAGAGGCTGCAGGTTTTCTTTCCAACCAAAAACTCCACCAGGTGATTTCACTGATCACCCCACCTTCAAGCTGAGAGCAGGGACTAATCAGTGAAATCAGCTGGTGGAGTTTTTGGTCGGAAAGAAAACCTGCAGCCTCTCGGCCCTCCATGGCACATGATTGCCCACCTCTGTGTCTAGCCAACATGAAAGTCATCACAAAACTGCAATTATTGCAACCACTATCACTGTTACAACATTTTAGCCTGTGGATGGTCCAAGAAAAAGGGTTGTGGTGTCATCAAAGTTGACAAGTATCAGCATTTGCCAATGTTGTAACCACATTTCAGGGCAATGCTAAAGTGCTTTTTAAGACAACAGTGTGCAAGATTTTAAAAACAGCCTGCTGAAGATAAGCCCCTCTGGAACTAAGACTGCTGACCAACCAATACTGTGATATATAGGCAAGAATCCTATTGCTGCTCTACTATTTTTTGATAAAAGTAATAGCTGCTCTTAGCCTGAATAGCACAGCCTGGCATTCAGACTGAACGTCCGTTCCATTTACTGCCTCACTCTAAACTTTTTTGAAGTGAACATGTGATTGGAACCAGGCTGTGAATAGCAAGAAAATATTCATCTTTCAAAAACTGGGATACTTTTTTAATCCCTGTATGGAAACTTAATTTTACTTGACCCCCTTCAGGGAAGTAAGATTTGACCTGGGGCTCTGCAGCTGGCAGGGAGCTGGCAAGCGTTTTGCTCAAAGACACTCCAGCAGATGCTTGCCAACACAGGGGTCTGAATCTTGCGTCCTCTTGTTGAAGGACAGTGTCTTCAACCACCACACCAACTTGTCATTCTTTCTTTTCCTTTCATATGACCCATATGTTTACTGGCTTTAATGTGTATGCCAGGGAGATGCATGGATCGAGGATGATTTACAGGAGGTGCCAACTGAAAACCCCCTCTGACTTTATATATTGGCTGAGTGGGCAGCATGCATGCTGGGTTTATGAGCTGAAACATATGTTACTGGACAACTAATTGGAGCGGTGAAGTTATTAAACATATGGAATGCAACTATTTTAGGGGGGGCTTTTATTCAGTGCTTATCTCCTTGTTTGATATAGTCCCTATGTGTTTAATGCAAGCATTATTTTATCATCTGATTTTACCCAAGTAAATAAACAAACATTCATGCGCACAGACCTAATATTGTCTAGTAAAGGGCATAAAATGGGAAGATAATTGTCTGAGTCCTCACCAAGGGGAACTAAAGAACAGCAACAATGGAAGACTGTACCCTGGATCAACAGATGACTTAACCGTGTGAAGCCAACCATACAATACTACCACCAACAAAAAAAAAAAAGTGAAAAACAACAGAAGGCACAAGCCGTCTGTGTTGATCACAGATTACTCATTATCCCGTGAGCACTATTCATGTCTGGGTCTTGAGTTACAGTCTTCACAATGCAGCTCCACACTGGGCTTCCCGAAGGAGCGCTCAGGGCCTTGGATCATATTCACCCGCTTTCTTACTGGCACAGCCCAAGGAGGCCAACTCACAAATTTAACCACATGTGAAGTAACCCCCCCTCCCCTCCCGTCCCCTTTGTTCCTCTCTTTCTCTCTTTTAGGCAGCCCCTGTTATTTGTGTGGCAGATGTGTACCCTGCAATTACAAAAGTGCTCAAATCACAAATAAGGCAGCCACAGATTTCCCTCTCCACTGTATGTGTAAAACAATCTACCGTCACCCTGCATAGAGTGACTATTCAGCAAAGGTGCCAACATTCTTGTTTGCGACTCATTTTTCAATACACATTCAGTCAATGAGACATTAACTGGAGGACATTTTTCCATCAGGGAGCTATCAGACATAGAAGCCAAGGCAGAAGAACACAAAATCCCTGCCGGTTCCTGCTGCTCTTGCAGACCATGAGGGATTACAAAATGCAGCAAGGTAACATAGTTCTCTCTTGGAAATCTGGTTTCAATACACTGCATCCTGTGAAGGCAGGAAATGACCGTCAGTTCTGCAGGGAACTAACAGAGCAACAGTGTGAGTGCTGACCTTGGAGTAGCTTCCATGGGATCAGGCGCCTGCCTCCAACACTGCTAATTCAATTAGGAAGAAAACGAAAGACTGAAAGGACAAGGTGGGGAAGAGGGGCACCAAGGGAGTGTGAAAGGGCAAGGAGTGAAGACCAGCATGTGAAGGATGTGTGCTGGTGAGGAGAGAGGAGATACGGACGGGAGAGTCCGACCACAGCAGACAACCAGCAGGCAGCCGAGTGCAGACTATAGTGACCATCTAGAGAGGGGGTGCACTGACACAAGGCACATAACTCAATGCTACTGATCATGACACCATGGGAGCACCACCATTTGTGCATAATAGTACAGTAGATACAGTTGGCTTTGTTGTGAATTTGTGAACTCTTCACAATTGCATGCACTCACTATACAATACCACTGCAATATTTTACTTGTGATAAAGATGGTAGCATGATACAGGTGATTCTGTGATATCAAGTACAATATAACATGATACATCACAATGTCTGTAACTGAAGAAGACCCCAGGAAGAATAACCTGGAAAAGGCAAAATAATTTTTTAATAAGCTGGAATCAGTCATGTTTATCAGGGCTCTAATATGCACATCATCTGCAGTGTGTGCATGACATAGCAGTTCGAGTTAAAATATCTAAAGGCAAGGAACAAAAATGCCTAATAGTGACTCATGTGCTGTCTACATAAATTAAGTTGAGAACACAAATATTGATACTTGGCACAAGATAACGTACTGCAAGAGGAAGTATCGCGATGTATTGCATTGTCGCGGGACTGAATTATTGTTCCGCCCTGACCACACACCCAACAGGAATACACCAATACACCAATCCTGTTGACTGCTGTTGGATCATGTACTAGCATTTCTGCAAGCCTTTTCCCAAGGAGCAACATGAAGAAAAAGGCCAACAAATCTGTTGAACAGTGCAGCAAAGTCAACATACAGTATCTACAAGCTGAAAGTGAACAGAAAACACCTTTCAACATTGCGGTGCACTGTGGGACAAGTCTCTCCAAGAGACAAATTTCCTCTCTCCTACAAAACAATGTTGATTCCCAAGCTCTGTTGGCCAGGCTCTTTAAGTGGAGAGCTGCAGGGAAAACTTTGAATCACACGCTTCTTTTTCCCTTGCATAATCTTTGTACATTGTGCACCATTTTTGGTTCCACCTGAGGCTATTGCTCAGCTGCAGTTGTACTAGGACATCCTACCTTTGTCATCCTATAAGATCTTGTGTGGTTGTATTGTGTGTGATAACAAGACATTCTGTATCTATGATGTGAGGTAGACCTCCAACCTACTAAATGCCTCTATTTTACAAGAGCAATAATATAAATAAAGCTAAAGTTAAATTGAAAATGTTCTCAGTTTCTCAAAAATATCTATTTATTAATTTGGACTTGATTAGAAAACTTGGGCAAGTCGACAGCTGCACCTTATAAAATCATGGAATGACAATTCATTGTGATGATTGTGCTGAAATTAACCTCGTTATGAAAATAGGCAAGCCTGATGTTTCATTCCTCCAAACCACATCTAAATACTAATATGTAAATTTATTTGCACAATCGCATGTAATTGAGTCTGAGCTTATATCCAAGCTGCATATTTTGTTGCAAGGCCATGTCAAATGTAGGTGTTCAATTATGATCTTGAGCACATCTGTTAAACTGGATTTTGCACTTATTCCGAGTGTCATGCACCAATTATAATTAAGTCATACCGCACCACATCAGTATACTGAAAGAGGTTAATTATTAAAGCTGGTGACTCCAACTGCAGCTCTAAAACTATGGTATAAACACCTGAAACTATGACACTGTGCTTTTCATGAATATGACAGAATGCCTGTATGTAGATTATGTACTAGCATCTCTGCAAGGCACTTCAGAGACGTTCATCCTTGGCTGCTTGCCAAAGTTGTTCCTTTTATGACCTGTGCCCTTGCACTAAATGAAAAACATGAACACAGAGAGGATAGCGATACTAAGAGCTGCAATGTTGAGCAGACAAGGCCAGCCTCCCATTTGTTTACATATTTCTGCCTCCACACAGAGGATAACAACAGCAGGGGAAAGCCAGGGGAACTTCCTCTTTTGGGAAACAGCTGTAAAGCAACAATTTCCGGAAAAGAGTTTGGATTGTGGGAGAATGAGGAATAATTTGTTTAAGCTGTGTAGCCTGCAAGTAAGACAGCAACACATGAGGAGAGCAGAGGTACACAGCAACATCTGAAACACCCAAAACCTTTGCAAAAATAGCGGGCCTTATTTTCAATAGTGAAGGCCACTTCATTTGAATTTTTTTTTTCTTTTTTCAGGATGGAACAGTGAAGGTTAGATTAGGCTCCTTTCAGGGCAGGGTACAGATTCTACACCCTGCCATTTTGCTGTACATGAATGCCAACCACCTGGCAGTGTGATCTGATGGTTAAAATACATCCCACTTTGGACTAACAGTGGGTGGGCCGCCAGTATGACTAGAGAGATGTGAGTCTGGTTATTTGATATTAATGAACTGAGACTGATCTCGTGAGGGGGGCAGTCTAACTCATTGCAGAAGAAAGCTGAGACGCTGATACCTCATGTCAGATCACGGTGATATTTAACAGCTGCATGTCTGCAGTCGCCTCATAAGCTGCCTAATAAAACCTCCCGTAATCTTCAAGGATATTTAGTCTGGAAATCACAGACAAGTATATTAGAGCACATCAATAGACATGTGCTAAAAATAATCATGGCCTCACAGTTTGCTTTAGTTGCTATGATAAATGCTTCTTTACTTCATTTTTGTTATCCACTGAAAATATGTATCAATGGTGGGGGTTGCTACACTGGGGGTCGGTTATGAGATCATTTTTAGGGGTCGCAAGATGACGAAAGAAAAAAACACTTTGTAGGATGCAAAATTCTGATTATTTTCTCTCGTTTTTTTCTGTTTTCTTGTGAAATACTGAGTAGGTTTAAAAAGTGATGCCTCCTCTGATAATTAGGTGGACTGTTCATCCACTCTGCATATGCAGCCTTTGACAGGGATTCACAAGTAGGCATTGGTATGTTTTACAGGGTTACGAGCCAAAAATATTGAGAACCTCTGCTCTAGTGCAAATTAAAGAGTACAAAAAGTATAGGTTTAGACTTAAAACACAGCTAGCAATGATAAATCAAAGATTACAAATAGTGCCTCTTCTTAATAGTTAATTTTATTTTATCCTTCCATTTGCTCTGGTAAGGTACTGCCTAGACCTTTCAAACACAGGGCACCTTTTGAACATGAAGGACATTCATGCTTCAAAACATCAAGCAAGCGTTAGCAATCTCTAAGTTCTGACCTTTGACCAATCATGATAGCTTTTTCAGTCTCAAATGTTTCACACCTACATATGTCATGCGTGGGTCTAAATTCTTAAGACTAATACCTGGTTATATTTTAGATACAAAATAGACAGAATTTTCTTTTGGATACTCAAGTAATTCTTTGAAACATTTAACATACATCTTGGCCATATGCTCTGAACAAACTGATACCATTTGATATTTCTCTTTGTCTTCTTTTGTTTTTGCAGTGTGTTTCCAGCATGAGACCCATATTTGTATAACTAGCCAAATGGGGGTGGTGGTAAATGTTTGAGATACAGACTATTTCTCTTGCCATTTGCGTTTAAGGATGAACTTTTCAGCGGGGATCACAGATTAATCTAATTTAATCGTGAAGACTGCTGACAGAAATATTCCCTTGGCAGAGACATTAGAGGATCTCCCACTCAGATGGCTAGACATATCTGGCACCAAACTGCTCTCCGACTTCACGCTCTTTCCTTTTGTCTGTATACGAGTGTTTGCATGTGTGTGCGTGTGTAACTGCATGTGTATGTTCCTCAGTCATCGGTGCCTCCAATATTCAGATCTCCAAGATTTTCCCCTCACCCTCAAAGCGCCCACCCAGAGCCTCAGCCAAGCCTTTTCCATCTGGCGGCCTCCTGTCTCGGCACTGACTCCTCTGCTCAATAGAGCAGCACCTAAATGCTGAAGCTGCAAAACGCAAAGCCCTATTGAAACAGCTTGGGTCTGGAAAACAGTATGTTTCCCCTTCCCTTTGGTGAAGAGGTTCAACACTCCATCATAGACCCTCGGGCTGTGGTGATGTCAGGTGCTCTGTCAGCGTGACTGTTTGCAGTCACTGGGTGGATCAAACTTTCCACACTGCTCGGACAATGTTGTCAGTGTTTAGTCGAGGAAATTGTAAAAGCCTTTAGAAGACAGCAAGAAAAATATCTGCAAACATATGAATGACAATGACAGTGCACTGGCATATTCCTTTAGTTAGCCCATGGTTGGTAAACGCTTATAAGTAAAGACAGTGAGAACCTCAGGATCAGTTTGAATGCCCGTCTGCTGTTTTGCGTGGCTGGTGGTTTTGAGGCTGGAGCTTCAGCATCGAGGACAAAATCACAGCTGCCCCTGTCATCACGGCACCCTCTTATGTAGCAGCAGTGTTTTTGTTTGTAACCATAGCTGAAACCAGAGCTATACTGTCTCACGGCCCCCTGTTGCTGCAACCCCATGTCCCAGGAGACAGAGTTACCCCACTCCCTGACCCTACGATCCCCTATGACCCTTGTCTGTCGGAGATTCAATGCCTCAAATGAGAGAGCTGGCAAGGGCAGCTCTACAGTCTGACCCCTGCCTGAGGTGAATTATCCATGGACAAGTAGTCAGGCTGTAAAAAAGTAGCAATATTACTTCCCTAGGTACACTTTCCAGCTCTGACCCCAAAACACGACCCTGTAAGTTGTTTTGCTTTCAAATCTAGCCATTTCACATTTATGTTTTGAAGCTTGGCCAGTACAAAGTGACGTTTGTGGATCATGAGCCACGTATTACCTCAAAAGCTATGGTAGATTTGGACCTGAAGGGATGCCGTCTAAAGAGCACAAGCCTCTTTCTTTTAGCTTTGAATCATATGTGCCTTTGTGCATTGAATTCCCTTGATTTGTGCAAACACAGCTGCAGATATGGACCGTTTGAGTATGTGTGCATTTATTCACTGCCTTACCCAGGCCACAAAACCCTGTGGATTACACTGAGCTAACTAAAGACTTGACTCATATGCAAGGGATTGACAATTTAGCTGTGGTCCCTTAGTATGAGAGCATCCATTCATGATTTAACACTCTCCAGAAAGGAAGGATGTAATTCTATGGAGGACTTTACAGATTTATCCCCAAAGAACACATCCTTAAGTTACGGATGTATATACAGTAGGGGCCTGTCAGACTGTATAAAGTGCCTCACTGTATACATGTAACCAACTGCTATATAAATCTCTCCTATGACCTCGGCAGAATCATTTAGTGTAATTAAAAGTGGCTGGGAGTTCACAGAGCTGTACTTACAGTAAAGTGCTGGGGCCTGCAAGGTATGGACAGGACAAAGTGGTTGACAGCCAGGTTGAGGAAGGCAGAGCGGTACGAGCTGATCTTCCTGTGACCCTGCACCAGTTTATACAGCTCCAGGCACATGAGGCCTGCCACTGCAGCTGTTGTGGTAGCTATGGCTGGCATGATCCTCCCAGCAATGCGCTTGCTCTGAAAAAGAGATGAATAATGCTTACTGTTAAAAAGAAAAAAAAAATTAGACATTACAAAAGGGTTTATAAAATACAGATATGAGTTGTACTGAATACTATGTGTCCATGAAAGATCCTCATGGGATCATATAGGTTAAATGGGTGCATAAAGGTAACATCATCCACAAACAAGATGCAACATGCACAAAATCTTCATGTGTTTACACAAGAGGAACCCCCCTTTTGTCTCCTGTTCCTCAACACCACCCATCCCCCCACCATCCATCTGTTTTGGTGTTGTCTGTCTGCAGCACTGCGTGGTACAAGGCTTGGCTCAGGTGTCACCTCTGAGGCGACAGGTAAAGTGCTGTGATTAGTTCTGCCTCGGGAACAAAAGGTGAGGAGGTTGCCTCGTGGCTTTAGGGCAGGTGTGCACAGCATCATTTAAAAACATTACTTCAAGGTGTATCTGAGCTATTTTCTTGCTTTCCCTCCTGTATATATTCACTCCTCCCTCCTTCTGTTTTTTTTTTTTCCTCAAAATCATTCTTACTTTCCCAAGAATTGTTTAGATGATGCAGGTAATGAGAATTCTGACCTGGAGCCGATCAGCTGCAGGGATGTCATAATTCTCCGCCCTAAGGTTAGAGGCAGCCACAATGTAGTCCACGTGGAAATTATCATCAACATCCTGTACCGGATAGAATGATAAACACATGTTAGATATAACTGTAATATAATCTAAACCTTGACACACAAGAGAAAGATTATTTACATTCCTCCTTCTACAAGTGTACACTTCAGAAATCATAAACACTGTATCATAAATGAAAAACTGAATCAATATGTAAATACAAGCTAATAAGCCTTATAAACAAACAGGTTTGAAACTCTGTAGTCAGGATTACCTGCATTATTCAACAAAACAGTGAGAGGAAAAACCAATGTGTACAGCCGAATGATAGATATGCCCAATGACGGGATGCTCGGCTTGCCTGCTTTGGGCTTTGAAGCCTTTGTTGTTGCGTCGCTTTAATCACTCTAATACATGACTCGTTCACCCTATTAGAACGCAGTGAAAATCAGCCTTCAGCTGTGATCGACATGGCCAGTGAGGTCATGCCTCTGCTGCTGCTGCTCTACAAAGGCTAACAAGGCGACTGTCACTCAGGGCTGGCTTTAGGGCTTGTGAGGTAGCTTCATGCTGGCAACCTGATGCCTGTGGAATCCACCTACACACATTCCATCTATCTGCAGCATGACCTGGGCATGGAGGGATAAGAATGAAGGGAAAGGGAAGCATGGTAGTTTCGGGGTCTCATTCTTATCCAAGATGACACCTGATATGTAAGTAACTTGCATCAATTACTTTGGCTCCTGAGCCGCTGAATGGTTTCCTAGAACCTCCTGGAGCTTACTCAGTAGTCATTTTACTTTACATCTACAACTGCCGCAGCCTTTCTGACCAGCTGGCACCTCTCTGCTGAGTTAGGAGTCCCCCATGTCCACTTGGTCCTCAAGGCCTCATTATTCAGTCTTCAGAGGATTCTTGAGTTGCTACCATGATTGTCCCACCATCTGATCCAACTCATCACCAGATGGTGATCAATTGACAGCTCAACTACTCTCTTCACCTGAGTGCCTACAATATTTGGCCTCAGGTCTGATTAAAAAAGATTATAAAGTCAATGACTGACACTCCATGACTACCTCAGCAGTCTGATGGCAATCTCAAATAGTTGGTGTTGTCACAAGGTGGAAGTGTTACAACCCTGGCTCATGGGCCGCAACATAAAGAGGAGATATAATTTTATTTCAATAAATAACTTAAGTCAAAAACTCCAGCAGTACAAAAGCAATGCACAAAACAGCTTGTGGTGAGAATGCAGCCTCCCTCAGGAGACAGGCTCCCTGCCTTTTATCCACACCTTCTCAGGTGTGGACAATTAAGCCAATTTAGCCCATGCACCACACCAAAGACTCTTTGAGAAACTGCCCTATGTTTAGGAGGCAGTGCTGGAAATTTCACAGGTATTCCCAGGGAGGGAGGTGAGAGGAAGTTCTGAGTCTATCTAATTCAGTCCATATAATTGAGGTGTCTTGGGAATTTGTTAATCCTGTCTATTTGATTTTTGTGATTTGGTGAAGGCTTTTGACTGTGTTCCCTGAGGTATCCTTTGGGAAGTGCTGCCGAGTGTGGGGTGTTGGGATCACTGGTGTGAGCCATTTGACCACTATACACTCGAGAGTTGGGCTCCTATTCTTGACATTAAATCAAGCTTGCTTGCATGGTTTGCATCAGACTGACTGGGGTGAATCTTGTCCCCTCTCCAGTTTGTGATATTCATGGACAAGATATGAAGACAAAGCCAAGGTTTGGAGTGTCCCATGGACCATCTGACCCTCACCTATGGCCATGAACTCTGTACAGAGCCCAAAATAAAATGTGGCTGGCCTCACTTCGTCTTCAGAAATACAGGAGAATGTCCTTGTAAAGCCAATGTGAGAGGAGATTGAGTTGATTTGCCAGATACAACCAACCAGGAGGACACCCGGGAAACGCTGGAAGACTACAGCTGTTCAGAGAGCACCTGGGAATAAAACACAGGAGGAACTGGGATATTGGTTAAATCTGGGCTGCTTGGTGTGCTCTATTGATGCTGCAACACAGACCCAGACAATTGGATAGAAAATGGACAGCTTCTCCTTAATTACTCGGCGAGCCTCTCTTGTACTTCTCCACAAGCTATACACATCAAGATAAAGCTCTAAACCTGTTTTACTCTCCAGACAAAGAGTGCTCAGTTGTTGAGAGGAGGTGTGAAACAGTGGTATGAAATGAGTTGTAGTGTAACAGTGACTAGTTGCACAATGGAGGAGTTACGCTGCCTTCTGGGGTCAAAGTGTTGCCCTTCAAAGATGTGATTGGTAAGTTTTGGGACAGTATGCAAAACACTCAATGGCAACCAAAGCTGCAAAGTAAAACTGCATTTCACCAAATATAGCACACATTTGGTGAAATGCAAATCTGAAAAGGAGACCTCATCGGAAAATAAATAAGGTACATGGGAACACCTGAAATTGCATTTTCTTCTGTACTGTAAATCAAAGACTGACAAACAATTGCACAAACTAATTTATATCTCCTCTAAAATTTGGATTTGGATGTTTTCAAACTGTCCAGAGACTCAGGCGGGAAGAGCATGACACCTTCTCTATTCAAGATCATTGTTGTGGGCCAAGAGGGCGGGGAACTGGTGGCCACTGATGTAGACAAAGATCCCCAGTGTGCAAGATTTCTTAGTCAAGATAAGCAATCATTGTAGCCTTTGGGCCTAGCCACACCGTTTACTATTCACAACAGTTCTTTTCACTGCTTTTTCAAACTGGATGAGCATGTATAAAACATACCTCCCAGTCTCAAGACACTGCAGCAGAGACCACAGAATACAGTCAAGCTTTGTTTCGCTGGTCTGTTGGGGACGAGCATAGATTTGGGTCACTGGGAACCCATAGATGGATAAAGAAAGGTGCCCATAGATTTGAGTATGGCTCCCTGCTTAAGCCAAGCCACCACAGTGTCTGTGGACCATAGCATTTGCACTTTAGGTGTCACTGCACTCCTTGCTTACCTTCTCAAAGTCAATGGGGTGCATCTGCAAAGCTAAGCCACTCAGCGAGAGTGAGGCCAACTTTTCTGTCAACTCGTCCAGTCTGGCTTTGCCTGGTGCAGAGGCAGAGAAACATTTGAAAATAAATATCAAAAGATATGCTAGAATAAAGTGAGGGAACAATTCATTGAATAACTAAATGAAGCTGTTTAAATGAACTCACCGGCATCATCATTTCCTCTTTGTTTCTCAGCGTCCATCTCCTCATCAGTGACATAGATCTTTACTGAGGACTTTGGAGAGAAAGGAGGCACACGAACCTCCTCTAGGACTTTCTTGATAGAAGCACGATCTTTTGTCCCTTTGATCCCATAGATTTGCCCATACAGATTAGCTGCGGCCACCACGTAGTCCATATGGGTAGTCTATAACACATGCCACCACGGAACAAATCGTTAATAATGACCCCTCATCTCTAAAGGTCCGTCTTAAAATAGATAACTACTGTAACCTTCCAATGATAAAACAAAAAAGCTCCATTGATTGTCATGTCAGATCACATTAGCAGTCATTTCTTGCCCCATACATACAGAAGAAGAAAGATGCAGAAGAATTTACATTTGTCATATAAACTAAAAATGCTTCCTGGATTCAGAGGGGAAGAAGAAGATAAATCAAGTGGACAGAAAATACAGAAAATCAGCAGGGATATACAAATATATCAGTAGAAAATCAGTATTGGACAACAGCAGCTTTAAATTATTATCAGTCGAATAGTATTTTTACTGCCAACATTTAGCTACATGTGTAACTGGCATCTGTGACCTTTTTTTCCAAGCAGTTTAACTGTAAAATTAGCAACAGAGTAAACCTAACATGGTCATTAGTTTAAAAACACTTAAATACCTTAATATAGGTGTACCTGAAAAGCTTAAACTGTTTAGCACCTGTACTACTACCACTACAAACATACATTTTGGTATCTGTCTTGATTTTTATGGGTAGGAAGACATCATATATCAGTATCGGACTCAAAAACTATATTGCTGCATCCCTAAAAATGAAAGAGGAAGTAAGAGTGGCAAAGACAATAATTTAGAGTACTGAGAAGATAAAAATGATGACAGCAGAAAATTGAGAGTGGTGAAACAAAGAATCCCTCTGAGTCTTGAGAGACACTGGGCCTTCAGGAACCTACCCTTTTTACCCATTACATCCTCTTAGCTTCACTGCCATCTTAATGGCTGTGCTGTTTGTAAATATGTGCAAAAATAATTGGTTATAGGATATGTGAATGCATGTGGGGAGTGTCTTATCTGTCTTTCTTTGCCCTTTACCCTCTATGCAGGTAAGTGGCATTCACAGCTCAGATAAGAGTCCAGTATATAAGCTGAGCCAATATCAGACAAGATAAAGATGGAATGTGAGCAGTAATCACCAAAAACTTCGTTTGTTTTTTTTAGGCTCATGCCAGGACTGCTACTGCAATGGAGCAGACAGAGAACTTGACTAGAACAGAGACTAGGTGTGAAAAACCTACATTATTGGGGTCAAAGGTCAGTGGGTGAGGGCATCTCTTGGCTCCAGACCAGAATGGTAGACCAGAGCTGGTCACCTAAGGAGAAGCAGAAGAAAACCACTTCATAACTATAATCAACAGCTGGGGTGGGGGGGTGGGGGGGTGGAACACAATGACTTTTAATATACAGCAGATTCAAATTCACATGCAGCTTCCAGATATGTTATCGGCAGAAAAAGATTGACAAAGCCACACATTTGGAAAGCCATGAGATCTGACAAAAACATGGAACCAGTCATTTCACAAAGATAAACAATGAACATGATGGAAATTTTACTACACATTGATCTTACATCAGGTTCCACATATAGACAGCACACCAGGTCAATAAATGGACTGATAAAATACCTCTTAATAGACCTCTGACATACCAGGGGACTAAGGACATTCCCCGTGGGACAGCAGGACTTGTATTGTTATCAGGGGTGCGTCGACTACACAATTTGTATGTCTGATAAAGGAACAAAGGGCCTGAGAGCTTTGATGTTGCCAAATGGTCCATATGCTTGGAAGGAGGGAGTCTCTTTACTGGTGGTGTCTGTCTCTCTCAACATCAGTCTTCACTACAGGGGGGCTTTCTACAGCAGCCAAAAGGGCATCTACAGCACTCTCCCTTTCAAAATCAGCCTGCTGTTGGTTCAGGGGTGGAGCACAGGATCATTGTGGAGAAAGCCACGTGTAATCTATTTTAAAAACAATTCTTAAAGACAATTCAAACAGGAATTCTGCTAAGTTTAAGAATTTACATGCTATTCTCACAGTATAGCCTAGAGCTGCCTAATTGCTATTTGTTAACATGGACAACTTACTCTCCCAAAGCCAGAACTAGACAACCGAGTGTCTAATCTTTTGTCATTTGGTCGACTTTGTGAGTTTATAAATGTTTTAATGAACATAAGCACATGACCTGTACGACACAGTGGTGCTATATGTCCTGATTTAGAAAAAGTGTTAGAAAATGTGTTTGTCAATGTGTTTATCAATCTCAAACACCTAATAATGCCATCCAGAATACAGTAACAGTCACTCTTTACCCATCCCATGCTCTCCTCTATGATCTTAATTCTTGGTCATTTTGAGACGGGACATGACTGACTGACAGTTGATATTACAAATGGGGCCAGAAATAAACACAAGTAAGATCATTATTGTCCAACACAGATAGGAGTGTGCACAACAGACAATGGACTGCAGGTACCTTAATAGTAAAATCAATGTACAGGGTGTCCTGGTGATTCAGCTGGCTATGAACACGACCCACTAAGGCACCATGCACCATGCATGCCCTGGGTTTGATGTCCTCTCTTCATCTCTCATCCCTGGTTTCCTGCCTTCCTTAATTCATAGTTGAATTACTCATTTTAATTACTCAGTTTAATTACTCTACCAGCAAAAAAACATAAATAAACAAATAAAGAAATAGCCAAGTGGCTAACACATTCTCTCTGTCTAATAAGACTTTCTCTAGTTTATCAGTATCCGTGACACCAATATTGCCCTGTTACCATGCTTATGTCCACAGATAGGGTTACACCCAGCAGAGCACCTATTAACCTAACGTGTGGTGGCATGATAGGCTCTGGTTGTCTGAAACGTGGTCATGTTTTTGTCTGCAAACTGTCAATTTGGGGGAGTTAACTGACCTTAGCAGCCCTATCATACTTCCTCAGAAAGTCTGTGGTCAAATGTTTCTCACCCAGGGGACACCAGAGCACAAACACACTCTTACAGCTAACAAGGAGAGATAGAGAACTGAGGAAGAAAAAAAGAAGGAACCAAAATCATAAGAACAACTGCCATTGATTTTTCTTAACAGTCTGTTATGACTGTTAGGACAAACAGAATGATTGGAAACTTTTGTTGGTTGCATGACGTTGTGACTGTGGAATAATTTAGAATATGACGTCTGGCTGATCACATAAAACACCAAACAGGCGTAATGCAAAGTTTAATGCCGAAAGCCATCTTCCTCCTCCATACACTACTCACTACATCACAGATTTCACTGGACATGAATAGAATGAAATCAGTCTCAGTCAGAGGAATTTCTATTACCCTGCTTCTAACAGAGAGCCAGTTGCTGTGCTGGGTCAGTAAGGGTCGGTTTGGGTCAATATCAATCCCCCCAACACACGCACAGGTACGACAGCGACATATGACATCACTCTGTCTGCATGCTTCACCAGACAAACCCTCAGAGAAATTTATCAATAACAGCTTTCAGTGTTTTTAAATTTCAAACTGGGTTCACGGCAGTCTGAGACTCATCATTAAATGTCACTGAATGACACTGCTTTCTTTGTACTGTGCTTGCTAATGTGATACTGTAGTGTGTATTTGATTAGCATACAATTGAGAAACAAAGACATGACTGGAGAAAGAGATGTTACATACACCACAGTGCCCCCATGTGTCCTTAAATATAACTACAGGGTTTTGAGATTTATAATAGAGTGATAGGTGTTTTTTCCCGCAGTGTGTTTTTACCTGTTCAGGAGGGAAGCAGTGCAAAAGCTGCAAGATATCATTGTTGTAGAGAGTCTCCCACTTGCATCGTGCCCAGCCGACACAGTCTTCCCAGCATGTTGGACGTTGGCCTCCAGCCTCAATGCCCTCCAGGTTACTACACACACCCTGCAGGACATCCAGGGCCTCCCCCTCGCCAAGGCCCAGCGTCCGTTCTACAAACCCTGGCTCCCTGCAGGAAACACAACAGCAAGCCCACTTCATTTGATAACCGCTAATTGCTTACAGTGGGCCTGTTAGACTCGTAGATAATCACTGTCTGGGCTGAGAAAAGAGAAAAAGAAAACCAAAACAGTAACAAAAGTAGGGTGATGTAAGGTGGGTGGACAATTTGAGTCATCATCTCAAAGTCTCTTGGTGTAGCAACATCATGCATTCTCTGACCTCCAGAAGGAGGGGCCTGACTTTTATTGTTCGAGCAGGATATGTTTTAAATTCCAGCAGTAATTAAGCACCACCTGTGAAAACTAATGCAGCTTGCTCATAGATGACCCCAGAGCTAAGAAATTTGGACATTCATTAAGGGAGGGGGGGTAAATATTTGGCTGCTCTTCCATATATTAAGGAGAATGACTAAAGTCAGTTAGGGTGTAGTCTCGTTGGCGAGTCGGTGAGCAGGTCAGGAAAATTCACTTGAAACTTGGCAGAGGTCTCACAGCAAAGGGAAGGAAGTGTTCAGTGTGGTGGCGGGGTGGCCATTAAATGAAACTCTCCAGGCAGTGTCCACATGCCTGGTTAGTTCCTGTGCCACAGTCATGCTCACCCCAGCTCACCCTGAAAAGTCTTGCACTGGGTACATAAAACAATCAGCTACCCACACATACAATTTCACTTAAATAGGTACAAACAGGGAGCATGGGAGTATTTAGAGACAGAATTCTGCATAAGAGTGGGTGTATGTATGTATGTATGTATAATGACACAAATTGTAACACTGTACTGATTTATTGGACTCTGATTTGAAGCTAAACAGAGATGACTTTGGCAATGACTGCCAAATAAAAGCTTATACAGCGAGGCTTCCCATGATTACCATGAGGCATCTTCAGAAAGTGGGCAGATAGGAGTAAACAGAGCATCTCTAAATGCTTAATAGACGTTTTACTCCTAAACATTGACATTGAATGGCTCTGTATTTGAGCAATCCCCATTTCTATTCTAGTTAGGGCTGTCTCTATTCTCTAAAGACACAGCAGGGCATGTAAGCACTTCACCATTTAAGGGATTATATCAAATCTCACCAAGACAAACAGACTGTCTAAGACACACTGGAGAAAAGAAAGGGCTGGATTAGGCGGGCTCCGAGCCTCCGAGCTCAGACACAAGCCGGGCCTGGAAACATGCATCCGTCTCCTACATCTTGTTACATTATAATGAGGTCACCGCTTTGTAGTTAGCTCAGTGTTTTTGAATCCCCCTCAATCTGTGAGCTGTTTTTTTTATCCTTAAAATCAACAACAGCAACAAATTCATTAAATAACTGTGACATACAAGGCTCTTCAGAATTAAACATTAGCCGAAAAATATTCACGATTTCTCAATTAAGTCTTAACTTGTCCTGTTACTGAATATTCTTTAACATAAAATACTACCTTCTCAGCAATAATGTAATCTGCTTGTCCATTCAGTGAACACTTTTGAACAAGAGGCCTCTCTAATTAGCTGAGAGACTTTATCCCTGCTCAAAGGAAGTGAAAAAAAGCTGTGAGAGCCGCTTTGGAGAATAAATTAAAGAGTGCAGTCCTGGCAAGGCAGACTTTTTATGTCATCCTTACCTGGTGTTTACTGCTAAAAACCAGCTGCATGTTTTATTGTTAATTTAACAAAATGCAGAGCCTTAGCCACTTCATTACCTTTTGCAGGGCTGCTGGAATGCTGTGAGGGACAGTGGAAATGTGTTGTAAAGCAAGGAGTAATTGTGTGAAAACAGCAGACTGGCACATGTGGTGTTATTTTTAACCGCTAATTGAACAGGTAATTTAAGAACAGATTATTTATAAGGACAGCCCAGCAAGAGGAAAAGGATCTTTTGAAGGGAAGGGGAGGGTATTAAAAAAAATTGACAGGACATTCAATGCAAAAAACACAGAGAAAACAGTAACACTAGACAACATACAGTTCTCTGTTGACTGTGAGGCAGCGCTACCTCCTGGTTATGGCTGTGGTTAGGTTGAAGGTTAGTAAGCGCTGCCTTAAAGGCAACTTTGGGGGCAATAAAGTACCATGAGCAGACATTGTAGGACATATTGTAGCACAATCTAATGCAACAGACATAAGAAAAATAAACGGTATGTGGCAGGAAAAACAGGTAACAGAAAAAAAAGACATAACCAAGGCAAAATAAAAAGAGGAAGATCATAACAGACAACAGATGAAGTTATCTGGTAAGATTACCTCAGGTAGAGATTCACATTGTCAGGAGTTTGTTTAAAAAGTCCTTCAAACTGGTCTCTGGCCCACTACAAGAATGGAAATGCAATTAAAATTAATTAAATTAAAATCAGTGTGCTTTTGTTATTACAAAGCTCTATGGATAATAGGATCAGCCAAATGGTATTCATTATCATTCATTATAATACTATTAACTACATCTGCATCACATCCACACATTAAATTATTTCTTATTTACATGATATGTGGTTGTGAACAAAAATGAGCAAACCGCAACAAACTGGAGAACACGGTCACCTCACCTGCAGGGTATGCTCAATGCGGTAAGGGAAGTTCTTGAGCGTGCACAGAGGGATGGCTTCATCAGAGCTTAATCCGTGCGGTCCATAGGACTCAGTCAGGTGAGGAACCACCACCAGAGTGTGGCCCTGGCCTCCACGGGTCCCCCCTTCCAGCATGGGCTTCTTGTGTCGAACGCATCGCTCATCCAGGTAGACTCCTGTGCAGAAGACAATCAGTCTTGGTGATCAACATGAGATGTTGCTGATAATGAAAAAATACTGATTTTAGATTCAAGTACAATTGAGGATACAGCTTATAGTAGGACATAAATTATTTATCCAAACTCATTTACTGTTGTATTGCTGTCTTCATTCCACCAACCAACCCAACAGTGATGATATTATCTAGAACTATCTCTGAGGTATCCGGTACATGACAACATGTAATTGCATCTACTTTATACTGACATATGCATCTCATGATAGGACCATGAAGAAGGGTGAAACAGTGACTTTACTTACATAGGTGTATCTACAAGCGCCTATATCTACAGAACATAGGCATAACCACTGCTCTGGAATAATCATAGACGTTCATGAGATCAAAAGTAACAATAGAAATTGTGATTAGATTACCTCATGTATGATGTGCAGTGTGAGGGTGTAAATAAAATGGTACGGCTCGGTATTGGCAAGGACCTCATGTAAAAACATGCAACATGATACTCAAAATGATTGATTTAGAAACACATTTTACAAATTGACTGAAAATGTTTGAACAGACCTTAAAATACAATCTAGTGCCCAGCACTGGTATAGACTAATAAAATGTACAACATATTACATGTTAAATTTGGTGACAAACTAACTGAAACAACTTAAAAATAAATTAAAAATACCCATTAAAATTTATTACAATCGAATTCTTAAAATCGAATTAGCACAAAGCACCACTTAATACAGTGCAGCTAAATTTTTGTATGATATGAAAATGAAATGCATGAATGATGCATATCCATATAGCAATCTGGAGAATCGATACAGTATAAAAAAAAAAATAATACCGCAATACCTAGCTGTATTGATTTTTTTGCACAGCTACATCAAATGGAATTGAGAAACGCAGGATACTCACTGGTCTCCACGTTGTCTAGGGCTGCAAACACTCCATCAAGACCCATGAAGAAATGATAATCATACACGTGTTCGCTGTCTGAGCCGAGACGGTTCTGGTGAGCTGTGATGTTCATCTCTGGGTTCATCGCTTTTACCGCCTTTGCTGCGACTTCAGATTTCTGTTTCTGTTGAAGGATGAGTGAGCAGCTGACACTTGTGTCTGGGAAATGTGTTTTCAGAATCGGTAAAACAGAAATGAAACAATGGTGAAGAGGGATGGAGACAAGATTGATTCCAGTAAGAAATGATAATGGGATGGAGACAATTCAACCATTATGCAACAGAAGGGAAATTCTGCATTTTTGTTGTTCCATCTTTGATACAACAGAGCTATGCAGATCCATTTTGGAGAGATAACTGGATCGTCTTATGCAACTATGATTAGCATTCAGGGAAATGTGAAGCCTAAGGAGAATATTCTTGGTTTTCATTGTGTAGTGTGCTGGAGAGCCACCATATTTACAGTTACTCACTGCTCATGTGTTATATAACAACGGAGTGAGCACGTGTACCTTCTGTATTTCAGGACAAGTCCAGATTTTTGTCAGCTTATCCAGCCTGCTAGCTACAGCTGCAGCCAGTTACGGGTTAGAGAAGTTGTTTAGAGAGAAGTATCTCACATATGTTGTTAGTTGCTTTACCAACAACAGACCAACTTCCTGATATAATCCTAAATGACTGCGTAACAAAAGAGTCATGAAAGATAGAAGTAATCTGCTGTGCACGAGACCTGACAGGAACTTGGTCGCCGTGTGGAAGCTGACGGACACGTGCAATCTGAGATGGATAGAAAATGTCAACCCCCCCAGACATGTCCCATTAGCAGTGCCCTCTGACCTTTCCAGTTAAGCAGACCAACCAAGACAAGGGAAGACATGAACAACTCCAAAGTGAATGACACGAGGGTTTAAAATGTTGTAGTTGATCTGTTAACACAATAACTCATGGATCAGAGAGCCTTAATATGGTGAATGGGGGAGGGTGTGATATTCTCATACAGTGCTGTGCATCTCTTACCCCAATGTCTTTGGACCTGAACAGGAACTGGCGGTGCAGGTTGGATCTTTCTATGGAGTCCATGTCTGTTACAGTGATGTGGCCTCCCTCTCCAGCACCGAGGCCAATGAGGGCAAAGTTTTTAAAAAGCTCACAACCAATGGCACCAGCTCCAACCTGGAAATATGACAGGAAAGAATGCTTTAATGTAAAGACTGCAAGTACATGCCACTAAAATATGTTCCTCAAGTAGGCGAGAACTGCAAGTTTTCGCTGATAAAAACAAAGAAATGATGAGATGAAAATTTGCCTTTTACTATTGATGTATGTTACTGATATATAATTATCTGGCTTGGCACATTACCAGTTTCATGGTCCCTCCCATGGTAAGTGACTGACACACACACACACACACACACACACACAAAGCAAACAAACAACAGTAAGAATAACACTTTCAAAGAAAACAGAGAAGGGCTTGGCAGTGCTGGATGGCCCCTGCACATCCAGAGATCAACGCTGAGAGGAAATGCCACCTGAATCACAACTGTTTCCTGCATGTGCCATTACCAACACTAGCAGAGATCAAAGGAAAACACAGATGGAGCTGAGGCTTTCCAGTGCAGAGTGTTCCCCCTGCTGGACACATTGGGCCTGCTCTCACCAGGAAGTGCTTCTGTCTCCCAAGCTTCTCTTGGAACGCCGATCCAAACACGGCAATCTGCCCATCGTATCTCACGCCTTTCTGACAGAGAGACGACAGAAACTGTGTAATTCTCTTGGTGAATATACATGAAATGTGTTCACTTCTAAGCTGCACCGTCTCGTAATCAAACGCAGCATACAACTAGCCCTACTGGTGAGAAGCAGTCCTCTGTCAGCTGGTCCTCATCTTCATCATCTTCAGGGAGGCACTCCAGTGCATCAAAATACAGCCACTGCTGAAGAGGCATAAATTTCCTACCACATGCCTGCAGGGATGTAATGGATATGGAAAAAGCACCACACCACTATCAGTAAGTTATATTAAATGCATATAATATAATAACAGCAGTGTTAAAATGTTTCATCAAAACCAAACCAGATTAAATTTTGTATAACATATTTCAAACAATCAAATGCAATGCAATGTGCCTTACAGTTAATGAAAAGCAAATGTTAAAGAGAAAGAGAGAGAAAAGAGTAACACAACAACAACAACCTCTACACCTATACAACTGACTGTAGTTCAGGATAGGGATGACCTTCTATGCCCATACAGACTGTAATGCAATCTGTAATCTGGTGTCAAACAATCAAATGCAATGCAATGTGCCTTACAGTTAATGAAAAGCAAATGTTAAAGATAAAGAGAGAGAAAAGAGTAACACAACAACAACAACCTCTACACCTATACAACTGACTGTAGTTCAGGATAGGGATGACCTTCTATGCCCATACAGACTGTAATGCAATCTGTAATCTGGTGTAACTTTCTTGGAATTGAACAATATCAAATATAGGAACAAATCTCCACATACTTAAAACAGATAAACAACAATACAATGAAAGGAAATAAAAAACTAACACTAAAAAGAATAAAAGGTGCTAACAGGAAATGCTACAAGGAATGTCTTCACATTTCACCTGAACTGTCAGCTGACTCTGATGCCCTCCAGGCCTCCAGCAGGCTGTCCCAACAAACAACTAAAAGGCCATGTCCAATATAATATGAGGAAATATAAGGAGGTTCTAGCCCATTAAGTGTCTTAAAAACTGCGGAGGGGAGACCTTTATGCAGACAGGATGCATCTCAGTACAAATACAAATTCTACAGAAGAAAGGTTTATTGATTGTCAGCGAGTAATCATGGACTTATAAACGCTCAAAGTTCATTTTCTGCGCTGTCATGATGTTTCAGCTCTAATGGAAAATGAGGTGATAGGACATGATGATGCCACGCTATTGATCTGCGGAATCTACAGGAGCACTATCTGAAAGTGAGGCAGCCAATGAGGAGACTTTAACCCGCGTGTCATGTGTGGAGAAATGAAACTAACTCGACAAGCACTGTGGTTATGCCTCACCTTAATGACTTCCTGTGCAGCCAGTGCTCCAATAAAGGCATTAAGAGGAGCCAGGTCACCCTGTGCTGTGTAGGACAGGCGTCTCACCACCGCCTCGTCTAGTTGCTCCAGCTGGGCCGCTGCATTCAGCTCTCTCACCATGACAGCCAGGACATCTGCATCTGACTGTATGGGGATTCATCACAGACAAGCAGTGAGAGCATGAGAGCAGGACATAACAAGACAAAAAAAATCTGTTGGTAATCTCTTTAAAGGATCATACAGTGATACCAGTTGCTGAGAAAATTAAGATGACTGGGAAATCAGCCATGACATCTTGCATATCTCCACTAACCTGAGATCTGGGTTTAGGAAGTCTTCCTTCTTTCTTCACAAAGCTATGGAGGGCTTGGAAAGCCAAGTGCAGGGTCTCATGACGTGCTGTTTTTCCAAAGTCAGTGTTTACAAGGAGCTCTCGGTCCAATAAAGCCTCATCCAGCGATTTCTACAGGTCATTATAATGCATTTAGATTTAATCACCAGTGGGTGCAATCCTTCAATGAGCAGAATATCTCAACAAAGAGTCTCACACTTACAAATTTGAGAACATGGCGCTGCTTCACCTCAGTCACTATGCCACCTCGTTTATACTCACTAAAGCCTGAGGTGTCGACAATACTGAAGCAGTCAGGGCCTGGTGATGGAAGGAAATATTTAGGTACAAACAGTGAGATGAGAAATCATCCATATTACAGTTAAAATAACTCTATTGTAATCAGGGATGCTTGTTGGACCAGTGGACAAAGTTGAATAAACATGTATGCTTTATGATTTTATTTTCTGTCTTTCTTGTCACCTTCCTCAACATTCAGTCTACTATAGAAAAATACGTTATTCTAAAATATTAATTTGAAATTTGATTACTAACTGCAGACTGTGATCTTCATAGGGCTCATGCTGTTCAGCTCGGTCATGCCTTGGACTTCAGAGAAGGAAACTTCGCAGCCATCTCTAAAGTGAAGCTTCTGGTTGTATGTGCAGGTCACCATACCAGGATTACCCTAAAATGAAGAAAATGTGGACTGGATGTAATAGAAATATTCTGACTTCACACACAACACACATCTAAAAAAAAAAAAAAAAAAAGAGAGAGAAACATCACCATGTAATGGCAACCTTGTGCATTATTTCTGCTAGTTTTAATCAGAAGGGTCCCACTTTTAATGTCCCAGGAACATGAACCAATCAGAGGGCGTTACCTTGGTGATGTGTTCTATCATAGCTGACACAGGTGTCTCCCCATCAGCATCCAAGACCTCAAACTCCTCCCCGAAGTCACTGAACAGCTGACTGCAAATGCACCACAATGTTTTTAGTAATTCATCAATGCACAGCTGTTACTAGCACAAGTAACCAGTTCATCTTACCCACAAAGTCCCTTGGTGTCTGCCACAATGAACTTGATTCCATTCAGATGGCAGTGCCGGCCAAACCGTTTCTGATCATCCAAGGAGGAGTCGGTCAACACCACCACCTGAAACCAACAATCTCTATCACATAAACCAAATCCACATATGTTTAAAATAATTCAATCTCTTTTTGCCTTATTTTTTATACCTAACTACGTCATAGGGCGATTTGGACAAAATCAAACATCACAATATTTTTGACCAAATACCTTGATATCCATATTGTGACAATACTGTGGAGCTTTCATAAGACATTTACACAGAAGATTTTTGATAAACAAGGATGAGTGGATATTATGACCAAGCAGCTAGAGAGAAATATTAGATCAGCCTAATCAGCTCAGAAGACTGCACCCATTTACTGTCATACAGTCTTGAAAACCAGGAAGAGGCAACAGTTACATCACCATATCATTGATGTCTAAAATACCAGACGATACCTGGTCTCAAATCATGATACCGATATAATATTGATGTATTGCCAGGCCCTTCTAGTACTGTAGACTTTCTTCACAGTTTTACAGATTATTTGTAAGGTCTTATCATTTACCTGGAATTGTAACAACAGGTTTTCATCCAGCGGTCCAGTGTGGACTGACACATGGACATGGGGGTTCAGGGCAGACAGCTGGGGTAGGGAACTTGTGGCTCGGTTCTGACCGATGTGGGACTCATTCAGGAAAAACTGGAGAGGAAATCCATGGCCATTGAAATAAAAAGCAGTGCATTAGAGAACTGTGCATGCAATCACTTCCTGAAAATATGCTGACTTTAAAAATTCAGCCTGTGAACACCAAGTGCTGTGGTACTATAATACAGTATGTTACAGGCAGGACATTCCTGAAGAAAATACTTAATGAATCCCTACAAATTAGTACCTGATGATTTGGGCTTATCAATTAGACATAATGGGAACTCACTTGGGAAGTCAGGTCCGTCCAAGACGCGACGCCCTCGTCCTGCACGGTGACAGAGTTCACCCCGGACAGGATCACGTTCTTGGCTATTTCCACACCGAGACCACGCATCCCTGCTATCAGGACCCGGGCTGCCCCCATGCGCTGCATCGCCTCACGACCCAGAACATACCTGCACAGGTGAAGTGACCAGGAGGGATACGGGTCATTATGCTGCAGTCACCTTCATAAGTCGATACAATGCATTATTATATTGCACTACATAATAGTAGCAAGGTGTTATAACTTTATGATACTTACAGCTGTCGGGAGTAAAATCCCTCGTCGATTTCGCCCATTTCTGTCATGTTATGAAGTTGACCAGCGGATAATGGTGTGTAAATCTGCTTCACTGAGCTGCGGGAGTGACAAACATCCAACATGCGAGTGAAGCTGACAGACTGCAGCCTGTCCGACCGGTTTGCAAGAAATTACTTTCACTTTCCTTTTGCAGAGAAAGAGACATGAGTTGCGCTGTGGGGGCGTGTTGTTTTCGGACAGGCGTACATGTCTCAGACCGCCTCTGTGGGAACACACGGCGCCTTGGTTGTGTTTTTTTCCTAGCAAGGCGATGGAATCTCTAATCGATTTACATTCAGCCTTTCCCCCGCCAGATTATGTCGAACCCTTACCAGACATAAAAATAAAAAAAATTAAAAAAAAAAGTATCTATGTCGGTATGAATGCTTCTTGTATGACAGCTAGCAGGTACTGTATGTATATATGTGCACTGAGGTACACACTTATGCATGTATGTAAATGTAAACAGTGGAATTATTATCTTATCTGTGCTTTTATTTGTTTGCTTATTCTTATTAAGGATTTCGGGAGGAAACAAATGAAATTGATTGCAAGGGTTCGGCAGCCATAAGCTTTTGCTTCAACCGAAAACCCTTTTCGACCAGCCATATTCATTCTCTTTAATTCTTTAATTATGTTTAATTTGTTGTGCTGCTGTGAGCGAAAATAAACATATTCATTCATTCATCCATTCATTCATCCATTCACATTCTCTGCCCTTACCTTAACCAATAAGCTAAAATAAACACCCAATATGTGAGCGAGTCCGTCGGCTATCTAGGGAAAAACTTTGGCTCCCTGACTGGGCCGGTGGAAACGGATCTGCTGTCTTCAAAATAAAAGCCTGAAGCTGTGCTCTCTGGATGGATTGACAGAAATTAATCTCACGCTATCCAAATTCAAAAAAAAAAAAAAAAAAAAAAAAAAACACCTCAGTCAATTAGCAGGTTTAAATTATGCATTAAGATACTCCTGAACTATAAAACCTCAATCGGTGTATAGAGACTGTTATTTCTATATCATGCAGTTTTTAAATGTAACATCTGTATCTCTTTTAGATGGGATATTTGTATATTAATAGACTGAGGCCCAACTTAAATTGGATAACATTGTTAGTTTCTCAATCCTGAAGTGAATCATGAACACAAAATGCATGTATGTTTCATACATTTTGTTGTGTGACTGGTGTTTATGTGGTGAGGCTTTAATGTTTCATTAAAAATACATCTTATAACTCTAAATCTCACATTGAACTGCATGTGTGATAACTCCTCACCCTTCTTCTGCTCCAATCATAAACTAATTTTTATAGTTTGTGTGTTACAGCATGTGTTTTAGGTGTTTAAGAGCAAGAAATGTTCATACAGGCTTAATTGTTAATACTGAAATAATAATTTATGTTATTTAATAATGCCAGTGAGAAAAATAATTTCCATTGACATTGAAAGATATGTGATTGCTGGCAGGTGAAGTTGGGGGAGATGTGAACCCAAATACTTTTGCTGATAAATGAGCATATAAATAGCAACTTGTTCATAATAAAGTTTGCATCCTTTTGGTGTAAAACAAAAAAGTTGTACATGACATTTGATTGCTTTAGTTTTCAAGGGGATACAAATTAGTGAACAGAATCAGAATCGGAATCAGAAATACTTTATTGATCCCCAAGTGGAAAATGGGTCAGTTGCAGTTGCTCAAATTCACAAAATTAAATTATGAGAAGTAGCAAGAAAAAAGAAAAAATACTAATATCCAAATATGTGCCTTACAAATTGTGAAGTGTATGTGCATTATGTATAAATTGTACCAAAGTATGTGCATAATGTGCATTAAATCGTAATAGTAACAACAATAATAACAATTATAGCAGTTCATTCAATATATAGTTACAGACAGTACAGAACATATAAATTTAAATTAACATATAAAATTAATAATAATATACAACTGCAATTGGTTAAATTTTCTGAAGAAACTTTAAATATACTTGCCTATGTTGCTGAGTGTGTGGCCATGAGGTTAACCACCATCCCTTCACTATGCTGTTTGTAGGGTGTGTTTGGTTTGTAGTGGTTTTCCTAAGTGGTTACTGTTGTAAGAGCATTGGCATCCGGTTACTATGGTGTTCTGGGTGGTTGGTATGTGGTTGCTATTGTGTTCCTGATTGTTGCCTAGGCATTGGTAGACAGTTGCTATGGTGTTGTGCGTGGTTGCTCAGGCAATTATATTGCAGGATGTTTATATTTATTTATTCTAACTTTAAGGTAATTGTTGTGTTCTTTTTCTTTTTTCTTTTCTTTTTTTTTTTGGCTAATTTTTGGGTCATTTTCTTGTAACTTTCTATGAATTTCTTGCAAATTTTGGGGGTCATTTCTCGTTACGTTGCTCATTGCCTTTTTGCCATGTTTTTGAAAGGAATCAAGCGAATCAGCTGGGGTTTCAAAGGGTTAATACCAAGCTGGAGTAATTACCAACTATTGCAGCAACATGCAGCCAGATGATGGAGTTATCTGGGATACCTCCCAGCTGCAATTATCAGAAATGAGGTCTGCTTTCAAAATGTAATCAGTTATAGATTACTGATCATGAGCTTCAAATTCTAATCAGTAACATTATCCAATAGAAAGTTCAAGATTGGTAATTCTGCCACCAATTTTTTTTTTTTTTTTAACTTGAACTTGACTCAGTGACCCATGTCAAAATAGCCAAATGCGATCATCACTCATTTTGCTTGGCTCTCCAGCATCTGGAACTGCTGGCTATCAGATGTCAACATCCACCTCCTTATACCCATAAACCCTTGCATTTTGAGGTTTGTTTCCTGTGACTGAGTGGTGCAGTTTGCTTGGAAGCAGGTAGAGACCGCCTTTCCTCTGTGCTCCATACTCACCGGGCCCTGGCAGACTAAACACTCCAGAGTTCACATAAACCTCTTCAGATGTACTTGGCGAGAATATCGCCGTAAACTATGTTAATGCAAACAATAAACAAAACATTTTGTGTTTTTTACGGTAACTGCAGCTGGTTGCAGACACCTTTTACTGTAATCAGATTACAGTAATACCACAACGTGTTGGTCATCCACAAACCTGTTGCTGAGGTGTTTATTACTGGGAAGAGAGGAGAAGAACAGATTGAAAGAAGGGATTTTAAAAGGAGGCAACTCAATGCCAGTATAAAAATCCTGGATAACAAAGTGAGCTGTGGCAGAGAGAGATTAACATTTCCCAGAAACAGGAGGGAGGAGAGGGAAAATGTGAGTTATCCTCATTTCATAAGAATATCCATCCTTCTTTTTTGATTTATAAATTGCATGTGATGCCTTTTAAAGTAGGTACTTCCCAGTGTAGGAATGTGTGATTTGAAAGTTGCATTTAGGGAGGAAGACGGAGAAAAATGAATCCAATGAGTATGAATAATGGCAAAAAACTGCAGAAAGCTTTATCATATTGTGCAAGGTCCACCATCGTGCCACTAAAGTTTTTCTCCCTTCAACCACTAGAGAGCGATACAGGACTTCTCATTGGACCAAATCAGATACTTTGATATACGGATGTTGCATACCAAGCCCCTGCTTTGGAAACCACTGCCCTGATTTGTTATATAATTTCTGACCATTTCTCTGATTAAATAAATGGAAATATAACCTAATACAAAGGCCAATAGTGGGGTGTCTCTGGTTCGCAAGTTCTCATCATGTTCGCATGGGTTTCCTCTGGGTGCTTCCTCCCACAGACCAAAGACATGCAGGTCAGGTGAACTGCAGACTCCAGATTGCCCATAAATGTGAATAGGTGGGAATTTGTTTGTCTGTGATAACCCTGTGAGGGAACTGGCAGTCTGTCCAGGGTCTTCCCCTCCCTTCTGCCCAGTGCATTATGGGATAGGCTCCACCCTGCCCTGACCCTGAATATGAATATGGAAAATGTGTAGAGAACAAAAGTGGCCCATCTCTCCACAGAGCAGTGTTTCTTAAAAACTAAAAGGTGCAACTAATTTACTAAAAGACATTCTTATCAAGATATTCTTACATCGTAGGCTACTTCAGTTTTATCTAATGTAACAAAAGGAAAACATACATGAAATAAAGTGCTATGTGCTCATGAAGTGACAAGAAGTGATTCATCATTACATCATTCTTTACACGAGCAGAGGGGAGTGTTACGGCGGCAAACTAAGCTACACTGAGTTCACTGCAGGATGTGTTTGAGGAACAGAAAACTGCAGTCTAAGAAGAGAGAGAAAAAATAAAAAACAGAATCAGTAGCCACATGACAAGTTTTGTTAGCTCTTAAAGAATTCTCAAAAAAAAAAAAAAAAAAAAGACTAAGCATTTCACACAAAAGAAGATCTAAACTGATTACTGTTTCTTCTTTCTTTGTTGTTTGTTTCTATCTGTCAGTGTTGATTGATTCTGGTTTTGTGTTAAAACAGTCAGATATCTTATCAGGCACTGTTCTGTGCTGCACATTAATTCCCTAGTGGGTAATAAAGTATTCTTTAACTGGTAATAAGGTTAGTAAAGTCTAAATGTAGTAAGAAGATATTGTACATCTTATTACCACATGCAGTAAACAAATTGTTCAAACTGTTCAAGACGTCAGTGATAGCCTGCCTTAGACCAGGGGTTCTCAAAGGGTGGTCCACTGCCTCCGCAGCAGACACAAGTAGGTCCAAGAATGCCCCTAGCAACACAAGGAACAGTTTATATTTACTGTGATTTTATTCAGGCAAAATTATCCTAGTTAGATAAAGTATAACTATTCTCTCTCTCTCTCTACAGTGTAAACAGTTAATTCAAAGCTGAATAAACAAAAAATAAAATTTGGGACATCGTCCTATCAAGTTGGGTACGGTTGGGTCCACAAAGAGCATTTTGCATAAGATCGTCTAAATAAGAGCGTTCTTATTTAGGTGATCTAATGTAAGCATGAGGGGTGGATGAGAGGTTGTGTGCTTAACGCTGCTGTTTGTTTGATCACACTGATTCGTTATTTGATATTGATGTCCTTGAACAGAGTCTTAGTAAAACATGGTTTTGTGCACAAACACGAGGGTCGTCAGTCAGGGCCTATCTATTTTAAAAACACTGTGCCTGCTGATACTGGACCTTTATGACACAGCAGAGTCTGGTTTGAGCTTTGGGGTGGTGAGAGTGTGATCAGTGAATCTCTGAAGTGCACAAGCCTTCAGTGGATGTTGTAACACCAGCGTCCATTGTTGGACTTTGGATTCAGTGGTAGATGTTTAACTTTTGGACCTATGTTGCTTCAGTGCGTCAGTGATATAATTTTTATTTGAATAATGTGTCACTTGATGGTGAACAATTTGTTCACTCATATGCCAAGACTGGGCTAACTTGTTATTTCCTTATGGGAGTGAGAATAGCATTAGGCCTACTTTTTGTATTTTATGTCCATATCTTAAAGGTCACTGTATGACTTTAAAAGGAGGTAGTCTGATTAGAGAGCGATGGCATTCCTGTCATACCTTCCTCCTGGCTGGGGTGAATTTGAGGAGTAGGCCTCCTTGTTTTTTCTCATCTGAGAGCAATGCAGTTTTGGCAAAAGTCCTACAGGCGTAGACAAGGTTGTTTCACTTGCTGAGGACAGTTTTCCACTTCAGAGGCACTTCAGTGGGAAAGAGTGTGACTGAGACAGTGTAACTCTTACAGAGGAAATGATGTGCATGATTTTAAGGTGGTGTGATTTTGCAACACTTCCACACACACACTTCCTTGTTACGGGCGCGGCGTGACAGGAGAAAAGGGACCATCCGAGGAATCCCCAACGTCAAGCCAGCCAGAGTAAAAAGAGCATTTCCGATCATGGCTTTCGAAATAAAAGTTTCGTTTAACAACGTGTTTGTCGAGTGGGCTATTGCACTGAAGTGAAATTAGTAAGCGTATCCCAAAATGTTTGTAAAACTGCAAATTTGGACACTACAATTAGTGCATAAAATTTTTTCAATCTTTTTCATGTACGGGACCCAAGTCGACTTTTATTAAACCCTTATTTGTGATTTTGCCACTGATATGAAAAAAAAAAAAAAAAATATATATATATATATATATATATATATATTGTGGCTAAATTGTTAGGATGTCACATTCAGCACTGACAAATAGATTTTGGGCTAGATTACAAAATAATGTTAACATAATATTTCATACATATTTTTATATTAACAAATTCTAATGAATGGTATTACTGTGAAAGTACCCCTCTTTTTACCGAGGACTTCAGAAAGTCCCTCACTTTGGAAAAAAAAAAAACACTCCATCAGCCAAAAGTTACTGTAATCCCTTCAATGCAATTAAAGGAAAACCAATTAATACTTTGTGCAGGTTATTATTATTATAATTATTATTATTATTATTATTGTTGTTGTTGTTGTTGTTGTTGTTATTATTATTATTATTATTATTATTATTATTATTATTATTATACGCCGGTTATTTGTCCCACAATAAACACTGGGGGCCACCCAATATTTTTTGTATTCAAAGATGGTGTATTGTATAAAAAAGTTTCAATGGGGAAACCACAGACTAATGCCACAGTCGGTTTCCATGGCTGGCCCAGTCCTTAGAAAAAATTTGCCGTTTTTTTAAATTGAGTGGCATAGCGTGCTTTTCTTTTGAAGGCAGACATATGCAATATCCGGTGCAGTGTGGTACATGTGGCTGGCTTCACGCCCCTCAGAGGCAGACCATGGCAGTACCAGCAGTGCCAGAGCGTGTCCGTGCCGTCAGGTGAGTGCGCCGTCCCGGGCCGGTGTGTAAGCGCTCTGCCTTACTAGTGGAAATCTCATTTGTACAGAATTCAGATTTTGACGCTCCTGGATAAACCACAACGACATACCTGCTTTCCCCCAAAACGAGGTAGGACTGTATGGCCTAATTTTAGGTGGAGACAAGTTATGTAATTTTAATTCAAAGATGGACCGCTTATAAAGTTATGTCTATGAATCATTAAAACATTGTATTCACAGACGGCTCCTAAGATTTAGCGCTCCTTCATCACTAATTTCCTTACAAATACATGTGTAGTAATTCTGTTACCACTGCTACAGGCCAATTAACTTATACCTGTGCTATAGTAAAATCACTGCTATCACTGATACTGCTAATATCAGCTGTTATCATTACAATAACATTTATAGTCTTAACTTTGTGATTTTTCCTGTTTATATAACAGTGTACACGCTGTTCTCCTCTTGTTTTGTAACCTTTCGAAAAAGTTTCCTGTTAGTTATTTTAATGATTGAGTCCCAGGAAGTTGCGACAAGGGTACGAATTGCACTGGATCTCTTGCACATGATACCATAACGGAAATTGGTTGTTGTTATGCAAATTTAAGAGAAAATTGTGGTATTTTTGATTTTGTTTTTAAGGTCGAAAGATCAAGTATGGTTATTACCCCGTGTGCGCCCCTGGAGCCCCTGTAAATTTCCGCCCTTGCGCCACATGATTCTGCTTGTCTTGTCTTGCCCACAACAGATTCTATCCTGACTCTACTATCTTGTAATTTTTCCACTGAGATTAACATCTTTATATGATGGGCTGCCCTGCTACTCCACATTCATGCATATCAACTCTTATCAAATCATGTAAAAACCAGCAACTGCTGCGATAAGGCTGCTTTCTTCTGATATTTTTTCTTTCCGCAGCTCATGCTCTTTGCCTTTCTTGCTCTCTGAGTCTCTTTGTTGAAAGTGTGAAATAGTTGTAACTATTAAGTCTATTAAATCTATTAAATCTCATCATTCCTCTTTTGTCCCCCCACACAGAGCTCCTGTTGGTCTCCAGAATGGTCTGGTTGAGAAAAGCCTATAGGTAGCACGCAGTCACGGTGGAATCTGGAGTGGAGATGGTAACGTTGGCCACCTTGCTGACAGTATGCATCTGGATACAAGCTCACACTGCCTCAGGACAACACAGCTGTCCTTCTGCTCCTCGCAGGCTGGTGGATTTCACTGTAAATTACGCCCTACCTCACTTCCAAACAGAAAAACCCATTCAGAACTTAGAAGTGAACTTGGATAGGCAAGAGGTGTATGTTGCATCTCAAAATGTGATCGAAGCAGTGGATAACACCATGAACAAGATATGGCAGGTGACAACCGGGCCCGTTGGCAGTTCTGAATGTCAAACCTGTGACGTGTGTGACATTGAAATAGATCCTAAGGATCCACTGGACACAGACAATGAGGTTCTGCTCTTGGATCCCGCTGGATTTTTATTGCCTTACCTGTACATTTGTGGGAGTACTCAGCATGGGATATGTTACTTCCTTGATACTGACAGTCCAAGCCCAGAGCCTCAGTGTTTATACAAAAAGGAGCAAAACTCTAAATCCTACTGTCCTGACTGTCTGGCCAGCCCACTGGGCACCAAGGTCAGCATCGTTGAACAGGGTGCCACCTCATTGTTCTTTGTAGCGGCCTCGGTCAATGAAAATATCACACGGAGTTATCCAAGGCGATCAATATCAGTATTAAGGCCACTTTCAACGGAAGATGGCTTTCACATGCTCACGAATGGCCTGACAGTGCTCCCAAATCTACAGAAATCTTATAGTATTGATTATATCTACACCTTCTCCACCAAAGAGTATGTCTACTTTCTGTCCCTGCAGAGGGAAAACCCCAATATGAACAATTCAGCTTTTCAGACTTATCTGGGCCGACTGCCGGTGTTAATCCCGGAGGTCTGGATGTACCGAGAAGTGGTCCTGGAATGCCGATATGAACCCAAACGCAGAAGGAAACGGAGAGAGGATTTCAGGGACATTGTGTATAATGGCTTACAAGCGGCCCACTTTGGTCCAGTGGGCAGGGACTTGGCGAGTGAGCTGAGGGTGGACGAGAGGGAAGACATTCTGTATGGGGTATTCACAGAGATGGATGAACATGGTCATCCTCAAAGAAACTCAGCCCTGTGCGCTTTCCCCTTGACAAAAGTGAACCAGGCTATTGATGCCGGTGTGGAGGCCTGCTGCAAGTCGGGCCCGGAGCAGCTGTCCAGAGGACTGTGTCACTTCCAGCCATGCGAGAGCTGCCCACATGAAGTGAGTTTCTCTGTTTTGTTAAGGCTTGGCTCACATTCAGAGCAATGCAACGGTACAAAGGTCCTTAATGGTGCAGACAGGAAGAGACCTTCACAGACAAACACAGTGTAATTAAGTCAACTATTAAAGGAACAATTTACTTTATGACTGAACAAGCAATTGTACTGTACAGATGGGTGACAAATCAAAGGAAAAACAAACATTAAGTGTCTTAGTCAGGTGTTGGACCACAGCAAGCTACCAAAACAGCTTCAGCATGCCTTAGCGTAGATTCTCCAAGCCTCTGGAGCTTGAACTACTGGAAGGATGGAGCACCTTTCTTCCAAAAGATACTGTACACAGAGAGGGGTATTATAGCAGGGCTGCAGTGCATAAAGGCATATTTACAAAGACAAATGCACATTTGAGGGTTCAGTCACACAAAAGTCATAGGAACTGCTCTACAGAGATGTGGAAAAAAGTTATGTGATCAGATGAGTCAGTCTTCATTATACTCTGGACAAGTGGGTTAAGTGCATGTGTGGTGTCCATCAAGACAACACTACTGGCCTGAATGCTTGACCTCCACAGTGAGGGGTCCACTGGCTGTGTTATGCTATGATGGGCATTTTCCTGGCATGGCTTAAGTCCACTTGGGTGCTTAAGGGATGTCTCACTTCAAATGAATACAAAGTCATTCTGAGTAATCACCTTTATCATGTGATGAAACATTTCTGTCCTGATGGGAGTGGTCTCTTCCAGGATGATAATGCCTCCATCGACAGAGCACGAGGGCTCACCAAATGGTTTGAGTATGAAAACCGTGTGTATCACAAACTATGCCTTTCACACTCACCACATCTCAGAAAGCACAAAATGTTAGACAGCACCCTCAGTATCCCTCACTATCGTCAAAACACCAAATGAGGGAATATCTTTTGGAGGAATAGTGTTCCATCTTTCCAGTAGTTCCAGAGACTATTAAAGCTGCTCTAGTGGCTCGTGGTGGTCCAGCGCCTTACTAAGACGCTACATGTTGGTTTTTCCTCTCATTTGTCGCCTGTCTGTATATCCTGACCACAGATGTTACTGTGTGCCTTTGGTAACAGTGATGAGGATTTTAGGTGTGTGTGAGAACAGCGCCAGAGGAGAAGAGGGAGGGGCAGATGAGTCAGATGTGACCTGCACATTGCCACACCGTTTCTCTGCTGGGTTGAGTTTCACCCATGGCTGTGGATGAATGCCTCCTTAGAGAAGCTGTTTACACTGCTGGTCCTCTACATGAAAGCTGTTCCACTGGGAGTGTATTTCTCACTGATTATCTCACTAGATTGAGTTGCAGTGATATATTTGGCTTAGCTTTGTTTTTTAACCTGCTCAGAAGTGATTTTAGGGTAGAGGGAAAGTGGAGTGTAAAGCCAACTTGGTCGATTATATATGAGCATGTATGCAGAGTACATTGTAACAACAACTTTACTGCATACATTATTTGGCGGTGATCCTCCTCGGTTTCAAGGCGTGGTCTTTTCCTTCTCTTGAGTTAAAACTTCCTACCTTCTTTGAGCTCACAGGGCAATGCGTACACCCACAGGGATGGGTTCCAGTAAACATAAGTTATAAATCCTGCTGATAAAGTGAGGGAATGTAAAGGGGAGGGGCTGTGTTGGGCTGTGTCTGGCTGTTGTGTTTTTTCTCAGTGTCTAATAATGTGAACTGTCTCTCAGATAGTATCAAATAATGTTGGAGTTCAAATAAAGTGTTGCAATGTACAACTGAGCATAGACTATATGGTGACCTCATTGAGTAATCAATCCTGTACAGTGTCACCACATAAAGTGTAATAGTGTCTATGCTTACATGTTTTTCTGCTGAAAAGATTAAGTGACATGAGAAATGATGCAGTCAAATCGTGTGAAAAGAAAAGAGACATGTTAGTGCAAGTTAACTAATTGCTCTGGACTGGAATGTTTACCTTTAGTTTTTATTTACACATCCTCTCTCTCTGTTTTTTTTTTTTTTTTTTTGAAAAGCGCAATTCCATTTCATCCACTGCCATGACTCACCTCATGCTCTACCGAGTTGCTCTATGCATGTATGACTCACTGTCCTTTTATGTGCACTACAGTGTTACTTTACAACTGAAGTCCAGAAAGAACGGTTTCAGCTGCTGACAGTCTTTACCGTGAGACAAACAGTTCTCCAAGTAAACATATGACGTCCTGGAGCCAGAGTTTGCTGCTGTTTTACAACCTTGTTCCTTTCACAGCATGTTACTACGCAGGCCTGATGGCTGGAGGCACAATCCAAGCCACTTCCTCTCGAAATGGAGGAATGAAGATTCTTCCTGCTGCTCTGTGTAGTTTTCATGGATATATTTGTTTCTTCCTATACTATCAATATCAATTTTTGCAGTTTTTGTTTCTGGCTTATTGTTTTATTTAACTTTTGTTTGATTAAAAAAGTTAGTTTTGCATTGAAGCAGGTGGTATTTTAACTATATAGCAATTGAACAGAGGTAGAGTAATGGTAGTAAGCATATACAGGGGGCAATAATATCAAATATTGAGATATTTTGACAGGACAATGTCACTGTATTAAATTTTGGCTTTTGCTCAAGCTTTGTAGACATACATGTTTTGACAGAGTTGCAGAAACAGCAAAAGGGATTCTCAAAGTGCAGTCTGAAATATGTGAATTCCCTTTTCCACCTGATCCTAATAATAATAACTCTGTTGTATTTTTTGGTTTCTCTCGCCTGAATAGAGCTCAGAGAACAATGACACGTGCAGCGCCAAGCCCACTCTGGTGTCCAAGCCCTACTATAGACTGGACCTCTTCAACAGGCAGATGAGAGACGTCCTCCTCACCTCCATCCTGGTCACCACCAGTGGAAATGACACTCTGGCACACCTTGGCACTAACGATGGCAGGATCCTGCAGGTAGCAAAGTGCCTAAGGGTTAAATAGAGGGCATCATTCTGACATTATGTGTGTGTACTATGTGGTATGCACCTGTGGTTTCATGCGTTTCACCAAATAAAGAAGCATGTCTTCTTGACAGCCATATAAATAATGATCGTTACTCCCAATGTCTAAACTAAATATGTGTGCTATACATTTTATTTGGTCTGTCAACCAGTTACTGGTACACATGAGAGCTCAATATCCATGCAATATCCATGTGACTTTTGCTTCTGTGTTCCACTGGTTTAGGTCATTCTGACACTCTTCAGACCCATTATTTTTGCCAACTATTCTCTCGGAGAGAACCAGGTGTCCAGGGTAGCAGCTGTGTACAAGGATTCACTTCTCTTTGTGGCTGGAAATAAGGTGCATCTTTCTATAAATGCTATAGAGGGCAGCGTGTTATCTTTTAAGTTCTTTTTTTATCCTGCAACTCAGCTTTATCTTACATTTTCCCCTTGTCTGTATGCCTCACCCTTTCCCACCTCTAGCTGTTCAGTGTGCCCCCTGTAGGTCCAGGGTGTACACACTTTATGACCTGTTCCACGTGCTTGATGGCCCCACGCTTCATGAACTGTGGTTGGTGTTCGGGAGTCTGCTCAAGGCAACATGAGTGCACTTCCCAGTGGACCAAACAGTCTTGCTCACCCGTCATCACAGAGGTAGACCACCTCATACATTTAACACAAATTAACATTGAGAATATCAGATATAATTCTTTACTATACATCAGCGCTACGCGATATATGTTATCACGTCATTATCTAGATGTGGGTAATTAATATATCAAAAGGAAACTATAATATTATTATGCTGGGGGTTTTTTTGTTTTGTTTTTTGTTTGCTTTTTTGAAAAATGCTTAATTTTCACTGTTGCTACACTTGAAGTTTCAAATGTGTGAACCCATAGTCTATCGAATATCTTATCGCTATCAAGACATTCGGCATAAATATCAAGATATGAAATTGTGTCCATATTGTGCAGCCCTACCACACACTGATTGGTATTCTGAACTTCTCTGTGCAGTTTTTCCCAAAGATGGTGCCTGTTGGCGGGGAGACAGAGCTGATTTTGTGTGGGTGGGAGTTCCAGTCTTCTCTGCGCCCAGCCATCATCAGTGGCAAAACCCATGTGGTCACCGTGGGTTCTGGGACGCCCTGTAACGTACTGCCTGGAAAGAGCAACAGTGAACAGTGAGCAACACACCTACGACATTGTGTGCAAAAAAAGTTAATTTCTTTATGAGAATAAATAAAATGTTACATTATCATTAAATCAAACATGCCCTCCCTCTTTGCTGGTCGCCATAGGTTAGTATGCGTGATTCACCAGCAGGAACGAGTACTAAACCAGGGGCTCACCATCACTCTGCAAGTGCATGAGGGGAATGTGGAGGGTCGCTACTCAATTGAAGGCGAAGCTCAGATGCATGGCTTCTCTTTTGTGGTGAGGATGACACCATTTCTGCAGCTGAAATTGTTACCAACACCAGATGTCTGTTTTTTGTTTTTGTCATAGCATTGTTATTCAGTGTTAAAATAAATTGCATACTGACACAAGATTTTATCTCATTCTAATCAGGAGCCTACTATAACAGAAATCAGGCCTGACCACGGGCCTAAATTTGGAGGAACACTGGTGACATTGACAGGGAGGCACCTTAATTCTGGGATAAGAAGAAATGTCTTCATTGATGGCAAAGACTGTCTTATTCAAAGGTGATTACCATGATATCACCACACATTTCTCATGATGGTGGCAACAATGATTTGGCTCTTTTCATGGTCTCGCATTCAAAGAAGTAATTTCACCGTCTACAAAAATGCTCTTAATGATGTGGTATCGCATACATGTCACTGTGTTATCTCTTCCTCTCAGCATTTCTGAAGGAGGTGGGAACATGTCCTCCATTGTCTGCCTCACAGAAGGTGCAGCAGCTGTTGGGAAGGTACCCATGAAGGTCATTATCGACAAATTTCCTGTGTCCACCGCTAAGATGTTTTTCTACAAGGAGAATCCTGTTGTAGCCGCTGTGCTTCCTCCTTGCAGCTTCAGAAGGTAGAGCACAGCCTGATATATTCTGACTGAAGGCCACATACTGACGGGGAACGTCTGGTGCTAATGTTCTCATTTCTGTTCTCATTAAGGGGCTCAAACTTGCTGATAACAGGCCGGCATCTTGACTCTGTGCACAAGACTGTGGTCCACTACAAGTCCAACAACCACGCTCACCAGCCTCTTCAGCGGGTATTCTTACTCTGTGGTCTCATATTTGTGTTTGATCTGCTTCTGTACAGAAATGTAAAAATACTGTATTCAGTTCATTTAATACCATGTTTATTTAATGCCTGTGTGCACTGTGCACATGGACAGAAAATTAAATTAGATAATCAAAGTAAAATGAATTTCTTGAACGTGTTGGTGAATTTGAGTTTTAAATGGTTGTCAGTATTCCCTCTTTAGCTGGTTGTTTCTTTCTCGTTACCTTTCTCTGTGAATGTTAATGCTATTTTATGTGCTGTTTTCACTTTAGATTTGTACGGGTAAAGTGAATGCCACCCATATGGAGTGCATGGCTCCGGCCTTTCCAGCAGACATTTCCGAAGAAAAGTCAGACACAGGGCAGATTTCCATTGAGATGGATGGAACCCTCATGCTCTGGAGGGGACGTCTTGACTACCACCCAGATGCCAAAGCCATTCCCTTTGAAAATGATGGAAATGTACTGGAACTGAGCCCAGGACAGAATGAGGTTTCATTGCATGTATGTTTCCATATTCATACACTATATGTAGCTAATTTTGGACAAATTGTGTCCATTTTTTGCCCCACACAAATGTGGAATATAATTGGACACTGATGAATGTATTTCTACAAAGAAAATGCTATCAATAATCAATTGACTTTTTTACGTTTAATTTAATCTTTGTCTTTCAAAAATGTAACAGCATCACAACCTGAATCTGGTTACTGCGTGTATGAAGATCATAATGACCATTGGGGATGTGGATTGCAACGTCCAGGTTCTGTCGAATGAGCTGACTTGCAGGATCCCTAAGGGCCTGGTTGTTCCCAGTGAAGGATTACCTGTCAAGGTGGGAAATTGTTCAACTCAAGCTCAGCTTATACCTTAAAAATAATTCATATTGCAAGTAACAAAATGAATGTCTCTCTGACCGACTGCGTTCCTCTCGCCTGCTGTAGGTGTCTGTGAATGGCGACGTTTACGATGTGGGTACAGTTTTCATTGTGGATAAGAACCAAGACACTGTTATTGCAGGCATTGTGCTGGGCATTATTGCAGCGTTAGTATTGGGTGCTGCACTTGCATTAGCTGTGATGACCCATTTGAGGAAGCAAAAGAAAGGTGAGAGAAATTAATCCTTTTCTTGACAAGGTCAGCTGAACCAGCATATTTTTAATCTCTCTACTCTATGATCATCTATATTGTGCTTTTTAAAGATAATTTGACTAAGTGTGAACTTGCATATGCTAGTCGCTTTATGTGTTCAAAGATCCTTGTTCAATGTATGTTTTCAGCCAAGGTGGAGTTCCGCTTATCCAGACTGTCAGCAAGGAGTCGTATGGGCAGCAATTCTGAGTTGTCGCCTAGAGGAGACTACAGACGGGGTGAGACTTCCAAATTCATTCAGTCATTCATTCATAAATTCATAATGCAAACCGTTAATCATTTCATCCACCCTCAAATTGTAGCTTGGTAGAAAATGTGACTCTGCTTGTCATCAAAAGAATATGAATACACTGATTAAATGGATTCACTGACAAAAACAAAGCATGAAAAAACAGGGGGAAAAATGTCCTAAGAAAACCATCAGGCCCAAGTGGAACATCTTAAAATGATCTGCTTTCCTTTCTGTTTGCTCCTTGTGTGTTAGACCTGTCCAATCAAACATCAGGTTCAGGAGCAATTGCCTTCCCTGGTTTATTGTATGCTGCCAGCTACGACCCTCTGGCCATTCCTTTGGCGCCTCCCGACAGCATTTCGAGGGTCAATTTAAGCCCTGACCTCCTGGAAGAGGTCAAAGAGATGCTGATCCCAGCTGAGATGCTCAGAATTCAGCATAACCAGGTTATTGGCAAAGGTAAGACTCTTGGCTTTCATAAAATTTTTACTGTTAGAATAAAGAGGCAGTAGCCTGCTAAATGTTTGATTGTGTAAATAGTAGACATAACAAACAACGTTTTTGTTTATACAATATAGGTCACTTTGGGACAGTATATCATGGATACCTGATGGACCACAATGATCAAGAGATCCACTGTGCTGTCAAATCACTGAACAGTATGTGAATTAATGTTTTGTTAATGGGAACCACGAGCTAGCTCTCTGCTGTTTGACTAGTTGGTGTAACATTATGCATGCAGTCCTGAAAGGCAGAATGAGTAGGATTTGTCTGCTGTGGTGTGTAAACACAACATTCAAAGTTGGCCCCTCTCTCTGGCTAAGTTAACTGCTGGAGGCGAGTTCCTTTTACTAGGACGGTGACAGAATGAAATGACCGCCCAGCAATCCAACAGAAAACAAGCCGACATCACGTTGCTCTTCAGCCTCAGCCTCTCACTTGGGAAACAAGCTTTGTCTTCTTCACATTTTGCCTCAGTATATTTCCACAATTTTCGTAGTTTCCTATTGGATGTCGTGCTGTTGGCTGTTATTGTCACTGTTATTGGCTGGGAGCTACACACCCACTGCCCAAAGGCCGATGCCCAGAGGAGTCCCGAACACAGCAAAACAACAAAATCCAGGCAGAGGACAGGTTCTCTGCAGATAAACACCCAACGTCACACACATAAGTGGGTCATAAATGATGATCGAGAGAGATTGTTTTTGTATGAATTCTTTTGTATGAATCTATACTTTGTTTTTTGTTTTTTTGTTTTTTTTTTTGAAAATTCTACTCATTCTGCCTTTAATTTAATCCGTTCAAGAAAAGCAGAGTGAGGAAAACCCTCACTTACAATGCTGCTGAGCTTACAATGAAGCAAACTGCAATGCAATTTTTTTTTCCCTTGCCAGGGATCACAGATATAGGGGAGGTAGACCAGTTCCTCAGAGAGGGCATCATAATGAAAGGATTCCACCACCCCAATGTGCTGTCCCTGCTGGGCATCATGCTGCCAGAGGAAGGGCTCCCTCTGGTGGTCCTGCCCTACATGAAGCATGGAGACCTGCGTCATTTCATCCGCTCTGAGAAAAGGGTAAATTCTTAACCTGGCTGCTGTTTTAGAACAACACGTTTTGAATGGGTCACTGGTTGTTTCACATTCCCATGTCTCTACCAGAACCCGACAGTGAAAGACCTGGTCGGCTTTGGGCTACAGGTTGCCGTGGGGATGGAGTATTTAGCCCAAAAGAAATTTGTCCACAGGGACCTGGCTGCCCGTAACTGCATGTGAGTGTGAATCATACACTGATTATGATATTTCAGTGAAAAAGCTGTGCCCTGCCCTGTCTGGGACTGAACCATTTCAGTGTCTGCTGTAAAGTTCTTGTGTCAGAAATTTTTTGCTTAGTCCAAAGTCCAAAGAATAAGAACAAACATGCCTGATTTTTGTTGGACCTCATGTTGTAGGTTTTGCTCTTACACATTTTTTTATTTGAACAAAGTATAAAATGAAGTTGGAAAGTTTAAATAAGCTTCTTAAACAAGACAATATTTAACAATTTCATAGTTATTGTATTTATTTTATACATTTTTATGGCCCACAACATACTGACAAATCATAATTCAAGTCATTATCACCCATGGGTCAGGTTTGTAGAGAAACATTTTAAATCCACTTGTCTGACACATTTTGATGCTTTCTATTTATATTTATTGTTAATTTACACATGTATTAGAGCATATTCTAACTTTTGTTGAATTTACATTATTTCCATAAATCATTGCACTGGACATCAGTCTAGGGTTGCACCATGAAAGTTGACAAATCGAGTCATCCGTTAAAAACCCCTGAGGTGACTTGAGGGTCCTCTTTTTTTTTCTTTTTTTTTGAAAAATAGTTATTCTGTAATGACAATAATACAAGACACATCCTCTCAAAAATGCACCGGGATTACACTGTGATAGAGAATAGAAAAATATTACATTTTTATACTTTTTTAGAACTGGTACATGCTCAATTAAGTTAACCAGAGAATTGCAGAAGACAAGCGAGCTTTCCTAGGACAGCAATGGAAGAATTAATCTAATCCATAACCAACTTATGCCCAACCCTAACCGTAACCAATAAGCCAAAATGTCCACCCAAAATGTGAAAAAAATGGCATGGAGGAGAGTAGTGAAGCCAGAATCATCAAAACATTGTACTGAAATACCAATACAATTCCTTTTTTCTTTCCAGGCTAGATGAAACCTTCACAGTAAAGGTGGCAGACTTTGGCATGGCAAGGGATGTCTTTGACAAGGAGTACTACAGCATTCAAGACCATAAAAAGGCAAAGCTGCCAGTCAAGTGGATGGCCATTGAGAGCCTGCAGACACGCAAGTTCACCACCAAGTCGGATGTGGTGAGTCCACTTAATCCAGTGCACTAAGATCCTTGTATTGTATTGAAGTTATTTACAAGGCTTTGTTTGTGTGTGTCACAGTGGTCATATGGCATATTGATGTGGGAGCTGCTGACCAGAGGTGCCAGTCCATATCCTGATGTGGACCCTTATGACATCGCCCGTTTCCTGTTGAAGGGACGTCGGCTTCCCCAGCCACAGTTTTGCCCAGATGCCCTGTAAGAATCTTTCCTGGACCCTATAAATAACTCATCCAACACAATTACCTCCACATCCTGTTATTATTATATAATTTCTCAGGAGAGTCAATTCTCTGTTATTGTTATATATCAGCTTCACATACTTATTTACTCACTGTCTCTCTGACTTACTCATTCATTCACTCGCCCACTCACACATTCATTCATTCCCTAGCTATGCTGTCATGCTGCGGTGCTGGGACCCAGAGCCTGAGTTCAGACCTGCCTTCAGCACCCTGGTCCAGGATGTACAGCAGATTCTGTCCCGTCTGGAAGGAGAGCACTACATTAGTCTCAAGGTTACCTACGTCAACTTGGACCAGCCGTGGCCTTATCCCTCTCTGACTACAAATGCAGATGAGGCCTCGGCCTCAGACTCAGCTTCAGGCTGTGACTCAGACAGCCATATTGCCAGCTGAGGGTGCCAAAGCCCTAAGGCTTCAGGACGGGAGCCCAGCATAAGGAACGATGTAGGATACATACAAAGGGAAGGACAGCTTGCCCTGGATCCACTTGTGCCTCGCACAGATTGCAGATCACATCTGCAGTTGAGCATGTGGATTTGTAAGGACTGACTGCTGATTTAGCTGCCATAAACTTGTATGACAGTTGAGATAGGATCACTGTGGAAGTCCCCCATCTTGTTACTGTGTGTTATTTGTGGCAAACCAGACATATAGTAACTGTGTCTGGGACAGGTTAAACTGCTGAATGACTGCCAGATATGCTTATGTACTACAATTTGTAGGATAGGATTTGGGTTTGATTTCACGGATGTTGAATAACATGACATATACAATGGTACGTCTCCACATAACACTGTCTGTGACTTGGAAAGGTCACACGAATTCTGAATTATGCTCAGGGGTCAAATTTTTTACAGTCTAGTTCTCAGTCTGACTTTTTCTTGCCATGCAGAAGAAAATAAGATGGGGTGTGTATGTGATCTCAGCATTATGAATTCAGCTGAACTTGAGTTAGAGCCATAAACAGCCATCAGTGTCTCTGCACCCACTGAATGACAATGTTAATTTAATTCAGCACGAACTTGCTGTGAGGTGGAGTAACTGAATGTGTGCTTTGTAAAATAGCTGTCATCGTCACTAGAGGGCACCCAAGACATTGTTCAAAACCAAGACTCAACCATACTGCAGCAACCATCTGCACCACGACAGACAGCTAAACACAAAGCTTTCACACAAACAGTGAGAACCCTTTTCATCTGAACCCCAGGATTTTGAACCCGTCGCTCAACCAAGCAAGTGTGATGAGCTAAATGTTTGGGAACATAAGAAATAATCTTCTAGTTACAGGGCAGAATCGAATGCAATTAGGATTTCCTTCATTGCTTCAATTACAGTTATGTCCACTGTAGGTAAAATAACGCAGGACTTCTTATAATTTGTTTTCTTTCTTCAGCTTTCAGCCAAACAAGCAGCTTACTGTACCTATTGCAATGAATGTCACTCCCTGCGAATCAGTTTAGGGATGCTCTGTTATACTTGATGACCTTTGTTCGTAGTTACATGTTTTCCTTCCATTCAGGATTCAGCTGGTGTTATTTTACTTGCTCTTGGTTGCACTGTAAAGAGTTTTTGATTTGTGTACAGACAAATGGGCCAATTGTGTACACTTGTCTCTAAACTGTAACAACGAAAAGAAATGTCTCCCTAGTTTCCTTTTTCATGTCTGTTATCCTCAGCCTAAATGAACACTAAGAAAATGGCTGCTGCAGATGATCAAACAAGATGCTTCCTCACCCCAAATGTCTTTGCTAACTGCTTTCCTGGTGTATGGAGAGAAATGCGGATACAGTGAGACAAGGTAGATCTGCATGACAGAGGATCATCAAAGACACTGAAGGAAAGAGGCTGGGTGTGCATGCTGACGTGAGTTTGAGGCAGGAGCTTTGAGTTTCCACAGGTCCTCTCCCAGGTGGATGAGAGGGAAAACATACTCTGTTAGGGCTCTGAGTTCTGTCAGCTGCACTAGAATGAAAACTACATCTGTGTATCCAGCATTCGCAATACTGTATGAATAATTTATGGACCTAAAAGAGACATTTTTATTATTCCCTGCTATTCCCTGCCTGTAGTTACTGGTGAGTGGTGATTAATAATGGTAAACTGAGGTTGGTTATGATAAGAGGGTTTTTAAACTAAAGTAACTAAACAACAAGCTTTTGGGAACACTGGATTTCTTTTTCTTTCTTTCTTTCTTTCTTTCTTTCTTTTTTTTTTTTTTTTTGCTGTGAATAGCAATGGCATAACATTTCTTTTTTTGAGAGGGATACAAACTTGAAGGATCTTTGAATAACAAGCAAAATTACTGAGATTATGTATGATCAATGGCTTCCCAATTTTTTTAAAGGGTTTTGAAAAGTCATAAAAAATGCAATCCATTTATATCAATAAAATCATACTTATATTTTATGCACTATTTGTGCCATATATATAGGTATAGATATAGATATAGATGTAGATAGATAGATAGATAGATAGATAGATAGATAGACAGACAGACAGACAGATATATTGCAGTAACTAAAAGCACAGTGGTGCACAGACACTGTATGTGCCACAGCCCCACCTAAACTCTTGTTAACACTGATTCTAATGCCACAAAAGCCTCCTGATGTAATGAAAATACCAGACTTCCACTTCAGCAACAAGTGATGGCATATGAAAAGGAAGAGGAACCAGAAGATTAAAGGCCTGCTCAGTGATACCTTTCCACGCTTGTTTCAGTCATTAAAGCATTTTTATATATTAAATAATGTTTAGTGGTTCAGTAGTTGCCAGTGTCATCTAGTTTACATGAAAGAGAATAATTTAGATGTCGGCTGTCTGTGGACATCTGTTTGCTCAAGGCAATTTGAAGGCTAGATAATGTTCAGACTAATTTTCATTTCCATACAGATATGTCCTCTAACCACTCGTACCGTCAGTGTGCACAGTGAACCTATAATTTCCCCACTGTTGCAGCTCCTAATGAGACAGGGATCGTCATAAAGATTATTAGAATGTAATTCAGAAAGATGCTGACGCTACAGTAAGACACACTGGATAAGGCTGTATGGTAGAGCATTATCTGCTCAGGATAGCTTTTCTGGATGTTTTATCTTAGTCACAGTCATAAAACAGAGAAGATGTGAAAGTGAGGTGCGCACTTTGATGGCTAAGTAGTATTCGACCTGTGGGTGAACAAGAAAATCCTCTCTATCACCATGCTTGGATGATGTTGAAACAGTATTCATTTGGGAGTGGAAGCGAGAAAGTTTGAGTATCGGATGTAAAGTGTAGCCACAACATTTGCATGCAAAACAAGCCCTCAATCATTTAGACATCCGGGTACATGTCTGTCCTTTCACAGGCCAGAACTTACCAGGAGGCTGAAATGAGATCATTCTATTTCTGTGCCTATCTTTACAGACTAACATAAATAATAGACCAGGAATGTGACATTGTTTGCTGAAGCCTGGCCTGCTGCTGCACTGATTTTCTCTCTGTGTCCTGTTTCTCCCCTGTTCTCCGAGCTCAACATCTCTTCCAAAGCTATTGACGTACCGTACTTAAGGGCTCCTGCTGGACCTGACACACAACATCCACTGGCCCTCCACTGACAGTAGCATCCACTATTTGAAAAACTCAGCTTTATACTACAAGCATAATGCAAGGCAGCCAGGACAGCTTTACAAAGATCCTTCGGTGACTCACCAGTCCATGTTATTCGTCTCAGAAAATTTACCCACCAAAAATCAATAACTAGTATGCAGTGGTCAGGGACCTTATTTGCAAAAGTATATTAGAGTAGGAGTTCTGATTTGAGACCAATGGATGTTGTAAGACGACCTGACCAGCAGTCCTGGATCAGAACTCCTATTAGGGGATTTATGTATATCTACTGCCACAGCATGGGGCAGCCATGGGATTTTGAGATTAAAAAAATGTACATTGCGTATCATGACATAGAGTATAAACTAACTAGATGAAATTCATTTCATTGTGCCTTCAAGGGGAGCTGCTATGAAAACAAGGCCAAGTGCTCAGGAAGTCTCTACTTTAATTCGTTTTAGTTATTAAACATATTTTATTTTATTTCTTTGTTTTTCATTTTACCTCATAAATTCTTGTGTGACAAGCGGGTGCTAATGCACAGCCCGTTTAGGTATTGCTGTTGTCATAGGACACGCCCCCTTCAGCTAATGAGCAGGAAACTCGGTCAGTGCCACCATGACCCATAACCAAGTGTCCCAGTGGGTTCCAGGGGTTTTGAGTTATCTTGCTGATGGACAGACAGTGATGGTAATATAACCCCCTGCTGGAGGTTTCACCTCTTTGACAGAGGTAATAAATGTGTTAACTTAAGTCTATTTATGATTTTTCTTAGCCTATACAACATGTCAGCGATGTCTCAAGATGGATTCTTTAAGGCAATCATTTGGCTATGTTGAAACTAAGAATCGTACATGTTAGTGCCGAGACAGTTTGCTGCTTTTACTGTAATTAACTGCTGAGCATGGGCACTTAACATGTGAGATGGTTAGTCAGCTATCCATTATTGGCTTCATATTCATTTAATAATAATGTCATGAAAATTACAATATGATACTTTATTCCCCATGGGGAAACTCTCTTTTCCCTTGCTTCCCACTGCGGCGATTACAGCACTGGCAGCGCTGGTGCTGGAAGGTCAGTGTCAGGATACTTCAGCAGGGCTGACGCATGCCAACATGGAGATTTGAATCTCCAAATTGAAGGACGGTCTATTTCACCATGTGCCCCCCACCCTCCCTTCCTTCAGCCAAGTATTCAGTCAAAACCTTTATTTATTTATTTAATCATATCTATATATTTGATACAACAATGATTGAGACTGACCTTTCCTGAAGGCAGACTAAGAATGGCATTCAATTCTCAAAAAAAAAAAAAAAAAAAAAAAAAAAATCAACAACAACAACAACAAAAATTAGAACTTAGAAATGCCTCAGAAGTCCAGGACAACTCTTTTACCCCATCATAACACAATCCAAAAGAGCATTTCAAACAATTTTTATTTATTTATTTATTTTTTGTTTATTTTTGTTTACATTTGACATCAAAACATTACATTCATTACATTCAAGACAGGCATTTAAAAGTGGTACATTCAGTGTATGGGTTATTAGTCTTGGCATGAACGTGAGGGGTTTCATCCTTCCTTGGCCTCATCCTTAACATTAGTAAACAAAGTGGTTTGCCCTCCCATTTAAAACTACATAGTATGCCTTTAAATTATTAAACTGCAGACATAATAAAATAAGGACACTCTGTTTGAGTCCTATTAACTATCATGTTATGCATATTGTATTTTATATACGAAGTATATACATACAGTAGATGGCTAGTCCTTTTGTGTACTATGATTACAGAGCAGGATGCAAACCTTTGGAAAAAAAAAAAAACTATTTTTATTGAGTGAACACTCAATAAAAATAGTGATTTCTATGTTATAATGAACAACATGATGGCAGTGATGGTCTGCTGCACCCATCTAAGCTTTTAATCAAGTCTTATTTACCATACCAACCCTTGAGCTCCAGTGCACTCTATCAGTGCTTAGTAACACACAGACTCAGAGGAATGTCTCAATCCATTCATATGTTCTGCACTGCACCACTTGCAGGAATAAAAACACCTTAGGAATGAAAAAAAAAAAAAAAAAAAAATCAAACTTGCCAATTGGACCATTGTTGAGCCTTACCTTGCAGCTGTTTTGAACTGTGATGTGTTCATGCTTTTGTGCAGTCTTAAAGTTTTTCACCAGTGATTCAGCATCGCTCAAGGTCTCGGAGTTTGTCTAGTTGTTTATGAGAGCAAGTCTACAGAGGGGGACATACAGCAAAAAATATAGGAAAATGCAACAAAGAGAATGCACTTTTGATTGCTTATGGACAATACACATAGTCTGATTTCTGCTTACGCACCATTGTATTGAATGTTGTAACTTTTTAGACAGCAATGCAATTCTGAATTCCTCACTGTTATTATGCTTTCCTCAAGTATTTCATGGCTGTTGAGATTTTTTGCTTAATTTTTGTCAAGTGAACTATATATTTACCTGAAAAGGTTACCTTGTTTGGCTATTGCTGGTGCCCATAGCTGAAAATCGCCATATAGCATACTATGTATATTTGTGTTTCTATATTACCTCTCTAATTTTTATTATCGTTATTTCCCGAAAGTGATGGACTGCAAGCTTTCCTTCTTAAATGCCTACCTTCCTCTGCAGAATATCTTGCAAGTGGGTTTTATTGCCTTTCACACACTTTTGTTCTCTGAATTGAATCTGCTATCCTTGAGCTTGTGTATCATCAGTAGATACCTGAATAGAGAGGGAATCTTCCTCCCTCTCCCTAGCTCTTCTCCATTGTTGCACTGCATTCAGAGGGAGGATGGAGAGCTGGGAGGTCACAGATGGAGAGAAGTGTTATGTTTGTTCTCTTCTCTGCTTTCTGAGTGAATGTGTCCACAGATGGGAGTGTATTGAAAGGCAAACACAAATTTGCAGAGCAATGAAAGCGCTTTAGAGACACAAGGCCATGCAAGGCGCATAGCTAACTGTACTTGTTAAGACTGCTTTTCATCATCCACCTTATTATTCACTATGCCACAGTACTTAATGGCTTGGAGATGCACATGTTCTTGCTGTAAATGTTCATGTTCTACACTTGTTCTTCTATATATGTATAAGTCTACATATGTACAGCTTTAAGATTACCACAGAAATACAATTAAATATGTGAAGCAGATACCCTGATTTGACAGACTTTTTTTTTACTCATTTGTTTACCGAATAATATGAATTCCTCTGCACTACTGTGCTGTCTCTGTTCCAGTATTAGACTTTGCTTTCCCAAAGATCCCTCAAAGGGATTTCTGATCAAATAAGCAGTTTTCAATCAATAGACATCTAGATTTATCCACATCAATAATAAATATGACTTAGTCAACACCTTAGCTCATTATTTCTTCATTAAGTCAGGCGGTATGATGTGGTACGACAAGACTCCACATGTGACACAAATTTTTAAAAAGTGCACATTATGTAAAGTTTGAAAATACCCAGGCTTATCTGACTGTACACATGTAACACTAACATGATGTAAAGGTCTATATCCATCCGCAGAAAAAAACATAACATGTTATCCTTAGTGAACAGGATATTATTGGGGACATAAATGTTTGGCAGTAAGAAACAAATAGCAAATTTCTCACAATCCTGTTATCTTTGATACCCAGCTCATGTGACACCATTTACCTGAGTGGTATGTAACATAGAGCCTGTATATTTCAAAGCTCTTTTTTGAGGACGTCCTGGCCAAGATGGCATCAAAAAATAATGTTAAAGACAAGGCAAGTAACAAAGGTTTTATTTGTAATGTGCTTTTCTAATACTAAGTTTAAAGTCATCAAACAGACATCAGGACAAGTACACAGACATATAACAATGTAAGGGAGCAACTAAGACTGGGAAACAAAACATATATGGTAGAAAATGGTAACAACACAGCAGAAAATAATTATCCAGCATTCAAAAGCCATCAAAACAACAGGCATACAAATGTGCAACACCAGGTTAAAAACAGAAAAAAGCAGCAAAGAGCCATGAAAAATTCAAGAACCCTATCCATCTAGATGTCAAAAGCTTTTCAAAACAGATGGGCTTTTTAAGTTTCTTAAACTTAAAAAGCTGCAGTTTTTGGTTTGGCTGAGTAACCATGGCCAGGAGGACAAAGAAGAGCACTGTATCACCCATGGTTTGAAGTTTGCTGTGGAGTCAGTGGAGGCATATGGAACTTGTAGAATGAAAAGTGGGTAGATGTATAAGGCTTGATCAGATCACAAAGGTAATGAGAGATATGGCATGGTCTGCTTAATAAGTACAGTATATGTTAAAATTTTAAAATTGGTGTTTAAGTGTACAGGGAGACAGGAGTAGTTGAGTAAAAAGAGCATTTGCAGCTAATCCATTACAAAAGAGCATTATAGTAGTCAATGCTAGATGTGACAAAAGTTTGAACCAGTTTCTCAGCATCAGGCAGATACAAAAAAGGGCCTGATGTGGCAATCGTTGATCTTTTAAAAAAGAAAGTATAGATGGATGAACCAGTGCCAATCAAAATGACCTCAGTTTTGGAACAGTTAGGTTTTTCAGAAATTGCAGGGCATCCAAGTTTTGATTTCATGTGAGCCAGGGGCGTCACTAGGTTTTAAGGACACGGGGGGCTTAGCCCCAGGAGATGCACAGGATGTGAGTGAACGCACGCAAGCACAAAATTTCACAGACAAAAAACAAAGACTGAGAAATTGCTTTTCAACATTTTTGGACAGATTTAACAAAGATACTGTACAGTGTAAAAGTCTTAGGCCACCAATTGATTTGTTTTTTTTTTGTTTTTTTTTTGATTGTTTGTTTGTTTGTTTGTTTTACTTCAGTCTATTCTTTAAATTTGGCTAATTTGGCTCATATATATGTCTCTTGGCTCTCTCCACTTTCTAATCTTGACTCTTAAATAAAAGCTAAAGTTAAATAAGTCATACAAGGTGCACCTTGACTGAAATGTTTCATATTCATGAGAAATTTTTGAAAAACAACCCCTTAAATAGTGGCTTCAGGGGACTTTTAAGAGACTTATAATATCAAAATTTAGACATAAAACATAATGCATTCAAGTCACTGTATAATCAATTATGGGTGTATGCTTAATTAGGGTCAATAGGCCTAGTATGCGGCTCACTGGAATTGAAAGCACTCATGTAGTTCTATCAAAGTCCTTTTAGGCCAAGGCTGTTCACTTAATGGCCATATTGATAACACCTTTTAGGCATCTATTTCAGATCAGTAAGTGCAGGTGTCTATCAGCATGAATGGAGAATGAGCCCAAACTGCACATAGGAAGGTCATGGCAACAAAGTATACCACATAAATCTTTGTTTAAATCTGAATCTGAATCAGTTGGTGTATGTATCTCCCCATAAAGTTAGAACAAGGCTGAAAAATGCCTTATTTTTCACATTAACCTACTCATTGACAGAGTACATCCTGGCCTGTTTTAATTCCTTCACAATGTGCTCTATGATTTCTTGTGAGACACTACTTATCATTTCATTTTGGGAAGAATGAGAGATAGGTGGTATGTGTCACACTGGATTTCTAACTGAAATCTAGTGTGAATAATTAACAAGTGTTTAAATAACAGGAAGGGGCACGCTCAATTAGTGCAGTTACAAAGTGCATTACAAGAGATCTGTCATTAAATGTTATGTTTATGGCACTTTATTTATTTATTATTGCTGCTATCTGGACTGGATTTCTCCAAACTAAATTTCGTTGTATTGTGATACAATAATAATAAAGATCAATCAGTCGATCAATCAATTAAAAGCAACATGCATCAATATATCATTTCTTTTGTCAATATAATACAATGCAATGCAATAATCTCGGATTTGACATTCATTCCGGTTCATTTCAAATCAATACAAGCACCCAGCACCAGACTTTTAAGTCAAAATGCTTTCTCAATAAGTTGCGTTAGCCGCGGAGCTAATGGTCCCTTTGAAATATATGGAGACGGCTAAGCTAGCGGCTACAAACATAACAAACAGTCACCAGGTCACTTTTCAGTTGAGTTTTAGGTGAGAGCACAGAAATGAAAATTACAGAAACTTTCAATGGCACTGTGTGTTTCATCTAGCCAATGACAGGCAGAATAATAAGAATCACTTTATTGTTTTTGTCAACAACAAAATTAGGTAATAAAGTTGGAACACCTTGTTGTTCAGGCCGGGAATCAAACCGTCAGTCTCCTGCATGTCAGGCAGACATACTAATCTATTTGCCATCGGGACATTATCAATACATAATGTGCCGCGTCTGGATATTATTAGTATATCATTATTATGTACTGATATTTGTGATACATCAAGGAGCTCTGCTCCCTTTTTTCAGAGCTAAAACAAGTGACAGAAATCAACATCATGCCAACAATTTAATTCACAAGCCAGGTTTTTATTTGTTAAAATGGGGAGCACCTAGTTGATAAATTATATAGAGCTTTCTGCTGTTAGCTGGAGGCTGTAGCTAACTAACTGTTACTACCAGCAGTGATAACGACTTACTTTCTTGAAAAACTTGTGTACCGTATATCCCTGCTTCACGTTGCAGTAACGCTGCTCTCAGTCGGCTGTGTGCAGCACGTATGCCGTGTATGCCGGCGGGGTGTAAGGTAGCAGTGAAAACGTGGACTGGATTTTCAGTGATGTGGGCGTTGTCTATACGAACAAGTGGAATGGACTGGATAACAAAGCACTGACGGCGCTCTCAGGCTTCAGCCCCCCTAAAATAGGCCTAACGACGCCACTGATGTGAGCAAGCCATTAAAACCAGTGAGGAGGCAGTTAAGCTAGGTTTGCTGGAAAAATAGATACCGGTGTCATCTGCATAGTGCTGATACCCCAGCCCATAACTCCTAATAATCACCTCAAAAATCCCCAAGAGGCTGCATGTAAATATAAAACTGAATAGATCAGTGCTGTGTCCATCTCTGACACCAAACTGAACTACACTCAGTCTAAAACATTATTTAAGGAAAGGTATGTCTGGGAGGAGACTACACAAGGCGCGGCTAGGCCATAAGGATGACATGTTGCTTTTTTAAGATGTTGCTTTTTTTAAAAAAAATATTTAAAAAATGTTATTAAATTGTATAATTTCATTTATACAGTTTAATAACATTTAAGTTTAGGCTGGCAGTTAGTAATCCTAGGAGAGAAAGCAGTAGTCAGCTTAGTCAGCTGCATGTCTTAATGTCTTAAAAATGTTTTAAAAAGGTTCTTTATCATTTATTTTTAAAAAGTCATCTTAACACTCGGATTAAGTTTCAGTGCTGGCACAATATAGAAGGTCCACTTTGTATATATGCATATAATATTCTGATTTTTAATTCATTTGCATTACAACCAAGGTAATACTGGTTAAAACACACACACACACATACACAAGTTACAACATGGTAGACCTGTTTTAAAGGTAATTCTACAAATGGTAATTTTTTTTTTTTTTTTTTTGCGAGTGTTTTTGTTTATGTTTAATATATTCACATACAGTAATACAAGATTAACTCTCACTTGACAGTAATAATGGCAAATTGCTTGGGCACCTTCTTGGGCAATGCCCTTAAGCATAATGTGATTCCACATGCATTATTCAATATAAGTTGTAATGACATATATTGGTGTCCACTGGCAATTTAAAAAATGAGTATTCTTTAGATTACAGGATAGGGGATCTCAAGGAAATTCCTTGTCTCTAAAAGGCAGTAGTATAAACCAGCTACATATCTTAAAATATAAATGACTAAAATTAGTTTGGCAATGACCTTCAGCAGTTCATGACCTGTAATATAATGAGGTTTCCAGAGAATTGCTTGCACAAGTTGTACAAGTGGTTCAGAGGGTGATGGTACATATGGTGAACCCTCATCCATGGATTAATAAAGCAATCTTATGAATAATTAAATGGAACTGTTTCTGACCATTATTAAAAATTAATATAAACAGACTGTCTAAACATTACTGTAAACAGGCTATCACAGGGGGGTTGCAGACCATTTCTTTTACAGCCTTTGAATAAACATTACAGCACTACTTATGACATAGAGTGTGTCAACTAATTTTTCAGATTTGTCCTCATGGCATATTTGACAAAGTGATATGCCAGAACTGGAATGCACTCACTCACTAGCAGCTAATTAAAACATTTTGAAATGTTCACCGGCATACCTGATTTTCATTTGACAAAGCAACCCTGATTATGCAAGCTCCGACAATCCATCATGTTCCCTTTTGTTTGCTGTTTCAAGCCTCCTCCTCTTCTTCACCACCTTCTCCGTTTTCAACAATCAAGAGCTTTCAATAGTTTAGTTATTCCAGACAGCAAATCTAACAGCAAGGGTGTTGATGTAAGAGGAACACACACACATACATACACTCAGTGGCCACTTTGTTAGGTATACCTGCACAATCTAATACAATCCAATACAATAAAGTTTACTTTTCTGATGCCTGTAATGCTCAGGTTTTCTTTTTGTCACAGTAATAGAGGTGTTCAATCAATTGCATTGTTTGGCACTGAGCTCATAGATAGTGGTGCTGTTGGACTGGACTGCATTTTATTGACAGCTGTTTCCACTATTCTGTCCCCCCTGATGTATACAAACAGGGAGGACAAAAAATTAGAAACACTTCTCAATACAGTGTAGTCTAGTGCAAGATCTCTGCAAACCACAACATCAGTAAGAAACACAATTAAATTGACACATTCTCCACAATGTCAACAAAAAGTTTACATTATAAACGTCCTTAAAAGGTAGAAATTATGGCAGTGCTGTTGCATTGAACTGCATTAGATTGTACAGGTGGATTGAAGTGAGTTAATCTTGCATCCCATTATAAATTATATCAGACTTCAACGGCATCTGTAGAGTAAATGTTCACAGCTGTGGTAAAGTTACATTTCTTTGATTTATGCTTTTATTCACTAGCTTGATACCAAAAAACATCTGGTGATCTGCTATCAAAATGTGACCTTGACATTCTGTTTATGTGAGTGTACACACCTCGTGTACTTGAGGGCTGTAATTTTGTTGCAATTGAACTAATCATATCCCAAAGCATGCAGTAACTAATTTGCCTTAAATTAAACAAAATAGATCAGTTAAAAACATAATTGCAATAGTTCTTTTTTGCACTGCACTGGATATTACTGTGTTGAGACAAAGGGAGTTTTCTTGTTTAATATTATTTTTGAGTGCTATCTTCATCATCCACCAAGATTTGAGAGTCCCTACAAGTCAATAACTGTAATAAAATGGATTTTTAAAGGCTGCATTTTCTACAGTGATATATATTCCAGCCAGGCAAGATTGGCTTTAATTCCAAATATTCTGCTTGTTGGACCTGAAATAACTGTGGGTCTCACTAGTCCCGCAATGATATGTTTGCAAATGTTTTTATAGTTAACATAACAACTCACTTGCTAAAAATTTTGGATGCCTGTAATAGCAGAACTAATCTGACAAATTCCAAATCCAATACTAGCTAAAGTGCCAAATCAGATTTAAGTGCTTTGGCAGCTCTCACCCCCTCTGATATTAGAATTGTAAAATAATCCTGAGTAAAATGGTTGGTTTAAATCTAGGACCGGCACAAAATCTGCATGTTGTGCTAGATGCAGGTTTCTGTTCCTCACTACCATTTGTTGAAGCTAATGGAGGTAACAGGTGCAGCTGAAGAGTTAAATAAACTGAAGCGTGAGGAATAAAAACTCAAGTTGTGTTCTGATTGAATCGCTCCACTCTGACACATGAACCTACTGAGCACCAACCAGAAATTCAATGTTGATTTCTGGTTGAAAACTGCATGATATTTGGTCTGAACATCTACAACCTTGTTTCGTCCTCTTTTCAATCAGCTAAAATGTGCCTACAAGATCAACGTGCACAAGATCAACACACAAATTTGTTAAATCAGCTGTGTTATTTGTTCAGTTGTAGCTTCAAAAATAGGTGAATATTGATTAGTGTGAAGATATTTCTCCAAAGTCAAATTGCACTGGTAAGTGAAATGTGGTCTACATGAAAACATGATTTCAGTGCATTCAATTTTTTTCAAAATGTTAAATTAGATGATTTTTAAATATTGAATGCTTAAGACCGCTGGTTTGATTTCCTGCTCTGTTGAGTGGAATCCATGTCAACATCAGTGTCCTGGACTGGAAATCTGTATTGTATTCCACTTTTTCCCCCTAAACATATTGAGTGTGTACAGCTGTTGAATGCTCATTGTGTACATAACAACTGAAAAATGGTCTAAACGTCTACAAATTGTCAATGAAAAAAAATTCAATTTTTGCCTGTTTTTAATGTGTTTTCAACAGTGACCACAGATGTTTTTCAACTTACAACTGGTCACTGGGAAAGTAACAAAATCCTCAGCAAAAAAATTGTTTGACTGAGGGAAAACGAGCTGAAAGGCCTCCTCTTTGTATCAAATTCTCACAGTTTCATGACGTTTCCTGCACCTAATGATGACAAAAAACAAAAAGAACATTTAAATGAAAAATTGCATATTTAGTTAACAGTCCCTTTAAGAAAGACCATAATAAAGAGGTCAAGGAAATATGGCACTACCGAGATGGAATACCGAGGACTGTAGCGTTGAGACTGGTCACTGAAATCATATATTGATCAAATTTGCTCGATAACTCTGGGCTTGAGTGGTAGCCACTTCTAACTAAAAGGAACATCCAGCCTCATATTAATTGTGATGACACTGGGTTTTTATCTATATGTGATCTTATGTGTTCTTGTTGTGTAGTGTACTTACCTGATTATGCAAAATCAAACACGCAGTCCATCTGAAACTGTGAAGATGTGTTTTTACAGGCTTCAGAAATTTGTTCTTTAAAAACACCTTTGGAAGAATGAACATGATCTAATTATGAACATCAAATGCCTTTTGGTCTGAACAAACTAAGGTGGAGCTTTGTGGTCTTTACTCCAAAAGAAATGTCTGCTGCAGAGCTTTATACCACCTAAAGAAGACAGGTGACCTCAAACCTTACTGTTAACACAGAGAGGAAAAAATAAATAGTTTGGAAAAGAAAATAAATAGTATGGAAGGTGTGAGTAGATTCAACTAGATTAAATTCTCTGAATCCACAGTAAATATATTATGCTTGTGAATGTGTGTTTAGTAGTTTGTAGCTCCAACCATTGCCTCTTGCCCTCGACAAGTTAATAAAAATTCTGCTGTAGCATATGACTCCCTGGTCATTTTGTATGCATGGCATATCAACAGCAATCAGCAACCAACACAGTGCATTCAGACCAATGTGAGAAAAAAAATAGAGGAGCTTCATTACCACCTCAACTCTCTCTCGTGGGCACTCATACATTTGTGCAGTAGATGTATGCACTTGGCTGTGGGGAAAATGGGCGAATATTCACAAAGAAATAGAGAGCAAAGCACAAATATCATGTGGTGGTCGTTACTGTTGGGACATTTCTTTAAATCTGAGACTGCTCAAGAGACTGGCAGCTCTTCTTCCAGGACCAAAGGCACACCCATGAAAATGCTTTGCCTCACCCTGTTCCTCCCCAAACTGAGACTGCATGATTGCAGGTCAAGTCAGGTTAATTTGTATAGAATGTCAAAAGATGTAATAATAGCCACATTTTGACACATCGAACGATACCTCCAACTTAAGAGCATCAGTGAGAACAAGGAGACATGCCCACAAAAAAAGTCCATGGCAAGCTGAGGCACCTCGCAAAGGATGACCTAGAAAATGAACAAAACACAGAATAAACAGAACAAGAACATTAGGCTGAGCATTTCAGTACCACTGACAATAAAGTTGTATTGTATCGTATCATGTGGCTTTGGCACAGGGACCTTACTGTCTACAGCTACCTCTGAACATGGGGAACGAGGAAAAGTTGAGTGCCAAAGACGATGCCACACTACCTGGAGCCACAGTCTAAAATGAAAAAGATGAATGTTTTCTGTGCAAATGCATCCTTTTGCACAGACGACAAACTCAGTTGCTTACTCCCACAAGCAAGTTGAAGTCACATCTGGCATGAATTGGGAGCCAGTGAATAAAGCACACACCACATTGCCTGTCATGATCTCCCTTCTGCACATTCTCGTCAGCTTTTTCTCACAGAGGAACTGGAGCTGATCCCAGCATTCATTGGGCGGAAGACAGGTTGCCAGTCCATCAGAGGGCCAGCACAGATAAATAATCACTCACAGTCACTCACTTTCACTTCCATACCCTATACTCAACTTAGTCTCCAATCTATGATTTACATGTTTTCCAGATATTTTTGGTTCTGAAAAATGATTGCCACTGGCACCAAGACAGACATCTGTAAAGACACCTAAGATACAGCACCTCTACTAATGCCCAAAGTTTACCTGGTTCTGATGAATCACATTTAGAAAGCAACAAAAGTTGTTGTGAACCCTATTTTATGCTCATCCTTAGTTTTTACGGCATATTTATGCTGCTTTGTATGCCTACTGCCATTAATGGACAGCTGTAAAAAAGTGTCTGGCCTCCCAAGACATTGTCAAAACTCCCCAACTTTTGAATGATTCTTGTGTGCCCCAACTTTTGAGGGACCCTGTGCAGGTCTGGAGCAGTGGAGCGAGAGGAGACAAGAACCTGGGGAAAGAGAGAGAGACAAAGTGCACTTTCTGATTGGACTTGCATGATAAAATTTGATTCAATTGGGGCCGGTGGCTCACCAGTAAAGAGTGCGTACCATGTGTCAGGGTTTAGTCCCGATCGCAGCAACCAGGGTTCGAATCCAACCTCGGGTCCTTTGCTGCATGTCATCCCCCCTCTCTCTCCCCTGCCTTTCCTGTCTATCTCCGCTGTGACTGTCACGTAAAGCAGAAAATGCTGAAAAGATAATCTTAAAAAAAAAAAAAAAAAAGATTCAGTTTACAAAGTTGTTATACATGGATTGGAGATGTTTTGAATTCATGCTTTGTTGTAAATATATCTAAATGATTCTTAGACCACTTCCAGAGCTGGTTTGGCATATTGTGTGTTTTCAGTGTATGCATGCTTTTTCTCTATCTGATTATAGTGTCCCTAGACTTTTAACGAATAAGCGCAGAAACAGCAAGATATGACTGTATAAATGAATGAATGAATGAATGAATGAATGAATGACTACATACTGGCTGCCAAGGATGCTGCCAGGTGTAATAAGGTATCAGGTACACAGAGAGATGATGAATCAGACGTTGAATGGCTGCTCGCTGAATCTCTTCCCCATCTGCCCGTCTCCAGTAGAAATTTGTGCTTTGACACCAGTTTTGGCTCCTTGAAACTGCTAAATTCACACATTCAACACATTAAGAGGCTGTGTCAACTTTTTAGTTTCACACCCTGGACACAGCTTTGGAGGAGGATCAACAGTAATTGATGGGTTTTAGTTGCTAATGTATACTGAGAACGGTTGCCAAAACACCCTGTCATCACCTGTCAACTTCACATCTTATAGCTTCACACTCCATAAAAACAATTCTGAGACCTTTCCCTGAAAGAGAATACAGGCAAGGCAGCAATAATAACTTTCCCCCATTACAGTTTAACTAAGAGAGGTTTCAAGAGCCCCGAGTCTTTATGTGAAATATTAAGCTTCATAAACATTGAATAGGAAGCCCTTTGTAAGACTTTCCATCCTTGCGCTAATTCACAAAACCTTTCCTGCTATTACTGTGTGCTATTCAGTGACAATAAGTCATCAAGGAACGCAGGCTGTGTGACTGGCATATGTTGTACTATTCTGTTGCAACTTGGATATGAAAAAAACAAAACAAAAAAAATGAAATCACGTTAGCCTCGGTGAGTGTACATCTGGGTCTTGGAAGGGTTTACGGACAGAGAATGTTGGATAAGAGAGAATAATTCTATTATGCTGATCCCCAGTCTGTTCAAGCACCTCATAGGCACTTGTGTTTGTCTTCCAAAAGCCCTGTTGTGGCTTCTAAGCCTGTTGCTATGGTAACCATCATTTGACACCAATGGTGTGTAGGAAGGCAGAAAGATATGGTTGAAAATTAGCAAACTGCTGTAAATGCATGTGTTATAATTTGGTCTGTTCATATTTTTTCATGTATGTGTATGCGTCAGGGGAGTAAATCAAAAGGTTTTGGAGGATTAATACACACAGGAACAGCATCCATTCAAGCATTCACTGACACAGGATCATACTCATTCCCATGGTTAATTCAAAGGTTTACACACATATCCCTGCAGAGTGCTCAAAGCGAACACTTTACCGTCATATGTGTGCATATTCATGACATTTGTTACTTTCGACTTATCACTGAAATGTCTCTTTCACACTCATCTTCCGCATGGAGACAAAGTAGTAACCTACATTATGTGTCATGAGAGCCAATAGCCTTCCATTCCCTGCAAGAGTGTATTTCCACAAATACTGCATTCAGAAATGTCCAATGACGGGACTATATTAAGCTGAAAAGCTTTCTTAAATAATTAACATCAACTCGAATAATATTGCTCCAGTTTGCTATGCTACAGATCTGTACAGAGTATTAGTATAGACAATTAAAATGTAGCACTGGAATTCTTTTTTTTTTTTTACCATTGAGTTGAACCATTTATAGGTGAACAGAGGTTACTGAGTTGAACTAATTTGTGTATGACATATCTAAAACAATGTGAATCCATGATGGAGGGTCCTGAGAATATGATCTTAATTTATGGAAAGAGGGAAAAAAAAGTCAGTCCTTGCTAGAATCTGAAAAGCATAACCTATTTTAGCGACATGAATGATCCGTAGTGGATGAACCAAAACGACACTAGTTCTGTATCATCTGCAGGCTGCGACACTGAGCATTAATGCAAATTAATATTCCGGCTATAAGCCTCATCCTGGCTATGGTTACGTGTGAGATACGCTGTTTTGATGAAATTTAGATGACCTGTTTACTCAAGTACCTGTTTAGCTGCACTGATACACATACAGTATCCTGTGGAAGGTTTTCTTGCCTGCAGCTTGTCTGCATCAACAAGGGGCTTTTATTTACCTTGCTCAGTGAGGGGCAAAAACAACTACACTATTTATGACAGTGATAACTGCCAGAGCAGACCCAAAGGCAGCCCTCACAAACGAGTTAGCACAAGAGAACTCAGGATTAAATTGTACTACCTAAGAAGCCGAGGGGCCACAGCAATTAAAGGATATAAAAGCTTTTAAGTATGTGAAGTGTTTATTTATTATGTGCTGCCAGTGCAGTGCTACAGTTGTATCTGGCTGCCTCGTGAGCTCCATGGGAACAGACGCCAAGTGCTGCTGGTACATGGGACAAACAAACTGTCAACAACAGCAAAGTGTTCTGTGCTCTCTATACAGGAACAGGCTGTAGTCTTCTAAAATGTCAACACAGTTATGTAGATATGATCACAGCAGTCATTCACAGGATGACCAGATATATCTGCAGTGAGCCAGTAGGGTTTTTTCCCCTTTCACTCTATGTGCAAAAACTTACAATAGCCGGATAGAGACTCAGTTCCAGGAGAAAGTGCAACAGACATTTTACCGTTTTTGCTGATATCTCTTCAGTGATGTGCACTTTGGATTGGATTGCTGCAGACTGTTTGCTTTGAGAAAGAAATTAATGGATATGCCAGTTATGACAGTGGTCAAAGTATTGACTATGTAGTGCATCTGGTCTTGCTGAGTTGCGGTAACCATGGTAACCTATGAGTTTACCTCAAAGAGCACCAAGTGTTCTGCTTGAAGTGTTAGGCTATCATCTGTGACACTGTGCTTCATCTCATGTATGAAGGCTCAAGAGCCAAAATACAATAGTTTATTACTAAAGACTTTACTATGAAATGTTCTTGGAATAATAGTTTAAATGTTAAAATGCCAATTTTAAAATGGCACGTTGAATAAAGAAGGAAAAATCAAAAAGCAAGGATTAAAAAGTAGTTGTTCAGGTTCAGTGACTATTTACTGTTTACTGTTTTGATTTGTCTTTCTCCATTTGCTGTTTTTATTTTTTATTTATTTATTTATTTATTTTATTGTGAGCAGGATGTAAATAAAAAAGTGCATCTACCCCCAATCAGCCAGCACCACCACAGGAAAGTGCATTAGGGAAAGTGAGGAGGCATTTTGCACACTCCACACGGAGTTACAAGGATGCAAGGTCTGGCTTGTAGTCAAGGTTAAGCCTGTGTCATCTGGTGAAATGTATGTAATTACAACACTTTCAAGGGACCCATTAGATGCACTAGGCAAAGACGCTGCTGAAGTTGTCCCTTCATAAATTCACAGTTAAGGGACCCTAAACAAATATATCGAGGATATTTAAATCCAGCTGCAGTAAAGTGAGGTAATAACAACCACTGACTGCTGTAAAACTAATCAATTTTGAAGCCTCCACCATGAAAAGCAGTTTTCAAGAGGCCTGTTGATAAGATTACTTAATAAGGTTCAAAGATTTCGTCCCTCCTTTACATCTTCCTCAGCTCATCTGTCATGCGGTATCCACCAGGAGTCAATCACTGGCTCCTCGGTAATAATACTTCATATATTTCCCACTGGTCACATTTATTTCATTCTCAAGGCAGATAATGCTCAAATCTATTGTATATTCTGATGTAACTTAGTCTCTCGGCTAGTTTAACTGCCTTGAAGCTTACCTCTCACATACAGCATAAAGCCCTGGATGTTCTATAACTTCCTCCAATTAAATGGAAATAAATCTGACATCGCTCTGTTCAGCCCACCTAATTCCATCACGATGCTTCAGGCTTCTCCCAGTTATCTGCCAACCTATGTAATGTTTACCGTCAGAGGTCTGGGAGTAAGATCTGACTCCGACCTCGGTTTTCATAACCGACACGGTAATTTAGTGTTATATGCACCAGCTGAAGAATATTGTCAAAAGTTGTTTTATTTTTTTTTAATTTATTTATTTATTTTTTATCCTTTGCTGACCTTGAGAAAGTTATCCATCTCATCATGTTTTCATTTGTAACTCGCTGTGCTTCAGTGTCGGCCAGAATTTGTCTGCACCATCTGCAACCAGTGCAAAAAGCAGGCACAGTTGAGGTTTTTACCCAAATCCAAGCATCTGAATCATATTATGCAGATTTTAGCCTCACTACATATTTTCTCTGTTTGTGTTAGAACAGATTTTTCAGATTTTCTGATAACTTTTAAGGCACTGCATGCTCTGGCCCCCAGTTTCATCTCAGACCTGTTAATTCCTTACAGGATGAATCCCCGGGCTTTGAAACACCCTCGCTAAGGAGCTTGAGCTTGCAAAAAAAAAAAAAAAAAAAAAAAAAGTAATATCTGCTAAATCTTTTCTTGTAAAGGACTTTCATGAACAAGCCTTTCTATAATTGTCCTTCTCTCTTTTATGATTTTATCTTGTACATTGATTTTCTCCCTAAGACTTCTCCAGTATTTTATATTGTTCTGTTTTTTTTTTTTTCTGAATTTTAACCTTTTGTTAAATACATTTCGATTTTTTTTTTCTGTTGTAGTTTAATCATTATTATGATTTTTTTCCCCCCCAGATAATATGTGTAAATTATATGCGTAATACTATTTTGCCTATTTCATCTGGTTTGGGATTGGCTATGTGGAGCCCTTTAAATGGCTGTAATGGCTGTTGCTGTCCTCATTGATGTTTGTGAGAAGCGAGCCTTCAACCCTTCAAAGGTTTCTATCACAGACACCGTGACTATTGGTTTTGGTTTCTATGACAACTAAGTTGACACATCTTTTACAAATATAAATACAGCATGGTGGAGAAAAATGCTTTGGGTAACAAAATGATTTATGAGAGCCATTCCCATTTTGATAATTATACTATTTAACCACTAATCGCTCACTGTCCTGCTGGGAGAAGTCTTAATGTCTTAATGTCTTTTTTTTTTTTTTTTGCATCATTGTTTCTTACTTTGCTATATTCTCACAAAATAAATCCCTGTGCATAAACACAACAAAGACACTTATCTAATTTAATATAATTAGGACCCACTGTGCTGTACTGTAGTTATGCCTCTTTTAAATAATGTCATCAAGAAACTGTAAAGGACTTCTGAAACAGGCAAGGTGACAGACATGCTGGATGAGGGAAGTAGGGGAGGAAGGGTGCCATGAATGGACTAAAGTGACTCAAAAATACTGGATTAACTAGATGCAGCCATGGTAACATAAGGAAGAGCTGTTTTCGAGGCTTGAGTAGTTTCAGAGAAGCGCAGTGAGGCACAGACTGGCTGTATGACGCAGATTCCACTTTCATGTGTGCTACTGTGACAGCCCAGACAGTCTTCTAGTGGATAATTAAAACTAATATAAATCACATTAAAGGAATATACTGCATGGGATATTGGAGGCTCTATTCCCAACGGGAGCCGCTGCGCCAAGGTCTTCATCTTCATGAGATATTTTTAATCTCCATTGAAATCCATAGGATAAATACAGCAAAATATTACTTGAGTGATGTAATATTTCATGAGGTACAGGGATCCAAGCATCACTCAAACTGCTATACGGTCTACTGACTGCAGCCATTTGGTCACTTATCAGTCTCCTGCAATGAGGATTTAAATAAAGAGTCGAACTTCATGTGAACGCCAATGCAGTTTCAAATGATTATGGCAGAAAATGAAAAACTGAATGTAAAGTAGAGCTGAAAGTCACAATTTCAACTGATTTCTCACATGACACAGTTTCAAACATTAAGAAACTAACTGAATTATTTCCATACCTCTCAAGGTAAATGCATTGTGTTTGTGCATGAGGTCAAAGGTCAGAGAGCCCATTTTGAAATCACATAATGATACAAGGTTTAGCATGTTTTCGAGTAACAACACAACACATTCAATGTTGCCTGCAAAGTCCATTTCTTTCTCAAAGTCTCTGCCATCTGTTAGCACTGCATTATTTGAAAGCAGTTTAATTGTGCCTCTGCATGTGCCCACTACATTTACCCATAGCACAGGTGGCCTGTAGTGGAGGAGTAACTTGTCTCACTTCCTGAAGGTTCTGCAAACCAGTGACTGTTTTCCATTGGCACTCACTGAGATACTGTATCATGAATAGGATAAAACACACATAGTAAAATAAAGCACAAGCAGCCACATGGATTGCTCAACTTAGACAACAGCTGACATTGTGGTTGCTCCTCTAAAGCCACTTACTCAAATTTTTACATAGGAAATTAGGTTGCAGTATGGAATCATTTTTGACTCTTGTATTGATATTATTTTTATTATTTTTTTTTCATCATGCATTGTGTTGAATAGACTGCTCCAATCTAAAAAAAAAAAAAAAAAAAAAAAAAAAAAAAGCCTCCTGCAGACAGGTGTTGAAAATTAGCATTTCACTATAAACACTAAATGCAGTGCATCTGGTGCTGGTGCACAATTGCATGTTGCAGTTCCACTCCTGCAATGTCCATGTCAAATAAAATAAACATCACTTTGCCCTCTCAGTTTCAGAAATCATCAGTCCAGATGATGTAGTTGTTGCTGATTTATTTTTTGGCTGGTTAGACCACCTGCTGCATGAAATTTGTAATATTACAGCTTTTTAAGACCATGTTAGTTCTTGAAATGGTTTTGATATAGCCTCACTGTGAAAGCAGAAATGATGGCCATGGTGCATCTGACATAACATTAAGAACTGAGATGGGTCTTATGCCTAAAAGTTGTTTGTTACAAAAAGTTAAGACATTAAAGAGGAGTAAAACTATTGGAAACAGAGAAGTGCCAGCAGAAATTATCGACCAGAAGGCAGAATCTTCCTCCTCCAGCTGTGGTACAGCCCCACTCCTTGCATAGATGAACACAAACCATGTGGCTCTGTGCCTTCCACTTATCTGAAAACTGAATGTGAAAAAGGAAGACAAACTACAAGTTACCATGACGCGGTAAATTCACTGATCAGCACGTTCAATTTCAAGCCACTGCATTCAAATCAATTCAAATTACAAATCGCATTTAAAGTACAAATCTGACTGAAAGTATTTATTTTCTTCTTTTTTATTGCTATTTTATTTTTGGCTTTTTTTTACAACAAGAAAAGAGAAAGGAAAAAGAAAAAAAACATGGGTGAGGAGCTGCAAAAATATCAGTTTCTACGCAGAACAGGGCAGAGTCTAAAAAAATGTAGATACAACATAGCAGCAAAGCTCATGAGCTACACAGTTAGGTCTCATCAAGCAATGTCAAAAATGGCTCAGACACCCTCATGAAATAGTTTGTGAATTCCCTTTGCTAAAACAAATCTGCTCCATTATAGCAATAGAAAGCATTGCGTTGAGCCACCCTCTGAAACATGGGGGCGATGGAGACTTCCAGTTTAATAATATTAATTTTTTTTTAGCAGCAACTATGCCTGCCTTCAGAACCTGTTTTTGGTGGGAGGGAAGGGCCCTCGTCCTGTCAGAGCAACCAAATAGTGCCGAATTACCATCTGGATGAATCTTTATTTTCTATTGTTTGGATTTAAATTATTTCTGAAATTGTTTCTTTAAAAATTCCTTTTCAGAGTCCAAAGGCCAAAAATGTTCCCCACAATTGGTGCACATCAACCCAGGAGTCATTCAAAACAAAAATCATGCAATGGACAGACAAATGGTTAAAGCCCAATCCATGCCAGTAGGATTTATGAAACATTGAAATGCAGTACACAAGAAAGCATAGCACTCGTGGAAATTCAGGTTTCCGCTCATGTGCCTTGCAGTGACATTTCTGCCCCTTCCACCATCAAATAATCCTTGTCTTTAACGCCAGGGTACATGGTGTACACTATTTCCTTCCATTTTGTTGTTTGGATGCTTTGCTGTAAAAAAAAAGGTATGAAAAACATTATCTCACTACAATCTTAAGAAGGCTACAAAACCAGGTCAGACTCCGCACAAGCCCCCTCCTATCCTGCACTCCTTAAAGAATCATAAGGTTCGCCATGTAAAATAATGCGGATGATATAAGGGATTCCAGGAGTCATGTGTGCAATACAACAGAGCAACTGCTGGGATATTGCTATGGTAACCAAAGAGTTCTGCAAAGGCATGCGATATTGGGAGTCAGAGTGGGGAGAGTAGGTGGCCTTGTGGGTAGGTGGGGAACAGGTTGAAGATGCTCCACCACTCTCTCGTCATCCCAATGGCCCTTTAGTGAGATTACTCATTTTAGGAAAGAGACTCCCCTGTTACGTAAGACAGTGCTACAAAGTCTGCCTGCAAGCTGAAATCCTTATTTATGCTCTGTATACCTGCAGATAACTGCAGCTTGCTACCACTGGTCAGACCGATTTTTCCTTGAAAATGATCATCTGCCGTAAACTTGGGTGATAAATCTGTAACGTGCACACAGAGGGGGCTTTATCAAAATGAGACAATTAATTTCTATGATAGGAAGTTACAGCAGGCAAAGATATTTTAAGAACAGAACTGAGCATCTAATGAAATCTACATGAACCTATATGAAATCTGTGTATGTTTGATAACTGATGTATATCCTCTGTAATTATGTCATCAATTACACTAACACTAAACATTAAAAGCACAAGGAGCATAGGAGCACAATATAAAATTGCATCTAACATCTAAAAAAATGCAGATATTATATGTGCCTTCTAATGTAGTCATAGCAGAACTGATATTTATAACATGACTTGAAATTTGTTTCATCTTGGACACATCATAAACATTTTTCTAAATGAAAGGTTAGTTCTTTGTACATTTAGAGTTATCTTGAATTGAGAATTTTAGTCACTTATAGCATGCTAAGCAGTACCCTTCATCCCACAGTGACAGTTTCTCTACAGTAGCAATGTCTTCCAGAGTGAAAATGCCCCTTCACATGAGGCACGAGTGGTCTGCAGTGGTTTGTGCTGCATGACAAAAACAAGAGCAGTCACAGACAGCAGCCTCTGCCACCCTGCACACTGCACCCACACACCCACATCAACACGTGGCCAGGGAAGGTTTTACCATAAAACATGACCCCCAGTGTGTATGTACCATATATGTTGTATGTCAGCATTTAATCAGCTCATCCTTCACTCATTGCAGTACCCTCCATTAAGTTCCATCCAAATCCATCCCTCCATCCAAATCTGTCCATCAGATTTTGAGTTATTCGCAGACAAATAAACACACCTAGGGGAAAACATAACCTCCATCCACATTCGGTGGTGGACATAACAAACAAACAAACAGCGGGCAAAACATCACCTCCATCCACCTTTAGTAAAAAAAAAAAACACATGGAGGTGAAAAATTGCCTGCATCTGCCTTCGGTGGCACAAGTCTTTATAATGACATACTAAAGTGATCTTTCTTAAACATGAGGAAAGATTTACAACAGAATTCATTCAAATGACCTCTTGAAGATTAATCTATCATGGACTCACTGCGCTCCACTCAAAAGAATAATGCAAATTCCCAGCGTAAACCTTGGCCCCACTGACACACAGACTACACCATGTCAGTCAGCATTATTAATATATTTACTGACAAGTGGATTTTTCCATGACTAAAATCAGTCACAGGATGCCCATACTTTCAAATTCAATTAAGTTTCTACTTTAAAGTCAAAAGTAGTTTGTGACTGTAGTTTAGCCATTATATCTAATGCAGCCAAAAAAAAAAAGTTCATTGCACCTCTCATATTTTGAAAAAATGTTTTGTTCATTGTTAGATGATGACACTAGAGCAGAACAGAACCAAAGGCTTCCAGCCAAAATCCTGTCATCATTCCTATAAATAGACTTTGTATTCTGCAGCTCAGATAAGTGGACTGCTGTTTGGCCTGTTACATTTCTCTTGTGAACATCTTCAAAGCTTTATCCATAACCCTGTAGACATACATGGTGTATGTGTGTTATATCCAATATCGGGCCCCTATCAGCCACTGCTCAGTGTCAGTGAGTTGTCTTGCAACATAGCCTCTTTCAACAGTAAAACTGCCTGGTCTGTGTTGTTTGGAGTGAAGGAGTAAGAAAGTGTCTTGTAGGACCAAGACCATGGAGAAGAGTGAGTTACGCCACTGACTGTCTAATTGACTATACCCTGACACACCCCTACACTCTCAGACACACACGTTCACTTGTGAGTATACCTGGACACACACAACACTACACATTTTGAACACACACACACACACACACACACACACACACACATGCATACTTATCCACACATTTAGAAACACACACACACACACACACACACACACACACACAAACACATATATAAATATATTTATATCACACACCATGAGAGGGTCATGGGTGAGGAAAACTGATTGTAGGTCACAACATAAACCTGTCCACCGTGTCACAGTGCACAAGTACTGGCATGCAGAGAGCTGTAGGTGGCTGATCAACCAGTTGCTGTGGTTGCTGTGCTATGGCTGCCATCGGTTCATGTGCGTATGTAACAGAGGATATCATCATTTTGATAGCTATCACCTTAGAAACGTACAAAATCTACATGTGTGAACTCCTGACTTGAAAAATAGCCTGGTTCGAACCTCAGTGACAGAACTGCCAGATACAATTGAGAACAGTTCACTGAGAACATCACGACTCTGCCGAAAAGTTTCCAACATCCTGATTGAATCACAAGATTATCCAAGCAAATTAATATAAGCAAATAACTGTCAGGGAAATCCAGTGCATGGAGGCTATAGTACTCTGTTCAGCAACATGCTCACTGTGTTTGTTTAACCCAATATTGGATTTTTTTTTTTTTTTTTTTTTTTGTTATGTTTGACCCCTGTGGTAATTTTATTACTTTTATCAGGCTGTTTTTGGCCAGTTTAACATAAAATAGACTCACTTGTTGGAAAGTATAAGCTAATAACTATGGCTCTAGTCTCACAATGCCCACATTGTGAAAACAATAAATGAAAAAAAGAGATCCCCCCTCCCTCACAACTGTATACCCTGGAGCGTACTGTGTGGTAAACACAAATTCCCCAAATGAAGAAAAGGAGGAGGCAGATTTACCAGACAACTGCTTTCCTATCACTTGTTCTTGCTTAGGTAATATTACTGAGATTAACTGCATCACTGGAAACTTTCCTTAAGGTCTTGGCAAACACTGTGGACCTTTCTTCAGTGCGTTTGGCAGTGCTGTTACTAAGCCTGGGGTTTGGCTATTTTTCAAGCAAGGTGTTTGCACATGCAGACATTTTTGAAGAGATAATACCTTCAGCAGCTCCTCCACTGGCCGAGCCACACCTGCAGGCATTGTGGGCCCTGGCCGGCCAATGTTCTTTTTAAAGGCCAATCTTTTGGTACAGGTTACCGTCTTGGGCTGGTGGCCAATCGTAGCTGTTGCCACGTGCTTGCCCAGCCAAAAGCCATTCATCATCATCATTATCATCACTGAAAGTGAATAAAATAAAATCTAGAATCATTTTGCATATTTATGGGAGGAATTACACTTTGGACCAACTCCCTGCATCTTTGAGGTGTTCATTATGCAAGGTAGCTTGGTTACAGGTAACTGTGATTCACAAGGACGTCATATCCCAAGGACTCCACAAACACAGTCATACAGGAGCAGGAATCAGCACTTTGGCTTATCCTGTGAGGACTGCTTTACCGATCTGACTTTAACACTGTGTAAAATTAAGGACTGTCGGTTTACATTGCTTTTCTGTTGCTGTTTAGTGGTTTGAGGGTGTAACTGTGTTTTCCTGTTATTAAACACAGCATGATGCACATAGAAGCGGCAAGAGAGTGGCTACAATGAAGCTTAATGAGAGAAAGCAGTGTGCTCTTCCCCTTCCACGCTGGATTTCTCCCTGTATGTTTGCTTAACATTGCTTACTGTAATAGGGGTTGACACTGAAACCTGGCAGCCAGTGTTGCTGTTTTAGATTGCTGAAATGTTTTTCCTGCTGAGAATATCTCTCAGTGACGTAAGTGGGTTCTCTTTATCTGTTTAGGAGCAGAATAACAAAAATACACCACTAAACAACCAAAAAACAGCAGCAGACAAACAATATAAACCATCACTCCCTCTTTGTGAGCAGTTTTGATGTGTTGTGGGCCAGATCTGAAAATGAAATGACCACTGCATATTCTGTGTTCTGTGTGGTGTTCAAATTACTTTTTGTATATGGCAGAATGATTTCATAATGCCCACTGTATCTTTAAAGGACAGTTGCAGAGTAATTGCTAATTTCTGTTAATTTAATCACTGTTTATTTCCCGGTGCTTTTATGACATTATAAATTATTTGCTATTTTCTCCTCATGTCAACTGTTTCTCAAAGTATATGTTTGAACAAAAGCAGTGTAATTTATTAGTAGTGGGAAGAATGAGACAGATTAGAATGAAACATACAAATGAGTGAAAAAGCACTTTAGAGATACAAATAACTCCAGTTGCATGACCCTTAATTCCCACAGCTTAAGTGCCCTTGAGCCTTTAGTCATCCTGGGGGTATTTATCCCCAACTTTTCATTGGAAAAGGGTGTGTGTGCACCCTGGGTAAAATAAAGACTAAGGAATAAAGAATATGGCAAACAACACTAGGTAAAAATGAGAAATAAATAATAAATAGGACTGCACTACACAGTAACAGTCGTGCCATAACAGACAGCTCTTGGAGGAGGTGAGGCTGAGGTATGTGGGCATCCTGGGAGTTTTTGGGGGGCTAGAAAGGATTTGGGCACGCACAGGTGACAGTGTGTAGGGTAGGTGTCAATCCCATGTAGTGTAGATTATATACTGAGGCACACTGTGAAGCCATAGTTACAAACATGACTCTTGTAAATGTACAAGATCGTGCGCAGGGGGGCACACACACACACACACACACACACACACACACACACACACACACACACACACACACACACACACACACACACCTCCCCGCCTTCCTGCATCATAGCCCGCTCTTACCATCACGCGTCCACGTAATACTCCCATGGAGAAGCAGAGTTGATGGAAATGCGCGAGGATCTATCTCACCGACAGCACGCGGGGAATAAAATCACAGAAACCATCCCAAGAACAGTGAAGCTGTTGAGAGGAAAATATTGAAATTTTAGATAGAGGACTGGATATTGATTATTTCCGGCGTATACTTTCTTGAAGGTAAGTGAGCGCAGTTTGCGTAATCTCTGGCACACCCTCGGGAGGTTGCAACCCACGACTGTCAAAAACGCTCCGTGAGCGAGCAATGTTCTCTGTGTTCGTGCTGTTACTGTGTTGTATTTGACAGCTCCGCTATCAAAAAGTAGGACACTCAATTTGTTTCCGAAACTTTTGTTAAACGTGTATATCAGTTTGTAACATGATAAAATTAACATTGCAGGTTGGTTATAGTTCGCATCCTCCTCAGCACCAGTCTAGCTGAGGCATACTTGTGCGTGCGGATGTATATTTAAACTGTCAAGCAGACTGAGCAGCTAATTGCTTACGCATTACAAGATTGCATTGGAGCTTTTATTAGCATAAAAACACATGTTGCTACAGATAATGCTGGGTAACTTTACGCAGCTTATTCTACGCATTTCCTGCACATCAACAAGTTCATCCACAATTTTCTTTGGTAATATCTTAACAGTTCCCCCAATAAATTAACACTTCAGGATATTATGTATGGCATGCTGTTGTTGCGGACAGACTGCAACCGGTTTCTTGAGTTCACAGTTTCACAGTCTCAGTGTGTCCCTGCCACCTTGTCATATTAATAAACAGAAATGTCATCGTTTCGCACCCAACATGCCTGTGATCACAGTACCAGATTTTTTCCACTCCCTATACCATTTTTTTTTATTGTGTTGCATTCGTTCCCGTCACTTGTTATACCTCATTAATTTGTGAAGTGCTCCAGTGGTTCCTCCTCTTTTAGATTTCACTGTGTCCTGGTCCTGTGGAGACATAGACCCATGGAGGAGAGCAACACAGGAGCGGTTCCCAAAGTGGGGTCCAGGGACCCTCAGAGGTCCCTGTGAGGACTTCACTCATTAGACACTGAGAGAGTGCATCACTGTCTCCATCCTTACTTCCCTGTCTCTAAACTAAACCATCACTATCAAATAAAATCTTATCAGATGAGTTTCCTCAGGAGCAAATCTCATCAAGCATCCGGTGCAGATCTGCAGCACTTTGGGGGTACTTGAGCTGAAAAGGTTTCAGAGCAAGTCAATTTGGTGCGGCAATTTCAGAGGCAGACAGTCATTTCTTTTAGGTGATGATGGGAACAAATGCACCTGGTCTGGTGCAGTGATGAGCGAATTTGTGTTGTAGCATAATACAGTCAGAAAAGATGATAACACCCTGAAGAGGTTTTTGCATACATATTATGTATAAGACAGGCATATGACATGATTTATGGCATTTCATGAATAGATTGTTTTTTTTTTTTTTTTTGTCTTTTTTCCTTCCTTTTTTATTCATCCTCATTTTAATCGACCTTGCCTCTGCAGTTTTGATTAGCATGCCCAAGCTTTTTTCATGAAGTAAATCATTGTTATACAAGAACATCAGTGCTTGTGCAATTTTGATCAATAACGGTGAAGTGGAATTTACTCCAGTTTGACTGACTGATTGACTGACTGGCAAATTATTAGATTTTGCTCCATATGTATCAAGACCTACTTGTGTAACAACATTATACTGTTTTTAATATTTGTTTTTTAGCCTAAAATTGAGATCCACCTTGTGTGCGGATATGGACTGAGATTAATTGTACATATCTTGCCAGATAAAAAAAAAGTCACACTTTGCACATTTAAGATGCAGTACCCTGAACTCACAATCTGAACAGTACCTGACATCTGAGTAGAAAGTGGCCTTGCGCTGCTGTTAAATGTCACACACATCAATAAAAGTATTACTTTCCAGCTGTTTACTTGACAACAATATGAAGTAATAACCATGATTCAACATGCAGTAATCAAAACTGCACAGAGAAGGTCGATTCAAGTCAGGGCAAATAAAAAAGGAAGAAAAAAAAAACAATCTATCAGTAAGGGGGTCAGTCGATGAGAACCATCTGGAATCAAGCATTAAATTAGTACTTATTCCACATTGTCAGATGAGTCTATAGGGTTCTCATTTAAATTGATCCTTGGCAATTTGCATTTTTTTACCTTCAGGGATATGTTCATTTTTTTCTGTTTTGCCAATTTATACCGTTCAGGAGTGGTTCAGTCTTTACTGAGACTGTGAAAGCTTTAACATTTGCTATTTTAAACACTCTGTGGTGGGAAGGACCTTCCAGGTAAAATCCTCCGCTGCACAGGAAGTGATGTGTCTTACATTTACAGATGTAGCAACAGCAGTTTGTTTGGAATAAGACAAACGGGGCAATTCTGGTTGCACAAAGCCCAGCATCTGCAGAAATCAAACTTCATCCACAAAACATGCAAGCAAGAGGAAACAAATTAATCACCCAGATGAAAGAAAACTTGTTTAAAAATGAAAAGCAGCTATCTCCATGACAAAACTAAAGATGAACATCAGCATTGCCTTTTCCAAATAATCCACATCTGTGTTTACATCACCTCCTGGAGATGTAGATACAGCTCATTTTCTTTTCGACTGGTAGGTTTATTTCCGTTTTTGGGAGACGAGCCATTTTCTTGGCTATCAAACATTTGGTAAACATTCACAGCTAATTTGAATAAAATTTGACCTTGGTGTCTGAAATTTAGCTGTAGTTTGTGCAGTACTAACATAGTTATATTGCCACCACTACTGCAAGCAGTTACCATCATTGTTAAAATAAGGTTTTTATCAGTTGTAATGCAGTAATAGTAGTAAAAGTGATTATTACCTATTGCATTACTTAATAAAACATATTTAATATATTTCTACTATGTAGATATTACCATCTCTGAAGTCATTGCTGCACTTCAGCACTGGCTGAAATCCTGTCACTCCATCATTGGAAGTTACTTCCTGCAGTCTCAACAGAACAGCTGATGCTTGTTTGTTTGTGGGTGTTGTAGCTGCTGTCAGTCCAGTGATGTGATTGCTGAGCAATACAGTGTGCACCGAGGCAATGTTTTTTTATCACCAAAGATGTCGCTGAATTCAAGCTGAACAAGAATCTCTTGTATTGTCACTTTAAATGAGCTGTCACATAACTGAACCATACACTGTATTTAGACTGATTTGGGAAATAAATATATTGAAATAATAATTAACTTACTACTCGTCAGTAGTTTGGCATCTAATGCTTTTATTGTGATCCTGTGTTTGAATTCACCATTGGTTAGTAACTAAATTTACCTTCACTGACGTGGATTGGCAATGAAACTGGGCAATAATGCTGATGAATACATTCCAGAAGAGCCACTCTGTACAGGCAGTACCATGAGCATACTGTTGCATTTGGTTACCAAGGCAACAAAACTACATCAGAACTAGTCAGATTAACCGGTGATGCCTGAAAAGGACAGAGGAATCGTAGACTCAAAACGTAGTCTTACAAAGCACAGATTGATGGACTGATTCACCCATGGGACCAGACTTGAAATTATCTGGTCTGCTCTTGCATCGTTTTTGTTGAAAAAGAAACAGCCTTAGCCTCTGTTAACCTCGTATATTATTTACGTGCAAAACAAAGTGTCAGCATGCCCTTGTGTGTGTTTGGAATAAGAAAGAGCAACATTTAGACCACCAGTGAGAAATTGCAGGACTTTGTCCTAGTTTGGCTTCCTTACAGGACCATCTGCCCCCTGTCACCAAGCCATTCCCTTTGAAGAGGCGAGACTATAGCCAAATCCACGATTTTGGCCTGCTGCCACACTCTGACATGGCATTCACTGACAGGCCCGGCTTCCAAAATAGCCAGTTTTATCTAAAAAGAAAGGCACTAAAGCACTTGTGTGTTTGCTTAGGCCAGAAAACCTGGTACAAGTGAACCCAAGTGCAATGAGAAGTAAAGGAAAGAACACAATATGTTATATTTATCCTACAACCATCCATTAATCTAGTAGCACTTTAAAAATGAGATGGACTTACCACATGCTGTGGTTCCCCTTGTCTCCAAAAATCAATCCAAAATTTCCTCTAGAGATTTCAGTTATTATTCCATTGTCCATGTGTCCAATACTTCATTAGAAAATGCTTCAGTAAACAAAATTTAGATTTGATTCACTTGAATGATTTTCAATGCTTGTCACCCAAAATAATCCATAAATGCTAGTATGAGGTCTTTTTTCTCTTCATGTCACTGTTGATGATTTGTGATGGTCGAAGTTATAAAAATACTCGCAGTAAGCAAATTTTCCCCCAGGAATGATGCTGGCATTGTCCCTCCAAGTGTCAGCAAAATCATTTTGGATGGTTTTGCCATTATTGTCATTCACAGTTTGAGTTTTTGACCATTAGCACACTCGTTAGGCCAATCAGTCTATTTTGTAAAGTGTGTGCTGGTGGATTTTGTGCAACAGATTTTGTGCTAGTCAGATTTATGGTGAAGAAATTAGGGTAGAGCTGTTCAGAAATAAATTGGTAGCATCATACAGAGAACAATATGAAGTTATTGTCAGATATCGATCTGTCTAAATTATTAACAAAATGTAAATGCTAATTTAAATCTCCCACAAAATAATATCAGAAACAAACTAAGGAAGATTATTTGAAATTTTAAAGCGTGTTTAAAAGTTTTCATAAGTTCACTGTATCCCAGATCCAGGAAGGTGATAAGTCTTTACCAGTCACATAAGTGTGAAGTGATGAGATTATTGTGACATCTGTTTTATTTATTTATTTATTTATTTTATTTTTATTTATTTATTTATTTATTTATTTATTTTATTGGTAAGCATTACTGTGGAGTTTTTGCAGTGCAATCAGACAGTGTTTCTAGTGCTGTGACGACAACCCCTGCCCCACTCCCATCCAAACAAGCGTAGGCTGTCCCGCTGATAAGAAGGGCAACAAATAACACAACACCAGAATTAAGGCCAAAGCATAAACACAGCCATTATTTACACTTTAGAGATAAAACAAACATATAACAAAATGTGACTCTAATTATTATTACAGCATATTTATTACAGTAAATAAATACGAGTAAAGTTCCAAGTGATGATATCAACAAGTGATTGCTTAAGGCTAGCACGAGACTTGCTGAAGTGCTTAGCAACCAAGCTAACCAGCTGAAGCTTAATGTAGGCAGTGACCCTATAGGCTGATGAAACTGCTCAAATTGGACTGCAGCTAATAAACAACAACAACAACAACAACAGTGAAACCTGAGCCCAAAAGAAAAAGGGCCACACCTATATCAGTCTGCAGTGCCTTGTTGTCTCAGAGTGCTTTATATCTTTGAAAGATAATGCCAATGTTCACACTGCGTTTGGCTCAGAGATAGCTACTCTCCCTTTGTTCACCTGCTTGCCTTCACCTGAGGGAATAATCTGCTCCTTTTTCTTTTGATTTTCTCTTGATGAAGTATGGATTCCTGTTGGTCATTGTCTTCGCAGCCGTGGTTGTCGTGCTAACCACTGAATGCTCCTTCTGTTTACTCCAAAACAACATTGATGTGCCTGTAAATGCAAAATATATCACTTTTTTTCCTGGAAAAGACTGCAAGCAGTTCAAGAAAACAAATTTATTAATTAATTGAATATGAACTGAATTACTTTTTTATTATATCAATCAGTGATGGACAGTAGCAAAAGTGACATTTATTTATATGAAAATGTTTGGATATTGTTACTCTATGATTGGGAATTGTACAGGCCAAACACCTCCAGGTTGAGCTACAGATGAATTTTTCATTGATTATTATTATTTTATTGTATTTTATTGTATTTTCATTTTCTACTCAGGCATGCAGTAGGTGTGTTGCTAAGATAATTCTGTATATAATATTGGTAACTCACTTTATATTCCTGACATGTAGGTGAAGTCATGCGTGCTGACTCATTCAGTCACTGCTGCATTGTGACTCAGATATAGTCAATTTAGTAAGGGCTTAGAGTATATAACAATACATATTGCTTGATTACAATAGAACTAAAAAATGCTTCTGTATTTACTTATTCATCTCCTACTGGGAAAAAATTAATCAGTCACAGAGTTGAAATCTGTGCAGCTTAATGCATCAGCTCTGGCCTGTTCATTATTTTCACGGGATGTCTGCAGTTAACTTCTCTCAGCGCAAGTCTGACTTTGAAGAAGCATTACATTCACTTTAATGGAGAGCACTTCATTCAAATCTTTCAAAGGAAAAGAGAAAAGACCTCTGATTCAGCAATAGTCAAGTATCTTCCATTCTTTTTTTTCTCTGGTGAACAAGAGCAAGCTTTTATGTTTAAGATGGCTCTGGAAGGGAAAAAAGTGTGCATAGACTTCTCTCTCCACTTTAGCTCTTACATATAACTGTGTTAGGAGTATTGACACATATGTTTAACCTGCCAAGAACAGGTGTGAGGACTGCTGTGAGGTCTAATGATTGTATAAACTATATCTTGAGAGACAAAATTTCCTTATAGCCACCTCATAATTCTACATGGCATACAGGGCAGTATGTGTCTTGGCTTTTACTGGTTTACTGAGGCTATTTTGAGAGAGAATAGTACAGACGATAGAGGCCTTTTTCAATTCAAATTGTTTTGGTGAAAAATCAGTAAACAAAGGCTTCTGGATGAGACATAATGATGATTGCCTCAGACTTCAGATTGCTGCACACAGCTTATGGACATTGATTTTTCTGATATCAAGACTGCGTCACTTTTCAGATTCTTTGTGAGCATGGTCGGTCATGTGATAGTGGTTCGTTAAGTGTAGTGTAATCATATAAAGGCTCACACTCTATGTTTTGTTTTCTTTTGCTGTTGTTTCTATATTGGTAAGATTATGAATCTTACCAATTGGGTTTCTATATTGGTAAGATGATGAATCTGTTTTTTATAATTTTACTCCAACATGGGTTAGTGATTGGCCGCAAACATAGACATATGTTTTTTGTGGAACAGATGATCATAAACCATAAACCGTAATGACATTGTAGATGAGTCACAAAAATGAAGCGAGGCATGTGTGCATGCGCAAGTATGTGTATACAAATGAATATGTGCATCATCTGTGTGTTTATACTGGTCTGACTGAGTATCATGGCACTGGATGTATCATCATCCATGGATGTATCAAGCTTTTTGATACCCAGCACATCTCAATTTGAGCTCATGCAAAAGTAAAACTCACTGTAAAGGACTGCATGGTACGTTTGACAGCATATATATCGGACCAGCAGTTTTGTGGGACTCCTGTTGAGAGGAGACAGGAAACAGTATCGCGGAGTCTGGGTGTCGTTCTCGAAGGATCCATGTAGAGCAAACGAATCGGCAGGAAGAGAGTGGCAGGCTTTGCTCCGGACTTCACATATCTTCCAAATCCCTCCCTCACTGGGGACTAATGTTGAACCTCACAACCCTCCCTTCAAGGACAGGGAAGGGGAATGTTGGTTGATGTTGCACTTACAATCTGTCTCAGTCCATTTCTGGATCTGGCAAATGATAAAATCAGAATACATAATTTATTAGGTATTTGGGGCAGAGGACCTCTATAAAAGCTGGGCCCTATGTGTCCGTCAGTGCTGGTGGTGTCTGTGTCTGTAAGGATTTACACATGGGATTAGCCCCAGTGAGACAGTGTTGAGATTGGATGTGTGAGCATGTGTATATTTGCCTTTGCTCTATGCTGTTCCGATAATCCATATCCCCTTAGCACCTAAAACGCACTAGCGCACTTATAATAGCATAGTAGTATTAGTCTATAGCATTCTTCATCCTCCTGCATTCACCCTCGGGAAACATAACCTGCACTTGTGAATGCATCTGGAGTAAATGCAGAGGTGAATTGTACATTAAATATTCATCCTCTGGAACTAAGGAAATTAAAGCAATTAAAATAATGGCTGAGAGGGGTAAAAGAGAAAGCTCTGGAAAGGTGTTGACATGTTCCCTCTAACACCTTCCCATATTAAATAAATTTAGTTCAAACCTCACAACTCTCAACTAGTGACCATTCATACTGTATGCCCCTAGATCCCTAGTTAATATCTACTTTGACAATATAGGATAGACATGTCGAGATCATTAGGTGTTAGAGACTCATTATGGAGCAATAACCTCTCAGTGACAACTAAGGATGGGTGAGATCAGATCATATATGCCAGCCGATAGCCTGTGAAGAGTTTGATCAGTTTAAGACTGAAGAACCAAATGTTGAAATGAAATTGCTTTATTATTTAGGATTTCAAGTGTCACTCCAATTTTTTTTGTAGATGCTCACCACTTTAACAGTGCAGCCTTCTATTTGAATGGTCATACAATGGTTAATTTCCTGATAATGTGATCTTGAGGTTTCAAAACATATTTCATTACAAGTACTTGTGTGAAGGGAAACTTCAAGAGATACTTAAAGATGAACTTTGAAAAATGGGAGAGTTTCTTATCTTGGGTCTTAATTGCTTGGGTCACTATATCTTCAAAACATAAAACATTCAAGGCAACTGTTGTCAATGACAGTGTAGAAATTTTACGTTAAAAATACACATTTAATTTTTATTGAAAAATAAGGCACCATACCCATAGCCTACAATAATCCGCTTTATTTTATCACATATAAATTTAGAATATAAGTTCTATCTAAATGGACAAGAAAGATTGCTTATAATGTGATTTGATTCGATTTCAACCTATGTTTCAATTTTACACCAACATCACCCTTTTGTTACTACATCTGAACACCACAAATTCGTGTTTCTGGATGTCATCTTTGCATATTTGTCAGCAAATGTAGCAATAAAAGTTATGAATGTATTAGCAATGGAAAATAGTCAATGACTGTTCATGATATGCTCTTTTAGCCAATGCGTAATCTGTGAAGAGACACTTGACAGATTTCAAGGACTTAGGTTGCTAGGGGTTTTGGTGAAACACTTGTGAATTGAAGCACTTTGACACATTTTGGGAAACCCACCCCCAGAATAGTAATGGTCGTTTGGTTGTGGCCTGGCCGTTGTTGGCCCAGCCCTTGTTCGTCTGAACTGTGGAACCATCTTTGACATAAAATAAACGTTCTGTGATCAACAAATTGTTAGCTGACAGAAGATCAGAAATATATAGGTAACCCAGAACTGGTACCTGTCTGCTAAAGACCTGTGACAAAAGACATTTAATTCACACTCATTTCCACATTTTCACCATCAACAATCTGCTAATGCATGCTGAAACCTGAGACTCCACAGCTAGGCCTATCGGTGTATGGCTCATCACCAAAATCACTGAACTAACAGCCGAAGAAGAGCAAATATCAACTTTACTTTATTCATCCATAATCATAAAACAACACATTCATTATCAGAAATATATACATCTGACATTTGTAACAAAGCAAACTGCTTGAAAATTGGTCAAGAATTGAGGGAGTTGGGGAGGTAACTGGGGATAGACGTCCTGCTTCTGGAAACAGACAGGCATTCGGGGAGGTGGAACGCATGCTTCATCTGCACCACAAGATAACGAAGCTGACAAAATGCAGTCCGTAAAGGTGTTTTATCGTTTTATCATTTTTTTTTTTTAAGTTCTCTTTTTTTAAAGTTCCCTTCTTTGCAGTCACGACTTACTAGAGGTGGGCAAGCCGCCACAAACTCTGATCAAGTAGAGTTCCCTCCATGTACACACACACACACACACACACACACACAAAAGTGCAGTGGACCAAACCACAATGTACCATGAAAGGGAGGCACATCAATCTTTCTAAACTTAAAAACACATTGTTTTTGTGTAAAATTAACACAACTGCTTCCAAAATATATTGTATAATGTAGAATTATTTCGTTTTGTTTGCAGTTTTTTTTTTTTTTTTTTTTTTTTTTTTTTTTTTTGTGCAGGGGGTGATACCAAAAGAGATTGTTGTGGTTACAAACAGAGCCAAAGGCATACCTTAGCAACCACTCATCAAATCAAACAGTCTGTGCATTGTATTACAGAAAACATTCATCTTCATCCTAAACACTGACAAGCCTCAGCCTTTAGGAAATGTTCCACACTCAGACTAAGAAAATGTCTTTATATAATTTTCCTCCTCATTTTTTGTGCACTGCGACTGTTTCTGTGTATTCTTTGGGTCTACCTCCATCTGCTACGAGGGATGAGATGTAGTTTTCGGGTTAACGCTGCTTCAAAGACCAAGCAGTGTTACACTTCCCAAGTAAACTCAGACTGTGAAAAAACTGAATGTATTATTTAAAGGTAAACTTAAAGAAAGGGGTAATTTAATAGGCAGAAAGCCATTAGTTAGCTACTTGCCATTTATGGATTTGGATTCAGGTGCATCCCTAATATACACCCACACACACACACACAGCAGTACGTGAAATGTATGACAAGAGGGAGGAGTAAGGTTAGCGTTGCTGTCAGATTATTTCCTTTATGATCAAACAGGAGCCTGTCACATCTAATGAGGATAAAATAGTGCCACGGATAAAATTAATCTTGAGTGAAAATAATCAAATGACCAGTAATGACTAGCAAGTGCACACAATTGTTAGACATCACAGTGAGACGCAGACCGATAGCATATTAAGAAAAGGTCACCGAACCCCTGTTCACCAGTAGGAGAGCAGAGTTGCATGAGCTGAAAACAGAGACTGGCAGTATTGGAGCAGAGCCTCTTAAATGTCCTGTTGGAGTACCTATAGGCCTATGTGACAGGATCACAGAGTTCATGGATATGTATTTTTTTTCCCTCTATAGTATATGGAGCTCAAAGACAGATAAGCTACATTAAGTCAGTAATGCCGCCAGTAAAGGGACTGAAAATGACACATGTCAGAGAAAAAGGACATAGGGAACCGTTTTAGTTACAGTAGCCAAGCAATTTGCATAGGATAACGCTTATATCAGCTGCACAGTAAGAATCTCTTGAGACTGGACTGTGGAATAATGAGTCCTCCTGTGGACGGCAGCACACTCCCTTCTTATTGTCTTCAAGCATAGGTGTCTCCACTGATGCTGTTAGGCAGATTCATAATATCAGACAGAAACATGGGACCTTCCTCTGCTTTTTGCATTCCTGGTATATACTTGATAGACAACAGTGTATGATACACAACAATGCTATATCTCAATTCTCTCCAGTGAAGAGACAGAGAGTTGGGGCGGGGTTATACTTTCTCAGCTTGTTACTTACTTATCCAATAACGTTTTTTTTTTTTTGATCAGTCAACAGTCAGCTTTCTGGTGGCTTCCTTCCACTGAAATTGCTTTCACCATGATAGTGAGTAATCCATGAGTTGCTGTTGATTTTGATTTGTTGTAGGTCCGATTGGTACAAAATTTTCTATGGATCATTATTGGACCAAGCTTATCAAAAATTGCATAAAGCTTGTTGATATCTCTTTCAGTTTTAAAGATATTGACCAGTTAACTTTAAGAGAGTGGCTCAGCACATAAACAGACAAAAGTCAACATTTGGTCAGCCGTCGCGAAACTTGTAGGATATGGCCCTATAACTACCTGAAACATACCCTGAAATTTTCATTAAAATTGACCACTGAGGGTATGCCACAAATGCAAAAAATGGCCATGGCATAACACAAATCAGACTATAAATCAGAAATTATTTGTCCAATCTTTACAAAACAAAAAGATTTTGTAGCAATGTGGAATCACATGTGTAAAACTATTTTGAATCACCAATTCAAAACATATGAATGGGCCTGGCACAAATTTGCTCATAAATCAGTTACATTTTGTCCAAACATTACCAAACATGGTGGATATTTTTAAGAAAACTGTTAAAGCTTTCAGCTTCTGGGTTGACTTGAACCCCTGAATTACCATATATATATATATATATATATATATATATATATATATTTTTTTTAGTTATTGCATTGCATCATTTTAATTAGGTTGTTCGTTCTTTGCAAAGTCCTTTGAGATACACTTGAGTCACATCTGAAAAATCACAGCCACCCCACAAAAACGCTTTGCCCCTCCTCTGACCACCCAGTCGCTGCAAGTCACTGGCCTTGTGAATCGTGTTAATTTGCCACCTTGTGTGTTAACATTAAGGACTCTTTGATTTGATTATTTTAAGAGTCCTGAACCCCCATTAGACCAAAGGCAGCATAAAGGGTAATTAGCCAACCATGTCCCTAAGACAGCTCTTTGAAGCCAAGGGAAGTCACTAAGGAAGGCTCTTGCTGGACACATAGTTAACAACCTAACAAAATAACACCTAATATTATGGTTGCCGCTCTGACAAGTTGTTTAATGAAGCTTATTCCTATCACACCAATTTGTTTTGAATTTAAAACCGATTTATTACTATATTTTTTTATTATTATTTTTTTTTTTGACACACATGATCTTCCATATGTAGTATGGCCTAATCAGACTTCTTAATGCCATTCAGACATTTAGAAGATTGAAATGAAAACCCTGGAACAGAAGCTTTTGTTTTGAGTTATGTGATCATCTGACAGTTAAGTTTATACTGAATAATGACTTAAAAATAATGATAACAATGATGATGATGATGCCCTGCTTTGCCGCCCTCTAAACATGCCCTTTTATTCAGGTCATTTCACTTAAAATTTTTATTTTTAAAACATTACTCTCTGTATAGGCTTGGCTTACTACAGATATTACAAAATGTTATAGCCTGGAGAAATCTTTGCCTCTGAAAGGGACACGACTGAAGCTCCAGACAACACCTCAGCCAGATTCACTCTACTCCCACTCTTCTACCCTGGCTGGCATTTCTATTGTAAGGTTTGCCAAACACTGAGCCTGCTTACCATAGAAGCATTCCATACCACCAACAATATTTAGCAGCCAGCGGTGGGCCTGTATAGTATCTGTGGTTCAGCTGTGCCGCTTCCAGTCAGCTTCATTTAATGGATTAAATTAGGAATATTTCAGTGGTGTCTGTGTTATATAGTTAAGAATGTGATGTCAGTGGTACAGGTGACAACAGGATCAGCTGGTAGATAAATACCTCATTCACTGACAGCATGTCAGAAAGTTGGTCAATAAAGGAGAAGTCTACTGAAAAAAATAGCAAATGTGAAACTATCTATCTGCTGAAATCTAACATTCTTTGTCAAGCTCCTAAATGAAAATATAGAGCCAGGCAGAGCTGTTCTTGGTGTGTGGTGGGCTGTTTTTTGTGGCATGTTGGGGGATTGGTTTAGACATGACTGTGTTAAATGAGTTAGTTAGCTAAGGGCTGATCTCATTTATCCTGCAGTTGTCTAATTCTGTTGTGCTATCAGACAAAGCCGCATTAGCTGTCTTTTGTGGTGTCTTGTCCAGGAGGGTGACAACTGCATTGGTTTGAGATTCACATAGCATGAAACTCTATGGTAATCAATTAAAAAGCTATGCAGAAGACTTCAAATCCAATTTTAGTTGTTTTATGTTTTATATTAAAAGAGGTGTGTTATTTCTAATGCAGATGTTCCACTGGCCCTGCTTGTGGCACTAGAGGGAAGGTCATGGGGTCATCCAAATTGTTTCATCATCTGGGCATGAATGTTGTCACAAAATTTCAGCTGTTACAACCACCGCTCAACCGCCACTACCACTGTTACATCATTTTGACCTACTGGTGGCACTAGAGGGAAGGTCATGGAGTGACCAAAGTTGACAAATATCAACCATTAGCCAACATGAATATTGTAACCAAATTTCATGACAATGTTGAAATAGTTTTTGAGACGTTAGTGTGCAAGATTAGAAAAAGTTGCTGACTAGTGGCGCTCCAAGGAAGGGCATGGGGTAACCGAAATTTACAGATTTCATGCTCTACATGAATATTGGCATCAGATTTCATGGTGAACCACCAAACAGATTTTGGAGATATGCCCTTCTGGACTTGCAACTGTTGACTGACCAGCCGATCAGATATCATGCCGACATGGTGACGCATAAGACCGCAGCAGGGCATGAGTCTAGCTTGATTGCTTAATACTTACTTGGGCCTTTCTGTTATGTCATTGCCTACTATATTGCTGTCATATGAAAACCTGCCAGTTCAGATTTTTATGAATTCCATGTTGAAGGATTCCTGATTTGAACTGAGGAAACATTACAGCCCTTGGGCAAATGAAACCACTGAAACATCCTTAACCATTTAATTAATCTAAATCCAGTATATAAACTGAAAAAATCCATGGCCATAAAGATAAAAACAAGTGTGTTTTGCGTGCTTGTTTCTGAAAAGGTGACATTTGAATGTACAAGGTTTCCACCACAGTAATATGGTACATTGTGAAGGACTGTGTGACACCAGTCTGGACAACAAATATAATTTATGCGCATTAATTATCATTTATAATGCTTCATTTTGAACAGCTGCCTTTCCTTGGATTCTGCTATCCTCAATAATTTCCCCAAAAATACTCAAAATCAGATGACTGCAAAGCTCGACTCTGTTGGCTGCACCCAGGTGCACTGGTCATCATATTTTGTGCAATATTCTATATTCACTCTGCTTGAGATGACAGGATAGTTCAATTTTATACATAAACAGAACACTCTTCAACACTTATCTCCTCAAGAGGTTTTAAAGTTTAGAGCTTTGCCAACTTTTTAAAACAGAAAAAAGCTGGTGAAGGTTACAGCTACAGCGCAGGGTCGACTCTTTCAGAATCTTGTTGAACAGAAACTGTGGAGAGCAGACAGACGAATAATGCTGCTGCAGTACGGAGCTGACTCACTGCAGAGTGGAGAGAAACAAGCCTGGCAGAGTCGTGCAGAGTTCAGAGCAAAAGAGAATTTGATGGAGAAAATATGATTTCATGTTTCATTGCCCTTACTGTAATTTGAAATAAAATGGTCCCTCAAGCTCAATTACACTGCACAGTCTCAGTTGTATGACCGAACAAGATTCTGAGAAAGAAGTAATCACAAGTCCATTCCGTTAACTTTACATGTGTTCAGCGACTGCATTGATCTTTTTTTTTTCTGTTCAACATGATTTTGCCCCGTATCTGTTATTGCCATTCATGACACGCTGTCTCTTTTATTGAAATTGGTACTGTAGTCCTGCTGTTGCATAACTTGTCCCAAAGGGTGCAATTCAACAAAACATATGCAGTGATTTTAATCAACAGTTATTGAATATTAAAACTGTAGTTCTGGTTAGGCTTCTGATGTAAGTCCCTACCTGTTTTGAGACTGACTTTGTTCTGTACAGATGGATGTAGCTTATGTAACTACATGCAGATCTGCTACATATTGTTGGCAGGTTGTGTTGTGGCGTGACCTCCCTGGCCAGGGCAGAAGCTGCCATGCCATTTGGTTGTCTTACACTCGGGGAGAAGAAGGATTACAACAATCCCTCAGACGTGACTGACAAATATGACCTTGGACAGACTGTTAGATCGTGAGTACCTTTTAACTGTGATGCCAATAAGAGTCTAGACTGGAAACCTTTGGCTGAATCCTTGCTGACTCAAAATATGATGCACATTTCCTCTTTTGTCTTTTGTCTTAGAGAGGAGTTTTGCGAGATATTCCGGGCGAAGGATAGGAACACCCTGAAAATGTACACCTGTAAAAAGTTTCACAAAAAGGACGGAAGAAAAGTGAGGAAAGCTGCCAAGAATGAGATCCTGATCTTGAAGATGTAAGTGAAGTTCCTCATTATGGAGCTTAGATGTCTCTGATTTTGCTGATCACAACGATCAGCAAAATTCTTTACATCACAGGCTAGAAGCGCTGAAATTAACTCAGCCACAAAGAAAAGACAAAGTATGGTGTGAAAGCTCAAAAATGTCAGAACCTGGAAAATACATATTTTTGTCTTAGTTAAGTTGTCACAGCAAACATGTTTTGGCCATCATATGATTTCCTAATGAAATCCAACACGTTTTGGTGAATTGAAACACAGTGTATTCATTTTCAAGAGCGGCTACTCTTCCTTTCAGAGAATAACTTGATCCACACAATAGCTGAAGACCCTATAGTCATTAAAACTTTCTGGGTTGTGAATTTGATCGGGATGCTTTAGTATAATGCCTTTAGGTATAATCGTGTCTTGAGAATTCATCTCTCCTGCAATTTGGTCATGCCAGCATCAAGAACGATTGATGCTAAAGGTCAACAGATCCACCAGTAATTGAATGAAAATTGTTATAATAGACTCAGCACACTCAAGGGACAAAATGAAGTGAATCATGAATTAATTTGCAAAGAACTATGCCAATCATTAAGCCTGATTGCTCTTTAAAAGACTGAAATAAAATGTTATTATGCTAATGCGTAACCACTCCAGTGAGGCAAAGGGCCAGTCCTTATCAGTCGCTGCTTTGATTCTGTCCTGTAACGACTTTGCCCTCGGACAGCCAGAATTGTGTTGGCAGCTTTTCAAAGGATGTGAAAGAGTTCCCTGTTTTTTAAACCAGTTATCAATCTTATCTTAACTGTCTGGGGCACTTGGGATGAAAATTGTATAGCTACCTTATCATGCTGCTTCTTATGACACTACTTATTGCTCACTTTAACCCCATTTCCACCCCTTCGTCCTCCTCCTTCCTCCTACTCCCTCCCTCCTTGTTTCCTCTTTTCAAAGGGTAAAACATCATAACATCCTCCAGCTGGTTGATGTCTTTGAAACCAAGAAGGAGTACTTCCTCTTTCTAGAGCTGTGAGTATTATTTGAGGCACTTGAGAGAAATGAGGGATTTTTCGAGGGTGCATATTGGTGTGCACTGTACTTTCTCAACCCCTCTAAAACCTCTCTTTTATTCATCTGGTGAATAATGTCAATCTCTGACGTCCCTCTCATTAACAAGTGACAAGTGTTTAATTTGGATGTACAATCTCTTCAGTGCCACAGGCAGAGAGGTCTTTGACTGGATCCTAGACCAAGGCTACTACTCGGAGAGGGACACCAGCAATGTTGTGAGGCAGGTGCTGGAGGCAGTAGCTTACCTGCACTCCCTGAAAATTGTCCATAGAAACCTCAAGGTATGCTGTGCACTGCTGACACCTAGTGGCAAAAGAGAAGCATTCCACCATATACCAAATCATGACCCCAATGCACAACTGCCTTTTAAAACATGCAGTAAATCCAGGTGATTGCTTTTCAGTTCAATGAGCATTTGTTTGTTTTCTCATTTAGCTGGAGAATTTGGTGTACTTTAATCGTTTGAAGCACTCCAAAATTGTTATCAGCGACTTCCATTTGGCAAAACTGGAAAATGGACTCATCAAGGACCCATGTGGGACCCCAGAGTATCTTGGTAAATGGCATAATTTAGATTTTAGCTCAATAACATATCTAAGTTTTTAAGAACTGTCACTAAATATACAGCATAAACAAATCTGAATCAGTTACTCTGAAGTTACAGTATACCATGAGAACACTTAAACTGCTATTCTGCTTTGTCTCAGCTCCTGAGGTGGTGGGGAGGCAAAGGTATGGAAGGCCTGTGGACTGCTGGGCAATAGGAGTCATCATGTATATACTGTAAGTGCTCTGTTGTGTTGTGTTCACAACACCTATGTACTCTGACAGTTATAGTTATTAAACCATATACTGTAAGTTAAAATTCAAGTTCAAAAATGTATTTGTCACATCATATACAGTATAATACACAGGGAAATGCCACATGTACCTGTTGCAGCTTTTTCAAATTCAAATTCAACTTTATTTGGGAACAGGCATGACAGCTGCCGCACTCACGGTGCTACCTTTACAATTATAACTTTACACTCTGGAGGTCTGACTTTTCTGCTCACAGTACTTTTAATTTACAGTTTAATGTCATTGGAGGTCCATTCCTGCCACATTAAAAATAAAAAAAATAATAATGGGTGAATTTTGGTGTTTGTGTGAATGTATGTGTTTGTGAGACACACACACACACACACACACAGAGAGAGAGAGAGAGAGAGACAAATAATTGACGGATGGGGAGAATCCAAATGCAACAAATTGTATTGTGAGTTGTAAAGTCACAATTGCAAGCAAAAAGTAAGAATGCTGAGATATAAACTCACAATAACAATCTCACAATTCAGTCACTAATGCAAGAAAAAGCCAGAATTCTGTGTCATTAAGTCACCATTGCAATTTACATACCAACAACAAAAAAAAAAACACAATTTTACTTAAAGACACCTCTGGAGTGTACAGTTGCAATTGTGAAAAATTTCACAATTCAGAATTTTAAGTCACAATCATGGGGGAAAAATGTAGCCTACTTTTTATTTATTTATTTAATGTGGCAGGAATGCATAATTTCAGTGATAAGTTTTTGGTCATGCCCTAATGATCGTATTTTCTCTACGTAATATATAGTTTGTCTGGGAACCCTCCTTTCTATGGTGAAGGTGATGAAGAAGGTGATGAAGATAAGAGCCTTTTCTTGAAGATTTTGTCAGGGGATTATGAATTTGATTCACCATACTGGGATGACATTTCTGACTCTGGTAAGACAGAAATTTGAAATGTATTAAGAAATATATCCAAATAATTATATTGTGTGTGCCTCAGATGTAAATTCACAAGCCTTAATCCTGATTACGCGTTGGCTGTGGTTATTTTAGACTCATAATAGATTATTCTCGTTTCCTGCAGCCAAAAACCTTGTGGCTTCTTTGATGGAAGTGGACCAAGATCAGCGACTAACTGCACAGGAGGCCATAGGCCATGAATGGTGAACAAATTATGATTAACAACCTTGTATTTTAGATTGTCCTATTCTAATAATATGCAAGTGACTAATTCTGTTGCTCCCTGTCTCAGGATTTCTGGAAATGCTGCCTCAGACAAGAATATCAAGGATGGAGTGTGTGCACAGATAGAGAAGAACTTTGCCAGAGCCAAGTGGAAGGTATTCCTTCTTACCATCAGTACAGTTTTGTTCTGTTGTGACTGTTTACACAGTCTGTCAGACTGTGGTTATGTTACAACTCACAAACATGACCCAAATCTCAAACAAGTTAGAGGGGTGCTTGAACTGCAACTGCACTGCACCAACTATGTGGACAGTTTTCTGCATTCCCAGAGCGTGCAGTCACCTATACACACTTACTATACGGTCATATGCTGTGCTGTTTGAATTCTGGACATGTTTCTGCCTATCTGCACAGTCTCTGCGCATGGGAATAGTGACACAAATAAATAATGCACATACATTTTTCTGGATGGCACTTCCATCTTAGAGGTTTTGTATTTTGGCATTCCTAAATGCTACACTCTGTACATATCTGGCTATCTGCAGGCTTTGTACATCGCTGAAAGGTTAACATATTCTGCCCAAACATATTTGATACCAATATATGCTCATAGTTCCACCCTTAAACATTGTTTATTTACTGATATTTTAATACATTATGGTGACACATGCTTAAATGTATAAATAAAGCTCCTATTTCTAAGTTTCAGCACTTTCTTGCCACATCAGTCAATAAGACAGAGGTTCCAGTTAGTTAAAAATCATCTTTATTGCTTTATTGTTTAATTGTTTTTATTACTTTGACTGTTATTCTCTTGTTGCTTATTTAGTATTCTGTTTGCATGCTTTATTCTATTTGTCTTTTTCCCCCATTGAATTGTATTAGGTTTGCTGTTGCAAAAATTCCTCTCGCAAATCAATGAGCTTTCAGCACATTTTTGATACTGTCTTATTTAACCCTAGTTTTTTTATGTCTTGTAGAAAGCTGTAAGGGTGACCACCCTCATGAAGAGACTTCGAGCGCCTGAGCAGACTGACTCAGGGGCCTCTGGCCTCGCTGCGGGGGCTTCAGCTGACCCCACCACACAGAGTGGCACCCCTGCTCCTCCAGCTGAGGGCCATGATGCTGCCCCTGCTGGCACAAAGGCTCCTGTCAATGAACAGCTCCGTGACAGACAGACTGCCATGATCCCTGCACCATCCCTGCCCAGTGCAGCCAGACCTGAGGGGGAGCCACAGGTACGGTGCAATGGGGATCCTCGCCAAATGTTGCCACAAACAAAGGGAGACAAGACATCTTAAACAGAAGCAGGAAGAGGAGCCTCACCAACTAACACACACACACATGCAGTACGGCCTGTAAATTTGGCATGATGATACAGTGACTAGGCTGTTCACCTATCCCCCAGTTCGCATCACTATGTATGTCATATCTGCCTTCTGTTTTCTTAGAATTGGTCTATTGAATAGTGTACTCTCACTCTCCCTTCTTATCTTGTGTATGCTTTCCTTTAAAGCTAGTTGAAAGGTAGCGCTGCTGTCTGCTCCTTTTCCCCTCAACAATGTAAAAACCTGTAGTGCAATTTAGTGAAATCAACTCATCTTTAGTCATTAATTCAGTGTATATAGATGTGTTTGTCAGTTTCAACTTGCTAGTTATCAGCTTCAGAACTTATAATCATGAGTTTGTGTCTTGTGACTTAAAATTATGAGTTGAAAGGACATCTTACCAAGCATTCGCTAAACCGATCACATTCAAGTTTATTAAGCAACATTGTTAGCTTATTAGCACACTCCCCACGCATGTATTGCATCTGAGTTAATTTGCCATGAACCCTTCTTCTCTTTTAGTTTCAGTAAAGTTACAGGATGGAAAATTGTTATTTATGTCTTTTTGAAAAATCATAGTTCAGTTTGTGATCAAAATAGATAAATAAACGAGGAAATAAATAGAATTAATATAAAAATTAGTTTCCAGTTTAATCCGTGCACTACTGAATTTCGAGATCTAATAAGATAGAGCAGCTAGTTTTTGTAAGACATGACAGGTAGTATTCACTTTTTGAGGCAACTTTAGGATAGAGACAGCTAGATACTTTTTGCCAAATCTTTGTGATTTTGTGACAGGTTGACAACAGACTCTAAAACATTCTCACAAACAAAATATTGCATGACATAACACTGAAATGCAGTTAATCCTTTAGCAGATTCAGCTATTAAATGCTAGACATTTGCTGATTGAACTTAATATTTTGGAACACCTAATGATCTTTGACCACTGATTGAAAACTATTTCAGTCAACTTACAATTTTAAGGCGGCAAGGAAACTTATGTTTTTAAGTTGAAGTGCCTTAATATTTTTTGCAGTGAATGTATGGTGTTTCAAGAGAAACATGACTTTTAAAATTGCTTATTGATCTCTTATTTCTTTAATTTTTTAAAAAAACTGTTCCCTCTTGCTTTTCTGGTTAGAATCACACAAGCTGCTGTATTATTTATGTTACACTGCTGGTTTACTTGTGTTCTGTTGTCATTCACACTTGTGCAAAAATTAAAACATCAAGAATACGACTCTTTGAACATTCTGTGGAGAGTGCTGTTGTAGGTGTTGTTGTGTTGTCACTTGTAATTAGTTAATTTAAGCTTTAGAGTTTAGTCCATATACCTTGATGTATATTTGCATTGTTCACATGTGGATTCTTTTTTTTTTTTTTTTTAATTATTATTATTTCCCTGTGTATTTGGCAGCTTTTAGCTGAGCTAAGGGGTTGCTAAAATGCTTGTGAATTAATAAATCGAGCAATACTAATATTGCTGAAACTGTGATATTTTTGAGTTGTCTTTCAATGAGGATGGGATATTTGTCCAGCTCCAGCCCCTTCACCATCTTTCATTCACTTCTGCATGTAAACAGTGCCTTCATTTGGCGGCAATATTGATCTTTTTTGTGAATGTCATTACAAAGAGTTTCTGCTCTGATATATACAAGAAATATAATACAATATAATACAGGCCTTGTAAAAGAGTTTTATTTTCACGAAAAAAAAAATACTGGTAGTTGTTCTCTTGAAAAATCGTGGCCTTTATAGTACACTCATAATTTTCAAAACATTTTAAACATTTTAGACTAATTTGGCTGCGAAATCAGCACAAAATCAGTATGCAGCATTATTGCTTCAGCACTACACTAAGAACTACTAAGAACTACAGAGAGCTACAAAGAACTACAAATCCCAGGCAGCCGTGTTTCTATATGTGGATCAGCGGTCACTCCCCCGGAACACTGCGTATATTCCTTTGATATTCGTCTCCATTTTTCAACTGCGTACTAGCCACAGACAACCTGAGGGATTACCTCCTCCAACATCGCTACCGGGATAAAGAAACAATCAAAGTGAGACTCCAAATTAATATCTGACGTTACCTGGGATTCGTGGAAGTCGTAGTCTTAGTGCGCTGCATTACCGTGGACGTTTCTCTGTGCTGCCCCGGGCGAGCTAAAGAAACCGGTCTTGCTAACGTTAGCTCTTGTAACCTATGCAGGGTCTATGCACCGCTGAGGGTTAGCGATGGTAACCGTGTAACAGTGGATGTCATTTGTAGTCATTTAGTCGCTGTTATCATCATAAGTAAAGCAGTCTTTCTTTGATTTGCCTTGTTAATAGCGACTCGGTGATTACAGCGCCGTTGTTGATAGTATTGTAGACGATGCAAGGCCTGACGTATATCTAGCAGGCCATTTGTCTAAGTTAGCTAGTGTTAGCAGTCACCCCATACAGCGCTCGTCACTTTGAAGCAGCCTTGCTTTACAACACACACTCGGTCTGTTCACTCTGTTAACTGTTTATGAGACAGTTAGGAGATCACACATGCACTGTCCTTTTTTTTGACAGGATCATTAGTCAGTTAGGTTTGTGTGGCAAGGTGTTTTCGTTTTTATGTTTGTGAGATAGATACGGACGTGTGTGTGTGTGTGTGTGTGTGTGTGTTTATCAAACCTGTAACAATCGTCCAACTTTGCCACCAGATAAGACACTGGTCAGAGAAACATGTGGGATGGACCAGGGCAAAGACCGAGGGGAGGGCCACCTTTTCGGTAAGCTGGAAGAATTTTAGTTTTAGACCAAGCTGTATGACATTGATTACCATAATGTTTTTGCTACTATGATAGTATGGTTAAATGTCTGGTGATGTTATGGTGATTTGTAAAGCTGTTCTAATAGGAAACCTCAATTTTTCACCTTTTCTTCATTTTTTTTTTTTTTTTTTATTAGTTCCATAAGTTCATTGCTTTGCTGGTACTTTGCCTTTTACATCATCAGTAGTCTAACTTAAAAGTATGACTGTATGTTCCAGCGGTGATCATCGTGGAGAAATGTTTGGGGAAAGAGATGGTCCCATGCCTGATTTTAGAGGTAGAGATGGGATGAACGTGGGCCATATGGGCCCTAGACCGCTTGATCTACCACCTATGGACATGAGGAGGATAGATGGTCCACCCATGAGGGGGCGTGAAATGGAGCCACGAGATATGCGAGGAAGAGAGCCAAACAGAGACTTCTTCAGACCAGGAGAAGAGCCAGACTTTAGTCTTAGAAGACAATATGAAATTGCAATCAGAGACAAACTAATGAATTCATCTGGTTACATGGGACCTGGTAGGAACTTGTTAGACATGGGAGGGAGAGGTATGCCACCACGGGAACCAAACAACAGATTTATGGATATGCGAGACAGGGAAATGTATCACTTTGATATGCCAGGGTTCAACAGTTCCAACATGGATGGAAGAAGAGGATTTCCTTTGGAGAGAAATGATGGATTTAGGGAAATGCGTGACAGGCCTCCATTAGGCATGGATGGCATTGATGGCTATAATATGGACATGCCTCCTAATGAGAGGAGGATGTTGGATCTTGACAGAAGAGGTGGACCACCTTTCAATGCAAGAGGTGGATTTGATTCTGATATGGATTTCAGAAATCGTCCTGGACCTTCAGGTGAATTTAGAGGTAGGGAGCGATCTCCTCTAAGGTTTGGAAATGATGTTGCTCCAATGGACAGGGGAAGGCCTGGCATTTCCTCAAATGTTGGTGGCCCCCAGAGACCAGACTTTATGGGTGGAGAAGACACCCACAGAGACAATAGAGAATTTTCAGACTCAAGAGACAGCCCGCTTATGGATTATAGAAGTGGTGAGGAGATGACTCTTGCAGAAGAGTGGAAGAACCGTCGCAAGGACAAGAACCAGTTCTCAAATATTAATAAAGGTGTGGGAGATGCAACAGACCAAAGCTTCCCTTTAGGTTTTGGCAGAGAAGGCAACGTCAGAGATCCAACGCCATTCAAAGACAGGGACAGGTCATCTGTTGAATTCTCTGGCAAAGAGGCTGGCTTCCCGCGTGGTGGTGGTCATTTTAATGCTATGGATTTAACACCAATGGGCCGCAAACCTCAACAAGATCATGCAAGGCCAGAAATCAATCCCCTCGCAGGCTCACATGGTAGAGAGAATGAGACTGATCATTGGCTGGGAGTAAGAGATCCTAAGCAGAGTCACACTGCACCAAGTCTTGATGAGATGACATTTCATCCAGAGAAGAATCAGTCCGCTCAAGAAATTAAGGGGCCAAATGATTGTTTTAAAGGGCCGAAGGATATACCACATAATGAAGGACCTGCGAGGAATAAGATTGGGACCGAACGTGATTTCGAAAGCAGCAGCACAGTACAGGGTAGAGATCAAGACTACAGAGACATTGATTATAGAACAGGGACTGGAAGGGTTTTTGATTACAAGCATGAAGAATTTCAACCACCAGAGAAAGTTCTGAAGGAATCGAAGCCACTCCCAGCCCCTAAATTTAGTGACTCTGGCTCTCAGGTAGGTATTGTTTTTATTTTTTTAAATTCTATTTGTTCTATTTTATTTTGTTAAATGGATATATCTTGTAGTCTTTGGGTATTTAATGTTCTAATATTTTTGTCAACGGTAATTTTAATAAAAATGTCTGTGAAAGGATCAAGATTACAGGAGTGCGTCGGTGGAGGACCAAGTTTCCAATACAATATCCATAATTGGTATTCCAAAGACTGCTACAATGGAGCAGGTGAGAATCAAGCTGAAAGAGAGAGCTCTGCTTCAGTTATGGTTACTAGAGTTAGGCCTACTAGTGTTAAATTCTTGTTGCACAGGTAGCATTTTGATTGAATGGCAGCATCTTGAAATTTTAACAGACTGTCTAACCCGTTCTTGATGCAATCTTTTCCAGATTCTTGGTGCCTTTGCAGTTCGTGACGGTGTCCCAATGCAGGGGATGAAGATAAAAAGTGTGGTGCCAGGTGAGGAACATGTCACTTTTTAAAATTTGTTTGGGGCAGTCGATCGCTAACATGTCCCACAAAATATTTCGCTACTACGACATTCGAACCTTCGCATTCTGTCTTTGTAATGCTTCTTGGTGGCTTTTGTTGTTTTTGGTCTCGATGAAACGGCTCTCTAAGACAAGCCTGGGCTTTCTCTGTTATGCAGTTCAGATTGTTCATGTCTGAGGATGTAGGGTCTTTGTCAGCAATCAGAGGATTTCCTTTAATGTAGCATCCTTGCAGAGTGATATTTGATGTCAGTCACAAAAGATCTGTGACAAGTGACACACTGAAAGCATCCTTGAGAGGCATTTTATCCAACTATTCTGACAAAAGAACTTCATCAGCAGCAAGCCTGAAACGGATACCTCTTTGTTAGTGCTTTTCTTACACTTCAGGTTGGTCATGTTGCTGATCTCAAGGGCAAGTTTTTCCTTAATGGGTTGATGTTAGACACGGTTATGCATGATGCCAAGCCCTTTTGTTGAGATTTTCATGTCAGATGTGTCAGAGGCCAAATCATTCAATCATTTTAGGTTATTCATTTTACAAGCATGAAAAGACTCATCACACACACAGAGATCCACCACTCAGGAGATGTCATTTTTTAATGTCTGCCAAGATAGCAACTGTTAGATCACATTATTCTGTCTCCATGGTGCTACAGCATGCACTTCTTAACTGCATCTGGAATATTGGTCTATGAAGATGTGGCTTTAACAAAGCCTGTCATTGCAAAGTCAGATATGCATTCAGTGGTCAGACGACTGAAGACAAATAAAAAGTATGAACATAATGTATATTCTCCGGAAAAGGTATGTGTGCCAATGAAGGTGTGAAATTCGCAGCCTGAAAAATGCTCACTGTTTTCGATGTATTCACGAACTACTGTCTTATGTTGTTACTCGCTCACTTTCCTTGCTGGCATTGACTAACAAAAACCCATCTGTATTTCAAATGCTGTCCCCAGGTTACAGCTACGATACGGCCTATGTGGAGTTTTTAAACCTCGAGGATGCAGTCCACTTCATGGAGTCCAACAAGGTGGCCCATCCTCGTCACTCTACGAAGGCCATCTCTCCCATCAGGATTACTGGGGGTTGAGAGGGCATTTAGTAGGATGGGGGAGGGAGAGAGATGGGTCCTGGGAAGGTGCTATTATTCAGTTAACCAATAATGGTTAAAGAGAGGGAGTTAATATTTGTTGCCATTTTATAGTGCAATATTTAGTAAGTCATTAGTTGACACCCTCATTGTGTAAAAGTAATCCACAGTTACCTATCTAGAAAAACAGGATAGTACTCACTCACTCAAAGATTCAAAGAAACGTGACTTGCTTAATTGTTGCCGCTGCGTACGTACACAGGAGGACATAGGTATCCAGTCCTTTGACTTGAGCTCTTAACGTTAAATATGCAATATGCAATTTTGTTTAACTACTAGACGGTATTGAGACCAACAGACAGTTTGTATATAAACTCATTGCAAAGCCACTCCTCCCACATCACCTCCTTGTCTCTCTCCCGCTGAGAAGGTATTCATCACGGCATTATGGAGGCAAGCCTAGGACAAACTTTGCAAAGCTCTATGCCTGCGGGCTAAAAGCAGAGCTAAACTGTGTTTTTTTTTTTTCTTTTAGTTTCTTATGTTCTCTTTCTGGCTCCGAATGTGAACTTTTCGTCTTAGTGTCACCACTTGCCTTCATGGATTCCACTATTGTGAATTTTCAGGAATGCAAGGGAGAGAGTGCTTCTTTCAAACAGTAGGGGAAGCAGTGGCAGGAGCATGAGTCCAACATGGATTATGGCAGCAAACATTGGAGAAGAGGTGAAAAGGGCAGAAAACAGCAACATGTTTGCTCTGTGCAAGATGGTATTGGTTTATATCATAGAGTATCAAGTCTCTGCGAAGAAGACATTAGCTTCAGGATTGTAAATATGTTCTTCATTTAAAGCCTTGAATCACCTAACCAGAAAATACATTGGTTGAAAAATGCCAATTACATTGATTTCTCTTACAGTTCTGAAGTTTGTCTTTTTGTCATGACTGATGAGGCTGACTTATCCAGTTTTCATGTGTTGGGATTTGGTCTTTGTAAAGAAGACAACTGAGGGAGATTGTTGCAGCATTTTTAAGCCTTTGTCTTGGAAATATTCATATATTCATTTATATATGTCTTTACTAGGCTGCAGGTTATGGAGAAATTCCATTGTCTGGCAATACCTGTAGATTTGAGCACTTGACTGATTCCTGCTTACCAACAAACCTGCAGTTTAGGCTGTATTTGCAAACATTTTACCATACTGATGTTTTGTTTGCTCACTTTGCAGAACAAAATTACCATTTTGATATAAATAGGTTAATGCTGTTTTAACACTATTTCTTCAGGTGAAGTATTGTTTACAAATCAGATGTTCATCTTCATCATGCACCACAGTGGCCTACATTGCTTCCGAGGGTTATTACCTTCACATTTCTCCATCAGTTCTTATGTGCCAAATTTCTTAGCCCGTTCAGGCTTTTCAATGGTCTGTGACCTTTTCCTTGAGCAGTACATGCTCTCTTGAAGGTATTCTTCTCTACATGTCATCATGGAGTGTTTCCAGCCAGTTTTCCTTCAGTTTTCATACAAGTGCTTTGGGTAATTTGTTGTCCTCTGGAGCATTCCTCTTGACATAATGAACATGATCTTCAGCACTTTCTGGGAAAATTCCACTTTTGTCATCTCCAGAATTAGGGAGAATCGCATCACTTGTTGGAGTTTGGGATCCACTCAGTTTTTGCTGAAATATGGATATGTAGTGGATCGTTTGGCATTGCTGTTTCCATTAGTAAACTTGTTGGTTGTACACAACTCTATCAGCTGTTTCCACTGATTGCCTTTATTCTCCAGCTTCTGATAGCTCAGTATAAAAATGGGGATACTACAGATAGCAGTAGATACTTTGAAGACAGTTTTTTAATGTTATATCACCAGTGATTTTAATTTCCATCAAATACTTGTACACCCATTTCAGTACACAGCTATGATGGAAACTGAAGTCTGGTTTGAGCTTTTTTTTTTGTTTCTAGATGCATTTTCATGTGCATGGATTGAGCTGTTTCTTTTGTGCAAGTGAGATACACTCTTTGCAGTTTACCAGTGCAGATTCACTGACATGGACAACGTAGGTGAAAATTGTGGATATTAAACACCTAATTTAATTTCATATGGCATATATATTTACATATTCTTTGAACTTGCCTCTTATTTCTGTAGAGCTCTACTCTAATTATGGACATGAGGCATTTTCCATGGCATTTATGTTTGTAGGCCTTAATTACTGAGAATCCTGGTCATTATTGGACACCGCAAGTTCTGTAATTTTTCTTATGGATATTATTCCACAGACATTAGTCATCCACATACATATATCAGATTTATTCACATTCGACAATGTACTGTGGTATTTGGCAAATAGCCTATGTGAGTTATGATCTTGGATCTGGGCTTGGGACACAACCACAAGTTGTCTGCCCATTTTACCCTCAGCAGTGAGGAGAAGGGCTAAACCTTCCAGAGATCATGTTGGGTGTCACTGGTAGTGTTATAGATATCAGTCCCTTATGTAGCAGTATGGTGACTGACCTTTTCTGTTTTCTTCCCAGGGATCCCTCAAAGTTGGTACTAAAACAGCTTCCATGAAATACATCCAGCCTGACAAAAGTGAAAGAAGTGTTCATGTAAGTGTTGTCCATGGGAATGATCTGGCCATTTTTTTCTTGTCAACTTATCACAGTTAAACTTCTCAAAGCATACTTTGATCATCATTGACACATGATCTGTCCCTTCCCTGTGACTTCAGGAATCAGATCACAAAGTACCCCAGCTCCAGGTGCCCCTGTTGCCCGGTCCAGAAGAACCCTTGGAGAAATTCAAGAACAACCTGAATGGGTCCAAAGCCAAAGGCCCTATGGACCCCTTGTCCCAGGGCCAGTGGCAGCGGAGCTCTGACCTGACCCCAGAGGCCTGGCAGCAGCAGGTAGACCAGCAGCTCCAGCAGCAAGAAGCAGAGCTGCAGACAGAGTCTTGGTCCAACCGCAACCCTCCTCATCACGGTTCAAACCAAAACGATCCTGTCTTCAAAGACAGCAAAAGTGAGTTGTCTTAACCTACTCTTGCTTTCCTTAAGCCATTCACGCTAGAAATTCATAGACATATTTGTTATATTATGTGCCAGTTGTAATGCACCGGTTTTTCAAAAGATGAAAGCATTTTTCTTTTGTTTCACCACATAGCCATGATTATAAAGAATGTGAAGCCCACGACCACAGTGGAGACCATCCTAAAGGCCTTGGATCCCTTTGCGTATCTGGATGAGAGGAATGTTCGTCTAGTTAAGGGCAAGACGCCTGGAGCCAAGTGCTTCTGCTTTGTTGACATGGACTCCCACGAGGTATTTAAAATGAAAGCATCAGTTCTGCTGCTTCAAACTTCTGCTTTGTTAAATGTATGGCTAGTAAAGTACAGTAAATGTATTTATTTATTTATTTCTTCCTCTGACTATCCACCACTAAACATTGTGTTTTCTTTTGTAGCAAGTGACACGTCTGGTTGAGCTCCTCACTAAACCAAAGCCCCTTTCTATTGATGGTGTCAGAGTTTATGCTGAGGTTGCAAAACCCCTGAAGAATCAAAAGTGAGTGATCATGTCACAGTTTTTTCTAAATCAGTGATGTCTGCTGGTTAAATCCCAACTCATTCACCCCTGATAAATTCTTGTGTTTTCAGTTTCAGAAGAGATTTTGATAAATCAAGCAGTTCTCTTCTGGGGTACCCACCTGAGGCCAATGTGATGGGGGTAAGTCATACTGATTGTTGTGTTGCTTTTCAAAGAATGATTGAAAAAAGAAAAGGTTGGGCCTCGTGCTCTGAAAAATGACTTGTTGATTTCATCTTGGAATTTCAGCAGCAGTACCCTCAGTCTCTGCAACCTCCTGTTACCACCACACCTGGCATGCAAGGTTAGACTTAACAGACACACAGCCTGTTATCCCACTACTCATGCACTATGTTACAACACTTGGAACAGAAAACTTCCCTTAGTAAGTAGTCCCACCTTTTGTTTGCCAGGTGACCTGATGGCTGGCAGCATTCATCCCCCTCAATCATCAGACTCCAACTATAACCAGGTAGGTTTTGAAAAAAAAAGTTAAGATAGAGATAATTGGTCCTGCAACTGGGCATTTAACTTTATCCCTCCATCTAATGCCTATAGGGAGTTGGTTATGGTGAGACCCCAGCCGTGGATCCATCATTCCAGGTTGGTGGAACTCCTGTGCCTGTAGAATCAGCTGGTATGACGGCCGGAGCAGACGGATCAATGGCCTACGTCTATGGTAAGAGAGAGATAAAGCATTACAAACTAGGGATGCACCAATCCGACTTTTTCAGTTCCAGTGCCTATAACGATGCTGGTAAAATGTTGATATCGGCGCTGATATCTGATGCTAATATCGGATCTATGCATCCCTGTTACAAACCTAGAAAAGTGTTAGTCCACTTCCTGTCAGAATTATTAAGACAATGTGCTGCTCAAGTAATTGTGAGTAATTATCTCCACCTGGCAGCAGCCTGGGGGGGGATCTTGTGTTTGGTTTTGTGTGTCTGTATATCTGTCTTTAGCTAATCTTGCATACTACTGGACCTATCACCCTAATATATTTTGTGCACCGTTATGACTGTATGATGATGAACCTCCATAATATGTACTTACCCATGTGTTGCAATTATTTCTCCAGGGTCTGAGACTCCAGACATGTCCACCTACCTGTATGATGCCACATCTGGCTTCTACTATGACCCTGAGACAACTCTGTACTACGACCCCAATTCTAGGGTAAGAATACAGTACAACACATTGATCCAGTCACTTTTCATCAGCCACAAAACAACTAAGTTGTCAAGAAAGTAGCTAATGTTAATATTGCCGCCCTTGAGTGTATCTAATTTCTAAATTTGTGGAAAATGGATTGATCTTGGTTTAGTCTGCATTCACTACTTAGAGTTGCTTTCATCTCAGTTCACTATTTTAAAATTAAAGCACCCCAGGCAAATACTGTTTCTTTGTGCTGTTCTGTCGTCCAAATTGCTGTGACATTTAATAGGGTTCATGATCCTGTAAAATCAATAGAAAGAGCCTTGTACTTGGAGATAAAGAGCCCGATACGTGGACATATGAATGCCATAGAGAGAAAATTTTTTGACACAATTATTTGTTTGGATGGCAAAAAATTGGATAATAAAACACAGGTTGAAAAATAAGCAGAATTAATTCTTTCAGTTTTAGTTTATTTTCAACTGGATAAAATATAGAAGCAAGGTGACTAAAATGAGATGCTCATTAAATGCAGTGCTATTTCCTATTGAATAAGGCCAGTTGGAAACCTTCATGAAATTCTCCATGAACAAAAACAAAACTGTTATTTGTCTGTCAAAGAATTGGTTTGAGTTGTCATTAAGTTCTGATTTACTTCCCTTTTGTTGGGTACAGTATTTTTACAATGCCCAAACCCAGGAGTACTTATACTGGGATTCTGTGACGAAGACCTACATCCCAGTGCCAGGGGGAAGCACTACAGAGACCCAGCCTGTGACCATGACTGCTGAAGTCCAAGCCATCCTTTCCAACCCGGCAGCAGATGCTCCTCTAGAAATGAAGAAGCCATCGGATCCCTCGTCTTCCCATGCTGGTGCATCTACAGTTGTCCCACATCAAAGCGTGGCATCAGCTCCCGTTTCTGCCACCAGCCTCACTCCAGATTCTGTCCCAACTTCTGCATCAGCCCCTGAGAAGAGAGAGGATGATGACCTGGTTAAAAAGGACAAAGAGAAGGATAGTAAAGAGGAGAAGCCAAGAAGTCTTGCTGCTGTCAAGGTAGCCCTCCAATGTAATATATACATCGTACATGAAATATGTGTTGAGAAAGACCAAATGTTTAAAAAGTTTGTTGCTGTCTCAGATCATGAAAGATATGGAGCGTTGGGCAAAGATCCAGAATCGCCAAAAGGATGTTGTCCGTGCCCCTTCGCCGGTGCTGAAGACTGGAATGCAAGAGGACAAGAAAATATCCAAGGCAGCTGATGCGGGTTTTGCTATCTTTGAGAGGAAGGTTAGGGATCCTCTTGCAGTACTCATACATTTTAAAATCGGTTTACTCTGTCTACTCTTTTACAATAAACTTGGCACTTTATTGTTAAAAAAAATATTTTTTATGTTGAGTTATAATCAGTTTTGCCCTACTTCTTACCTCAGGGCACTACTGGAGAAGATCTTTTCAAGAAGCCCCTTGCTCCTCCTAAGAAAGATGAAAAGGGAAAGGTGAGAACTACGAACCATGTTTTTCACTCCACTACATAGTTCATACTGCAACTGCATGGGGTTTTAATCGTTGTTCATACTCTTCTGTCTTTGTTTGCTCTGTTCTCTGTACCATCTCAAAATGACTGAGACAAAAAGGACAGGCCACTACTCTATGAAAGAAAAAAGTTTGTTTGATCTAGCCGTTCTGATTGCCACTTAGATGCTTTTAGAAACGTTTGTCCACTTTGCCTCCCCAGCGTCCAATGGGCTCCCTGGGCCTGCTGGCCTCAGACTATGCTGCTGGGAGTGATGAGGAGGTGGAAGAGGAGAAGCAGGAAGTACCAAAGAGCTCCAAGAGCCAATCAGATGACAAGGATGACAAGCTGACAGACTGGAAGAAGATGGCCTGCTTGCTGTGTAGAAGGCAGTTCCCCAACAAGGATGCTCTGATCCGCCACCAGCAGCTTTCTGACCTGCACAAAGTACAACCATTTAATAAATGCAAACAATTTATTAAATGTGGCTTACAATGACCTTGTAGAAGTTGCCTCCTACAACTTCATGTATTCTTGTCTCATTGCTTTGTCTCTAACAGCAAAATATGGAGATCCACCTCAAGATCAAGAAGTCCAAGAAGGAGCTTGAGGCCTTGGAGAACCAGGAAAAAGAGGTAAATACAAATGAAAGGTATGAAATTCTCATGCTGAGGACTATCTTGTTTGCCTAACCACTGAGTGTGGATCCTGTCCTCCATAGCTGAACGCCAGAGAGTTAACCAGGTCCCCAGAACAGAAGAGAAGAAAACACCATCACCAGCCGCAGCACCTCAACACATGGGCAGGAAGCTCCAGGTAGGTGTAAATAACTTATGCTGTCATTGAAATGGTAGAATTGGGAAATAAAGTAGCATTTGTCTAGTTTTGTGAAGGATATTTGGCTTTGAATTCTGTGCCAACAGGCTTGTTTTTTTTTTTTTTGTGTTTAGGGAAACACATAAAGTCAGTGAGAGGCCTGGCTTAGGGGCTGAACCTGTCGTGGTAAGTGTGCAGCTTTATTTTGTTGATATATTTTATTTGGCATTTTCTTGTTAGTTTGTTGACCCTCCATTGCAATTTTCTTTTCCTACAGAGGAAAAAGAAGGAGCCTGTTGTTTGGGATCATGCCACTTACAAACAAGCAGTTCGCAAGGCCATGTTTGCACGGTTCAAGGAGCTTGAGTGACCACACTACCTGGACAAACGCCCACAGTTTCATCCTAGGATGGATATGTGAATTGTCAATAACAATTGCTTGCTCACCTTGGTATGAGAAATCACTATCACTGTGTCGACTGCATCTCTGCCTTGGTCCTCACTACACTCTAGAGCAACGACTGTCTGTACTGTACTGAATTATTCTCTGGCCCAAAAAGTCAAATTACTCAGCAGTGGCTGAGCTGAAGAATGTGTCCTCAACGGTGGATGTTCTAAACTATAGAAGGTTATTCATGGTGTTGACATTTTTTTCCTCTCTCCATATTGTATGTGATGTAAAGTATTCTGATAGGTGTCAAGACAGGTTGTGTATGTTTTTTTTTTGTTTTTTTTTTTTTGTTATTTTTTTAATTTTATTTTTTTTTAATTGTCACAATCGGGCTATACAGTTAAATTTTATTTTGCAACTGAACAGTTTTTACATGGATTTTCCTTCTCGTTGGTTGAAATTGATATTATATGTGCACATTTTTAAGTAAAAAGAATAAAAATTGTATGGACTAAGTTGCTCTTTCTATCTTTGACTTCTCGGTCTAAAACCGTTTATCTTATTCATTGTGTTTTGGTAACTCTGTTGACAGTTGTGCCAGTTGTCATTGCGCCCATGGTGTATGCATCTCATCTCCACTAGGTGGCAGCAAAATCCTTCGACTGTTTACTATTCAAACAACTGTTTCATGACAAAAAGTGGGAAAAGTCACCACCAGAGGTATACAAGCAAAACTGCTGAATCAAATCATCAGTATTTCTCTAATGAATTTCCCATGTTTAAGGAAATGATATGATGAAACTGGATGTGTGCCAACAAGTAGGATTGGGTCCTCAGTTATTTACATCTCCTAAGATGTTAGGAGATGTAAAGTTGTCACCAACAAGCTGGTTTTTCCAACTTGGTCTGCATTCTCTGAGTTCTGTTAATTCAGCAGCTCGGTAAATACAGAGTCAGAGCTGATGTACCGTGTTAACTTATTCTGTCCAAGCCTCAGCTGTTCACCACAGGCATGAGAACAAAAGGGGGTGCACCAATATTTCCTCAAGTAAAGGAGCCAGACTTTACCCTCCTGCCCTCTCCTTGTGGCTGTAGATGAACTGCGAGAGAGCATTGCATGGGTTAGTGTCTCAGAGTAATAAGGACACTGGGGAGCCGAAGGAACTGCAGTGGCAAATGGAAAGGACTTATGATGAAGGCTGGGAACCAACACTTTTGTCCAAACAAGAACAGATGCAAGCTTTGTACAACACATTGTTTGGAGAGGAACTTAAAAGTACAATGCGTAAGGACATATTAATCTTTGAAAAAGATAAGACAAAAAATACATTTTTTAGTTAGCAGGAAAGCTTACATTCAGCCTTTATGGATCAACACATTAACTCTCAGGCCCAGACAAAGGGAAGCTCTGGCACTGCAACTTCAATTTTACTCAGTCATAGATCATACAAGAAATGGTGCATTTGTTCATAAAGGTCCAAGCTTTTTTCCAGTGTCTCCGGGGTCTATTGTGATTAAGGAGGCAAATGCCTTGCTCAAATTGGCTAACAAATGTTTAGCCATGTTATGCCATTCCAAGCCTTTAGGGTTGAACTGGTTGTACACAATTTGCTGAATCAAAAGGAGATGCTGTAAGTGGTTACCTGCTGGATATGTGTTCAAATTATTGTGCTTTAAAGTAGTGCTTGTGCTTGTAATTTACAAGTTTAACCTGTAAATAAAGTTTGTACATGTAAACAAATATAAAAAATAATAATAGAAAGGATATACTGCAGCTACATGTGCTTATAAGTTAGATGGTGGACACTGACCAGTGAAGTAAGCAGCGCCAACCCACAATAATAGCTGCTCATAATGCATTGCATCAACATCCAGTATTTTTCCTTGTGGAGAAATATTTATCCTCATAGAAGCAGGTTATTCAAATCAGAAGACTTCAACTATGTGAATATATTTACTTCTATTCTGAGATATCAAAAGTAATAAATTAGTTCTAATCATCCAATGCTGTTGAGATTGGAAACTTTTTGTGTTTTACTTGTGCTGATGTAGTTGGATTATGGAGGCCTATGGTCTTGCCTTTTGTCTCCACCATGGAAGTCTGTAGCTCTCTCCTGAACCCGGATAGCTGAAAATGCAAAGAAACCCAGCACTATGACCAGCTCTTCATGTGGAGGTGTAAATTTACAGACATCATATGATGCAGAGTTATGATGCAGAGATGCAGGTATTGATTTACAGATAAGTTAATATTCATTTCAACTCATCTTCAGCTTTCAAGTGTCATCTTGCACTTTGTAGTGTCCTTTTCAGCTTGTGAATACTAACTTATAAGTTATGTACAAAGGCAAAATATTTTTGGCGTTAATTTGAGTGCATAGAAGGATTCAAAGAGACCGCCTCCTCTGCATTTGACCACTTCAGTGCTTGTAAAACACATTTTCTAGATTTGGCTGGAGTTTCACTAAAGAAATGTCTCCATCACATCTCCCCTTTTGAACAGGACGGGACAGCAAAATGTTGTATGTTTTGAGTTTAAACTGCTCTCTTGAGTTTTATTTTTTGCATGCCTTCGGTCCTGAGGTAGGGTCTTTCATGCCAAGTACTTTTCAACAGAATTTTTGTAATTCAAAACAGTTCACTTTTATAGTTTGTTGTGGTATATTGATTAATATTTTGAATATGTGGGAAAGCTGTGGAAAGTCCTCAATGAACAGCATGTGATAATTTAGTCTCTTGAAGCTTCTATCAGTTACTTGGTGTCAACAAGAACATGTACGTGGTTTATATCCAATTGGCCACATTTTAATATCAAGAGAGCATTACATATTGTTGCAATATACATAACCTTCTCTTTAACTCCAGAGTAGATCAAAATACAATAAAAAAGAGACTGCTTTCATTTCTATGAAATATTAAAAGGGAAACCCTTGTACTTATATGTACATATTATGTCTGTGAAGGCGTTTTGGTGGTCTCAAAAGGGATTTTTATGTATACAATATCTATACAGGATTCTGGATATCATACACAATGTCAGAGGGTGTTCAAATGGTTTCTGTATCGGCAATCCAGAGATTTAAACTTCATTAGGTGATTAGGTTTCTTTAATGCCTGTAAGACAAAATGACCTACACATCTTTTCATTTCAAGTAAATCACTGTAGCCTATGGCGCAAATCAAATGAATAAATTTCCATTGCAACACATATAGGCCTTTAGTATCGGTGTATTTGCATATAGATGGGGTATTTATACACATGGCATTATGGTTCACATGTTGCATTGGTATTGTATGAGTTGGACTTTCAGTAACGAATACCATTGTGCAATCACAGAGATAAAAGGGGTAAAATGTGAATTGAAGCCTGCAGTCTTGCATGGAATGAGTATGTTTTGATTCTGCTGTGAGACCGTGATTTGCTGATAATGAGGTTACAGGCGCTTAGAGGGCTGATGGGGGACTTGTGCCACCCAGATTCTTTAAAACAACATGCACTTTTGTGTCAATACTTTTTAGCATTTTGGTTTATGCAGTCATCTCAATTAATGTCATTGGGCAAAGGATAAGCAGGGAATTACTTTTTGTTTTGTTTTTCGCAATGGTGAAAGGGGTCTATTTTGATGAGGAATCTCAGGCTTTGTTATTTTGTGGTCTAATTTCCATCCCCCCCTCCTTTTTTTCCCTTCATTCTGTCACAAGACCCCAAGCTCACTGCCAGATCCCTGTGACAGATGTCATCATTACCCTGTCCCAACAGTCCAGGGAATGAAAATTAATGTGTAGAGTGACTCCATGAGGATCAGGGACAAAACACAGAGGTAGAGGATGGAGAGCTGCCATGTTTGTATCCCTAGCACGTGCAAAGGGGAGCTTTCAGGCACTAGGGATTGCAGGAAGGGTGGACAGGGGGCCAATTATCCCAGCCGGACTGCTCTCAGCAGCAGGCGGGTGGGGCTGGAGCAGCAACCTGGGGACGGGACTTAGAAGAATACAGTCAGCAGGACTCTCAGATGTTTTGATGTGCTGTCAGTCCACAGAAGAGAGAGAGAGCTCATTTGATTGCCGTTAATGGAGGTCTGACACCCAGCTGTCACAAATGGACAAAGACACACAAAATGTTGAAAACAAATTAAGAATCTCATTAGAATTTATATAAGCACTGGAAATTTTAACACCCATATGCACACTGACCTTAAGCCCAACACCCACAGCTCAGCAGCACATCAGACACTAAATCAGATTTCTTTTTTTCGTTTTTTTTTAAATCACCAACTGAACGGGCCAGTTTCCATATTCTGTGAAATCCTAGCCATTGACTATTAGACATGACATGGATTGCTTTACAATATGTCTCCATGTAAGCTGACTATGTGGCTATCTCAAACCTCTTTTTTTGTCTAATATGACAAATGATCAAATACATGCTTCATGTAGAATGACTCCCTTAAGGAATAGCATGTGTTTGTGGTCACCCCATGCAAACAACGGGACTGTACCATCAACAGGCTAATGGGAAAATCATGCTTGTCTGAACAATTTCACCATCTGGCTTATCCTTTCAAGTGTAAGTTGAAAAATGGTGTCTGCTATTGATTGCAAATCTATAACATCATCTTGAATTGTCCTTACGGCTGACAGGCATGGAACGCACTTCAGACTGCAGCTTATGTTCTGAAGATTTGGACCATTGCGAGTAGTAGAACCAGTTCCACTGTCAGACCTGTCACTGAGAGGATTATAGACACTGGAAACATTTGGAAGTGATGTCATGCTTCTCCAGCACGACACAGACACAAGAAATAATGGGAGTGATAGCATTAAATTAATACAGAAACACCGTTTCTGTATTGACCGTTCCTTTATTTTCTCTCTTTCGCACTATCCCACTCTATAGCTGAGAAAATAAATTATGTTTTCTAGCTAGTCTGTATCAGTAATAGCTGCCCATCAATCTGCCAGTCAGTTAATTTTATGAAAAGCCAGATAAGGTTTGCAATGTTTAACAACTGAGTAGCTCTAATACCCACTGTGCTGTGAAAATAAATTGTAATAAATGTAAATGTACCTTACAAGACCCCTCCCTAAGAGAGATGTCACAGCTATTTACTTCTTTCTGTCATAAAATGATGAATCCTATTAGGCTACCCCTGTTGCCAGAAAGATGAAAGTGCTGCTTTCTGTCATTTTTATGTCAGCTGTCATGAAGAGTGGCAATTGATTTGAATGCTCTGTGGGCTATTATTATTTTGTTGCAGTGCCATTTAGTCTCATTTGAAAGGCTGGAGCTGGAGTTTGATTTGTCAAAGTAAAAACACAAAGTTTAAAGCCTTGGATAGCCACTATATTGTATCATCTGAACTCTGTAAAATTCAAGTGGGATCCTTAATACGAGGAGGGGGGATAATACATTACCACTGACTAACTGTTGGGCAAATGGTTAGTGACTTTGTTATTAACTTTGGGATTGGACACTTAAAGTTACTTGAGTAACCCCAGTTTATTCAGTGAGATACAGTATCTCAGCCTTTAGGGGAGTGCTCTTGCAATCCAACCACACTGCCACCAATTATAGCATGTCTGTCACAGACACACGAGTTACAGCAGTGACAGGTAGAGTCTCCCCTACACATGACTGCTGAGAATCACAGGTATGACATTCTCAAGAATGCTTTCTTCCTCAGCACAGAGGGAAGTGAAGTGAGAGGTGTCCAACAACCTGAAGTTCTCTGTCTAAACTTCATTTAGTACCTCGGCCTATAGCAGAGCTGCAATAATGCAAAGTACTGTCCAAATGGACCCAATGGGCAAGAAATATACAGAGGCCATGATGAGGACCCCGCAACAACTGGTGCACAAACCACCACGTGTAGCACCTAAGCTAAGGACTCTGTGCCAATGCAGGAGTATTAACATCTTATTTCTGAAAAATAAAGGCTGAACATTTGGCTGTGCGATGAGTGGACGCATTCACCTAAAGGCTAGGGTGATCAGATGTCCCCATTTTCAGGGGACAGCCCTCAGATTTGATGCTTTGTCCCCAGAAATGCTGCAGAAATTCTCTCAAGACCACACACTGCAAGAACGTCAGAGAAATTCACTTGATTTTGATTTTCAAAAACATAGGGAAAAAAAAGCCAATTAACAAAATTTCCACAACATGGAAATTACCAATGGAAAAGTGGAAGCTGGGAAGCCATCAGCTCTACTGGACCACAGTGATAGAATAAACTCATCATCTTGGGCACAAATGCCATGTTAGTCTCCCGGCACACCACTGGGGCAAGTAGAAACCGGCCCATTTTAATTGAGTAATTTGTCAGTCAAATTGGCTCAAATGGCTGTTGTGAAGAATGGAGTTGAAAACATCCAGATCCCATGTTGGATACAGAGGATAAACGTCTGTATTGTGCAACCTTCATGCAACGGCACGAAGGGGAGCTTGATGCTCCTTCCAAAGCCAACAAGGAGTTTCTGATAAATATTTCATATTTATAGCGTAGAGGAGCATAAAGTCAGTCACAGGACACCAGCATATTAATGGATATTGTAAGAAAATTATAAGAAAAATGCTAGAAAGTGGCAGATTTTTGAGCACTACACTAGTCATTCATGACTAGAATGGTGAGTTTTTCTTGTTATCCAACTCCTGGGACAGTTATGAACTCTTAGGAAAAATAAGTGTGCCCATATGGTATTCTGTCAGCCAAATGCCTGTTGGATTGCAAATCATGCCCCGCGCCCTGACACACAGCTTTACACACAGCCGCTTTGCCCTTTGTTTTCTACTTTGTCTGGCTCCTCCTGACTGAGTCCCTGTTTTTGCAGAATGTCACCCGTCTGCGTTTTATGGAGGAGATATTTCTTTGTCTCAATGGTCATAAAATTATTGTTAAATCTAAGATCAAGAAGTGTGGTGGTATTCAGGAGCATTTGCAGATGTTGATCCATATATACATTTTCAAAAGTCATCCTTTTATTATTTCTTTTATTTCTGGTGGAAGGACATCGTTCTTCTTGTCTGTCATAAGAGGAAGAACTGGAGAGAACGAGATCTTTCTCCTACTAAAGTTATCAGCGCAACTCCATGGAGCAAGCTCTGTCTCCAAAATGGTGATATCAGAGTTTCTGGGCATGAGGTGCCACTTCTTTCACTTCTCTCCAAGAACTGGGCAGACTGCCTGTTGCTGACCACAGGGCCGTCCACTATGTAAAATGATGCGCATTATGAATAAGTTATGTGCTGTGGTACATTCAAAGATTTTTGCTCCACCACCATGTTGCTTGCCATGAGAATTCCCTGTAGAAACCAACAATGAATTACAAATTACAATTTCCCTGCATGGCCTTTTGTCTGAAGGCTTTGTGCTTTAGGCAATAGTGGATCTAAGGGTGGCATGGGATGGCAGCTGCCACCCTAAAAGAAGGCCTTGCCACCACAGCTGCCATCCAAGTTTTGGACAGTTAAATTTAGTATACATGTTATTGCTGGTCAGAAATTTACAATACCAAAATACCTATACCTTCGACAGTACCAGTGTCTGAGTTCAAGTGAGTGCAGCATGGCATGTGGAAACCTTGTGAACAAATTCATGAGGAATAAGACAACGTGGTACTGACCGTTTTCGGTCACACAGCAGGCAGCGGCCTTGGTTGGACTTTGTCTTCATAAAGGCTTTACATGATCTGATACATGGTATATACAATGTATCAGAGAGAGAGCCCAGCAAAGGCCATTGACTACTGTGAGACAGAAAAAAGAGTGCAGTACAGTCTTTGGACATTGGGGGCAGTGTGGAGCTCTTGCTAAACGGTAAGATATGTACAAAGGTCAGTGGGGCTAAATGCTCTTAATGATCACTGCATTTTGATTCCACATATTTACCAGTAACTGGACTATTACCGTTATTGTTACACTGCCCAATATTTATAATGAAGACATAATTATAAGCTGACATGAAATTGATGGTTGTAAAATTATGGCAATTTCAGAATATTTTCACTGGCGCTGAGGCTGTGCTGTTGACTGGTAGCATAAGCAGAGGGGGGGAAATTTCTCTCTTAAATCGTTCCACGTTTCATTCATCGAAGCTTTTGCATGTCTTCTTAACCACCGTCTAAGCCACTTTTATTGTTCTATGTTACCCCCTTGTGTCATGCTTGTGTGGTCTTTATTGGCAAAGCGAGACAGATATCAAACTTATGCTCAGAAATAAGATCAATGACCAAACATGGTTGATTTGTAAGAGATCTGATGTTCAGAAGAGGTAGCTTTGCAGTGGATCCAGTGGGTATAACAGGTATGCATATTTGCTGACTAAGCCCTAGAGCTCAGAGCTGTGTCGTGGGTGGTGATGTTATTAAACCCCTCCCCCTTTTGTGTTTGGTTGTGTTTTAATTATCTATTTCTGTTGATGCCAAAGTCACATTGAAATGACTGATGGATTTTTTGGGCTACACTGTTTTATGAATTAATGGTGTCATTTAAACCCCTCCCACTTCCCTTTTAGGCAGTTTTTGCATCATTTATACCTTCTCAGTCTGAAACTGTATCCTGATGTGTGGCACACAGTTTTCCCGTTGATTTGGTGATGTAACTGAAGTACCTCCTCTTTTCATGACTGGCTCTTGGAGTGGATTTTTGCCCCATTAACACCTATTTATCCTACAGTTGCTTTCAGAGCAGTGAGGGCTTTTCAGGCTCAGGAAAAAGCGTTGATTGATGATGTCAGTAACGGCCTCCCTGTTTTTCATTATCTGTATCAAATTTCAAGCTAAGTTATACACTACAGTACATGTTGTATTATAAAAACAAGTTAGAGCATACACATGTTAAAAAAGTCTGTTGCACACAGCATGCATTTCAAAATGACTGGGGCCAATGTAAACTAGATGTAGACAGTAATGAATGAGCTAAAAATCCAAATGACGCCAGTATTCTCCTTTAAGTGCCCTCACTGCCTGAGCTGAGAATTTCTAGATTTTCTGGCAGGTTGAGGAGGTGAGTCTCTTTATTTCACCAGGGTGAGAGGGGACAGCTGCAGACAGCGCAATATGGTGCTTATGGTGAATATGAAAGGCTACAGATGGCTCTACTTAGGGAGGGTTGGACAGCCCGAGTTTCCCATTGCCAAAGACATCCAAACCAGAGAAGCTCTTAATGGACACCCTGTGTTTGTACAGTAAGATGTACCCCGCTAGCTTTTCATTTCATTCACATATGCTGGAGCTGCAGGCATCAGCTGCTTGGTACACATTGTATACTTTCTGCATGATAAACCCATCAAATGCAAGTTCTGCCTTTATTCACTTACCAGCCTAAGGAATTTCTCATGGGCAGTGTTACGTGTTGACACGGGAGGAACCAAATGCAGGACTTCAACACCAGGGCCATGAGTAAAGAAGGTTTATTGAGAGGGAAAGGGGAATGGAGGTAGGAGGTGGAGACGTGGAGATAGCGAGGTGAGGTAGAGGGAGGATGGAGAATGACTGTGGCCAAGCTTTGTGTGGCGTGAAGGACAGGTGAGGGATGGCTGACGGGAATGGCATGGCGTGGACTGACACACGAGGAAGCAGTGGAGGGCAGGCAGGATGGCGAGGTGATCTTTAGGTATAGGAAGAAGCAAGAACAGGCTACCAGAAACAAAACTGGGAAGCAGAACAGTATACAAAACACAAAATACATAACAGTCTGGCAAAGATTAGGAGTGAGGACCCGGTTTTTGGCTTGATGGGCTGATGGATGGAAGGTGCACTGATGGCAACAAGGAGAGGGTGTGTTTCTGAAGCATGGAGCCTGGAGAAAGAGTGAGACACACCCACACCACAGACACACAGAGAGGCAGACAAGAAAACACAAGGGAGACACTCAGCTAGGCCAGGGGATGGACGTAGCCATGACAGACAGAGAGTGCAAGCACTCAGATATTTAGGTTTTCACCCTGGTGTATTATTAATGGCCCTTTTAATTTTTAATGTAATATAGCATTGCATGTGCGCAGGGCTGAGGGACCATAGGGTTGAAGAAGACAAGTTCTCAAGAAAAAACAGAAAAATATAATGAGTCAATATTTGCTTAATGGAATATGGGTCACGCAGTTAGTAAAAATGAGCAAGTTGAAATTTTTTCATTTTCCCAGGAGCAGCAAAGTCAGTTCAGTCAGTCAATCCATCATCCGTACATCCACACTCACTTCAGCCAATAACAAAGAACCTCTCACAATGTACAGTACATTTCATTTTATTTTCATTTTATTTTATCTTTTATCTGGATATCTCTTAACTGTATATTTGCTTACAAGTGCATTTTTTTTTTGTTGTTTTTTTCTATGAAGCACCTTGGAAATACCATGCCAAAAAGGTGCTGTGTTTTACATTTTATCCCATTCTAACACTGCAGAATTAATAATGATTTCAGCGCAGCAAGTTTCCAATTATCAGAGTGCATAAAATAAATCTAGTGGAAATAATGTTCAGTACACTCTGTAGAGCGTCTCACATCATTTGAACTAAACTCCCCCTAAATTTGGCAACATATACAGACATCTATGTCAAAGTACTAACTGGGCTTCCACATTCTTTTGTTCTTGCTGTTTTGAACAAAATCTATATAAATTAGTCACACACTCTTTACAACACTCAAAATGTCTTTGTGGGACCTGTAAAAAAAGGCCATGGCAGTTCTGGCTCTGATCTAGTTGATGTCAGTGTTTTGCCTGAGTAGTGCAGTAATATGTTCTGGTAACATGCCTATTGGACTGGGAAATGGTACAATTAATCTATCATGTTTGTCTTTTCAATTTCCTTGGCAGCTCTTGACAGTAATGTTGATAACTTTTGCTTGCCAGTGGATGGGAGTAATAATGATAACTGGTGGGAATAGATTTGATGACTATAACATGATGTCCATGTGGATGAAACATCACTTTAGCACAGTTTATTATGACTAGACTTACTGGCAGTCCCCAAGCACTACTATATTGTGCATCACAATCTCCTATTTACTGTCATACATTTCCTTCCCTCAAAAGTCTCACACACTTATCCCACTGAGGCTTCAGTATCCGTGTCATCATCTATGTCATATTAACTCCACTCCTGCATAGCTGTGTGGTCTTTATCACACAATGCAGAAGCACAGCTGTAAGACGGATGCATTTTTAGCTGTGCTGCCAATGTCAGGAAAACTCTGTATAGTAAACATATATCTCCTCTACATCTCTGCTGTTTGAGAAGTGGCTAATAAAACTAGCTGACAATTTTGTTAAACCTAGAAATGCTTCGGTTTATTGCACAAGACACCTTGCTGTGTGCTGTTAGGCTAAGGAGGGAATATTAATCTTACTATGTATAACTGCCCATGTTTGGCCAAATTCTCACAGGTTAAGGCCTAAGTTAAACCTGATTTTACTTTTCTTAATATTTTGTAATGTCTTGACATTGGAGAGCTGTGTTGGCACTCACTTGGTCTCCTGTAGACACAGAGAGGGAAAAGAAGAGTCTGTGTTCAGGACAGGCAGGGTGATCTACAGTATACCTGGCAGGACTGGAGGGTGGAATGCAGATTTCCTTTCGGTATGTCACGATTTCACCAAGTGCTACGGTGAAAATACCTGAACTTTGGCAGTTGAAAGTAGACAACAGAGCACCCTCATCCCCTTTCCTGCTGCAATGTCTATGTGCAACCCTCTTTCCTTTCATCTGAGATGCACAAGTACACTCTCCCGAAAATACATCTGACGACTCACAAGTGAGAACTGTTCATTCACTGCTGCTGCTGCCGGACCTGCACTTCTCAGGATATCATGGATCACAAACGCTGGAGTAACAGTATGAATAGTAACAGCTGGTAAACAGCTTCCCATTACAGGACTCTGCTGACAGGAACATGGCTTTGCTTCTCACCCCCCTCTCACCAGGCAGTATACCTGTGTAGCTGGGGCCCTGGAAATTCGCAGTGAATCAGAGGGTGCTGAAAAGTACTTGCAGCACCAGCTTTTTACCCCAGTCCAAATTCTTTCCTCCGCACACAATTCCCACTGTGCTTCTGAAACCAGAGGCCACATGGCTGCTTTCATCAGTGATGGTTTACATTGGTTTTCTCCAGCTGATAAACCTATCAGCACAGTGCTGGAAACAGATGAAGATGTAACGTTACTGCATTTGTCTTTTTTCATCCACCCTACATTAGAGCCTGATCTCTAAGCTGCTTTGAGGATATTTTAATTCCCACCCTTACATGAGACTTATGAGGTTTTTTTTTTTCAATATATGTAATAATCACCTGCATTTTAGTCAATTTCTGTTGTGAACATGGCACATTGTTCCTTGTCCTAGAGGCACAAACCAGTACAGTGACAATATGAACAGCTATATGACAGTTATCGGCTTTGGAAGATTATAGCTTTCCATGATGTTCCCTGCACTCTTTTACACAAATTAGATGGGACTGCATATATGAAACATGCAAATGTTATTTCCGAGTTCAGATATCCCCATCCAATCTCCTTGATTGTGTTTTTTTTTTTTTGCCCCCATCTGTAATAATCTATCTAATGGGGTTTGAAAAACAGTGCAGGTTTAATGTATATGTCTGTGCTAGGGGGAAAAAAGAGGAGGAGAAGCCAGCAATGGCTTTTCATTAGTAATGAGAAGCCATCGCTAGTCATTTTAACTTGACATCTGCCAAATGGCACAACGGTCTTCTTTCATGGGCACAGAAATGTCAGTCGAAAGAAACACCTTTGCCGTAACAAAGTCAGGTCTGTACACTGGAAAGAGACAGTGAGTCTTTGTGTCTTGTTAATGTCATTTGTCTTCTGCTGAAGTGGTAGGGGCCCCAAGGGTGACAAGGAGAGGCAATAAATCACTTTGTCTCTCTAAGTAACACTTCAGTATGGAAAGGAAGTAAATGGAATAGACCTCAACTGACACATTATACCTTACACAAGGAAATAGAGCTCATGTAAGCTTAAATGTCTCCATATGAAGGAGGTCTTTGTATAAATATAGGCTAGATGTATTTTAGAATATATTGTAGGTGCCTCTCTTCAGAATAATATAGCTCTAATGGATATGTGTTCAAATTGCTGTAATCTACCTGTGTTTTTTCCTCCTTTCTCTTTAGGCCTACATGTTATCACATGAGACTCTGGTACCTCACAGATTCAGTGATAGTGCACCTGAAAAAGTCTCAACCTGAGATAGTCTTACCACCCTGAAGAGAATACTGGTGACAACACAGCAATTTCGGACAGTCACAGTCTGAATTACTGTGTAGACATGGGTGAGGAGAAAAGGGCTGTAAAGTGTTTAACTGGGCGCCTGTTCAGGATGCAGGTTGGCAGTGTTTACGTGCTACCTGCTGAGATCAGTCTTGCAGGATACGTGATGTGTTTGGTTTCTGGAGAACTTCTATGGTTCAGGACAGAATTATTCACTCTGTTCTTGGATGTTTTTGAAAAAAGGACTGTCCCATGTGAAATATGTCTACATTGGGACTGCAGTAAAGCACTGCTGATAGACAACTTATTAAAAGTCATGCATTTACACCCATTAATTTAAAGTCATGGTTTCAGAATTCAAAGCATTCTACTGAGTTTCTGATCCTTAGACACAAGTGGAACTGAATATGTATCTGGGAAAAAAGAAATGATGAAAAAAAAATAATAAAAAAAAAAAAAAAAATATATATATATATATATATATATATATATATGTGTGTGTGTATATACACTAGTTAAATTAAACCCCTAAATAAGCTGGAACATACATTTTGTTTTGTATCAAATGTGATGCATCAAACCCCCAGCCTGACATGTTAGTAGCTTATTTAATTATTACTCACAGGTTTGGTTGACAACATTCCCAACAGAACTTGAAGGCAGCATCTATCTGACAGGTGGCACAAAGTCAAACGAGTGGGGAAAAAGCCAGACAATGAGGAAAATACTGATCTTCTGGACCAACAGTGCAGTCTTTAATTGGATTGAATTGAATTGAATTGAATTGAATTGAATTGAATTGAATTGAATTGAATTGAATTGAACAGATTTTTTTTTTATTATTATTTAACCAGGTGAAGTTCCATTGATTCTCATTGACCTGGCCAAGACAGCGGCAAGACACAAAGTTAGGACAGCACATACAACATATATCAACTAAAATTGATAAAGAGAAAGGGGAAAAGACAAGCAAAAAGAAGAGAGAAACTGAGGTATTTAAAAAAAAAGACATTATTACAAGTATCTCTTTAAAAACAGAGGGTCATGCCATTTGGCTTCAGAGCATGGTATTAAACTATCTGCAGCAGTTTAAAGGTCATTTTTACTCATTTTGGAACTACAGAAGCAGTCTCCGCTGGAAGACTGAAATGAGGCTGCACCAGCTCTCACGGTGACTTATACTGACATACAAGCTTCAGCAGTGTTTCAGCTGATATGAAGGTGAGTAGGTAATGACAAAATTCATTCATTTTGGAATGAACTATGCCTTTAGCTGTAGCACATGCAAAAAAAAAAAAAAAAAAAAAAAAAAAAGTGCCAGCCCAATTGTTTCCAGTTTAGCAGTGATTTACTACCGGCTGTCTTGCAAATGAGGTCAGCCACAGTTTGGCAATTAGAATACCAGAGGCACTATTTAGGATTGAACATATTGCCACAAGGCACATGTTCTCCCAAAACTGAATTATAGCTGCTTGCAGATGAGGCTAAATAAATAAATAAATAAATAAATACACTGAACTGTTCATGCATACATGTGCATGTGTGTATGTGTGTGTGATTTCATCTTACAGTAATTTAGCTGCATATCCATAATATAAAACTGTTTTTATGGGAAACAGACATGCCTCTGTCACTGTAGGATTACCTTTACTATTTTTTACCTATTTTCACCTCACCCTCTGGCATCTCAGTAGGGTAAAGGATATGGAGAACTCTTATTTTCATGATCCTCTTAGTCCTTGTGTTATATTAGATTGATTATATGAGACAGATTTATCTTAAGTTGTGTTTTCCTGCATGAAAAATACAGTAAGACACACTTTCTTTACTTTAGAGTACTCTCTGTTTTAGAAGATCAGGAGGAAGGATTCATTTGTACAATTTAATGATGCCCTCCTCCATTTTTGGGCCTCAAAATGGATTTGTGGTGGACTCCTCAAAAAAAAAGGAAAATATTCTTTTTGGATAGAGCCATTTTTGTAAATTGTGGGGATAATGTTTTGGAATGAATATGTGTATCGCGGCCAAAGCAAGCGCTAACATTGATCCAAGTGATTTCTATTGGACTACTGTACAGGAAGAAGGTCTACAAACTGGTATGTTGCTCTGTGACTTACTGACTTTTTTCAGGAAAAAGATAGTGGAATCTAATCTATGGAACCTCCTAGTTGTGACAACTAAACATTACTAGGGATGGGTCTCACTGGTCTTGTGTATGTGTACTGGTGAGGAGCACAAAGGGGCAGCTAAAACTCCATAAAGCTGTGCAAAGGAGGAAGTGATTTTAAACACAATCAGTCTGCTGACCTTACCGTTCTGCTTGTCTTTATGTTTTTAGTCTAGCCTGACGCTATTTGCTATTTTCTCTCTTTGCTATTCTCTCTCTCTCTATCTTTCTGTCTTAAGTGTCTCCCTGATTAGTTCCTTGTGTGAGTATACCTGTAGTCTTGTCTTTGTTCCTTGTCGTCTTGTGTTACCTGTTTCTTCTCACTGTTTCTTCTGTCTGTTTTGGGTTCCTGTTATACCTGGTTTCGCCTTGTGCATCACAGAACATTTGCTTGTTTGGGCTGCCATTATTGTGTATGACGTCTGCCTGTTTACTCTGCTCCGGCTATCACTAAAAGACTTTTATCATATCTGCCAGCCTGTCATGTCCTTGCATTGTGATAATTGTTGGGGTTGACTTGCAATTAAAGATATTAAATGACATTTGATGACAAATTAACTGAAACAGTAAGAAAGCAAAATTGAAAAACAGTTAAAGACAAACTAAATTTAGCATACATGCATTGCTTTTCACCTTAGATGATATTTTATGAATGCTTATGTAAGCTGAAATTTAGTCACCGACTACCTTTGCTTCTCTTTCCCTCCTACTTGAGCTGACTCTCTGCAGACTCTGTGTTGTTCCAGTTTGATCCTCCACTCAGAAAAAAGATTGTGCTTTTTCTCCACTGAAAAGCCAAGTGATGCGGTATTCCGACGCCTCACTTCACACCCTTAATGGCTGCATGTATTTTCACCACCGTGGATGGTGTGCAGCTTTGCTTTCGCATGGAATGGAAGTGGCTGCAAACAACCTGGTGTTTGTGATTAACCTTTCATCAGATTGTGAAATCCCACAGGGGCCGTCACTGCTGAATGAACACAGCACTCACACCGGTGCAGATACATATTTGTTCACATTTGTGTCCACAAATTTTCACTCGCATAGTGACATGCTTGCAGGCATCCATAGGTAAATGAAACAGGCCTGTGTTTTGTGCATATGTAGGAATTGCATGTCCTGTGCATGTTCATGTCCTAGTTCTAAGGCTGTGAAATTCAAAACACTTTAGCAATGAACTGGCAGTGCCAGAGAGAGGACGTGCCAACACTACTAACATTCTGCAAGTGCTGCAGATTGGCTTACACTTTTCCCAAATACATTCAATTGCACTCCTTATCCGACTGATCAATCTGATTGAATTTTTTTCTTTGTTATTGGGCAGTTGAAGAGGTAATTGGTCAGTTACCAATTTATAATATAATATTTAGAATGTTTACTGGACAATTATGATCAATGGCCGATCATTCAACACCCCCAGAGCGAAGCGCCTCTTTAGGCACTTTTGTCACTGCTGTTTAGCCCTCTTGTCATCGCTGAATATCTTTATTCAGAGGCTCTGCATGCAAAACTGTAAAGCGCACTGAGAATTTCTTTCAAGTAGTTTCTGCCCCTTTTGCATCTGTTCTCAGAATTTTACCTTTGAAATCCCAGGCTGTTTCAATCTTGTCTATTTCAGTTTCAAGCGTCTTCTTCCTAATTAGTGTCAGCACAGAGACTCTTGCCTCTTATCCTTCCGCATACTCTTTTCAGCACTTCTCCACTTGTCAAAATGATGAATACTTTCACTTTGAAACCTCACAAAGGAAGAAATGAAAGACTGGGTATCAATAGAGCTGGTGTTTTGCAAGAACAAGTCTACCAACTTCAACCCAAACAAGAGGGGTCGCTTGTCCCCACAACTCAGACCCACCATAAATCACGATTTTGCCAGAGTGGGTGGTCCTATCTGAGCGCACACACCCCTCTACCTGGTCATGCAGCCCTAACAGATCCACACAGTGAATGCCTGCCGTCAGTGGAGTCTGACTGATGGCCTCCAAGTGCAGAGACACGACAATGAGGTCAGGACAGGTAATGAGGACAGTAATGGCCCCTCGTCTCCTGTCCAGGTCCCTCAAGGAGCTGTAACAAGAGCTGCTGCTTGTAGGACAATGCTGAAAGTTAGGGAAGCGTCATGTATTTCTGGCACAACAGATTTGCTGTCTAGGCAAGCACCTCAGTCAAACGTGGGAGGGTCAAATGAGGATTTTTTGCACCATGCACAGTTTCTTTTGTAACTTAAGACTGACAGCTTCTGATGATTCTCTATTTTGGCCAAAACATGTCTCCGTCTTGTCACGCATAGGACCAACTTTAATTTTGTCCATGTTCATTCAACACTGGTCTCAGCCAGCTGGTTTAATGTTGTATCATGTGTGAGAATCTGTCATGAATGTTGAAACGTTGTGGACTACCACGATTACACTACAATTAGACATAAAGCCATTTTCAGACAGACAAGATGGCAAAATTGTGTTATTGGAGACGTGGCATTTCCAATTACAACCCCATTCATACTGACTTTAGCAAACCAGCAGTTTGCCACCTTGTACCCCCTGACACTCTAATTACTACTGCTTTTGTTTCTAAGCAATGTAAGAAATGCACAAGGGTTTGCTTACACTGATCATCAAGTTTCGCTGATGGTGAAGTTTTGTTGTTTTTTAATATCTGCTTTGTTTGAAAGAGTGTTAAGGCAATGGGAGTAATACTTACAGCCACACAGCAGTCTTAAAGAACTGGGCTGTGGGCGTGATAAGATATAACACAAAAAGGAGCCTTTAACAGCACCAAGATCAGACACATGCTATAGTTTGGGGCCTTGATATTGTAGGGTAGTTTCTTGGTAGTATAGCACTACACATCATAACAATGTATACCATGTAATGCATAAGAAAACTAGCTTTTTTAAAACTAACTTTTTGAAGAACACCTTTCACCTTTTGGCCCTGCTTTAAGGAAATGACAAGGAAATGCAAGTCAGAAATGCCAGTCAGACCCTTTTGCAACACAGAACTCAAAGCAGGGCTTAAGATCGGCGATAAATTGTTATGTGGGTACATGTAAAAGTGGCAGTTGCATGAAACGCATGGATTATTTGTATCTTATTTCACCAGATGCTTCTGTCACTTGAAAATCTTTTAATCCCCCTTTTAGAATTATTAGATTTTTCTAAAAAGTTTAAAGTTCATGTGTTGCGTATTTTTTTTTTTTTTTTTTTTTTTTGCTGAAAAGTTGATGTTCAGTTAAACTGGTTGCAACAATGGAAAATGTCCATTCTTAAAAGATTTGTGCTTTGTACTTGGGTTTGTACCATGTTTTGCGCATTACAAAATCTGTCCTTTTTCATTCTCTGTTTAATTTCTGTCTACAATTTTAATACAATACACCCCCCCATGACTGACCGGTATTGGACTGTCTGAAGTTTACATCAGAGTCACAGCTGTCATCTCTCTCACAGCCATCGCTCCCATGGATTTGTACAATTCTGTGCAACTCTTCAAACAGATCCCTTGAACCACTGATCAAAATGTCATGATAGTCATGCTGTACTGTCTGCCAGCTAATGGAGTTCATGATCCAGGAACACTGGGATCATCAGTTGTCTGCACCATGCTTGGACCATCTCCAACAAGCTAGGATTCCCAGCGCCTTGCCTGTCTTCCTCTTGATGTGAACCTAATCACCTTCATGCATCATAATATCTGGAGTAATTAAGGAAGAGAGGATTGTGTTACAGAGCCAGAAAATACTCCCACCTTTATGCTGTGATCTCATTTGTGTGAGGCCTGGCTGGCTTGCGTGCCACCTCTGCAGCTGCTGAAGCATAAATCAAATGCAGAAACTTGATGAGACCTTCTTGAGGGCAGTGTGTGGGCATATTTGACTAATCAGTGACCATGAACACACTCAAACTGGAATTTGTTCATTTTTGCAACACTCAGTTTAGCACTCTGCCACTCTCCTCTCCAAATTCTTCAAATAAGCTTTAACTAGTCAACCTATGTAATAGCAGAGAAAACCTTATTTTGCTTCTAAAGCTCCCTCTTCCTTTGCTTGTCACACAAAAGTGCTAGCTTGAAATATGCTGATCTAAGTCTGATGTGGATAACAGTTATTGTAATTAATTAACATTGCAATCCCAAGACATGACGTTATGTCAGTGTGAACCTCAGCACCAGAGAACAATGGTGTAGGGATTTTTCTGGGATCTTTTTTGTGATTTGCTGCTTTCCTCTTGACATCCTTGCATCCTGCTCTTTATGTGGCCCTCAGCCTCAGGCCGTCCATGTCCTCAGCGTATAAAATGGTTAAACAATGGTGTGTTATCCCTCTGGTCTGAACTTCTATTTGAATCTCATCTGTCAGGCAGAGCAAGAGGAGACCTGCTCCTACAGAAAACGCCTAGCATATGAAATTACACAGCAATTTATGTGTCAGCTGTAATCATGCTGCATCCACTCTGTATCCTGTGACAGCCATTAATTATCATTACATTTCTTCCCTCTCTCCTTCGCCTGCCTTAGAAAGCTACCTGGATTCTCTGGGCGTTCAATCACAAATAAGCTTTGATATTGGAGACAGCATTGATAAAGGCTGATTAGATTGGACTGTGTGTGTGCTTATGCGATTTGAGAGCTGCTTAAAAGGACATGAAAAAGACAGAGAAATCTGACCCCATTTGAGGAGATTTTAATAAACGTATGTGTATGTAATTGTTACAGTTCCTGAAGGAATTATTGCCTGAAATTGAGATTGTGTAAGTTGTTAATAGAACAGCACACAACTTTTTGCAAAAAGGGAACATATACATACATACATACACACACACGCACAATATATATGTGTGCATGTGTGTGTGTGTGTGTGTGTGTGTGTGTGTGTGTGTGTGTGTTTTCTCAGGTCCAATAAAAGAGCAACACAAGATTAGGTTTCTCTGGTTCTGTGCGTCTGGTGCCAAACACAACATTACAAGACCAACAGAGCTACCACACTGGCCCTGTGCACACAAATATAACAAGAACTATATACAGCGTCCTTCCAAAAAGAATTAACCAGAGCGTGGAGTCCTTTAGCGTCTCAAATTTTATACACTGTTGTGCACAACATAAAGGAAAACAGATGAGATCGTGATTCATACGTTTTGGGTTTAGTGTTTCAGTCATATTTTCATCAAGAAGATTGAAGATTTTCTTTTTCTTTATATTTACAATTGGTTATTCTGTTACATTTTAATAACTTGTAACAGGCTAAAAGTAAACTGAAACTTTATGACTTTCAAGAAAAAAAATAGAGTATGAAAGAGGAACATTCGCTTTTTGTGAGAACAGAGCTTTGATGTGGGAAAGGGAGGCAAGATGGTAAAGTGTATTCACGGTCTCTCTCTAAAGGCAAAAACATGGTTATGTACAGATTCAGGCAATTTTATGTTAAAATCCAACAGTTTTGATAAACATAATTCTTGTTGACAAAAAATGCAAAATCATCCTATTCTAGCTGTTTTAATTCAAAGTTCATAGTGTTTGGTTTGCCATCTGTATGTGTTGATATTTCTCCTTTACAAAGTTAACACTGTTTAATTCCAAAGTGCCTCACTACCTGTGCCTCACAATGGCACAGAAATGACAGACATGTCTAGAGGAGATGTCTGAATAAAACTTTCTCCATTCACTGGAACAATAATATCAAAAAGACATTTCTCAGTGGGAGCCTTTCTTCTAGCAGTCGACCTCTATCACCAGCGGGTCAGCCGTCTGCTCCTGCTAAATATGTTTTTTTTTTAGTTTCACGGCTGAGTATTTTGCATATCTGCTTGCTCATCTGTTTCAGCTGTGCATACTCTCAAATCTCAAGTTCATATGAAACATGAGGCAGAGAGTGTCATGAACAAAGTCTCATGCTGGCAGTGACTGGGACACCTGGAGGGGTGTGACAGGGAGGGACGGCCTCCCCAGTCTGAACTTGAGTAGTGTGTCACCGGGCAAACGCAAGGAGGCTCATATTTGTTCATGATACAACAGCACCTTCGGCCAAAGTTCAATTATTGACTTTGTGGTTGTTTCATTAGACCTGAGGCCATATGATCTGCACATGTAAGTGAGCAGGAGTGAGCTGTTGACTGATCACCATCTGGTGGTGACTTGATGCAGAAGACAGAGGAGGCTGCCGGATAGTGACTGTTTCCTAGGAACTCTCAGCTCCGAGTGAAGTTTTCCTGTAACTGAGTGCAGGCTGGTTCTTGGATTTCGTTCTTGGCACACCTTGTGGTACACCTTGTGCTAAGTGATTAGGGGTGAATCTGAATTTGTGAACCCTGATGCTGCACCGACATGCCCATACATTGTTTGTTTTGGTATCTAAATGCTGTTAGGCAATGCTTTTACAGGCACTTCATCATAATCCTTTGGCTGACCACACTGACACTAAACTGGCTCATGGCCCACTTCAAGTAGGCAGTTATTCTCACAGATGTGCATTGGTTGTGTGATACCTTTCTCAAATATCAGTGGTCTCATTCCTGGTTTTCCAGACCCAGAACACTGCTTGTCTTTTTGTCCTGGTGGTTAATTACATTCACCTGACATCTCATGTCTATATCATATCTCTTATTAGCTAGAATAAAAACTAAGAGGGGTCTGGGTCCAGACGATTTCCTGGCCACATCAAAAACCTTTGCAGCCACTCCCTTTTAGTCACGTCCTTTTCAAAGGAATTGATATGAACCGGGCTATTAGATCACAGTGTATCGGGATGTTGTTTTGTAATTGGTCATGCTCAATGACATAGCACGATATCACTAAACAGTGGCTCTGTGTATCATCACAGCCAAGACTGCTGCTCAGGCATTGTTTAAGATTCATTCCTAAGTCAGAACATGGAAAGACATTCTGACCAGGTGGCACTTATCATGTCACACACACATCGAGAGTGTGGATTACGGGGCATTAATTAAATAGATTTAAGTATATAGCATCCCTACATTAACAGGCTGGTGGAGCAGTTTAAAAATCACTCAGAGCAATGGTAAAATATTGCATGAGGATAGCAGGAACAGAGATAAATGGCTGGACCCTGTGTTCTCTGAAATGTGGGGGATATCCTAAGCCTCTTTCTTTGAGCTGCTGTGTGGCCAAAATATAGCTAATAATCCCCATTCCCCCACACAGAAATGTGGACCAATGCAGATAAGTTGCTCTTTTATCATGTGATCCATTTAATTGACACAAAAGCTTGACACATGCACAAATAACACAGTTATTATGGACAATTAGCAATATCTCTATCTCTAATCCTGCTTAGTAGAGTGTGGTCATGTGTACAGGAGCTGCCTTTCCAGGGATGCTGGGGCCTAGACCTCTCAAATTTACTTGGCCTGTAAGAGAACCTCAAGCTTTTCCAACACCTCTCCACCTCTGACCTGCTTAAAAAATGAAATATGTGATTATTTCCTGTACAGTTGCACCGACTGATAAAAACATCCTGGGTTGTTATGGAGCAGATCGAACCTTTGCCTAAACATAGGTTAAGCTCTTGCTGAATTCCAGTGAAATGAAGCATGTGCTGTCTGACCCCATGAACAGGGATTTATTTCCACTACACTGAACCTCACACCTAAAGAGTGTCAGCTGCTATAGAATATGGGTCAACGTGCGTTGTGTGTTTGAGAAAGCTATACTTCTGATTTTCACTTTCCCCCATACTGAAGAGGAGGAGGTTTAAGAAAGTGAAAACATGATTTCCCTGTAACAAACCCTCTTTTTGTGCAAAAACGTCTTAAAATTATAAGGGTAATCTTTAAACAAGCATCTTATTACATCAATTATAACCGCACATGGATGTCTTTTTTTTTTTTTTTTTTTTTTTTTTTTTTTACCATTTCACCTCATTTATCTACTCTGAAACACTAAAAAATTAAGCACCTAAATCTTTCCAACCCACACAAGATAAACACTTGTGATTATTTTGTCCACTGCAGACTTAATCTCCAGCATCCCTCAAACTGCCACATCTGTCCAATCTCTGGTCAACATGCAGCTGTTGCCATGGTGAGCCGTCCTGAGCCTTTCCTGGATTGCAGCACAGTCACAGTTTACACATGCTTACATCGTAACCAGTGTCCCCCTCACACACGCACACAAACACAATTCCCCTTTCTCCCGTCACGCCAGTCAAGTGGAAATGGTTTTTGTTATTACACACATACAGGGAAATCTGGCTTGGCTTATGTGGCTGCCCAGTTTGAAACCAGCAACTGACAGACACTAAGGGTAACATAACTACTATGTGGCTGGTTGAGTTTATGCACTTCATTAAATTTTCGCAACATTCTTGCGTTTGCTATTCTGATTTGTTGTCTATCCATGGGTGTCTGAAAGAGTTTGTAAATGCTTACGAGGCAAAGCCAGCCACATAGCAAAGCAGTTCTGAAATCTTTGGCTTGGGATTGTGATACTGGAACACCTTCATCTTTCATGATTTTCTGAGAAAATTGCTGGTGAATAAGCGAGAGAAATATTCATGTCATTCATTCAGCACACAACTGAGCCAGCCTAGTCCCCTTTCCACAGCTTTGAAGTTTTTTTTTGTTTTTTGTTTTGTTTTTTTTAATATGTTGGGCAAAAACAGCTTGTTTCTATATTCATTAAGATTTTTTTTGTTCATCCCCAGTTCACAGTTACACAGCACCCTGTCAGAGATCAATGCAAGCAGAACGAATGGCAGTTTGATGGAGCCTTCCTGGAGCCCGCAACTCCTCTCAGGGTCCTGGATCAGACGTGGGCCTCATCTGGTCCACATCTGGACCTCATCAGGCCTCTGGCCAACAGAGGGGAAGGCATGAAGCCGCCTGACACAGAGCACAAGTGCACACTGCAGAGGAAATTAAGGAGACAAAGGTGCGACACCTGGGTGAGCTAGCTTCATCGAAGGTCTCACCTCATACCTCTATTTAAATGTGACCAGATGGGTCCGATTTGTCTTCAAGTCACGACAGAGACAAAGACATGTGACTACTAAATGATCAAAAAGAGATCTATTCTGAGCCACAATAAAGTGTGTTGAGATGGCATTATTGTCTTTGAAGAAATGTTGTTCTTATTAGTATTTAATGATTTGAGACTCCATGGGAATGATTCAGAGCAGCCCTCCAACATTTGACATCAGTGTGTATCCATGTTGACAAATTCCACAGCTTCTTTGAATTAGTTTCAGGTCATCTAATACTTCCCATACTTCAAATTCTAGTCTTTAGGGATATATAAACCCAGGCAAGATGGAGCGAGGGCAACTGGATTACTTAGCATATCACATACATACAGGAAATATAGGACTGTTATGTGGTTCTGTGATGATGTAGTATCATTCAAGCTGCGTCGTGATCGTGTGCATATCTAATGACCGCTGTTAGGTGGTGGGGTATTACTTTATGGAGAGGGCCCACAAACACAAGCCTACAAACCATTCAACAGAGTTTGGTTTGGCTGTATTACTGGTACAGCTAAGAGCAGCACATTTAATGGTGACTTGGGTCTTTAATCAGCTGGTCCCCTGAGTGCACTTTTGTCAATAATTGGATTTTTTTGGTAGTCCTTAAAAACAAGAGTAAATCATTTTTCCACAAATAAGAGGATTTTTATGTGGAGGAAAGGCACTTATTTCCTGTAGTATTGAGCAAACTTTTCTCTGCTCAGCGGGACACTTGTCTGCAACTCGCTGTGTCCAAGCTGTTCCTGTTTAGCACACTGACAGTATATTTGACACTAGTCCTGTTCCAGCTTCCTCTCAGCCATAACAGGCCTGAGGGTAGAGCAGGAGGCAGCAATACATCTTGAAGGTTAGCCTTGCTAATGAAGCCAGGCTGGCCAGAAGGACCCCTCGTGTTTTTGTGGCACAATCATCTACATGCCACTCTGCAGGAGAGCTGGATTGAGAGGGTCCTTGTGCTTGTTACCAAGTCCCTGCAGGCAGCGCCCTGGACAGCCCCAGAGCAAAACCACTGTTAATGAGAAATGAGGCTCCACAATAATAACTTCCCAGAGAGTGAGGCTGATCAATGTCCAACATGAGGATGAACGGGCCGAAAAGTTCCTGCTTATGTCACAGTGCCACAAAGTAAAATGACATAGGCTGGAAAGTTTTCAATATGGCACATCCAGGGAGAATGAATTTTTTTTTTTTCCTTTTTTTTTTTTTTTTTTTTTTGGCACTGACTGAATCAGGCCAGTGTTTTTAGCAATTTAGTTAACATAAGCTAAAAGAGAACTCGATGCCCCAAATGCTTGGAGGCAATATGATGCAGTCATCTTTGTCACTCCATTATGTACTCTGATCTAAAAACTTATTACTAAATAAAAGCATCACTTCACTTTTATATTTATTGCTATCTAAAGTTGGGCAACAATCACATCTACAGTAATTTGAGGAACATCCAGCCCACCTCTTACAAATCTGTCAACTTTTGGTCTTTCAGGCACTGCAAAAGAGGGGCAAGAGTCAGTTTGTTCCCATGGGTGGCCTGATTTAGCAGTGGCTAATGTAGTGTGACTGGAAGGTTACTCTGATGAGGTGTTACAGGACAAGAGTTAATACTGATTCAGCAACAGGACAAAGAGCTAATTGATAATGGGATATACTGTAGATAAGATTCCTTAAAACCAACAAGGGGACAGCTAGACCTGCCATCACAGTGTGGGAAGAATGCTGCAAAGTCACCCTGACATTACCTAGAAATTTCATTTGCTTCAACTGTGCACTACACACCGAAGGGATATCAAATTTCTTTGCTTTCTTTTGCTTTCATGGTGTCATGTCATTACCCTCCATTTGCGGTCAGATTGCACATAATCATTCTCTGTCATTTGCCGATGCTACATGTTGTGGAAAGTTTGTAATGAGGTGTACAGGTCCAGACCCTGAGATAAGCTGAACTTTCCTTGGGCTTGGATAAAGCTCCCTTAAGTACTTTTCCTATTCTGATTTCCTTTGATACAAATGCCCATTTTGTCCTATAGGCCGTGGTGCATGTATGTGCAGATGGAGAGCGAGGCAGCTCTGAGTGAGAGACACGTGTTCACATCTGGAAGCACACTCGCTGATGAAAGGTTCACAGCTTTTCCATGTACAGCTGGTTACTTTTAAATACTTTCAGAGTGCTAAAGACTTAAAAAAAATGGAGGATTTATGTGTTTTTATCTATTAGGGCTGTCACAATATCAGATTTTCATTGCACGATTATCATGGCCAAAAGAATGAATGATCATTATCCATATATAATAAGTCAAATTCATCTTAAACTTTGTTTATTGTGCATTTTGTCTATTTTTTGAGCAGGTAGATTACACTCAAAATATGAGTATAGCGAGGTGGAGAGAGAGTTTGTGGCCATAATTGTACAAAAGCATACAAAAAGAACTATTACACTCAGTAAATAGTGAAAGGGCCACCAGATGATGGTGATGGCGATACACAAAAGATCCACAGCAGCAGCCACACACTTTGGTAGCTAGCTGCTGGCTAGTTACTGTGACATTATCACAATGTCACATCAGGCGTGTGTGTGTGTGTGTGTGTGTGAGTGTGTGTGTGTGTGTGTGTGTGTGTGTGTGTGTGTGCGTGCGTGTGTGCGTGGCATTGGGGGATGGAAACAAAGTGAGAACTGAAAGAAAAGAAAATGATTTAACAGGCTCTGGATTATTTTACATGATCTTATCATATGCCTATTATTAACATGATATCAGTAGTTCATTTTTAATATCATGGTTATTATCAATACTGGTATTCAATAAAGCTGAACACCCCTAATATGTGTGCATGTGCATGAGTATGGTTGTATATGTATGGTATGTGTGTAAAGTCATGTATACTACTGTAACGAGACAGAGGAGAGGAATCCACTATAGTGGACATATGATTATTGTTATCCAGTTTGCATGCCATACTGGAGGCCATGCATGAGATTGCATCTCCTCTCAGTTGATTCAACATTTCAAACACAGCGCATTGTTTGATTTACAATGCCATATTCAGATGCGTTTTGGAGAATTTGATTACAGAGTCTGCAAACACAAGCCAATTGGCTCAAACCAGCATAATTTATACTCCAAATGCAAACTGCTGTCACATTACTTTTCCAAGTAATTCATGACAAAAGATGAAAAATGCATCTGGAGGTTTAACCTTAGATAATGTCCCCATTTTGGTTGTGGTGGTGGTGGTGGTGTTGGGGGGGGTTAAGGCTTGAAATGGAAACTAATCCAGTGTGAAATAGGTCTTGAGGCCAATCCACTGGACCTGCCCAAAAGGAAAACATATCACATGCAGAGAAGGATCTAGTGTCGTCAGTTTCTGGGGGAGAGAAACCTGACATGTTGTTCTCTCAAGTGGCTGTTGACAGCACCACAATTTATAGTACTCTCATTATTTTTGTTCCATGATGAGGTATCAACAAAGTCAATAGGGGAGTCACAATAACAGCCGCAGCACTCATAAATAATGCAACTGTTTGACTGGATACAGGGTGAATGGAGACTGCACAGACTACAAACCTAACGTAAGCTCCCAACGAGACCTCACAGAATGAACTCAGGGAGGTTAAAAGGCCTGTCAACAACGTAAACAACAGCCTGAGCAGAGACAGGGGCCCGCTGGTGTTTTAATCTCTCCTTTTCTCTCACTCTACGTCTTTGCAGCTCTCTGAGAAAAATGTGGCCGTTTTCCATTTCACCTCTCGCCGAAACAAAAAGAGCTGTCTCCTGTTGCTGACTTCTCTCTACACACGATCCTAATCCTCATCTAAAGTGACTCTCCAAAGAGCTTAAGGCATCTTGGGGGTCACAGGCTGGATTGTTCAAGCTGACATTGACACAACCAAAGCCCACGCAGCCAATAGCTACGCTGTTCGAACCTAAACTAAATGGATTATCCTCCACCAGCAATACAGTTGTAAATGTACAATGAGAGAACACAAGAGTCACTTGAATTCAAATGTTACCTCAAGTTCTTTTAACAAATGATATTGAGGTAAACTACAATTAGATTATCTCTTTCAACCCCCAAAAATGTGTTTGCATATTGTACTGTGAGATCAAGTGCCTTGCTTATTCACTGCAACAAATCTCCATCTTAACAAGTCATTTTGTTTCATACTGAGTCTTAAAAATCTTGTTTTTGTTCGAAATAAAGGAAAATATTTTCCAGTGACATGCGATAATCCCACTTTTCTCAATGATAATTGGTTTCCAGAATTCTTCTCATTAATCAAGACAATGTCATTTCCTTGAAACTAGTCGTCTGCCTTATTCCTCTTTGTTTCAATATACATACTGAAACAAGTGATTGCATTGAAAACAAATGGGATTATTTTATCCCATTTTTCACTTGTTTTAAGAAAAACAAGATTTTAAGACTCATTATGAGAGTAAATGACTTATGAAACTTTTTTTTTTTTTTTTGCAGTATTAGTGGAGACAAACAGTCAGAGTAGCAGCGTCATTACTGGTGTGTTGTGTTACACATCTGGATGAAGTCCATGATGGAGCCGTTTGTTTTTCCTCTGTTTCCACTTTGTACTCCATCTTCCCTCCTCAGTCCGTCTCTCTGTTTGAGCTAACAAATCACAGTCAAGTGCATTAGCTTGATCTTCACAGGGGTATATGATATCGATCGCTAGATTTCTGTGTTATGATAAATTTATGGCAACCTGTAGACTTCTATCAGAGGCTGCCGGCTCATTAGGTTTGTTTTGCGAGATGAGTAGAAAACTCGTATCCTACTCAATAAAGTTGAATAATTGATGGAAGTAGCACTCATTTCTCCATTCAGAGCTCATCGCACAGTCAACCTTGAGTTGCTTTACTGCTCTAATGGCAGTAAGTGTTTTAATGGATTTGGTTAATTCAGCTGTGTGTTTGAACTTGTAACATATTTACATTATCTGCAGGGTAATAACTATCTATCTATCTATCTATCTATCTATCTATCTATCTATCTATCCCCACATTCATCCAGACAGTGCTGAGATGAATGATGAGAAGCTTTACTTTCTTCTCGGAAAAGGCTTCAGAGAGGGGCCAGAGTCTGCCTGCTGAGTTATTATATCAGTCAGCAAGCCTTTAGCAAACATCATGTTTATAATCTGAGCTCATTGGTTTATATGCCGTCAGCATGGTTAGTCCCCAAAATTCAAATTCCCCAACAAATCATGCAGTTTTGTCTTGTGATATTAAACATAAGGAACAACAATATTGTCCGGTGGCGTCTAGTTTCCAAAACATCCTTGAGCTCCTTAATATCAATCCCACATTCAACTTTTAACTATTTTGTGTCAACCCTCTTTTGTTGTCAAAAGTTGTCCAGACTGAAGATCCTCTGGCAGATGGCAGGTCAGATGGACAGCTGTCACACTTTAATGGGCTTCCCTCTGCCGCAGTAGCTAAAGCGAGCTCCTGTTTACATTACCATTCTTAAAATGCCCTTGTACATGAAGGTGTGGTAGACCGTCCCTGGAGACTCTCATTAGCAACGCAGTGATGACTGGTCAATGAGAGCCATGTGGAGGTCCACTAGGGGCCCATGGAGGATGGTCATACGAGGGTGCCGCTCTGTGCAAGAGGAGGGGGTTGTGGAGTTGAAAGAGCAGGGGACACAGTGGGTGCAGAGAGTCTCTCCAGCGGCCCTTTTAGTCCAGATCAGGTGTCAACACTGCATGCCAGAGTTTATTTAGCATAGGGCAACAAGTTGTGAGGAAATCTGATCCTCTTAGAGATGGCGGGTTGCCTTTCCTCACACTCAAGCAACCCTGTGGCTGGACATCAGGCCACGGTTTCCCCCTCCACCAGGGGCATGCATTACTTCTGCAGCGACACTCACTTTGCCCCCCAGTATGAGGCCTGTCCAGCAACTCTTAGGTTTCACAGACACCGCTAGTAAAGCCCACTGACGACAGCCCTGTCGGCAGTGTGTGAAGCAGAAAGGGGATCATCTGAAGTGGGCCGCTCCCTGGACTTGGTGTGTGTGGAATGCCCCGGAGAAAGAGAGGAGGACATCACCACTTCTAAGAGGAGAGCACCACTGCTTTTGACCCTCGTCTCATCTCAGCATGTAACACAATCTGTCATCGTGTGCCGCTGCAACATTGGATCTTTTGCTCAGATTTAACTGAGCAAAAGATCCAATGTTGCAATGTTGAGCCTCCTCCTTCCACTATCCATCTAACTCTCCCGTATCAAACTCTCAGCCCAGAACAAATTTGGTTTATCTGTCCTGATGGGTGGGGAAGATAATACATTGATAAGCTATCTATCATGATTGGAAGAAAATGGCAGATGGATATCATTGAAAACACTTGACTTTTGATCCTATTACCAATTACATATCTTTTCCCTGAATGATACTTTCAGTCTGGCTCATTATGGACCCATATCCCGCATTGAGAAAAGACAAGTAGCGTCATCTGGCAATGGCACGAGAGGTGCACCTGAACAACCGCCTCTCCACTGAGCTCTTGAGATAAAGAAAAGTACTCCAGCACTGTGTTTATAGAGGCTTTAAAATAGAGAGAGAGAGAGAGAGATAAATGCAAAATAAAACAACACAGAGGCTGCTCATCGCACGGCACATCAGTCATCTCGCAAATGAGAGAGCTGGCTCACAGATGCAGTTCATCACCAGAGAGGAAAAGCTCAAATGGGGATGAATTTGTTTTATTGCTGTTGTCATGCTGAGTGTGATGAGTTCTCCATCACGCTGTTTTGTTAGGGTTGCCAAAAGTGGGGAAAGCTCAAGGTCTGGTAAGACACTCAGCCTTATCCACCTTGGAAGCCTGGTTGGGTTGTGAAGTGCACAGATCATGAGTATTCCCATGGTGCTTTGCAGTATCTGAGGTCATTCTGGATTTTTTTTTCCCTCAGCAAAGCATATCCTCATAGCATGAGATGGATGAGCTCTGTTGTAAGTGCAGAATAAGTCTTATGTGCTTTGAGAAATGACCCTGGCCTGCCTCATTCTCTGTGGAGAGACGCTGGAATACACAAGAAACGGGCATGCCTTGGCCGGAGACCAGACTTGATGTATTGTAGTCCTTCATCTGTTAAGCTCCATCCTGTTTTATTGTGGTGTATTATGCTACCAGTCGTGTTCGTCACCCGCAGCCAAATATCCTATTTATGTTAAGAGGACGACAGCGAAGATTTATTAATAACTATTAATACTTTTATCTTAAAATACCCCACAGCCACATGCGCTCACAGATGCTGTATAGCGCTGAAGAGCCCTCTCTCTTGCTGTAAACACTCCTCTCATACATGACAGCATCTGTGACAGAGATCTTGATAAACACTGTTTAAAGTAATCCAGAATGAATGGTCCTCATTTGGAAATGTAGTTCAGATATTGTAAATATTGCTTTAAATGGGTTTACACGTGGAGGTGAGAGTGTACTGGTTAATGCAATGTGAGGCTCGTGGTGTTGGCTTTAGAGCCCAGCTGATACTATAGTAGCCTTGGCTGTGGCCACTCACAGTCACTAGCCAGTTGATGTCAAAAACAAAATTGATCAGTTCCGTTACATTACATTTGGTTGTGACGATCTGAATGACCAAGAAAATTATTTACATGCATTGTATTTCATTATGTAGCTGTGAATTTATGAAAAATAAAAATCCGCCTTCACTAAGGGTGAGGAAGATGCACATTGTTAAGCCCAAGTTTTCTGCTTTCATGATTCTTTTGATCTCTCTGTTTCTATTGATTGATGAAAACACGACTGCAATCCCTGGCCTCCAGCTGAATAGTTTGTTTTTTGTTTGATAACTTCTTTATTCAGTTTGATGCTCTTCCAATATTTTTATAACCATGTCACATTAAGTTTGCAAGATTATTTGTATATTAACAAAAAACAAACAAACAACAAAAAAATTACATCACTGCATGAGGACACATTTTAAGATCAATTATAATCCAGAAATGAATAAATAATCTAATACAAAGTGTGTTTTTCAAAAAGGGGGATAAAAAGACAAGTGATAATAGATATTCGTATGGAGACAGCATTTTCTCGCCTTGTCTAGATGCAAAATGCTACCTTGGCATGCACTGCAACTTGCATGCAGCCCGGAGCTGTAACCATGGCGACAGATGCAAGCATTGGTGCCAAGGTGGGTCACGCGTGACTGAAGGGAGATGATAACCTGGAACCATAGCGTGTCGTCTCTGCTCTGGACGTTAGGTCTAGGCTTGGACTCCACCCAAACTCACTCACAGATAAGAAGTCTGTGGCAATCAAAACAAAGCCCAGATCAGATCTCCCCCTTCAGTCTGTCAGCTTTACCAGAATGGCCACCGATAAGGGCAGTCCATCATGCCATAAAAAGCAACATCACTGTGCCGTCTGTCTGCGGGAGTCTGCTTCCCGATTCCTCTTACTGGAGAGAGTCTCAACAAATAGATGACTGGCCAGACAGCCTGAGAGCCTTCACAAGAGAGAAAGGGCACTATGTCGGCACGAACCACATGGTCTGATCATCATTTTGATACGACATTTATAGGATTTTGTTGTGCTTAAATAAGAGTTGCGTACATCGAAGTCTGTGAGTTTCAGGTTTTCCCCTGAAACTTTCCCCAAATTGTCATAAACATATCAACATCCCGGCATAAGCAACACTGTCAGGATGAAAGAACCTTCCGTGAAATGGAATCTGGGTGCTCCGAATGTTATCCAGGAGATCTAACTCAAATACCCCCATCCCCTCCATGCAACAACAAAGGGACGCTCTGCTGATAATCTGTATTCCGTGCATTGAGAGTGAGAGGGAGGGGGGAGACTACAGGAGCCCTGAAAGCAGAGGCATCTTACTCGCTGTTAGACAATGTTTTTTAGAGGGAGAGTGACTTTTGTTTGAAGTGTGAGAGAACAAAGGCAGATCAAAAAGGAAAAAAAAAAAAAAAACACAGAGAAGTCCAACAGAGAGTCCAGCAAGCAACACCCTTGAATCGCATAGCGTGCAAAGATTTGAACAACAGCAGCACCATGATCTTCATCATAGATGGACACTGAATTCTGCTGTTAATAAATGAGATACAGCCATCTAAATCCAAATATTCAGAGGTAAATAGACTTATTTTGATGCAAGCACAACCCGAGTAGGGTGCTGTGTTGAGATTTAAAGGAACATTTTGGGCAAAATACCTGACTTACCCAGACTGAGACGACATGTTGGACACCATTTTCACCTCTTTGCATCTTTGCATTTTGTGTTAGCTCTGGGAGGGTCAAACACTGGCGTACTTGTCTGTTAAAAGTGGTTTCAGTAAAATTTCACTCACATGATGTAAAACTATACCTGACAACGGGGCTAACTTGTCCCTAAAATAGTGTTTACAGGCCCCAGCGCAAGCCGTCACTCTAAATAAGAGCTGATGTGTTAATTGGTGACATGTTTGGGCCACTGGTGACAAAACCAATGCACCACAGGACGGCTGAGTAGCTTTTATTTATGCTCTACCAAACAAGGGGAACCTAAGACTAAACATAGCTTGCACTCATTAACACATAGACGGCTGATGTAGTTATTCTGATTTCAGAGGAGTACATTCGGTCAAATTTGAGCAAATTACAGAAATTTCTCTCTCTCTCTCTCTCTCTCTCTCTCTCTCTCTCTCTCTCTCCCTGCACCCCCCCCCCCCCCCCCCCCCCCCCCCCCTCCCCCCCCCACAGTCTGGAAATCCATAAGCACAAGTCCAATGCTTACGTTTTATTTTTACTATAGTTGAGCGCTATATTGTGGCTTACAACTTCCAGTTTTAGGCCTTGACAGCCAATAAGTGTTTTGGTGGCCCACCAAGGGAAGGCGTATTACAAATTCTTCCTGTGCAATTCCCCTAAAACATTACCACTTCTAACATGTAATGTCGAAGTGACAAGCCAAGTGGATGTGCTCCAAGCGACATTATAGGTTTCCATAACTTTATCCAGTTCTCAAGACTCCCATTAAAGCTATGAAACCATTGCCAGAGACAAGAGAGAGAGATCTGCTCCAAGACCAGAGGATATCCTTTTTCTCAGTGCTCTGAAGTGGCAGGAAGGCCTCAGTCAGGACGGAGAGGAAGAGAGAGTCTGAGGAATGGATGCTGGGTCGTGGGAAGTGTGTGTCATCACTGAGCAGACACTTTTGTAATGTGCCGGATGTCATGAGAAGATGTGACTGTTACACAGTGCAGATGCAGAGCCAGAGGCATTTCAAGGGCTTACAGAGCAATGTCTTCATACTTGAGGACGGTATTTGTATGACTGAGACTTGAAAAATGTTCATTTTGAAGAGAAACATTCTGCCCATTTATTTTTGACATGTAGCATCTTTGTTATTTTTTCGCCTTGATAGGAGTTAATACATCAGACCACTGTTTGGCATGTTTCCAGTTTTTGACCCTTTGGCAGTTTGGAAAAAAAAAAAAAAACCCTCTTAACATCAAAGTAACATAATACTCACCATGCATAATGTTTTATTTAACACAGAAGTGCCAGGTTTCTTTTTTTTTTCTAAAACATTGTTCCATTGTACAGTTAACCATTGTTTCAAAAGATGAAAGAGGAAGTTTTTGAGATATTATGATATAAAAGCGCAAATTTCATGGAAAATATTTAACACGCTTCAGTTTAGCACGCTGTTCTCATCACAGAACATTAATGTTTATAGATTTATGGATTTTATGTCCATCTGTTCAATGTCAAGGTCTGTCCTCAGCAGATGAGCCACTGCAAAAAAGAAGCTACATGCAATCCAATGGTTATGTTTCATCTACATTTTAAACTATTTTCCTCCCTGTTCTGCAAAACAAACAGTGAGGCAGAAAATAGGGTATTGCAAAATACATGACACTGACAGTGATAATCCCATAATAGTGGTATCAAAGGCTAGCAAAATATTGATAAAGAGATGTGGAAATGGCTGGAAAATTGGCTCAGTGGTTTCATTCAGCTTCCAGAGGGACATGAGCCATCCACTTAATAACACAGGCCACCCATAATTTCAGACAGAGCTCTGAGAGTCCTGGGAGCCGCAGGCATACACTCTTCTTACTGCATGTTTTATCACCTCTACGTTGGAAATTCAGTTAAAGACAGACCATTTGCCTCTGAATGATTATCACACATAATTCCTGTGCGAAGGTCCCAGTTCCCTGACTGTGGAGCTGCTCCTCTGACTGACAGGCACCCCTGCAGATGTGAACTTGGAGGGCAAACGCACCACACTCAGGCAGGGAAGAAGACAGCACACACAAAGAGCATACTGTAGTAAAAGCATTGCACCAGAACTGTGGTTGGCTCTGCAACAGTTTGCCAAACTGATATTTAGGTATTTAAATATATGACTCATATTATCTATTCCTCTATGCATACAGTTAAATGAAAGCTCACAAAGTAACTGTTTATTCAAATAAGATGTTTTCTTTGCAATGGTCATGTTGGCGGTGGTTTGGCCTGCGGGTTGCCCCAAGTTGTGTTTTCAACTTCGGCCCGTAACAGTTCACATGAGGACTGAAACAATTGTGGCACTGGGTCAATCTGGGCCTGGTTTTGTGGCTACTCAGGCTGCATGAGATACCGCAGGTTTTGATGTCAAAACATGCAGTCAAGGCATGGCTCCACCGGCAATTCAGTCAGTATTTGTTGGATACATAAATACATGACTCATGTAAATGAGTCCTGAGAACTTGTGAAATGAATAAAATGACTCATTTTCTTTTATATGGAATTTGTTACTTATCAGTGTGAATTGGTATTGTTTCACACTGGCAGACACTGTGTGTGTGTGTGTGTGTGTGTGTGTGTGTGTGTGTGTGTGTGTGTGTGTGTGTGTTACTCTGTCTCTTTTCATTGCATGCCTGGCACTCCAAATATCTGTCTGCTTTGGCTGTGGCATGACTGTTGTTTCTCTACAGGCTCACGCTCTGCAGATAAGGACAGGAGTGGAATCGAGATAACACAGAGGCCCAGACCAACCCCCCCCTCACACACACACACACACACACACCACCTCCCCCCACCTAATCCTCAGAGAGCCAACACTGTGATAGCCTCATTCCAAACCTGATTTAGTGACTCTGACACTACATAATTATCCCTTAAGCACAGATAATCGCAATCTATATCAATGACCAATTAGTGCAGACATGGGCTGAAGGCTCCCCTGGGGATGCCCAGCCAGCGGCATGCAGGGGAGGCACAAGGTTGGCAAGGGAGGCCTGATGCTTTTACTGTAGCTATTATATTAAGTATTTTGAGTAGCTGTGTTCGCCATAAGTTTTTGATCCTCCCACATGTAGGTTCACGACCTGTAGCTTTATGTTCCCATAAAAGCCGATGATCCAAGCAACCAGCCCCAGACTGCCTCACAGACATCAAGTGTTCAGGATTTCTCAACATTACCTCAGATTTTAAGGAACAGTTCACTTAAAATAGAGTCTGCCCCTCCAGATAATTTATGTATGGTTTGGTGAGGTTTCCAGTCTCCAGGCACCCCATTGTGTTAGGGTTTTGTTGGAGACAGTTTCCTGCCAAAGAAAACTAGTAAACTGTATCTATCCACCTGTAATTCGTACTTGCTGGGGGCAGATAGATAAAGTAGATCAAGATGGTGTTCTTTGTCAGGAACTAACCCCCAACGCAACTCTTTGCCACAAGTGCTGTGGATTACGCCAGGTATCTGTTTCCTTGTTTTAAGAGAGAGCTGTTGCTGTTGAGTTTTTCACATGTACATTTTGTGGAGGGTTGAGCTCCACAAAAGAATATCCATCCAGCCCAATTGTACTGGAGTGAACAGAAGTCTGTGGCAGGAAGGAAACCCTGCCAAATCACACAGAAACTATCTGGATGGATAGATTACACTAGAGGAAAATATCTTTTTTTTTTTATCATTTTAGGGGAACTCTTCCTTTAATGACAATAAATGTGAGATTTTTTTTTTAGTTGGCAATACCAATTAATCAGCTGCAGTCTAACTTTGCTAGTCTCCTAGCTAATGTTAAGCCTTCTGCCAGAAACATGGAAATAACATTTGATCCAAACCTCTGTTTTGATGATCAAATCGAGCATTACCTAGAATCCTGTTTCCTCCAGTTGAAAACCATCCCCAAGATATGCAATTTTTGTCTGTTTCTGGACCTACAAAGTCTATCCATGCTTTTATATCATCTTATTTAAACAACCACAGTTTCCTTTAACTCCTATCTCCTAACTTCTAAATCCCTGCAGTCTTGTCAGCGGCGTCCTCAGGCTCCAAGATCTCTTTGCATGTAGGAGGAACAGACATAAGCCAGTGAGTCTGTTTACTGCAGGGATCAGAGGTCAGGCATTTTAACAGACAGATACAAAGTCAGGATAGACCCCTGCTCTGGACACTAGAGATAGCCCTGGATTTGTAAAAGTGAGTACCTGTTTGGTCTGACACAAATGTCTCTGCTGAGTTAAATCATGAGATTTTCCATCTTGCAAAACTTAAGACTATGCCATCAACAAAAAACAAACTTTCCATTAAACATTGCCATTGGTCATCTGAAGACACGCATCATTCATCAACATTAAAGGCAGTGGAATTGCACAGGTATGATCTTGCATCAAATATGCAATTCTTATACTGCCAAATTTCTCAGAAATAGCCACGCTATATCTCAAAGGACCATACGGGTCTTATTTTGACTCCGTCCACAGTCATAGTTGCATCTGTCCATCACAAATGTCTGTTGCGTAAGTGTCTACAGAATATGCTTTGGGAACCTTGGAAGTCAAAGCTAACTTACCTTATTTCACCTCTATTCATGTTCAAAAAATGTGAAAACTTGCTCTCTGTGATAATTTATAAACGTGTTCTGTGCTCAGAGCTTGATACGTTTTGTGGGTGCACTTGTTGTTGGTTGAGGCAGATGGCCGCCCACCCAGAGCCAGGATCTAGCCGGGTAAAAGGGCTTCTTCCTTGCAACTGTCACTAAATGCTTGCTCATAGGCGAGATTTTGGTTAGTGGCATGAGCTGAAAACTGTTGGGTCTCTGTAAGGAGTCTTGAGATAACTTCTAATTTGATACTACACAAATAAATTTGAATTTAATTATTGTTGACTCCTGAATGCCCCAGCATGATACGGCGCTCCCTCTCTTTCTAGTTCACATGTAAGGAACGTGTTTCCTTGTTACATGGTATAATTTCCAGCCAGTTACTGACCTGCACTGTAACTGGGTTGTGCCCTCTGAGCTGTCAAGCATAACCACTCACAACAAAAGCTCAAGTGCCGCTGAGAAGAATTTGAAGGCATGTGGAGAAAACAGTTCCTTTCAAGAGTGCAAATTTTAATATTTACAGTTATTCTGATGAACGTACATGCTGGCCAAGTTTCACAGAGTACTTTTTCCACATTTTTAAGCTACCGAAGAATATTCTGAGCAAACGTATGCAACCGATATTCGTGATGGACAGATATGATCATGACAGTTGATGAGAGGTCAAAATAGGGCGGGCACGGTCCTTAAAGATAAATACATTTATGAGCAGAAACTGGGGGAAAGGTGATGTTTCCCAAAATAATATAGAGAGCTTTCTTATGGTCATTTGGAGTTATGTGCCCAGTGCCACCTCTTCTGTCATGACCCAGAATTCCTGGTAATGTTTAGAGAAGCTCAAAGGGCCACAACAGAGCCTCTAATCTCACCTCAGTTTCAACTTGCTAAAATGGTTTGAACATGCACATAACTGAGGCAACACCCTGCCATTTCAGTTAAGCTGACATTTCTTGTGGAATGGCCCAAGGCTGCGTTTGATCCCCACAGCCTTTTAAGACAGCATAATTGAATACTTAAATGGTTGTACCCTGATAACACATTGACTTTATTGTTCTAATCTAATTGCCTTCATTTTATTTTCCATGGGGAAACAGTGTATCAGCGTTCCACCAGGCATTCTCCTTTCACTTGAGTTCAGTGGAGTACTGCAGCTTTGCCGCAAAATCTAACGTCATAAAGCTTCTTCGCATTACAAATACCGACCCAGAGGCGACTATGTATTATAAGCACTCTTCTGTTTGGTGCCATGTCTTCGGGGACTGAACTGAAATGGAGTTATAAGTGGGAGAGTTGTCTCCTGAGGTTTAACATTCCCTCACTTCATCTCCTCTGCCCTTGCCATGTGTCTGAAAATAAAGTGGAGGCCTGTTAAAATCGAGGGCCTTATGTAATCATACTCCAAGGAGAGCAAAACAATCACAACTCAGCACGGCAGAAAGTCAAAGTTCAAGAGAGACATGTTATTCATTTTGAAAGAATACTCCGGGGTTTTTGGCGCAGCTTTGCGAGACAGACCTGCCATCAGGAGAAAGAGGAACGCATGACCCGACTCCGCTGACATCCTGATCCGTCGAAGCAGCCGTGACTTTCGTCTTGATTGCCCCAGAGTGACGCTGTCACTCCACCCAGCAAATCAGCGATAATCAGTATCTGAGAAATACTGTAACACATGGAGAATCCCTTATTGCAGTTACACAATGCATGATTGCATTCGTTGATTTTGGAATTTATAAAATGTATATTATCCGTTGTATTCCAATTAAAACCTTTTTTTAAATGGAAACGTACAGTGCAGTTGAATTCAAATCACTTTTATGTATCATTTTATTTAACATTACTATGTAGCAGGGGAACACTTTCATGTTGTGTGGGTTAAATATTGCTCAGGGATGTTATTTCTTTGTATAATTTGACTGTGAGTGAAAATATCCTGCATGTTCAGGTAAATGTGAGATTTCTGTACTGTGTTTGACCTTTGACCCCATGTTGCTGGATGCGCCTGTGATGACACGGCAACAGCTGTGGCTTCTATTCTTTCTGCCCACAGACAGTGTGTGAATGGTGCATCTTGTTTGAAGCGTGAGCAGTAAGCATGCGAAGGAGTCTGTAATTAGAGACCCCGGGAGCGTAGGGGGAGAAGTCAGTAAAGCTGTAAACACTTCCGAAGAATATCCCTCTTCTTTCGACTCATGCCAACACATTGAAAGCGCCACAGTAAACAAGGCTAACCCCCTTGTACACTTGGTCTCAAAGACACATCCAATGAACTCTCACAAAATTTAAATGCACATACGATATTGCTATTACGTGTGTTTTGTCATTTTTGCTCAGAAACTGTCCGAAAATTGAAGAATACCCAGTTGGGATGAAATCATAGTGTTTTTCACGTTATTGCTTTCCAGAAAGAAATTCCTATTTACTATAGTACACAAAATATGGGTTGACACAAGGAATTCCAGTGAGACTGAGAAAATGAAAAAAAGGTGTTTGTTTGAATTTCATGCACATGTAGATTCATTTATGTGGGTGTGTGTGGGGGTGTCACTAAGGTTGATTAATCCTGACACAGGTTGACAGTTTTTTGCAGCGGTGATATATTCTACCACACATGAGCAGAGGATTGGAGAGCATTTAAACTGGTCACCTCTCCCCTGTGAAAGTATCCTTTTAGCTTGATGGCTGTGAAGCAGTTCTGTCTCTCCTAATATGTCAGAGCAGGAGCGGGCGCTGAAACGCCTTGTGTGATTCCACTCTGTTTTTCCCCCAGGAGAAATCCACAACCTTGGTGGTTTCCCTTCATCCAAACAGCATCTGACTCTGTTCTTTCACTGAGGAACACGTTCGATTAAATAGGAAAACAAGCAGCGGTGATATCATTGGTTGAAATTTTTATGTTGCGCTATTGGTACACCTTGAATGAAACTGCCCTTTTCCAAGAAGTTAATGTTAAATAGGTGCACTTATGTATCAATAACCTTATAATAACCTGATGTTAGCTTTTCCCACAGCAGCCTTTCTGGGCAAAGGAGGCAAAGACTGAGGTTGTCAATGAACAGGAATGTGAGCAGCTAAGTAAAAGTGGGTGAGGGTGAGGGTAAGATGGAGGTGCTGAGTGAAGGAGATGATGAATGGGTTAGGGATGGTCAGTTAATGACATCAGGTCCAAATCAACTCTCCAGCCCTCACACTTGGCCTTTGCCATTTAGATTTGCAGTTCTGAAAACACTGATTACATTTAGGAGGAAAAGATGCACGGTCTGTGAGAAACTAACATTACCTTATCTGTAAATTGCTGTGCTGATTTTTTTTTTTTGTTTGTTTTACTTAGCCAATGCTCATTCTCTGTTATTTATTTATCTTCTCATTGATTGAAAAAATCTAGGTCAAAGTCTGTCCACTTCAGTTTGCATTGCTTAGGGAAGATAATCTGTGACAAGGTCTGTTTTTTTCCTAGTAACTCTGAGCACTGAGTTTAATCAGAGTACATTTTGATTGAGCTGCTTTTTATAAGATATATTTTTTCCCTTAACTTTACTCAAGTAATTGTCAAATTTCTGCTTTTTTTTTGTTTGTTTACCAATTACATGTCTAGTTTTAGCTTTAAAACTTCTAAAGAAAATGAAGATTAAAGCTATTACTAAAGCTCCAAGCCAGAAATTTGCAGCTATACATAAAAGGAATGTTGACAAAGATGAATTGAAACTAAGTTGCTACTGAAGTGAAATGATAAGAAACTATGAACAAACCTGAACAGACATGTACAGCGAAATAGATTTCTTTTTTGTTTGTTTTGGGGGTTTTTTTGTGCTCAACTTGGACATCTGGGTGATTCTAGTTGAAAGTTACGACACACTCAGGTCAGGGGTGGCCTCCTCTGTGGACATTTGAAGCCACTGACATGGCTAGAGGTCTCGCTTCAGTGCACTGACATTGAGCTGCATTTTTTTTTTCACCTGGTTTGTTTGGTCTTGGGGGCCCCGTACTGAGAACAGGCCAGAGCGCATGAGCCCACTATAGCTGCCTCAAGAGTTTAAAATAGAGATGAATATTAGGGCACAGTGATGATGAGGATGTTTTTCTTCTGCAGAGAGAAGGTGACATCTGTCAAGTTGTTTCAACCAGATGGAAGATCAAGTTCAACGAGTATTTCTATGTATCAGTGCACTCTTCATTTTGGCAGACTGTGGTGTGTATTAGAGTGCAGATCAGGCCGTATATTTCTGTCCGAACCCCACCCGAGATGGGAGCATAGTAACCAAGCCCACCCTGAACCCGACAGGCATTCTTTTTTTTGTGTCCGAACCTGACCCAAGCCCAAGCCACCCAACCTGAGCCCAAGATTTTGCTCATCCTCCATTGCTAGATTGCATGTACTGACTGAAATAACCTGTGTGTTGCCTTCAGTGTCGTCACATGAACTCCAGCACTATACAGGGAGTTGCCCAGAACAGACAGTAGGTCCATCATTCTTCACTAAAATAATGCTGACATGACCGAACCTGACCCAAAGTCAAACATAATTTATAATTTTTGTCCAAACCCGGTCCAACCTATCAGGGCCCTGTACTATGTACGGTGTGTTTTGCTTAGGCCCCTGGTTGGGAATAAAGGTTTTAATTAATTTGTAATTGAGCAAATTAGAGAATATGATGGTTGGGGTAAGACTTTGTTCCATTAAGGAACTTTGTAACAGCAGGGGTGACGGTCATAGTAGGTAGCAGGTCGTATTTATTCAAATGAGACCTCACAGGATTATTTTTTATGTCAACACATGGATATTTTAGACTACTTTCTGATTTATTACATTAAATCAATCAATTTGAAGCCTACCAATCAAAGGGAAATGTAATATTGGCACATGGAAATAACACATAATAAACACAAACATATTTTAAATCAAAATATTATCATCTTGGGGGCCGGATGAGATGTGCTCACGGACTGGATTTGGTCCCCGGGCCGTATCTCTAACACCCCTGCATTACAGTGTTGTACGGTGCCATAAGCAGTGCTGAAGACAGCTCTGTCTTGCAATTTGGATTCAGGTCGAGGTGAATTGCAGGACAGATCTGGGTAAGTGGAACCACAAATGGTTTGGTTGTGTGTGTTTGACTCAAATAGAATAAAGAGTGGAACAGGTGAATGCTGTTGATGGTCTTACTGAATGCATGAGACAGCTCATCAAGCTTTGATTTATAGCGCTAGGCTCAGTGCCAGCGAGGAGGGAAAGAGCATTACAGTCACAGTTGATGCTGCTTCAGTCAGCGGCTGTAGAAAGTTGAATCACAACTGTTTGAATGCAAGCCGAGCATCGCTGGAAAATCATCCGGCTCATTCCAGTTTAATTTAATTGAGAGTGTGAATTTAGCTAAGCTGAAAATATATTTGCTAATTGTTACCAAGTATATCTTTAATTATAGAATACCCGCTTAAGACTGCAGCTTGGTTGGATCTTAATGGAGATTAAGCGAGCAAGAAAGTCAGTCACTACAACAGACTGTGACACTAAAATACACTGATCAGGTCTTACAAGAGCAGCTCCATACAGCAGACAGAATTGCAAGAAGATGAAATAATGTTCCCACTAGAAATGTCAACTCAGACTTTTCTTGAGTCAAGTGTCATTGTCATTGAGTCAAGGCAAGTATCAGCCTTACTCTGCCTTGTTTCAACATATTTATTCTTGTTTCCAGAAAAAAATCCTTAAACAAGTGAAACTCCAGATGGGGCTTTATTGCAAGCCAGCAGCGTGGACAACGTTTTTGACTGATGAATATTTTTTTTTTCTTCCTGAATAAAACTATCTTCAGTAGACTTGTTAAATATCAAATTTATTTCAATATCAAGTGTACCAGAACAACAGCCCCAGTCCTCCACCATGACCTCCATTTGCCACTCTTCCCATGCCAGTTTGTGTGTTGAGGAATCCAGTTGGTCTGTGGGATGCAAGAAGCACCAAGTGATATGGCACCATGTTGACAGACATGTTAAGCTGTCTACATCTCGTATGTACCAGTGGCTGGGCATCGGTATCACACTTCTCAAGCAGTAATTGCTCACACTTGCACACTGCCAGCTAGCAGGGTAGTTGGTGTACAGTAAACTGCAAACCTGCCTCCACACACATGAGCTGCAGCAAAATTTGGCGTGGAGGAGTGAGGGAAACTCTGCTGATCTGTACAGTAGCTGCAAGAGTACAGCTGCACTGGAGCTGTTAAATGTGATCTGCGTTCAAAAGCGCAACGTGTTAGACACTGTATAAACATTTCAGAGAATTCAAGAATTGTCCAGTGTTCTCAGATGTCTGATTTTTTTTTTTTAAACAGAAATAGACTCTATAAATAATCTATAATGTCTAATGTGTCCAATATTCCAACAGCTGTGGAAGAGGTCAATCATTTTCCTCAGCTGTTCCTTATTCCCCTTGATGCTTTATGACCTTTACCTGAAGCTTCTAATTACTGCACCTCACACACTAATTACTGGCAATGCCGAACCTTTCACAAAGGCATCTGGGAAATAACACTTGTCTGTGACACAGTCTGTGTTAATATCTGAAAATCTGTGTACAGCGCACTGGTCAAAGTAAAAACATACACACTTCTCAGACACTGCCTGCAGGCTGTTAGACCCTCTCAATGGCAGATGGACTTCCTTTCAAAGTGCAAAGGGCAGAGAGTTTATTGAGCGCAAATCCTATGGGTGTCTGACTGACTGAGGTAGAGGAAGTTCATTCGACACACGTGCACACGCATGCTTGCGCCGTACTGAGCCATAAAGACAGTGCTTTTCCAATCAGAGGCTAGAGAGATATGTTTTTTTTTTTTTTTTTTTTTTTTTTTGGTGGAGTGGCCATGCACCTGGGGTCTGTCATGCAGGTCTGGAAGAGGGCCTCCATTTCACAGATGGCAGACCTGATGTAGGCCATGGGCTTTCTGCACAGGATTTCTGGTTACCTGATCCAGGATATAGCTTTTGAGAAACTTGTAGAATGTGGAAAAAAATCTCTCAGATAATGTGCATTGGTTTTTAAAAATAAAGAATCAAGTTCCATTGTTCAGCTGATTGATTTAGTCACACCAAGTTTCTTTTGTACCTTTTTATGGCAATCAGTAAAGCATACCAACAAGCACTGTCTGCTCTGCGGTGACATACCTTGGGGATTTTTTTTCTGTCATTGCAAAGAAGTTTAATCAATGTTTGAGTGTGGAAATGCCCCCCAGTGATCATGAGCCGAGCCACTGTGAGCATTTGTTGGCCGTGTTGTAAACATGCAGACTGCAGTGTGATGGATATTCAAATAAACTGGAAAAATCCTCTCCCCGTGACTTGGTGTCAGTAAATAATAATATATCCACCCCCTTTAAAGTGATGGATTCTTTGTCTCAACGCTTCCTGAAGCAGCACACAGGCACAAAGCAAAAACATTTCCCCATAGAGGATTGATCATATAAACCATGTGGCCATAATGTGAAGTTCAGAGCCATGAGAAAATGGGTCATTGATGCATCACTTCATCACAGTCACTGATCTTTTCATATGCTCTGGACGCTGTTAGATTAGCGTTCATAGCCATATATTATTGATTCCCCAATCCACTCCCATGTTTCACTGTCAGCACCTCCAAGTGACAACCTCATGCCCTTGTCAACATATGAAATACACAGGACAACATGGGAGCTTAATCAAAGCAAAAGCATGGAGCCACAAAAGAAATGCTGCAGCTTTAAATCATTAAGAGGCACAGTCTATGAAATCATTAAAGATTATGTAAATCATTAATGTCATGACATATGTTATGGCTTATATGCTGTGTAGATGTTGGGGTAATAAACATAAATGCTGTCTATCTTGATCTCCTCCATGTATATGTATGTGATATTTCCCTCTTCAGCGTCATGCATACAAGGCGTTCTTATTTCGAGGTTTCTCTGGTAGCCAATCAAGGTCATGAGAATCAATGAAATTCCTATTTTAGCAGCTGTCTGCTTTATCTTTACTATTACCTGGCAGCAGATTCACATGTATGTACACAGTTTCCTTCCTTTATCCCATTCAACCCCTCTGGAAATTTGGGAGTCCAATTCACGAGGTCTGACATCACAAGTTGGTGTCAGAAATGTGTATTTCTGTTCTTCATTTTGTAAATTTATGTGTTTTTTTCAAGGGTCAAGTTTACATGTGTGTAAACAATGAGCACACTGAACGTTTTGACCCCTATGGGCTTCATCAGGCAAACTCACATGTGACGATAAGACAGGCTATATATACAAACAAGTTATGACTTGTACACCATTAAGTGATCATGTGAAGGTACCAGGTTTGCACTTGAGAACTACTATTTTCTGTTTCCAGCTGAGAACCAATTTTTCTGTTCTGGATCCAATCTATATTTGATGGAAAGGCAAAGAAGAGTTCAGATTTGGTGCGCTAACCTTAATGGAACCAGTTCTTTCTTAGTGGAAAAGGGGTATTGGACTTTTACATCTTCTACTTAAAACAATTACCACCACCATCAATAACTGCTAAAGCCAATGTGTCGGGCACCAAGAATCCTGCTGCAGGATGAAATATGACAACGCTGGATTAGTTATATGATGAGTTTAAACTCTCCCCTCTGCTGTACATGAGTCCTCTGTCCGAGCCAAGCCAAACTCAGCTGTAATAAACCAAGAAGCTGCTTCCCAGCACCTGCCCCTACCTCATCACACCTGCCCCCCGATACGTACACTCTCTTACACACGTACACAAACACACACACCACCTCATTAGTGTGCTTGCCGCTTGGTCTCCATGGAAACGCTAGACAGGTGACAGTAGTCCTCCAAAGGGGGAAGGTTTAGGGCAGCCTGACAGCCTGAGTGTGTCTTTCTGTATGAGTGTGTGAGCATGTCAGCATTTGTGTGTAGTATAGTGTGCGCACAATTCTTGCGTTGCATGTGCATTTTTTCTGTGCAGCGAAATGCGCCGGTTGCAGTCGCGCTCAGGCTTTGCTGTGCCTGACAAAGTAAAATAGTGCCAGGTCAGGGTGATGGGATGTGTCAGCTGCTCCCTCTGGCCAGCCTACCCACAGTTCATCGCCATGCTGTAGGTAGCGCAGTCCTTCACAGCATCATATCAACACACTCCTCTAGACTGATGAATAATTCAACAGACAGCCAGATACACAAGAACGTGGCTGCCTCGTGCTCCTTATCTACCTTTTTATTCGCTTGCTCCCTTGGGGCTGGTACCTGAGGGGATGAGAGGAGAGAGGGAGATCATCTGTTTGTGCTGGAATCAAATGTATTTTTTTTTTTTTTTTTTTTTTTTTAATCTTTGATGAATGTGAGCTGTTTACTTACTTTGTTGCAGAGGATAAAGAGCAATTGTAAATATAGAAAATGGGGCATTAAGTAATTGGCTTTCATTCATGCATGAGAGATGTAAAATATATTTTTATTATTATATGAATTTATGACAGATCAATGCTGTATTCGGGTCAAATTGCTGTGGGGTTATCAGAGTATCACACTCACACACCCCTGAGGTCAACCAGTGACACTAAATGACAGTCAAGGGAGCTGGTGATTGCAATATACTCTATACTCTACACATAAAATGACACATTCTAACACACAGAAAACCTGGGATGTGCAAGCGTGGCGAGACAGTTGGGAATTGTCCTGGGGCATTTCTTCTCTACGCCAGAACAGCAGGGATGATTCCGCCATGGATAACCCGACCCCTTTCCAAACAGCCAATTGTTACCATAACAAATAGGGTTGTTTGTGCATGTAAGGAGAAACAACCAGAGGGTGGTCTGGCGGAGTGGGTGAGGGGATAACCCCAATTCAAAGCGTGACCAGTTTAATATGTAGGGCAGACATAATGTCAGGGCTGTGGGTGGTGGTAAAAGGCAGAGCGGGCTGACAGGATTTCATGTGGGGTTGGGTTCAGAGTTCATCACACTAGCTTCACAACAGCATTCACTTGTTGCAAAAATGCATGCTCCAGACAATGCTTTATGGTGCACTATGGAAAATTCAGGGTTGATTGTAGTGAAGATAATTTAGACTAAACTGGCAAAAAAAAAAAAAAATGTGGAATAAGCATGTGATTTATCTAGGTCTGAACAAGATGGTCAAAAACCAATTGTTGTGACATATATTGCAATTGTAATATGATTCACAATAACAGTGGGAATGTTATTTTTTGCATCATAATTTTCATTTTCACTGAAAAAAAAAAACTATTATGATGATGACGGTGGGAGTTTTGCTGGGGTCTGTTCTCAACAAACATGTTTTCTTACATTTGGAGAATATTATTTGTGGGCCAGGGCTTCTGTGCAGCACCACAATACGTCATTTATGGTGATGTTTTGTCACATATTTTGTCTTTATCAAAAAATTGCTCTTACGACTGGGATACAGCATTGCCTTTTTGTTAATATTTTGATTGATTGTTCAGGCCTAATGTAGACTCAAACGTCAGATTTTGCCCTTATTCCACATGTTTTGTCAGCTGAATCATCATTGGTCCAATGATGAAAACCCTACAGAGTCAACAGATGATATGCTCCCAATCAAGACTTAATTGTGTGTCTCCATGTGACGTCTTGGTGAAAGCCCTTCTTCAAACACACACACACTGTGGCACACAATTAAATGTTGATTGGGAGCATATCATCTGGTGTGTGAACTCTGTTTTTCTATGTTTCGCATTCATCTGTCCAGCATTTAGTATTTAAGGTTTGGATGTGTGTGTTTTTGTGAACTTTGAGCAAAACCATGCAGACTCAGCCATTAAATTTCATGCCTATTCCATATTTCTTTATCAGCTGAGTCTAAATGGTCCAGACCTTTGGCAATTTTGCATAGTGAGCCGTTAAAATAAGATGGTGACTTTAAGTTGGCAAATTATCAGGAACTGCTTCCCCACCCTGGTGATGAGAGCCAGTTAACATCAATCCTCTTTGGAGGCATGCTTTCTCAATGCGCCCCTAAAGCCCATGCGCCTGTGTGATCCTGCTGTGCCTGTAGACTCATTACAAGAGAGGCATCCCATAGAGTGTTGTACAGTTTACGTAGCCATGGTAACGGGACTCATTTGGGACACGGCATGCAGATTGGAGGGAGGGGAGGCTGAGTAGACATGTACAGTAGCTTCAAATGTTAGTCACAGGTGAGCACACATCACCCCACATGGGCTCAGATGCTGACATGTAGGGGGTGAGGCCAGCCTGCTTGCAGCTATCACCGTTGTGATGAGTGGTGGGGTAGGGAGGATGAGGGAGAGACTTATGCTGGAAACATCAGTGTGTCAGCAGCTCTCTCCATGGTGGGTTGTCAAACATGATGGGCTCATGAACGAGGTCCCCCTCCGTTTCTCGGGCTCGTACGCTGCACTGCAGGTGAGCAGAGTGTCAGGCGTGAATCTGCTAAAGCTTCATAAATATTAAAGATTGAACCCACCGGCAGCCGTGGAGCGCTGGTGTGCTGGAGGGAAACACTGTGGGTGGAGCAGAGAACTCTCCCAGCTGTGTCGATGGAGAAAGAAACTGTGAAGGATCGTGAGAGCTGGGCATCATGATGATCTCTGAAGGTGCACATGCAGTTGTAGAGAACTATCAAGTGTCAAGAAAATGACTGCAGGCATAAAATGTCACATCCATACCATCATTTTTGGATCATTTTTGAAAAACACTATGCAACGACAAAATAGCACATGAATTATTACTGTAATTTCATTGGCAGTTGGTATAACCATAGCAGGACCTTTTGAAGTTCAGTTTTACCCAGGCCCCTGTGGACATAAATAAGTGGCTTCCTCTCTTACCTGACTTTCTGTGTTAATGAGAAGTGACACTAAAGATGTGGCTGATTTCCTACATGGCCCTGGCAGTCGCTTTGCATTAGCAGCGATGACAGATGATTAAAAGGGAGGCAGAGAGTGGTATCTCGATGAGTGACAGTCAAATGAGGGAAACACGAGTAAGGCGACAACCTGCAAAAGACAGGAGCTTGATTACTTGATCATTCCCCTTCTGGGGCTGCTGTGAATGCATGCCGGCTCCCCAGCAATGTTTAATGAGAAAAAGATGCAGATGTAGATAGTCCAGCTGTGTATCTGTTGGCAATAGAAAAAAGATTACACATTGAATGAATTCGACATTATCATGTTACTTAATTAATTACTACACCTCTGCTGAGCTATGCTGTGCAGTGCAAAACAACAATTATGTCTGAGAAATTAGAAAACTGCCAATTACAGGCTTGTAGGCTCTGTAATGTTGCATTTGATATTTCAATACACACCTGACAGTCAATCTACAATACTGTATGTTGTGTAAATGAATAATAAACTGAAGTGACTCAGATCAAATAACGCCATCATCCACTGTCTAAACTCCTTGATGCCATTTGTTCATTTGTTCATTTGTATAAAGATAATGCCACATGTTATCCTCTAAGTATGCAGAAACATCCTCCTCCCTTCTGTATCTAGGGTCTCCTCCCATCAAATGGCGGGTACAAGCTCCACAGCAGCAGGTTTTTGATTGCTAAGAGGCATTTATGGTGAGCTTTTCTCATTAGCATTAGCATAAGCATAGAGAGAGACTGTACTGAATTCCCACCGTGGCGCTGCACAGCTGACTGACAGCAGAAACCCTTTTACGGGAGGAAATTGGATGCTTGTGCCCCTATAGAGTCTCTAGGTTGTAGAAGGAAAGTCTTAAGTTTGATATGCAATGTAATGTTGGGCTAGGTAATTTGATAGTTTCTTGAAAGCATCCTGCCAACCTCCGCTTTGTCCACCTAGGAAGCTCTCATCTCCCCTTTCAGTCTGTCCAACAGCAGTTTCCTGACCATCAAAGGCCTGATAGTCATTATAGGTAATAGGGGGTTGCTCCCATCCACAGCTTCTTCCCGCCTTATCTTTACTCCTCACAAGTAAGTCCGGAGAGAACCAGGGGAATTTGGCTGCTGAGCGTCTTTGTGCCTTGGGGACGGCTGTGTTTGGGGTTCTCCCCTACTGTCGTCAGGAAGGGATTAGTACATTTGTTGTGATTACTGATCCTTTGTATCCAGCCTCACAAAACAGTAAATCAGCCTTTTCATCATTTCTTGTTGTGCACAAAGCACCAGCGTCTACCACTCCTCAGGCATCGAACCCCCCGACGGCTCCCATTCGAATTTAATCCATAACACACCACCAACCTCAAATCACCATGTTTTCCACAAATGAACATGTTTTACTCATTCTAGAGATTCTTTAAGACATTTCAAAGAAAAACAACAACCCACGCATGCCAGTTAACATTTCCCATATGGATCAGTTTCCATAACATTGGCTGGGCAAGTTAGTAGTAACGAGGTGAGGGGTCGTGTCAGCGCCCACTGACCCGGGTCCCTGGTGTTTCTGCAGGGGTCCCAGCATGGCACTTTGGGATAGCTCATATTGCAAAGTCCTCCAAATGTCATAATCTTTCAGAAAGGTAAGGCTAATATGCAGCCACTGCCAAGCCTTTCTGACCTTTCAGCCATTATGGAGAAGACTTCAAGGCTTTCTCTTTTCCCCAGTGACCTCTTAACTCTCCCTGACAGCTTGCCCCTTTGCTGCAAGCTCACTGAGTTCTGCTCATGACAAAACTAAATCAAAAATATAAAAGAAGCAATAATACAGCAATAATAACCATCCACAAATTAAGTATAATATTCCTAAAACTATCAACATGTTGCTGTTTAAGACAAATTACCTCTTTTTCAGTGAATATGTGCATATTGATGGAGGGCACAGCCTGTCATCTGTCTTCCTTACCCCTGCCCTTTATTGCGTGAAGCACGACACACTGGATGCTGGTCAGGCTCCAGCACGGATTAACTGTGGGATGCTTCGTATGTCCATAAGTAGTCTGGGGTCAATGGTTGTCACGGTCTGAAATGCTGATAAGGGATATTAAAAACTGATAAATCTCTTGCTCCAACTCTCAACTCTCAAAATAACATCATTTATATAATTTGCCGAAACTACCGCACTAAATGGCAATTTTTACAACCCTGGATTTAGATGTAATTCAACTGAACTTTGCATTACGTCAGCCAGCGTGTCAAAGATGCTTGGGAATCCTGATCTGCTTTGACTGAAGTAGGCACAGCCCTGACTAGCATACTTGTCAAAGTGAGCCATCCATGGCCCCTGTCCTGGGCATCATGCCACTGGTCTATTGCTGGAGACATGAACTCTTGAGAATGTTGGGATAAACAGTGGGACACTGTGTGATTACATGCCCTTTTTGCTACAAGATAACAACACCAGGCAGAGGGAGAATAGAGTTGTAACAGACAGAGACAATGACTGATTATGGCCGATCAATCAGTTATTCCTGAAGCCCATTCGTTTTCTAAAAGAGCTGAAAACAGACATTGTGATGATAAAGCCGGTGAGATTATCCATGAGGAAAAGCAGGCTGCAGCTCAAGTTTAAGTCAACATCATTTCAGCTGCATATTTGCATGTTTGCATTTCTTTAAGTCTCACATATTGCTGCAACATCAATATCAAAACAGCTATAATTTTTTATCTTTTGGCCAAATGATGGTAAGGAAGAGGTAATCCTCATCTTCCTTCCTTTCTTTCTTTCTTTCTTTCTTTCTTTCTTTCTTTCTTTCTTTGAATACATTATTTTGCCAACATATTTGCTGATAAGTAGTCGTTGCTGTACTGCAGCATCTTATTTTCTTGGACTTTCTGTTGTTAAGATTGCATTTATGTGGGTAACTATCTTTTACTCATCCATTCAGCCTTGATGACTGTCCCAATCGTGCTAACCACCCTGTCCCTCTTATTTTTTTCCAAAACAGTGCTGTTGTATCCTGTGTCTAGAGGATTTCTACGGAAAGACCTACTCAAGACCAGATGTTTAATTCACAAAAGGTAAACAATCCATCGACTGGGTATGAGGGTTGAATAGGTCACTTTTGTATAATATCAGTAAGGACAGAGAGTGGCAAAGCAGCCATATATTTACTGTAAATATATGAAAATATCACATATTAGTGCCTTAATGAAATATTGTAAAACAATCTAGCAACAGTATCACAGTGTAGGAAGTGATTGCAACAGGAGCCTGCAGGGAGTTAAGCTTTACTTTTCCAAGGGAGCACAGTGTGAATGACGAAATAAGGCACTGACAAATCATACATGCCTCAGCACAGTGTTGGGATTGTACAGGCTCATAAAAATACAAATGTGGCAGTGGAGAATTGGCCTTTGAGGCTGCATAGCAACCTCCTACACCAGGGGATTGAAGGACGAGGTCTGTTACCACCTGCCTCTTGGCACAGCGGGTGGGCTTTCTGGATTTGAGGTGGATGTGCTCGTTTCTTTGTGATTGGCAAGCCAGAGGTGGGAGGCTGCAGGGGCACGCATGAGAGTCTGCCTGGACCCACTTGGTATGCTGTGGGCTCTCAAGGGGCACAGAGGAAGGACGGGGGCTTCAGTCGCTGCTAATCTAGTTGGCAGATGACTGACGTCTCCCTGTCCATCAAAGTGTGACCTGGGGCGTACTTTTAATGAGATCCATTCCCCATGACAGGCGCCACTTCTCCCTGGGCTGTCTGCCTGATCGCCGTCTCTGTTCCAATCAGATTGCTGACTACATGTGTTGCTGCTTTATGTATGGTGTGTGTGTGTGTGTGTGTGTGTGTATGTATGTGTGATGAATGTATGTCTGCTCCGTGTACGTTGAAAAATGTGTGAAACATAGAAAACGGAAGTGACACTGAGATCTCCATGCAACAACGGAGATGTCAAACTTAACACCGCACTGTTGATGTTTTCATCATCAGCTCATTTGTCTGCTTAAAATTTTAATGCCCTCATTATTGTCATTATAGTCTAATATACACTATAAGCTGTACAGATGTGTTTACTTAGTGTAACAGCAAAAATCATGCGTTAGGTTCATGGAGACGGGTGTATTTATTCAGCAGTCGAGCCCACGTTGTGGAGTGCATGTGCTAATGTGGAATCTATGCATGGAGGCCAACAGCCATCATAAGCCGAGAAGAAAACTGCCGCAGCATCTTAGCCTTGGCTGAACTAGCTTGGCCTTTTGGTTTATATCAGAAACACATCTTGCTGGGAGGTTGTGCAACTGCTGCCACAAAAAAAAAGGGCCTCAAATTTTAGAGAGAATAAGTTGAAACCGTTATGGAGGCCAGCAGAAAAAGGGGCAGATGACAACACTGGAATTGCCTCATCTATTTACTGATCAATACAGAAATGTAAAAGCCGGTATCCATGGAAAAAAGTGCTCACACATGCTTTTAATTCTCATAAACAAACTGATCTAAACAGTGAATCACTGTCCCTGTTCTCTGTGACACACACACGCGCCCGCGCGCACACACACACACACACACACACACACATTTTTATACACCTCCAAAAACACAGCTCTGAGATAACTAACTTGACAAGCTACAAGTCAGTGCCTCATAAAGAAAAGTGAGCTGTGACCGAGGTTTGTGTCATGTGGAAATGACACAGAGCAGCAGATTTTGAGGATATAGAGGCAAATTATCTGGCTGACAGCTTCACACAGAGAGGACGATGAGGTTAGCTTACTTTGGCAGACAACCACTGGCACAACCAGTTAGACTTTAGGGCTCTGCTTATTACTGCATCATTAGGAGGCAGATGTGCCATTTACTGGCAGTTCATATATATTGTGAGGTTGGACGCCGTCCCCAGTGATCGACTGTAAAACTGTCAAGAGGCGATAACGCTCCAGCCTTGTGTCAGTAAAGCAACTGATGCATTCATTAAAAAAGTTTTATATATCTCATCACAAGTTTCCTGTACAGTTATATGTATCAGCGCAAAATATTTGACCCTTGTGTGAACTAGTTTTTTGGGGGGGGGAGGGATGGTTTTGAGAAATGGAGTACTAAATACTTTTGAAAAGCGCAACGTTTCTTTGCTGCCGTGCCATTTGAAGCTCAAGGGAGCCGTAGCCGGTTTAAAGTGTTCAGTCAGTGATGACTCCAACGTCAACAGCTGATAATAAAACTATGTTGTGAACAGAGGAGGCTGGCCCATGGCACGGAGGGGGCTCATCCTTTACTTTTTTTTTTTTTTTTTTAGAGAAAAGAAATATGTTTGAATGAAAACTTTAAAAACCGCAACGTCATTTATAAAAATCAGTTGTGAACGGGATTTCTGTGGGAGTGTGGGAGGCTGATTCATAACTCTAATGGTGAGTGTGTGTGTGTGTGTGTGTGTGTGTGTGTGTGTAGGGGGGGTGCAGACAGTGACAAGACTTTCCTCTGGGATTGAGTGGGGAGCCACCGGCAGTTGTGACATCCTTCCAACAACATTGCCACAGTTAATTAAATTGAGAACTAAGCCATGGAGAAAGGCATCATTTAGAGCGTGCGCTTGATGTGCCGTTACCGTCTGCAGACAACTTGCTGGAGATAACAGGATCTTTTACAACACAACTGGTGTCGCAAAATTCTGGGAACAGATGTCCAGGCAAATTTCGATGTCTTTGTGCAGAGCTGGGGACGTTTCATCTGTCTGCTTTGGGCGCAAAAGGCACCGGGACAGTGGGGCCATTGTTGGATGTGTTTACCCAGATTCTTCATATTACTTAGAAATTATGCCATCATAGCACGTTACTGTATCTGTTCCAACTCAATTTGCAAAGCCACAATTATGCTTTTGTGTTGGATAAACCATCCATTCTGTCGTTAAACAGTTTTACATTGAAATCTCTGTTTGGAGTTTTTTTTTTTTTTTTTTTTTTTTTCATCATCTGTGATATTTAAGAACCCCAGGTTTTGTATCAAGATGGATTTCATTAAGTTTAATTCAATTTAGGTGTGTTCTGGCAACAATTTAGGCAGAGTAAAGGGATTCATGGAATAACTTTCAAACAAATACAATTATGTATAAACAAATGGAGAGGTAATAAGTACTGTAGGCTGAGTTAAAAGGCTATGAAGCAAACTGTTCTGTTTACTATTGCTACTATTACTATTGTTGTGTGGCCTCTCACTCACTTTCTCTCTTTCTCTCGGACACACATCTCTGCAGTGTTATTCTGAAGTCTGCAGCCACCTGTTTCGTGCCCTCATCAGAGCGAGTGATGACAGGAGGATGAGACGGGGGAGAGAAGGGGAGGAGGAGCAGAGGAAAGGGTGAAGGACAAGGAACAAGGCATTAAAACACAGGGTAAATTAAAGACAGGCAAAGTCATTACATCTTGCAAACAGTATATACAACAACTTTTAACGCCGTGCAAGTCGAAGCACAGCCTGAGGTCCCCACTCTTGGCAGCAAATCCACAATGAGATTGAAAACACAAGGTGACCAGGCCTCTGCCACCAGGGCTCTTAAACTTATAGGGTAATAACAATCATCATCATCATCATGATTATTACCATCATCAACATGTACTTTGCGGTGCAACTGTATTTTTACAGTCCAGTTGTCCTGTAAGATGATATTTCCTTTCTTACAGCCGTTCAGTGGGATACTAAATAATAAACACATTGCAGCCATCAGATGAAAAAAAAAACGCAGCAATGAAGTTGTGTATACATTGAAAAGGTTTTCTTTTCATTTTGTACTAATAACAGAAAAAATGGCAGTAAAAACCCTATGTTATCGCCCACTAGATCGCAAACTACATTAGATTGACTTGAAACTACAAGAGTTGACCACTTCCTGCCCGAAGAGTGCAGCGTAAAACAAAAGCACAGTCATTTCCTCTGGCTGCCCTCAGCCTCCCCCTCAGGCCAGAGAGCTGTGGTTGGATGATGATGAAGAATGACACTGACAGATTGTGCACTCACGACGGCCTCGCCAAGAACGCTCTATGGGAAAACTATTACAAAAGCCCCACAACCACAGGTAGCACGGCTGAGATCCTTGAACTAAGACGTTGCACTAAATATAAAACCGTTGTTAGTTTGGTGCACATTTTACTGTAAAACAAGAAAATGCTGATCTGATATAATGGCATGTGCTCCTCTGGTTGATACTGGTGAGGGAATCCACCAGACAAGCAGGGGACAGGATCAGACCCTCTGGAGCCTGTTCGGAAACAGCTTCTAATTCATACCAAATCATCCCACCACAGCTGCCCTCTTCCCTGCGTTCCCAGGCAGGAGACATGTGAGCCAGATACAAAGAGACAAAGTTGTGTCATTTTAAAAAAGGCAGCTGTCCCATTTTAACCCTGCAAAGCTCCAGCTGAGTCATAGTCGGCTTCGGTGACAAAGGGGCAGAGGAACAAATACCACCAGAAAAATGATGATCAGCCGGTGAGATCTAAATGTGAGAAATATGCATAAACAGGGGTTAAGGACTTTGGTGCCACTAATCCTTAAAGAGTACTGCTTTATAATGCTCTATTGTACTGCTCTGTCCATGGGATGGCATATTGTGTGTGAGTGTTTGAAACAAATAAATTAACTGTACCTCTGAGAAAAAGTGTTTACAGATTTCACCAGAGATACACACAGAATAGATTTGGCTGCCTGCGAGCTACTTATAAACTGGCAAGAGATAGCATTACAGTAGCCTCCATATTTATTTGCATTATCTTTCTGCTCCAGTCTCTGGACATGCAGCTAAAGGTAGAGTCAACATTCGTAGCACCATGACAGATCAGAAATTTGGCTTGAATGGGAACAAACAAACAAACAAAACGTTTTTGTAGATTCCCAATAGGCAAACATAAGCCTGTTCTCCATTGTATTATTGCAATATTCACATTTATTAATACAAGAAATTTGCAAGAAACCAGAGAATCATGGCCCTGATCTGTAATATCATCAAGGGACAAAACTTGACAACGGCAATGACTGCATGGGCTCAGCATATTTACATTCAAGTGATTTTATTTCACTGTTGAACCGGAGAATGACCAGGAAAATATGCCCTAATTCTTGGCAAATCATTGTGAGTGCTGTCACAGGATTTAAGAAAAAAAAACCCGTCCCATTCACTCTGTACACAAGCGCTCCAGGATTTGTCACTTCATGACATCAGACTTGGATTTTTAGAAGCAGGGCAGACTTTTTACAAATCAAGGCCAAACTGGGGGAGTTTTCCCTTAAGCTGCTCTGAGCGGAGTTCATGACACTATCCTTCCCTGTAAAACATTTTAAAAAACAGGCAGGAGTCCAGGCAAGTCATTTATTGTCATATGCACTGAAAAAAATAGCAGTGCACTCCAAAGTAATGAAGAAGTTGTTCCCTGGCTACTTCCTGGGTTACACATGACATGACCGACACCATAACAGCAACATACCAAACATTCACTGCATTATTGCCATACGCTGCAACATGCTACAAGATTGCTGCAAGGTGAGTAGTCTTAATTTAATCCCTAAATTAGTTGATGGGTTTTGTAAGAGTTAATAAGTGTAAAAGCTCAATCTATTTTCTGCCCTGTTTTCTAAAAACAGCTCAAGTTTTCGAGGCCGCATTCAAGTTTTCTTCTGTGTCTGCCAGCTTTGTGATGGAGGTATGACTCTGCGAAGTGCAGCGTTATCTTTTTCCCATTTAAATGCTAATGAGCGTGCTGCCATACTAGTCAAAGCGCTGCAGAAAGAGTGTGAATTTTTAATATCTTATCACACCAAAAGGTAACAGCTCTCCTGGTGAGGTTGAGGGATGAGTACATGCTCCCTCATTAAATTCTACACAAATGATGTGTCCCTCAGAGAGCGCTGAGGGCAATGCCGTGTGTCACTGCATGCGTGGCTCTGTGTGTGTGTGTGTGTGTGTGTTTCTGCTGCACTGTGCGCCGTCATTTGTGTATGTGTGTGCACTCACATCTGTCCACGCCATTTATGTGTGTGTGTGTGTGGCGGGGGCTGCAGATGTGCACAACAGTGTGTGAGTGCACTTGTTTCTTCACCTCATCAGTAATGAACAGCTGTTAATTACCTCCCCATCGTGTGGCAGAGCCAACAGATAGAGGTTAAGGTTGTCACAGCCTGTTAAAAATTACCTTCCATGGCTGGTAAAGTCATTGGCATTGATGGCAAAAGGTCAGAGGAAAATTCATCAAATGTAATGAAACTCATATGGGAGAGTAACCCTCGCCTGGCTGCTTCCAGGATTTGTATTCCCCCTGGCACTTGAAAATCGCCAATAAGAGCGCAGGGTAATTTCCATAAATGTTAGTCTAGCAGCGCATTATTTGCTTGTTACAGAGCAGCTCTGGATAACAACAGGATACACGCCTGCCTTTGAGCAATCTTCTGAACGCTCAGAAAGAGTGAATCTCTTAAAGTAATTGATGAATTCAATGTTACCTCCCGGTCCTCCGGGAAAATGACAGCATTTTAAATAGATGTGCTCAACTTGACACAAACTTGCCTTGTTAACACTGGCAGGTTTTGTCTGGCTGATAGAAGTGAAACATTTGAGACAAAGTGACGTAATATCTCAAGCAAACATAAAACTTCTTGAGAGAAGGTAGAAAGTTCCCCCACCCAGCAATTCTCAAACAGAGACTCAAACCTGGCGTCTCCTCAGCACTTCCTATCCAGAACAAAAGGCTTGACGTCAGCTTTCACAAAATTCCACTAAATGATCAACAGCGTCGATGGAGCTCTGCCCCTGTGGTCTGGCACCCAGTGGTGATCTTAGGTTTCAACATTATCTTTGCGAATTTCACCTCTCAAATAGCTGCCGAAAAACGCAACCCCACAGAGAAAAAACTGGAAAGCATGAGGGACTTTTATGAAGGCAGGCACTCCTCAAATCCAGGATTCAGTAATTACTCTCCTCTTGTCTCACGCAAGTGACAGATGGCGAGGCCGCCAGTGGCTTGAAGATGGAAATAATATTGTTGATTAAAAAGAAATATAGGGAACGACATACAGCTGTTGGCCACAAGACAGAGGGAGGAACAGGAGAAAAGAGGGAAGGGAGATATGGCTAACAAAAAGAGATGTCTCAGCAAGGATACAGTGGTGGTGCATTTAAACTTGGCTAATCTGCACATTTTTTCATGGTGGTTGATTGGATTTTCCTCTATGTGAAGTGTTGATAATTTTGGGGGGGATTTTGATCTTTACATCATAGAAATTCTTATATGCGAACCACAGTCTAAACACACACGTCTACCTAAGCTACTCCATTTCTCGATGAGTGTGCTTCCCGGTGTGTGTCTGTGGGGGACAGAGAGCAAGCAGATTTGATGATTTCTCAAGATCATCCGTGTTCACAAAATTCAAATTAACTGGAAAATATCAATATCCTGTGCCTCCTGTGGGCGAGCTCATGGGTGTGGGGTAATTGTTTCCCAGACCTCTTTGCTGCTATCAAGGGAAATTTAAAACTTTTAATGGCAAATGCTGAACTCTCCCTTCTCTGCTATGAATATCAAAGCATAGAGTCACACAGGGAGGCCCACTCTGTTCTATAGACTAATGATATAATTGTTTTTTTTTTTTTCTTTCGAGGATAGCCCATAAAAGAAAGAAAGCTCACAATCACAACCAAAGATCCACTGGCTTTCTGACTAGAGCAGCATGATGTGTTATAAATCTGCCTGACTTACACATAAGATTTATTCATCCTGACATGAAGCTTGGAACAAGTTGCTAAGCACAGTTACATTTTCTTTTCACGTGTCCATGATAAGTTATGAGTAAAATATATGGTAAGGCAAACACTATATAAAAAAAAAATCTTCTTAACAAGTCGTTTAGTCACATTAAAATCTTGTTTTTTTTTATTCTTCAAACAAGTGAAAAAAATCAGCAATTTATTTCCAGAATAATTTTAAATAAAGTGTCATTTTCTTGATCATAGAGAGTTGATCTGCTTTATTCTCCCTTGTTTCAACATATTTATGATAATCAACATATTTCAACATATGTATGATAATCCTGAAACAAGTGAAAGTGCACTGGAAATAAGACGGATTGTCTTGTCCCACTGACACATTTGTTTCTTATTTTAAGCATCACAATGTTTTTAAGGGCCACATAGCACTGTGAAATATAAATATTGAATTAACCTGAAGTCATAACTACCACACCAACGTGACATATGCAAATTCCAGTGACATTAACATCCAGTCTATGTTGCATTAGTGTGTTAGTTTGCATTATTTATCAGTGTGACAATTTCTTGGCAATTGTACTAACATTAACACAGCAGACACAGCTATCAGTCAAATTTTCTCGACACATACTGTATAGTGAAATGAAAGGAATGATATGCGTTAATTATTTCTAACTCATTTGATACATTTCTTCTGCTGTAATGGCTGCAAAACTGTATGCAACTTAATCTGTTTAGCATTTATGGAATAATAAGCATGCACTCTGACTGTCAGCTGCACTGACTGCATAAGAGGCAAAATAAGCCAGAGCGATCAGTGGAGGGATAGAGTGAGATTAAAAGATTTAAGGCTCACTCTGCCTATGCATATCAGATGCCTATCTGTGCTTTAAAGTCCCAGAGAGGCAAGGATCCTCATGGTCCAGGTGTTGAAGGAAATCTACCTTATCTGCATCTCGGTATTTTTCAACAGTTTCCTTTGTGAGGCAAGATTCACACCCACATTCCTGCTGTATTGAAGATATAGCAGACAAATTAAAACATCTCTTTTTATTCCTCATCACGGTCTACTCGATTTTCATTCTTCTCTGCAGTCGGCAACAAAATATAGCAAGTGATTCATACTTCATTCAAAAAGCATGCAGGCTCTCATTCTGGGTGTGACTGCCAAAACCAGCAGATATTGAACAATTGTTTGGCTCTCCTAACCAGACCTGGCATCTGGATGCTTCTCACCACTCATCTCTCTTGGCCCCAGCCACCAAATAAAAACCAGTAGCTGGCAGTCACAGGCTAATCAAGTTGTGAAATGACCTGAGCCCTCTTTTTTTGGTACTGGAACAGCCGGGTAAGGAAAGCTTCCTCTGGGCTTGATTCCAGAGAACAGCCCACTCTCTAAATTGAACGTCACCCTTCTGTCTGCATTCAGCCCAACCTCAGCTTGTGAGCTTACCACAATTATTGTTGCAGAGTTTGAATCCAGTTTGCATGGCTGTGAAATTAGTGATTTTTTTTTGCTGAGTACTGGAGAATAGATGTGTGCTTTCACAGACACATAAGAGTGAATCCATGAACTGTGTCAGCAATAGTGCTTAAAGGGAAAGAAACAGTGGTGCAGCCAAAACTGACCAAGCATCTTTCACTGGCTTCCCCCTCCAAAAATGATCACATTACCACAAGTTCAGCTTGTCATTTTGCAATCTGCATGTGCATTTTCAATCGTTTAAACACGAATAAATACATAAATAAAAATAAAATGGTTCATCTCAATTCAGTAGAAAAAAATGATTTTGTCTGCATGACTTCGCTTGCTTTACAACTTTTCGTCTATGCTGACAAAGATAAAAAAAAAAAAAACTTGCAATTGTTACTGTTTGCATGCTTTCCGTTATATTAAAGGTACCTAAGCCCACCTGTGCTGTGAGTAGATAAAATCAGGGTCGGGACGGAGCCCCTCGGATGCTAAGGTAAGTTCCCTCCCCATGGGTGTGTCTCCTGCCGGGAGCCTCAGCTTATCCACCTGCAGAAGCCGCTTCCCTTCACTACAGACTTGAGCGCCGCTGCGCACAGCACCACCTCCAGCACTTCTGTCATCTCAAGGAACAACTCTTTGTTCTAACCTAACTTCGTGCGGGGAATACACTGTTTGTTGGTGGTAGTTAGAGATTTCTTCAAGTTAAGGTGGTTGTGTCATGTTAGTTTAAATCCGAGCTTTGTTTGGCTCTTGGATAATCGTGCGTGATCTGCGGCGGATACATTGATATTGTAGTGTGCGGACAGAGGGGCTCAGAGGATCCGGATGAATGGTTTCTAAATGTTGACCAGTATAAACGAAATACTCAGTGGACATAACTGAAAGGTAGGTCGTAAATCTGCTCATATTTTGATGCCAGTCATTTCATTTTTTTTTTTTATTGAGACAAGCTAATGAAACAATGGGAAGCCACACTCGCTGCTGGAGTCGAGCAATGCCCGTGTTGCTTGTACACTGCACTGTACTGGCCTATGATAAATATTGTTTTTTGTTTTTTAAGTTAGAAATAAAATGCTTAAATAATTTTGTTTTGGATGCTTTCCATTGGCTTAGCCTAACTGAAAGCATTGACACTGAGTCGGACTTTTGAATAGCCTAGCAGTTTGTATTATTATTATTTTTTTTTAATCTCTTATTTTATTGTGCTTGAGATGCGTCCTAAACAAACCAGGTTTTGCTTTATTAATAGGGTCATTTATTATTATTAGTATTTCGAACAATGCAAGAGCAATGGTTTCTCTTTTCTCCTAAGTGTGCGTGCGTGCGTGTGTGTGTGTGTGTGTGTGTGTGTGTGTGTGTGTGTGTGAGAGAGAGAGAGAGAGAGAGCGCGCGCGCATGTCGGATGCACATAAATTTTGAGGTTACTAAAAGTTTTAGTGTGATGATGTAGTTTCAGACCATGATCTTACCAGCCTATCACTTTCTACTGAGTAATAGCCCACTTTTACGATTCACCGTCTCAGGTAAATGAGCCATGGTTCATGCATGCTCCTGTAATTTAAAGCCCAGTCACGCTTAATTTTGGTTATTGGTTTACTTTGGAGTTTGGTCTGGCTTCGGGGCTTAATACGGAACTTGATCTTAAGACACAGAGTGTCTGTTTGACCCCGTACCCTGTTGATCCACCTTTACAAGTAAAGCTGTGCTATGCAGGGTGGTTATTGTAAAACAAGGTCATTTTTAATGTCTCAGAACCCGACAAATAAACTCAGATAATTTCCCCGTAAAGACAAAGTTTTGCAGGGGAGTTTCAAAGAGGCCATTTCACTTTGTCTCCGCTGATAAACTTGGAAAGTCCAGTGTTGATTATATCATTTTATTAGGGTTCAAGCGTCTTTGTAGGCTGTAGACTTAGAGATAGATGCGCCTCTTTGGCTTTAATTTGTGCACACTGGTTAATGCGCGCCAGGCGCAAGAAGCTTCTCAAGATAGAACAGGCAATCTGTAAAATCAACCTGTCTCGCTCTTAATGGCTAGCGATGACTGTGTAAGTACTAAGTAACACGATTCACACTCGACTGGACCAGTTATTTGCTGCTTTCACAAATGCATTTTGACTCACTATTTATGGAAAGCACTGGGCGTGAGGATCCGGGGAGCGTGGCGAGGCGCAGCGACCAGCGCTGGGGCTTCCGTTCATTCAGAGAAGCGCTGCCTTGTAGCACAAAGAAGAAAATGCCAGCAAGAATAACTACGGTCGTTTAGGGACTATTATAATGAGATGGCGGTTCGTCACAGGATGCCAGCAATAATAGCGTAAAGCATCTGCTGTGAAAACTAAATTCTACCCTGCGTGAGTTTTCTATGGCCCGCAACCCCCCCCCCCCCCCCCCCCCACCCCTTTTTTTTTTTTTTTTTTTTTTTTTTTTTTTTTTACAGCCCTTTTACAGCTAAGGTTAATGTACCTGGCTCATAATACTTACATATTATATAAAGGAGCTGCACACATTAGTTTTTATGTGCTTGCCTTGAAAAGGCAACACATCTTATTATCTTGCATATTTCTTATTATGTGCTTGCCTTGAAAAGGCAACACATCTTATTATCTTGCATACTTATTATTTTTCTTTTTATTATTATAGTTTATTTTTCTGCAAATCCTTCGGCGCGCTACTCCTCCTACAGCTTTCATTTTAGACCCACACAATGAATTGGGAAAATGTGCGGCCCCATTGGGAGAAGTGTGCTATTACTTTTATAAGGAATCCGACTCACGGAATTCTCAAAATTCCAATTTTTCTGAAAATTTCGGCCATAGGAAATGAATGGACAAAACTTTGGAAGGCTCCAGGGCCCAGAGCTTTGGACCTGCATCCACGCACCAAATACGAAAAAGGTGCGTCTTATGGAGAAGAATCAGTGTTTCAATTTTCAAACCGATCAGACTTTCCGTTTTTCCACAATTCCAGTTTGAAGTCGGAATTCCAAACGCAATACACACTAATGGAGTGAGCTAGAGTGGCATTCCTGAGCGGCTAGAGTGGAGCAGCCCTTAAAATTCGCCTAAAACTTTTGTCTTTAACTTGCTCTCCTGGCCACAATTTTCACTCCACATGCATAATTTTTTGGAAAGTAGTAGGAAAACTAGTTGTGCTTTGAAAAATGTAAATACAAAAGCAAAGTAGCTTCAACTTTTTAAACTGTGACCCTTAACGAGGCAGGAGTGCCAGCTCTCTCCCCCATAGACTCCCATTATATCTGGAATGCAAAGTCTCAGGAGAGAAGCAGAAGGACACACTTTTCCAACTCGCTCTAAGGTGGGCATTTTTGGGAGTTGGAAAATAATTTTGACACAGTTTGAAAGCCCAAAGCCTTGCCTTTCTCATGGTACCTTTTATTTTCTGCTCGGACTTACTGTCATTGACAAAAAAGCAGTAGTTTGACCACTACTTTTAGGTGATTTTTCACAGAAGCAGCACTATCACTCATGCTGTGTGCTTCATAGAGCCTCATTTCTGGCTCCGCCCACACAAGCCCCAGTGGCACAGTGGATAGTGTCTCTGCCTGCCATGCAGGAGACCAGGGTTCAACTCCCCGCCTGGGCAAGAGCCACAACACTACACAACCCACAAACAGCATAGGGCTGCTGATTTTAGCACATGTCCAGGCGGTTGCAAGGCAAGCACATCAAAGTTTCTTCAGAAACTTTATAAAGTCTAGTTTTTATTATTATATTTTATTATTCCACTCTTTTTCGGCGCGCTACTCCTCCTACAGCTTTGGTTTTAGGCCCACACAATGAATTGGGAAAATGTGCGGCCCCATTGGGAGAGGTGTGCTATTACTTTTATAAGGAATCTGACTCACAGAATTCTCAAAATTCCAATTTTCCTGAAAATTCCAGCCATCCGAAATGAATGGCCAAAACTTCAGAAGGCTCCAGGGCCCAGAGCTTTGGACCTGCGTCCACGCACCAAATACGAAAAATGTGCGTCTTGTGGAGAAGAAGAGGTGTGTCAATTTTCAAACCGATCGGACCTTGCGATTTCTCATAATTCAATTTTAAAATCGCGATTTTGCCCTCATAGAAAAAGAATGGGAAATCGGCAGACACTCATGCATTTTCAAAGCCTCACAGCTCCCTCATTCTTTGGCCCACAGACTCCATTCAAAAATTAAATGACTCAGCAGATGTTCAACTTTATGTGTGTCATCTTCAATTTTTCATGTCTGTTTTAGTTTGGCATAAAACACAGTTTAAGTTTGGAGTTATTTTTGAGCCGCCTCTGACTTTTGAATGAGTGTGTATTGCGTGAGCTAGAGTGGCATTCCTGAGGGCTAGAGTGGAGCAGCCCTGAAAATTCGCCTAAAACTTTTGTCTTTAACTTGCTCTCCTGGCCACAATTTTCACTCCACATGCATAATTTTTTGGAAAGTAGTAGGAAAACTAGTTGTGCTTTGAAAAATGCAAATACAAAAGCAAAGTAGCTTCAACTTTTTAAACTGTGACCCTTAACGAGGCAGGAGTGCCAGCTCTCTCCCCCATAGACTCCCATTATATCTGGAATGCAAAGTCTCGGGAGAGAAGCAGAATGACACACTTTTCCAACTCGTTCTAAGGTGGGCATTTTTGGGAGTTGGAAAATAATTTTGACACAGTTTGAAAGCCCAAAGCCTTGCCTTTCTCATGATACCTTTTATTTTCTGCTCGGACTTACTGTCATTGAGAACAAAGCAGTAGTTTGACCACTACGTTTAGGTGATTTTTCACAGAAGCAGCACTGTCACTCATGCTGTGTGCTTCATAGAGCCTCATCTCTGGCTCCGCCCACACAAGCCCCAGTGGCACAGTGGATAGTGTCTCTGCCTGCCATGCAGGAGACCAGGGTTCAACTCCCCGCCTGGGCAAGAGCCACAACACTACACAGCCCACAAACAGCACAGGGCTGCTGATTTAGCGCATGTCCAGGCGCTCGCAAGGCAAGCACATCAAAGTTTCTTCAGAAACTTTATAAAGTCTAGTTAATCCTTGTAATTATGATTATGATGATTAATTATTCACAACAAACGCATAAAATGATCCAAATATTAACACAGTGTCTGGGACGTCATACTGCTCAGTGTCTGGTCACTGTTTGACTTTCTACCTTGTGAGTGTTGAATGTTGTCAAGGTCAGCAGTTGTAACAATGATGAAACTACTCTATTTAACACACTTAGCACCATTTTTAAATGTTGCAGTGATCAGTTGTGCAGACAGTGACTGGGAGTCAGATGTTGCATGTGGGGTGGTCTGTCATTTGTGTGTGTTGTCTGTAGTTGTGATGGCCCTCCTCATCCTTCTGTCCCTCAGCTCCTGGACTCTCCATCTCATCTGTTTCAGAGACAGAGGGACAATGTTGTGGGACAGACTGTGCTGGCTGCTGGCCCTGCTGGCCTTGTCATCAGGGGCGCTGCCCCCCTCCAACGAGCCCCTCTCTGCTCCCCGGGTCTTCCTTTCCTTCAAAGGTAAGGCGCTGTCACACTCAAACCGCAGACCGCCCTGTGCCTGTGACCTAGTTTATGTGGTTTTCAGCAGCTCTACATCAGTCTCTACGGCTTTAAGGATATATAGATTTGATTACAGCTATGTGTAACTTCTGTCTGTTTTTTTGTCTTTTTTTTTTTTTTTTTTTTTTTTTTTGTCTTTTGGGATAATTGGAAAAAATGTCAGTGCCAACTAAATCCATGGTTTGGCAAGCTTGAACTGTGCCTCCTCACTGCCCGACAGAGAGTTTGATTGTCTGCTGGTGAGAGGGGAGTGTTGAGCGGGATGACGAGAGGTGCTGCTGATTGTCCCTGCTATTCACAGCCAGAGAATATGTCTTCATTTAAGCGTCTGGCTGCTATTAGTTCCCCAAACAGGGCTTTGTCCGACCTCGGCCCCCTTCTGAAATCAAGTCAGATTTAACACTTGGCTGGGCACATGCTCAGGGCGCTCGTCCAGCATGTTATGAATGTTTCTCAGTGCCACATGAGACCCTGTGTGTGTTGAACTGTCCCTTTAAAATAGGTCTCGGTGGTGCTGCCTCCAGTGCCTTGTCATTCCAATGTAGATTTAACCGTCATGAGTTTTACCTGCCAGTGCAGCTCAAAGCAGTGGAGCCTTTATTAAAGCCTCTGATGAGCTCAAATTCCTGTCCTCTCACATGATGACACTTCACATCTCTGCCCCACGCTTACAGTGTGGCAGAACACGAACACTGAATTGGAGCCGTCCTGAGGTTTCTCTGCAAATTACAACATAGTTGAGGTGACTCATGGTTACATTATATGTGCATGATGTGTCAAACGCAGTTGCTGTTACATCTGTGAAAATGTAACATATATAGAAGGGCCTGGAGTATCTGAAATACCTGCAATTTAATTAATTATCTGTCCTAATTTGGCTTTTTTATGTTTTCATGTCAGAGGCTGTTTATTGTTATGCTGATGAGGATATGAGCTGAAATTCTAAACCTTTGAGTTCATGGGCTTTGGCAATGAGAATGAATACTTGCCCTCTCTTAATCTCTCCCTTTCCTCAGCTATTTTTCACTTACCTGTTGGTTCTCTCTCTCTCTCTCTCTCTCTCTCTCTCTCTCTCTCTCTCTCTCTCTCTCTCTCTCTCTCTCTCTCTCTCCCTCTCTTGCTAGTCAAATTGGATTTTGGATTTCACAGTCTGCTGGTCTCACATTTGCTTGGTAGAAAATTGTCCATTTATTTTCTATTTCTTTTAATTGAGTTCCTTTTTGTCTTTAATTGGTTTTAGAGGCTGCTTTATGCCTCACAGAGCAACTCCAGATAGTTGGCCACTAGAATTTAACACAAGCTTTTCCTTTCCGCATTTCCTAATTGTGTTAGTTTTGCACTGTGCTGCTGGGAATTGCTCTTAAATGTGCCTTTATTGATTTTTTTTTTTTTTTTTTTTTAATGGGTCGGCATGCTTGCCCAAATAATTAGTTTCATAATAATAGTGCTGGCATAAAGGTTTGGCTGGATTTCATCAAATACCTCTTGAAAATATAATTCAGCTGTTTTTTTTTTTTTTGTTTTGTTTTGTTTTAACTGAGTATTTTAAAGCTGATAGTGAAAGAAAACACAACCCCACCACCCTTTGGGGCCATGCATGCATTTCCATGAGTAACCATAGTGATGCCAAATGTAGCAGCTGATACAATATTTTTTGGTATGTAAAACCATGCCAAAAGGCTACACAATGTCAGTGTTATCTGGTTATTTAAATATTGTAAAGCTAGTTGAGTAGATTTAGCTGCTGTAGGCTGACAGCCAAACATTGGCCGCAAGAGAGCCTAGACTTTGTCTTAGCTTTTTTAATCCTTGCCCTCCAATAACAAAGAGGATGACAACTTAAAAAACAGACAAAAGGTCACACACCCACCCCTACCACACACACAGGCGCACTAGGGATTGATAGAATAAATTCATTTTAAAAGGAAAGAGGTCACATACAGGTCGTACCTTATCCATCTACCGTGTGAACACTCGCATCACTAATACTCCATTTGTCAGCATGGCTCTGTCTTAATAAGAAGTTCTATCATTTCTGAGGCATCAGATTAGTTTTCACTGCCATTTAAAATCCCCTCGTTTCAAATGTGTCTATTTTGATCTAAGGGTTTTATATCCTTTATCTTATGTCATGTTCTCCCGAGCCAAGAAAAGCCCTACACTGCATGACTAAAAGCTTAAGGATTTACATACTAAAAGATGACCAAATGAGAAAATCACATCACATGCTAGTCACCACATCATATCACTGTGGCATAACAGCTCAGGTTTAATTTCCTGCACGAAAGCCCGTGCTGTGGTATTTTGCTTATATTTTATATTTATGTAAGTCATGTATTTATAGACCTTTCTTGGTATAAGTTGCTTCATCATTCTCATTGATTTAATGATCAGAGGAAGCAAACCCCTTTAAAACAATCCAGATGTGTTTATACTTTAATAGCCTTGGGTAAATGTTTACTACCAGGTTTATTGGAGGACATCATAAACTGAAGGGTAGAAGTTGATCTTTCTGTCTACTAAGGTTCATAAAGCAGCTATTGAGTGTGTTAGCGCCAGGCTGAGTTATTAGCAGTGATAAGCACCAAGAGGGCAAACAGCGGACGAGAGCAAAGGAATGTCCATTCAAAGCTCGTGAAGATAGATCATCTAGAAAACAAGTTGAGAAATAGCGCAGGCACATGCTGCGCGATACACCAGGCAGCCATTCATCTCTCAAAAGTATAGACTGTGCATTTTTCGGGAAAAGTGGAATGCAATACACATATGTATACATGTATGGTACGTTCAACAGTACGCCCTTTTTCATCAGCACATTAACTCAGCGATGTATGACGGATTATCAAGATAACCTGGGTTTTCAAAGAACAGATCCATCACGGACAGAGAGATGGTGCAGCGATGGTGCTGCAGTGCTAAAACAAAAACAAAGCACCATATTTGCGTGATTGAGTGTATTATTTTAAAATACAGACTGAATGGTGGGGCTGACCGCCGAGAACTCCTATATTTACTTTCAAACAAGGTCTATAATCACATGCTATTTTAGGGCGTGGGGCTCTGGGAGGTTGTGACCCTTCAAACAGGAGCCAGTCACACCCGAGGTTAACTGCCCCACACTGTGGGAGAATGTGAGCATATTAACAAGTAATAGCTTGTTATGCTGATCTTCAGTCACATTCGAAAGTGTTTAACTTTGTTTTCATTCTGCCTTTAGTTCAGGGTTAAACACCTGGGTACAAGCTTGGCTGGGAAGAAAGCCTGAAGAGGAAAGACTAAACCAGACATTCCCTGTAATTGGACTATTTCTCTGAAAGAGTCTTAAGGTTGCTTCAGTTTCTGCTCTCTATCACTTTCTCCCTAGCAATCTTTTTAGTGTTTTTTTTTTTCATCTTTTTTACACATACATGATTACCATGTGCTCTGCCAAGAGTTCACTATTGGCTCACCTCTCCTGATGCTTTCAGGGTTAAATATATTAGAAAAAAAAAGATCAGAACTGGCAAGATGTCTTCTGCCTCTTTATTCTGTGAATAATCAGGCTGCTACTAAGTTTGAACTTAACTCCTACTTCTATTTTTACCACTGCAACAATAGACCTCATCTCTCACTGTAGATTAAGCTTCTATAGGCAGACATGTACACTTTAGAAGATGTTGGGAGGAGCCGTCTCTTCATAAGTTATATCAATGTGAAGTCTGTGTATGCAGTTGATGTTACTGCTGCCTGTTTGACTTCTCTTGTGAAAGAGTAAGTGATATAGCAATGCAAGCGTCTGTGTGCATGTCTATGAGAGAGAGAGAGAGAGAGAAACAGAGAGAGAGAGAGAGAGCACAGATTATTAGAGACATGCCAAGGAAAAGTTTATCTCCTCACATCTCTCCCAGGCCGCCTGGTTCTTATATAATTGTGACATCGGAGACAGAACTAAGTGCTTCAGCCAAGCCTTGCCCACCACGCCACACCGAGAGTCTCAGCAATCAATGAGCTGCTGAAAGCTTATCCACTGTGAACCTGTCTGCCAACGTTGACTCCTACCTACCCAGGGTGTCTCCTCAGTCTGGCCAGTGAAGTCCAGACATACCTGGCAGCCAAGCCTCTTGCCCTGCCGCTCCGGCCGCCATTTAAACACACACAAAGCTGCTTCAAGACTCTTGATCTGTCTCCCTTGAACAAAAGGTGAACGGGCTGCGTGAAAGCAAGCCCCTGATGGCTGTTGTAATTGCCTAACCACTTGGGAGTTGGCATCTCTCAGTCTGCGATTACATCGTTCTTATAACCCAGAAAGCCACCTTGCTGTTCAGCTCAAAGTTAATGTCATTAATTAGCCAAATCATCAGACCGCAGATGCAGCTACATTACACATAACGCTATGTTATGTTCATGCATTACAAGAGATGTTACGAGACCTTTTTGTACAGTGGTGTGAAAAGACTTTTTCCACCTTGGTATCTTTTAAATAATGGATACATTTTCTTGTGCTCCATAGTAGAATCAGTTCATAACTCTCACTGCCTATTGCATCAACATATTGGACTCCTTTCTCCCCTCCCATAGCATTCTTCAGGCAAATCAAGCCATTATTTTACCACTAAAGAGGTGTGTAAACATATTACCACTTAAGCAATAATGTTAGTGATCAAAACTAAGTGATTGGTTTTGTCTCAACCCCATTGTAAATATCACTTTGAAACTGAATAATTCAAAACCCGCTATATTTCTGCCATCAACATCCCATGTTTTGTGTTCAGCAGTCATGGACCTTCCAGCTGAAACTGGCTGAGATGATGAATGCCAGAAAACTTGAGCGTAGTTTGTCCAGGTGGAAGTTGTCCCATTACTTTGATTTCACTGAGCCAAAGGATGACAGCACATTGGACATCAGCGTTAGTTTCCTTCATCAGTCACAGAGGAGGCAGTTGAGTTGTCCTCATTTTCAAGGTAAGAGAGGACTCCAATTTTGAGGCAGAAATGAAAAAGTCTACTACCTACCAGTTGTGTGAGCTTACAACTTCAACATACTGTACTATTTAGAGTAAAATAGTTGTCACACAGTTCAGTGAAGAACGTCAACTCAAGTGCAGTCCTGCATGCATGACAGGAGAAATGAGCAATCTGAGAAATTATGGAATGCAGTTACGGCGTTTTCCCATAGCTGTGTGTCAGCCATATTGCTGGACTGGACACTCACACACACTCAGGAGCTGTTTGATCATTCTGCTTGCCTGGTGTGCAGGATTCATACATCACTGTGCCCATCAGCAACAGCCAGTAGTCCAGACCTACATCTTTCCCCCCCATTATCTCCATTAGAGAATGTCAGGGCTCTGAAAAAGGCTTCAGCAGAATAATGTGTGGTGGCTGTGGCACGCAAGCCTGCAGCAATTATTATTCCAATACTTTGCTACCTTCTCTCCAGAGACGGTGTTGGTGGAGAGGGGGGGTGGGTGCATCCCAGCAACCTCTGCTCTGCAGGATATGTGCTGTCAAACTGTGATTATTCAGGAGAGAAAAACAGAAGGTGACAGCTCCACTGCTAAATATAGTGTCCTTCCTGTCTCTGTTTCTTTCTCTTTTTATCTCCCTCTCCTCCTCCGCCTCGTCGTCCTCCTCTCCCTTACTTTACTCTCACACCCTCTCTATTTGCTTGTTGATAAGAGGTTGGCAGCGTGAGTCAAGGGAGGAGAGCACCCAGTATGCCGCCCACAGCAGGGCCACACTGTTTTAGCGCACTCAAAGGGGGAAGAGGGAGGAGGGGGTCTCTGAAGTGCCCAGACTTTCCTTGAGAGCAGGTGAGAGGGTGCACAGCGGGCACAACAAGAAGGGAACGGGGGGGGGGGGGGGGGCCGGGGGGGTGGGGTGGGGGGGGGGGGGGTATGAGGGAAGTGTGGGTGGACATACAGTATGCCTCTGAGGGCAGAGAAAGGTTTCACATCCCAGCTCTGTAAACGTGCAAGAGGTACAGTGTTAGGTTGGCTTGAAAGAAAATAACGTGTGTCCACCATATTTACAGCCGTTTTCAGTCCTTTTTCACCCTATAAATCTCTGGATCCTTAAATGAAGTCACCGATTAAAAGAGAGAAATACACATACCAACTTTTCGTCTCGGTGAAAGCAATTGAAAATGAAAAGCAGACGGTTCACTCCAACACTGAATATTTGTTCTGTGCAGGCGACAGCAACTTGGACCCTTAACTGAGCAGTTAATCATGCTGGGATCTCCCCCTGCGGCGATAAAAATGCACAACATCCAAATGAAATCATAATCACTCTGCTATTTATTATTCCAATCTTCAGCCATTAGGCATTTTAATCATAGATTTAATTATCTGTACAGGGAAAGAGATCGACTCGTCTCGTCCTCTCATAATCAGCCTGTCTTTCTCATCAGGCTGATGTTTGGGTGCAGGGAGGCTCCCGAGGGGAATGCGCAGTGGGTGCTCAAGGCCACTAGATTATTAGCCCAGAAATCTGCTACACCCCTGTACCTGAGAAATGTTCACATATAAGGTACATATGTCGTCATATATGAACCAAACATATATATTTCCCTCTGGAAATAGTGATATATGTGTATGCTATCTCCCATATGTTGAACCCATATGTGTGTGCAGATATGAAAACATTTTGTCCTGATATGGTCATACACTGCATGTGTGATGCATGTAATATATGTTTGACATGTGTTTTCGTGTAAAATGTGAAATGTGTGCTCATGAACATGTGCTAAATTTGAATATCTTTCATATGGACTTACATGCCATATAAGGAAATCCCTTATGTGTACATAGATTACATTTTCCAGTGGGAGATCTAGATGAAAACAAGCAAACAGTCTAGTTTCCTTGAGAATAACGTGGAGGTGGGGTCACAGTGGGACTAGTGTTAGTACTGGAAGTGTTTTTTGGCTAAAGTGGGCACACTGGTTCTAAAGGATGCTTGTCTCACATGCGTCCCATAGTTGTGATCTGTAGGCCTTGTGGGCACAATGGTGTGGCGCAGAGAGAGCACTGTTTAACATGAAAAGGGTGGAGCTGAGGGAAAGAGTTAATGGCATCACAGGGCAAAGCTGTTGGTGCAGATGGTTCTCCGCTCATCATGTCAAATCCCCTCATACATTATACAGATAATCTCTTTTAATGTCTCACACTCAGTTTTTATTTACTCCTTTTGTCCACATTTTACTTTTATCACTTTTTCCTCCACATCACCTTGTCCGTCCCAGGATAATTTCCAGTTATTGCACAATGTCTTAAGACGCTGACCTTATGCGCCTGTATGAATTTTATGTTTTCAATCATACGTGCCTCCAGAGAAGGTTTATTTTTTTGGCTTTTCCTTCAACTCCGATCACCCACAAGGAGCAAGGGATATCATTCATGTGTTTCCCAGAGCGCGGGTTTCAAAATATACTGTGTAAAGTGTTTTTAGTTAGCATGATATCATATTATGTAGATGATAGTTTTCTTCACATAGGGGATGCTTTGGCAGGCTTGATAAATAGCCTATGCCATCTCTCTCTCTCTCTCTCTGCCATGTAAAGGGGGGCAACACTCAGCGGGGAGTGAGAGACAGACACAGTTTGATGGATGTGTATGTGTATGTGTGAGTGTGTGTGGGAGTAAGCGTGAGTGTGAGCGTGCGAGAGAGACAGTGCATGTAGGTGTACACACTGGCATGTTTGTCTGTGTCCACATCTCTTGCTCCCCGCTGCAGCCAATTTTTTGGATCGAAATGTGGCAGACTGGATAAAAATAGTGTTAGCTCTCAGTGGTACATCAGACTGGTGTCATTTTTTTTTCCTGATTAAAGAGACACAGAAGTGCATTTGACGTCCAGGTGTACATTTGTTAGGACTCGTGCATGTGGTTAATTAGTTGTGCAGCTTTTATAATTGTTTCCATGCACTTTACAGATTCTCCTCTTCTAGGCATGTGATTTTAATCGTTATTAGAAGCAGATTATTATGCAGGCTGTGATCAGCCGTGCTACCTACAGAGGAGGAGAGAAGAGGTGTGTGTGTGAGGGGGGTGGTTGTTGTGGTTAAGAGACAGAATGAGAGAGTGAAATTATAATGGATTTTACAAGAAGTGATTTTCTTAAGATCAAAGTGACAGAGAAGAATGAGAGAGGATCTTTTAATATTCATCTTCTAAAGTCCATGCACTTGTGTCTGTATCTGTGTTGTGTGTGTGTGTGTGTGTGTGTGTGGGTGTGTGTGGGTGTGGGTGTGGACGTGTGTGTGCATACACATGCATGTGTGTGCGAACGCGTGCTTGCAGTGCTTCTGTAAAGAGCTATATATGACACCGCTTTGGTTTGGTTGCCATAGCAGCATCTACCTGTCACTCCTCACAAAACCAAATCGGGTTCAAATGATTCTCTCCACAGAGGAGAGGTGGAATGCAATCACAGCCTCGCGCTTATTTCCCCTGATGTCTGTTGTCTCGTCTGCTCAGAGAAAATCCAGAAATAAGCCAGCTCTGAGAAGAGTTAGTTAAGACAAATGAGGCCCTGGAATATATGAATTTGCTGAAACAATGAACTCTGATAAACATCCGATAGGATCTTGTAAAGTTAAATTTGCCGGGTGTGGGCGGGTTGGGTTGGTGGGTTGGATGGCTTTGTGAGTGAGAGAGTGAAGGATTGGATTCCCCAGAGACAAGCTCCGCCCACCGCGCTCTCCAGATGTGGCCCTGGTGTGGGAGTCCTCAGAGGTTAGCGGCCACGGCTGAAATTAAGGAGACACGGGGTCAAGGGCGCCTCTCAACTTGTTTACCCAGACAGCCATCATTCATTACCATTTGTCTGTCATTGGTGGGATCTTGTTGCTGCAGTGCCATTGACCTTGTTTGGATGACGACCATTTTGAACACCCAAGGTGGGAAACTTATAAAATTGTCATATTTTAAACCAGAAGTGTTACTTCATCACATAAGTGAGGACTTCATGTACACCTAACAGTTATTAAACTAGCCAGCAATTTAAGGAACAACCACAACAGCTACTTGGCCGTGGAAGTTAATCAGCTTGTTTTTTTCATAGCCCACACAAACCCAGAAAAATGTCATATATTTACATTAATATGTGCCATTTGATGATGCATTTTTGTGTTTATACCAGAAGACAGTCATATGGACTTTCCTCTTATGTATTGTAAATGTTGCTAATATTTAATGTTATGTGGCTAATGTTCATACCAACACTAATGCCAGTTGTGTATTTGAATTAGAGAGTATCTCTGGCAACAGCTTGGCTATTTACAGACAAGAAAATTATTCTTTTTCTGTTGGATTGAGGGAACATAGGGCTTTTTCAGTTTGAATAAAATTCATTGAGCAAACATAAAGAGCCTGGGCCAGTTGCTAAATTGTAATCCAAAGCTTACTTCAGATCCATTCATTTCCAAAATGTTTTTCAGTGGGGACTGTGAAATGATAAATGTTTTTATGCTTCATCTTTGTACACAACAGTAGGGCGCTATTGGCCTCCTCGCTCCCCCAGAGAGATTTTCCCACACCATTGTGTTCAAAATGGCCACCGTGTGAACAAGGTCAATGGTATATGCTTTCTCCCCAGAGTCAGACAGAAACCGAGCGAGGAGGAGAGAGGAAGGGGCTCGGCTTGTCCTATCAGTGATGACAGGCATGTCTGGAGAACGATAGTGAATGTTGCAGTGGAGTGGAGCTGGGAGGATAGTTTGGCTGTGCAGCTATTGTTGGCATCAGGTGGAGGAAGATGGCCTGTCTAAGGGGATTTTCTTCATCCCCATCACAATAATGTTCTATGAATTTGACATGAGTGGCTGCAGGCTGGTACTCCCTGTGGACAGAGAGGGACATGTTGAACTGATGTGCTCATCCTGTTTCAGCAGCATGTCGGCGGGGTGGAGGGGAGGGGGGCAAGTAGAGAAGAGAAACAGAGAGAGAGAGAGACAGAGAGTCATAGAGGACGAGTGAGGGAGTATAAGTGGCGTCTGTAGGGAAGATAAGGTGAGTGGATGAAAATGTGAAAGGAGCGATAAAGCAGACTTGGAGAGGACTGTGAGGGTGCTAATGGACTACAGGGCATCAGTGTCAGGTTTGCTATCTCAGCCAGGCCGTGGATAGATGGAGGGACGGGAGGATGAGAAGGAGGGAGGAGTGTGGGTGCACGAAGGCGTACTTAGAACAAATTGTGTGTCTGTTTCCCATTAGCTATGTATGAGTGTTGGTTGAGATGGTTTACCTCAGCTGGTGAGTGCTGTGACTGCGTCCACGGTTAAGCGCCTCAACGGCAGCCTCAGCACATGCCTCCCCTCGCTGCAAGGTCCCACGTAAAAAGTCAATGAAACCTCCTGACTTTATTCACACTTATGAATTGTCACACAAGTTGTCTCAGAGCGACTGATTTGAATCATTTGGCATCAGAGAGCATTTGGCAGCCTGCGGCCTGAAGTGCGGTCTGAACCAAAAATGTATTCGCTGACAATACAAAATGGTGGGATGCCAAAGAATGAACTTGTACAAATATTTCTTTTCGCTGAGTGCTGTTGCGAACAGATATACCAGCATGGAAAAGCTCGATGGAGAACTCTTGCCTTATTTCTTTCTTTTGTTGTCATTCCTAAATGAACAGTCGGTGTTGTTTTTTATGTTGAGACAGAAGCTGGGCAACCTCAAACACCCACAACCTTGTGAGATTTTTCAGTCAGACACAGGTGTTGGAGATTCAGATTTTAGTTTATCAAGCCCGTGTGTATGTGTGTGTGTGTGTGTGTGTGTGTGTGTGTGTGTGTGTGTGTGTGTGTGTGTGTGTGTGTTGGATGAGGACCAAGTAGCTGTCTGTGTGATTATGGGAGAGATGAGGCCCGTGGTTGAGCCTGACCATGATCCTGTGGGAGGCTCCTATAGTGGTGTCTCACTGTTGGATTAGAAAAGCCGGAACATTCCTCTTTCTCCTCCTGCGTCTTTGAGAGCTGTATTTCACCATTTCCTTTACAGCCCTCTCCACCTCAGCACAATCTTTAATGCAGAGTGAGATGTTGGCATAACGTGTACTTCCTTGAATATCTATCCATACATGAAATATAAGGGTGAAGTGTTTTGTATGGCGGGTTGTCAGCCGCACACAACAGCTGCTGTGTTCGGCGCCAATTGTTCTTACTTCTGCACTATTGTGTTTGCAGCTTGTATAATTGATGAAAACTGAGCTTCAGTGAAATTCATTAGGAAGCTTGGTTTATGGTAAAGCCCTCAGTGTCAGATTCAACTAGATTTGTGTTTCCCATATTCCACCGCTGTTACGGCCCCAGGCCAGTAACTTGAGTGAGTTTGAAGACCGGGGTGCCTCTTAGACCAGGGGTTTTCAAAATGTTTTAAAATTCCCAACCCCGAAGATGACTTTCATTAAATCGTGGGCCTCCATTTGAAGTGAAATTGCCTTATGGACCCTGATTAAAGATATTTTGGATTGTGTTAAGTATTACATTGTTTGGATGTCATGAACATGACCACATTGCAAGTGGCAGAGTAGTAGAGATTAAAACATGAGGTTAAAATAATCACTCATACTTTTTTTTTCTATCAGAGCAGTTTTTACTGAATTGAATTACAGTGGAATAAAACCATGCCTCATTTTGCTGAGGACCTCTTGGAAGTCCCTCAAGGACTCCCGGGCTCTCCGCGGACCCCACTTTGAAAGCCATTGACTTAGACCTCTGACATCACTCCTGTGTGGGCTGGGACCCCTTAAGCCCACTCTGTCCTGGAGGAACAACAGAGAGGAGCAGAGTGGCACAGGAAGGGGAGAATGTGGTGGAACATGAGGTATCAAGGCCTTGTTTTCTGAGTTCACGCACTGATGGGTTTTCTGTACTGCTGATAATGTGCTGATTGTGAGGGGAGGAGATGGCCTCTCATCCCTGATTATTGTGACGGTTGCATTGACATGATGCCAAGATTTTCCCCAGACCTACCCTGTGCACTCCCCCTTGCCTTGCAGCTTTGTTAGTCGGCCCTGTTCTCAGGAACCCTCTCTAGGTGTTCCTAATGGTATGTTGGCAATGTTGCCCCTCTATCTGTGCCATATGTGTGTGTATGTGTGTGTCTGTTTGACTGCATACATATGTATGAATGAAAAATAGGAGCATGGGCCTCCTGTGTTGCTGTTGTTATTGTTGTTGTTGGTGTCGACGCCTCACTCATCCCCGTGAATGGACTGCTCGGTCTCAATAGAAGAGGGGTGTTTGTGTGGGCTGGGTCCATCATTCATTTACTTCATTCATGTCCCAGGGGAAGCGGAGGAGGAGGAGTGGCACACAACACTGGCACTGCATTCATGCTAAAAGCATCTCTGTTTCTGCCTCGTCTCTCTCTCTCTCTCTCTCTCTCTCTCTCTCTCTCTCTCTCTCTCTCATCATTCTCATTTCTCTCACTTTTCCTCTTCTTGGCACAAATGTTGAAACAATCATCACTGAAAGCTTGGCTATGATCCCGTGCTTTCATGTTCGGTAGGATTTCGTGTTAGTGAATTGATGTGTTCCCCTGGACTATGTGCTAAGCCACACTACAATGATGGAAGCCCTCAGGAGGCTTCCAGCAAGCAACACCTCCTGGCACAAATGTGTCTCCAACACTGGGGCACTAACTTTTCTCAGCTGTACAGCCACCGTCCACGGCTGACAGATCTAGTTTTAATGTGGTCCTGTTAGCTGAGAAGCAGACAGAGGAAACAAAAAACCATTCTTTTACGTTGGGAAGATCTATGACCTAAACAATACTTTCTTCACATATAATCGCCTTTAGAAAATTAAATAGCTTGGGATCCATTAGCCCAAGACTGTTGATTACACAGTGTTCCACATAAAATTGGTGCACACTGCACAGCGTGAAATTTGCCTATTCACTACCGTGGCCGGATTACACTGTCCTATTAAGCATCTCTGCATGATTAATTCATCACAAACCGTTGCATTATGAGCAAATTAGACCATAAAAACAACAGCGACTTCAGGTTTCTTTTGGCCTCTGTACTGCACTGTGCACTGTAGCCATCAGCTGCATTGTTCTGTGTTGCTGATGGTTTCCCCAAGAAACCTGAGAGCTGCAACCTTTTTTTTTCAGTAGTTTGGCACAAAACATGCAGGTCTTTTTTTCTCATTGATCCAGGAGTACACAAGGATGTTGCAAGAAAAGGAGGGAACAGCCCGAACTTGATGAATCAAGTTGGGGGAAAGGATTTCTCAATCCAGGGCAATGGCTAGTCTGAATGTTTTCAATTTAGTTCAGCAAACCTGATGTAAATTCAAAAAAGAGCTGTTGCTTTCCATCAGATCATATTCGGGTATCATTGATCATGTGAGCCATTTGATTCGTTGAAGATATTAATTCTTAATAGTTTATATCTGTCTTTCACAAATGTAAATAATATAATATACTTCGTTAAGATCATAAAGCATTTCACGAGGTCTCACAAATGTGCCCAGACTTTACCGTGACTGGCATGCTTGCGCACAGCAGTCCTGTTGCAATGACCCAAAGTTACTCCAAAAAAATCAGTTTAAAGTAAGGCTTTGTCCCTACATATTTTTCCACGATTGAAGAATGCAGGACTTGATTGCATGATGATCAAAAGACTTGATTGTATCGTTTCTTTGTGGTAATGTTGACAGTGATTCACCCGTTCTTAGGATGATCACAACCAGACTCCTGGACAGGCTGTAAGAGAAAATCTGGCAAGCTGCAAACAAACAGGCCCTAAGAAGAAAAATACCTTGTCCGCTGTTCAAATCTGATAGATAACAAAGATTGGGCAGGGAGTGTGAGTGAGAAAGCGGTCACTTATAAATGCAGGTAGGAGAAAAGTCTCTCTCTATTACCGGCGTGGATTGGTGTGTGTGTGTGTATTTGGCTGCCTTATCAGTGCAGAGCGGATGGCTGCGCACTGATTTATGACAAGGTATGACACTGTAAGATAAGGCGGTTTTTAGCCTCCATGTGTCTGTGCAATCACTGGCCTTCCTCAACACCCCACCTGACTGAGGATGGAGGAACTGTGACCAAGATTTACCGCTGTCACGCATGTTTCTCGCTTTCCAACTGATAAAACAATCACTCATGCCTTCCTCTCTATCTCTTATCCACTCTCTCTTCATTGCAATCTTTGTCATACCAAACAAACAAAACAGATACTCCCAACTAATGCTTTCTTATGTCAAACTTGTCTGAGCAACTCCCACACAGCTGCGTAAGTGAGAAAACTCCAAAGTGGCAGTGTAAGTGTGTGCCTAATAGCCAGGAATTGCAGAGTTTCATAGAATAACAGGCCGGTTATAAGTTGCAGCCGCTATTGTTTCGAATATGCTGCATCATTTCGTCATCTGTGCCTGACATGGAGACAGAAGGCATGTTTATAGCTAAAATGTCAGCTAAATCTCATCATGTAACAGGAGAATATTCTTGGCTATGACTCTACAACTGTGTTTGAAAGGTCAGTTCAACATTGCTTATCTTTCTCCAGTTATGCACATACTGACTCTCACTGAGCAGAACAGCCAACAATAACATGCCCAAGAAATTATAGCCATTTTCTGATCTGTTGTCAGTATTTGGTTGCATAGAGTTTTTGTTCCACTCGGTGCATATAATTGATAAAGCTCTTAATCTGAGCAAGGGACACTCTTATTTGCTGATTTCATGCCTGCTTTCCAGTAATTGCAGTGTAATAATGAGAGGAAGAATTTATGTGAACCAGAGGCCCTGCTGTGGTTCCTGCAGTGCAGACTGTTATCTTGTAGTGTGGTTATCCAGTATCAGTTTCTATGCTGCTGAACAAGCTTGGGTTTGCTGCTTCTTCTCCATCTTTAACAAGACATGTAAATCTGTGTAAACTTGATCTGACTGTAAATCTAACAGTTTTGAATTGGAACTGGAATTGGAAGTTTTTCATATTGACATGGATGGAATGGATTACACCTATTGGACTTGATAAGGTTGCATAACCCCCCCCCCCCCCCCCCCCCCCCCCCCCCCCCAAAAAAAAAAAAAAAAAAATGGTGCAATTGAAAATCCTCTCCCAACTGGCCCCAAACAGCCCTTCACTGCACACTGACCCCTATGGTCATGGGTGACAAAAAGGCCAGGGGGTCATGGGGTAGGATGTCCCATCTGTCCATCAAACATGAAAGCCACCACATCAACAAGCGCTGGTGTTTTAAATGGGAGGAGTGAGTATGTCAGTCAGCAAGGGGAGTAAAAAGGCTGTGGATTACACAGACAGACAGTAATCTATAGGTCTGTCAGCCTGTCAGTCAGTCTGACCTTGGGTAGCATTACTTTAATTGCAGAGTAGGATGAGAGAGTGGGGCCTGCCCATAGCAGACAATTCACATTATCCATTGAAGATGTAATGGCTGCCAACATGTTTCATCTTGAATGACAATTTTTCCTTTCAAAGCACATATTTACCCCATTGGAATGTAAATGGTAGTGTTAGCCTGCAATTACTCTCTGTGTAGCTCCCTCATTTGAAAGTAGTTCAGGCCACGTATGTTTGAAAAGTCCTCGTTACACGCAATACTCCTCGTGGTCATACACGGTAGTTAGTACTTCCTTTCTCTGAGGGTACGTGAACAAGCATGCCTCCAAAACTTCGGCGAGAAACACGAAGCATTAAGTGCAGTAACTGGACTGCTGTCCCATGAGATTACGCTTATCCCCAATATCCTGTTGGTTAATTGCTTATTACAGCAATGTGGTTTTGCAACTGTTGTATGGCTGTGTGATGTACATATTTCTTCACACTACTGATAAGATGCGCTGTCAATTTCTCAAATTATCATCTTCAAAGACTCTTTGGCAATAAAAAAAAAGAGATTGCATGTGTTGGCAGAACTGCAAGAGTGGAAAAATATAACCCGGGGAGTTATTTTTAGATTTTGACAGTTGTACACTAATTGGGACAAAGGTATCATTATAGCTATATAATTAACGCAGGGTTTCATATCACATTCTTCCTGCAATTATTACAGTTTCACTGTTTTCTCCCGACCTCAACTATTTCCATAACAATTACAGCATTCCCACTGTCTGCATTCCTTTATGCCGCCCCTCCCCCCCAGCTTCTGCCCAGTCTCCCTCCACCACCACTCCCTCCATTCCCACTAGCATCACCTCCCTCGTGCAGCCACTCTTCCACAAAGAAAACTCAAACGCCCTTGACTGACAGCCTTCTGCCTCATCATCCCCCTCTCCTTTTGTTTTCTCCTTATTCCTTTCCTCTCCTCTCCTTTCCTCTCCCCTCTCTTCCCATTCATGCCAAACAGGCAGACAGCAAAATGGTCCTCCTCCAGGAAAGCTCTGTCACTGCCAGCATCCAGCCAATAATTCCCACCGGTCGGTCTCACTACCTTCCATTCCTCCTCTAGCTCTCACCAATCTATTCCTGCTGCATTTCACTCAATTTTTCAAATGAAATGTGTGTGAGTATGTGTGTGTGTGTGTGTTTAGGCATGAAACTGTTTTAAATGTGTCCCTGCTGCTGTACTTGGAAGCGGTTGCCAAAATCAGTCATGGTTGAAAGGAAGAAATCTGAAGTAGGTGATATATTGATAATATATTGATATTGTGATATGAGACCTGATATCCTCTGAATTTTGGATATCATAATATCGCAATATTGAATATGGTTTGTTTTTGGCTGGTTATGAAATCTGCATTACAGTAGCTGTTCTGTTTCCACCTGCTTAGTCATCATGTCCACATTACTAATACTTATTTGCCAAAAATCTCTTGAGTAAATATCTTATGAAGGCGCCAATAGTCATTCCTACAGTGTCATCACAATATAGATATTGATGTATTTGGTCAAGGTTGTCATGATGATTCCTCGTATAGATCATCAGTTTGTCTGCAGTGTGATTTCCTGCAGGCTACTGATCATGTCATGAAAAGAGTCAATAAGGAAAGGGCTGATGGATTACAGACAAACAGAAAGGCAAATAAATAGACACCCAGATAAAGGTGCCATTGTTTAAGTCAAGTTAAGTCTGTGGGGAGGTCAATAATGCAGGGTCCTCAGTGTAAGCAGAACAAGTCAAACCATGGCCTCAGACCTAATAAGGCATGAGACATGAGAAAATACGGCTCATGTTTCTGAAGCTGCCTCAAGCTGCCTAACCCAGACCCATAGGAAGGAAAGCATAATATTGAATCTGGGCTCTTACCAAGAAACAACAGCCCATGAGTTACCTGTAATAACTTGTCAGGAACTATCTCTATGTTTTGGTTTTGAGTTGACTCAGGAATCTGAGTTGTTAGTTATTATGTTAGCCAAGGTCATGGTTGCAGAGTTTAAAAGACTTGACAGGCAGAGTTTGTGCCCTGAGTGTAATTATCCTCAGAATCATCTGGCTTGGTCGATGCTGTATTGATCTGTTGGTTTACTGGTGCACAGTCTGCCACTAATGGAATGGATTACTACAGGAATGTTATGTTTGATCTGTTTGCAAAAGGACTCCTCTTTGGGGAGTGTGTTGTAAAGAAACTTGACCTCCACCATGCTCATGGAAGTGTCAATCAACCATGGGTTACAGTGGTGACTAGCAGAGCAAATACTCATATTGTGTATGACAGGAGATGTCATGCATAGCTTTGTAATGCATCAAAGACTGTATGGAAATGAGTTAAATTAGAAATGACCCACTGAGACACAAATTACACCGTCAGACTGTCATGAAAAATGACTGACAGTGCAGCAGACTCAGTAGAAATAAAGTTTGAGTGATTCTCATTAAGGAAGTAATTTTATCTTTCTCATGGCGCCTGATTTCATGTGTATGAGCAGAGCGTTGATGTCTCATGGGTCTGCGTGCCTGTCTCCGTCTTTGTGGCAAAGCTTAAATGAGCACAAAGCCTGTCAGATGAATGGGCAGCCCCGCACCGCAGGCTCTGACTTTGACACCCCGTCTTAAGACCACGCCACGCTGCTCAACAACCAGCCACCTTATTGTTGAACATTATCTGGTTGTCCTCTGCCTGTCATACGGCATTAGTGCAGCAGGCTAGACCAGGGCTCTCTGCTGACATGTACCTGGTCGGGGGTGACCCTGCCTTTGTTTAATGGAGTCATGGGGGTCAAGTGGGTGTATGCAGCAGCAGGGCAGGCCGTATTCTGTTGACCATGTGGAGGCAGATGGGCCTGTGGCACTCGCCCATTAGTAGCTTGTTGTATGATAACCTCACAGATGCTGGTGACCCCTGAGCAAAACGAGCTGGCCTGGCGTGTCATTGTAATGGAACTGGGGGCAGATTCATATTCACATCGCGGGCCTTTAATTGACCATTTCTTTTCAAGTCTAGAAGGGAATCAGGCCCATATGATGTGTTTTTGGCTCTACACATTGCATTTAACAAAGGGAGTTACTACATTTTCCATGAGCTCAATTCATCCAAAGCTGTGTGGGCTGGTTGAATTTTATTAGACCTGTCAATCAACAACCCTCTCTCCTCAGGCTCATGTCAGAAGATTTCATTGGCAACAACGGAAATGCGGCCATTCCTAAAGAATAATAAAAAAAAAGATGTATATAATGCATACTTTCTGAATCCAAAACCTCAAACTGTCGCAAAAGCCAATGAACTATCATGCTAGTATTATGTTTTTATATTATCAGGGGAAAAAGCGTGGTTTGTGGAAATGAAAACAACAGGAGATATCTATCTTTTGCATATGAACTCTTGTGTATTAATGGGTAGCATACACCTCAACAGCTGTGGCAAAATACATCATTACTGCACACATCATGCACACATTTTCCCTCATCACCCTGCTTCTTCCACCTGTGGCATGCTGGGTGCTAAAGAAAGGAGGAAAGGCATCAACAAAAGTAGGCATGTGTTATCTCAATGGGTTGGTATGCAGACGGGGAGTTAGTGGATGCTGGCAGGATCAGACAAGCCAAAGGAAAGGGAAGGTGTCAGAGGAAGCTGGGAGATAAATTGAAATGGCATTAACCAGCCATAGAGAGGGAGATTTGAGATATAGGTGGGGATAGCACACTCCTCTGTAGAGCTGCCATGACAACACCTTCAAAGAATCTCCCCCACTCTGTTCTGGATGGTGTACAAGCCTGGCGGAAATGCTTAAACAATCTGAGGAGGTTGATGCAGGACAGGAAAGTGGCAGATGTTTCATTGAGATAGTAGCCCGTTTCCCCATCAATCCTCACTGAGAGATGAGCATTTTTGATTTTGAGAAATAGGAAGCGGGATTTTGCTTATCTGACTTTGGCCATCACCGAAATCTTTCAACTGAATCGGTGATTAAAATAACCAGAGTGAGGAAGTATTTTGACTTATGTAATATGCAAGAACCACCTCCTAGACCGTGGTCATTAACACAGCACCAACTGTAGGTTAACATTATCTGGGTGAGTGTTTAAGGTTAAATCTGATCCTGTAAGATGTCTACATAAAATCGAGAGACATGTTCTGTAATGTGTATGTTTTTCTCATCAACATAAAGTACTGCTGTCAAGCCTGCGGTAAAGACGTATTCCAGTGCTTGCACAAAAAACACGCATGTTAAAATCTGAAGTCTCAAAGAACTGCTTTGTACATTTTTTTGGACATCTAGCAGGGGGATTTTCAGTATTTGGACACTTGAAAAGCAGCAGCAACAGGAGAAACCCAAATATTCTAATAGAAAGCAGCTAGGAGATGATGTAGAACAGCGTCAATTGTCTTTATGTCAGCTTACAGGACAATATTTGACTCATGCATGTAATGAAAATCTTAAATACAACATCCTTAATGCAGCTTTGTTCTGTCTAACCTATTTTTGTGTAATGCTGATTTGTAAACTATTGATCAGCTCCCTGGAAAGCACATGCAAGGTGTATTATGTGCCCCCCTGTGCATAAATTGGAAAATGACTGCAAGAGCCCTGTGTGTTGAGTACTCCCGGTGCTGCTCTCTTCTGGGGGGAAACACAATGTTTAACAACTTCTCACTCCTCTCCTTTCACTTCTGCTCTCTACCGAAGTTGGCAGCTGAGATCTCTGTCAGTGTTTTGGGGTGTTTTTGGGGCACGCACTATGGCTGTTTTGTCCACTGTCCAACACATGATGAGAATACGCATCAGAGAGCCTCTGTGTGTCTTTGTGAACTGTGTTTTAAAAAGGAGGAAAGTTGAGAAAGTTGGTTTCTTGCCCCCTCAGCAGCAGAATTGGGGATCTCAGTCTCTCCGTTGGCTGTATAGAAGAGCTCTGCGTCAGGGCTTCAGAGTTTCCACAGCTCTCCCCCAGCCTGCCTTGATAAATGGAAGTTCTTAGGTTTGATGTCAGACTCCTTCGACTCTGGGGACTCCTTCGTCCATTCTCACCCCTCTACCACACCATTTGCTGCTGTGGATGAAAAATGACCAGAGAGAGTGTACTAGATTCCCAGTGTTGGACTGGAGAGTGGAACACCATGAGAGGGTAGAGGTGGCTGCTGTCCCCTGTGGACCCTGAGTCAACACTTGCTCTTAATGGTCTCTCTAAATTTACCTCCTAATTACCTTCTCATTGCCCCCCAGCTAGCACTACATTGGCCGTGACCTTGATACTGGAGGAAACGCTTAAAATGACTCCTTGTTCAATCCTGGTTAAAATCAGAGAAAAGAGGACAGAACTGATCTAACGTGGCTCTATTGACAGCCGGGCTCAAGTTGGGGCTATGCAAATTTCTAAGAGGAGACAAAGTGGATCAAGGAGAGGATTAGAAGATATCCATAGATGAGCATGAAGAGATTCTTCAGTGTGCGACCAGTGTCTGTGTTGGTGCAGCTGACAGAGGGAGAGAGTTTATTCTAAGTGCCAGGTCAGAGGTCAGCCAGGGAGAGGAGGATTTTTCACTCATTCACACCAGCGCCATCTCATTATTCAGCCCTCCCCTAATCCCTCTAACCTGCCATGTCACCGCTGACCACCACCGTCAGCCCACACAGCCACCACAACTCTCCTCAACCAGCCCACTGCCAACCGCAGCACAGCTACAACAACAAACACAACTTCATCATCATTACAGAGGCTCACAGCATCTGCACGACCCCAATCCCACACACACACACATACACACAAACACATGTGCATACAATGGCTAGCCACGGGCCCAGACTGCACCCGGGGATAGAGCGTTTGGTAAACAAAGCAAGGAACCAACCAGTGTTTTCCATGTTCTCCAAAACCCAGGGATTAGTTGTTACAGAGAAGGGGAGCCAGGCAGACCGACTCGCTGATCTGCTGAAAGGCAGGACTTTATGGCATTAACAGCTCTGCATGAATATGGATATCTCATCGTTCTTGGCATCTCCATGTGTATTTGTCTGTGGAAAGTGAAAGGTATTCTTGGGGAGGTGTGATAAAAAAAAATTTAGTTTGAAAGTTTTCCTTATTTATGTTTACATGAGCCAGCGCAAAACAGGATTGTAAGGGCTGGATCAAAAGCTTTGTTTTACTACAACATTAAGTGTATCCATGTCTTGTGTTGCATTTTCCCACAACTGGGGTAGTGTCTTCTCCCCCTCTGAGCATTTCTTATTAGCGACTGAGGCGTGTCTTCCTCTCCTTTCCCCGTTCTCCTCCTCCACTCAAAACATCCCACCCTTGTATCACCCTGACCCCCTGTTCTCCCTCCTGACCCGGCTTGGAGCGGGCACCCTGACCCCCCAGAGATAATCCTGATTATGCTGAAGTGTGTAAAAGGCCAGGATGAGCTTTCACCTCAGACCCCTCATGACCTCTAACCTTTCACCTGTGGCCCTGCAGGGCTGTTGGAGGCAGCTGTCCATGGCAGTGTGTGTTGAGCGAATGGCACGTAAGGCTCAGTGGTATTTGCTTCTGACAGTACTGCCAGGTTCGCCCCAGAATCTCGATCTTAATCTGAATCTTAGTAATCACATTATTGGTTTATACCGGCTGTGCATTCTAATCTACATCCAAAGAAGGGTTGTGCAATGTATTAATATTACATTAATCGTGATTTTGTGTCTTTTCCTGGTTTGAAAGTCTGCATTTCAGTAAAGGGATGCATTTTTCCATTTGACTATTCTAGCTATTCTATGATTTGCCTCTAATGATTACTAATTATTACTAATGATACTGTCACAATATCACAAAAATGAGTCAAAGTTATGATGCTATTAGATTTTGTCCATATAGACCAACCCTAATCCAAAGAACAACAAACAGCTGAATATAGTTACATGTATTTTTCATGGAGAATCATATGATATTTTTACATAACATTAGATTTGAAACGTCAGTAGGTTTACTCTTGAGGTGCAAGGCAAATCAAAAGTCTTGCAAACTCCTCCATTCTACTCTTAATTCCTCTATATCTTGCTCTGATTCCTATATGCAAAACACAAAATGTACGAAGGTTAGGTGTGTAGACCGGAGAGGGAGAAGTTGAGGAAACTACATGACCTTCACTGTCAGCTGAAGATCCTCCTCTACTCCCGATGCTTTAATTAACCTTTCCTGTCATCTGAAACAGCAGAAATAGATTTGTTATAATCTCTTGTCTCCACTCAGGAAGTGAACTCACTGCTCAAATCAATGTTTCTCTCTTCTTGATTTGTGCAGTGGGAGACAGGTGTCCCTGATTTGATGTGAGGATCAGAGGCTTCTACAGCACTATTTCTATTTACACACACATACACATACGCACACAAGCACAGACAATGTGTGTGTGTGTGTGTGTGTGTGTGTGTGTCGGCGGTAAAGAAGCGTGAAGAGCATCTGAGTGACAGCATCCGGAAGCTCAGAGATAAGACATAATCTGGTGCCAATTATTTCTCCTTGACAGGCACAGGTAAGCAGCAATCAGCTCCTGTGACATGTGTACTGAGTCAATAGTCCTGGCCCCAGTGGGTGGTGAGAGGCTGATTATGAGGTGTTGATGGGAGGCAAACACAAAGCTGCGACAGGTTTAGCTGATAAGGCCTCCCACCTCCCACTCAGCTCCTCTGATGTCCCCGATGTCCTCGCTGTCCTGTGCACTACCAATTACAAGACGCATGAGACCCAAATATTCAATAAGCACTTTTCATTTTGCACTCAATAACACACACATCTCGGTGTTTGACTCTATGTGACCATTTAGCCATCGCATGAATATATGCAGCTATGTACACCATGTATGTCTTTCCATGTCCACTTCCAGCCAGTTGGTAAAGAGATCTGTCTTTGCACACATTCATGCATGCATGGCTGGAGACAAGCTGAAGCAAGGTGAGGCCACACCTCTCCTTTACGAGAATGTGAAGATGAGGAGAACGGGGAATTTAGGCAACATGCCGGGGATGCCTGGGCAGGTATATGGGATTTTCTGCCGACTGCACCCACAAACCCCCCTTCCCTTCCTCCCAAAACACACACACACACCGGCGGGTAGACAGGAAAGAGAGAAGTAGAGGAAGGCGAGATTTCCTAGTCTGATAGTGGCTGGTAGAGGAGCGTTGGCTGAGTTTGGGAGCTGTTCAAAGGCACATAACTGGGGTCACTGTTGCCCATGTGGGGGTGACACAGACTCATTGCACCCAGCGGCAAACCTGGCCAACGGGCCTCATAGTTTGGCCGCCCATCAGAGCAGAGAGTGACCAGAGAGTGCAGAAGGCTCACGTCAAAAGGTGGACAGACTGAAAGGCTCAGTTTACCAGCAGATGTCTTTTTCATTCTGGGGTTGCAGTATAAGAGGAGATGATGGGCTTTATCTAAATATAAGATCTTCACTAAGGGCATCACATTTTATTTCAGTTCATTTGTTTTACTGCATTTGAAAGACACACAAACACTTGAAAGAAAGGAAGAGAGGGAATTTTGCTCGGTCTGCCAGTGAGTCTGGTAGTTATTACAGGCCTTGCTGTGAACCTCAGTGATATAGACCAGATTCTATGGTCCTTATGGGCAGAAACTTATGTCCTGCAGTGTCATTGCTGGATTTACTATCGCCAGTAGGTTTTTAATAATACCTTGTAACACGATGTCAAGGCCATGGTTTGCTTCTAGCATTTTTCCTACCTTTAGAGACACAGAGTATCAAACCTGAGCTGCAACAGACAGGGCCGCTATTGAGAAAATGAATTTGTGCTGACAACAGAGTGTATCTATGATACGAAGCAGACTGTTATTATACATTAGCCCTTATCTCACCACGCCAAAGGCATTATTTTCAAGGGAAGTGTGTTGTAGCATGCCTGAGGTTGCAACGAAAGTAATATTTCTCTTGCACGATTTGCTGCTAATTTGCACACATCAAAATGGCATGATGAATGAGGATAATAAGCACTATAAGACATATATAGTGATGGCACTTTTCCTGAAACAAAAACATAGCCTGTGGCTCTAAGGGATGTGATTGAAAATGAGTCCTTCATGCTGTAGGTGTAAGAGATCCTACTCTGATACTGAGGCGTAAGCTTCCAAGTAGCCAGACATGGACTTGGATGCCTGAGTCCTGGCTGCTACTTGTGTTCAGTCCATTAGCGTTCATCCATTATGTGCCATAGCAGTCATCCCCCTACCATTCCCCTGCACTGCAACATTATCTGGTTTAGAGGAAGGATTGGATGCAAGACAGGGTATCATGATGAGGTTTCGTACCGCACACACACCACCCATCTACTTTTCCCCAACTCCAGTCCGGTTTCATGCAGAGTACTTGGGTCTGCTGTTGATTTGCAAGCCTTAATGCTTTATTTTCATCCTCTTTGAAACTAAAGACATATGCCGTGTTTACCAGTACTATGCGATGAGTTACCAGGAATGCAGATAGCAGACTTCTGCCAAGACTTTCTTTCTTTCTTTCTATCTTTCTTTCTTTCTTTCTTTCTTTCTTTCTTTCTTTCTATATTGTTAAACAAGCATAGGACTTTTCCATTAATGGTCTTTGATTCTCAAAAGGCAGTTTACTTTGGAAAAGAAAGTGAGGAAGGAGCAGTGTATATTTTAAGATGGTTGCTGAATGCACGGAGCTTTCCAAAATACAATTACATGACATATCCAACTTGCAACACAAACCACAGAAGAAAAGCAATGTTCAGTGTAAACTATGGCAGTAATTATACTATTTAGACAATGTATCGCCTAATTTACTTTGACGTCAATTACAAGCTGATAGTACATGTTTCAGTTGTAGATTTCATTAACTGTCAAATTAGCTTTTGGCAGGCTCTGACACTGTCACCATATCTCTGTATCACAGTAGATTTTCTCACTATTTGTGATGCTGTAGTGGATTTTTTTGTTGCTGTAATCAGGCAAACAATCTTATATGCTCATGTCAGTCCATTTCTTACAAAGAGTTGAGGACCCACCAGCTCTACTGGCTGTGGTCTGTCACTATCTCTGTGTTTCCAGTGAGGTCAGATGGGTCAATTTGATGAGGATTAGCTGAGGTCTACTCCAAAAATGATAGGTATTGATCAAATGATCCTGTGTAATGGGTAGACTGGGACAAAGTCAGTGGAAAAGAGCGAGAAACATGACAGGTTGTCAGAAACTTCAACCTGGTCGTCGGTGACTGATAATGTGTTTTGATCAGTGCTTGTCTGTAATATGGTACAACACATATGCCTGCCTGTCTGTCTCGTCTGTCTAGTCTCTGTCTCCCCTTCGACCTTGAACTTAATAGTGACCTCAGCCCTGTCTGACTTGTGCCAGCCTGTTACCGCCAGTGGGCTCCCGTTAAAATGACCCTGAGTGCCAATCTGAGTGCCGAGGTGATGAATGTGGGATGTCAGCTGGTGACGTCCGGTGTCTCTGAAGCTGCCGTCTCCGGTATCCTTCCACCGCTGGCCCTGCCAAAGGAGCTAGTTGGCTGGGTGTGTGGGTGAGGTTTGCCCTGGAATCCTGCCCATGGCCTGAACTGACAACAACACAAGGAAGACACACTAGATGGGGTGTTACTGGAGGAAGAGAGAGGAGGGGGCTTTTCCATTACTATGTGCATCAACCATTTAAGACAAGGATGTTCCTCTGTGTCTATGTGTGGTTGGCTGGGATAAGGTATCCAGTGTGGATATGACTCATCATCAGGCTGCCGTGCCTGCACCTGTGCTTGCGTGCCTATGAATATTCCTGTCTTTGTACATAGGAATATGCACTCCTTATGAGATGTATACGAGTGATGGCCGTGTCCATTCATATTCTCCATCTTATCTGCCTGCTGCATGCCGTGGTGCTACACCATGACAACAGCATTTCACAGTTCCTGAACAGTAGCAGCTGACAAGCGTTCTGGCAGAGGATTCATGTGAGTGTTACAACATGTCCTCCACTGTACGTCTACAGTGGAGAACGTTATGCTCTCTCATATTCCATCTGAGTAAACAGACTCTCTGCTTCCCTGTGAGATAGGAAAGCTGTTGTAGGGACTCTCTTTTTTTCATCACTTTCAGGCTTTCTCCCATCGATGCTATGGAGCATATCATTGGAGGCATTTTTCTGGAATGACCAAACGTCCCAATTTGTGCAGGATAGTCCTGCATTTGATGAGCCTTTGTCCCACGTCCTGCAGCTGAAAAGAGACCCCCGCTTTCCAATAAGCTCATACAAATAGAATAAATATTTGAATGCACCCTTGCTTGCCAGTGCCACATCTTCATGGGAAAGAGGCACCCATTACCCAATAGAATTACTGTTGCAATTTTAGTACAGCCTAGCAACTCTCCAACAAACATGTCTCAAATATGTTATGCATTGTCTCAAGTAGTCTGCAGTGATACAAGAGCTTGTAGCCTATGATAAACAGTAAGGCCACAACAATAGTGATCATAACAAATAACTCTAGCCAGGCCTCATATGTAGCTCTAAATGCAATACATAAGATGTCAGCAGAGAGAGAGAGAGAGAGAGAGAGAGACCTATCAGATTCTCTGACAGCTCGGGAGGTAATGGGAGAAGAGGGACAAAGCTGTTCTGTGGGGATATGTACACCAGATCCCCACTTATCTGCCCTCACCCCCCTGGTGTTACTCAGGAACACACACATATACACACACAGACTAGTGATATGCCATTAGCAGCACCATATGTGAACCATTGGAGACCAATTTTATTTGCAAATAGTTTTAACAGTGAAATGGAGGCCTTAGAGGAGCAGAGATGTGGCAGTGTGCAGATGCAATGTGAGAATAAACTGTCATGGGGAAATGTCGTGCACACTGAGAAGAATTCACAGGAAAACATGTAACACCGCACACAACTCACAGCAGATCCCATCTCCATCACGGTTTGCCGGGTAAAGAGAGGAAGTGGAGGAAGAGACACGGGGTCAGACTTCCAGGTCCTGAACATTGTCTGTGATTCGGCCCCTTGAAATCGAAGATGTGTAATGTGACTCCAGCTAAAACTTTGTCCGTGCGCCAGCAGTGATGCCATAGCAGATGGGTCCAATGTGGGGAAACCAGCACGGGCAAATGTTAATTGAGTCTGCTCTACTCTTTGCCGTACAGCAGAGTGCTCTGTTGTCTGCCTATGCTCTGTCTCCATGCTTTTGCAAATAGACTAAAATTGTATCAACTTAGTCATTATCAGGACTTGCCAGTTCATGATCTCATGAAAAACAGATATAGATAATGTGCTTGCATGTAAACTCGCTTTGTGAATTGAATTTATAGCTACAGTAGATTCAGTTAGGCAAGTGTGAAGGATGTTAAATGATAAAGAATTTGCATTAAATGATTGTACATTATGTGTTATGTGTGTCGACCAACTGAGACAAAGGGTGTCCCATTTAGAATGAGAAATTTATCTGGGAGGTTATAGCTTATTTTGGACTGTCATCACCTCCAGAGATTAAAAAAATGGAAGAAGAGCATTGTCAAAACAAGAAGGCATCTATGTGCCAGAAGTGAGCTGCCTAAGCAAATCTCTTGTGACTACGTGTGCGGTTTGTGTTTCTAAGTTTTTCTTTGTGGTTTCTACCATTAAGGTCATGACTTGAACAAAATAATTTATCTTCTCCCTTTGCTTTTCCCCCTCTGTAGAGTTACGGTCCACTGGCACTGCTCACCACTTCTCCTTTCTGCTCAATTCGACTGACTACCGGATTCTTCGCATGGACGAGGACCACGACCGCATGTATGTGGGCAGCAAGGATTATATCCTGTCTCTGGATCTGCACGACATCAACAAGGAGCCGCTCATAGTAAGAAATATTCTGTGCAGCCATTGATCTGGATGTGCTGAACTCGAGTCTAAAGCAGCTTGTTGATCTCTCCATCAGATCCATTGGCCTGTGGCCCCGCAGAGGAAGACAGAGTGTGTCTTGTCAGGGAAGGACACCAACGTAAGTATTCAAATAGAACAACATGAACAGTAAAGTCTCTTAAAGTCTCCTATGACCCAGGCTTCCATACCTGCCAATTTTTAGGTTAGAACTAAATGAAAACTCCTCTGTCCAGCTCTGCTAAAATTTGTGGGTGTATTTAGATTTTTTAGATGGGACACCGTCCTGCCATGCTAAGTTAGCTTCACAACAGCTAAGTTAGCCGGCCCACCTGCCTGTGCAGAGAGCAACTGCACAATTACCCTTTGAATCAGGTTGTGGGTTGCCAGGTTGCAGTGACAGATGGGTTGAAATTGTATGTAGTGTGTGGAATGTGTAGGTTTCATCGACGATCTGGCAACTTGTGTAACATCAGACAAATGTACAAACCTTATGGAGCCGTGTCTGACTCGTGTTATACATAATGAAATTTTAGGGCCTTGCAAATGACGGCAGCTTCTCAGGAGACACAGCAAAACAGGAGGGCATCATGGGGAATGTTGGCAGGTATGGGCTTGGAGAGTAGTGGGTTACATGTAGTGGTGCTACATAATTAAATTACAAAATAAATGTAACTGTAATCCATTACAGGTGTGTAGAAAAATATTGCAAAGTAATTGCCATTACTTAAAATGGCAATTACTTTGCAAGAAGAAGTCAGCTCTCATAAGTTACATTACTTTGATGACACAATCACTATTACATTTAAATGGGTCATCAGAAACCTTTAACCATTTACATTTCAAAAGTAACAACATCCAACAGTGTAGTGGCTGCACAACACTTTCAAAATTTTCCAACAAGCCTTGCAAGCAACTGATTTGTTCCCAAAGCAAAGTAGACAGACTCCTGTCAGTAGGAAAAACCACAGCTGCAAACCACCGTGCGCTTTGACCTGCTACAACCGTGCACTTCATTTGGTCTGGAATCATGATCGTTACGGATGATTGTGTGTAATTTTAGGACATAGTGTGTTTTCAGTCTGTGTTTTCAGAGATGCTTAAAAATTGAATGTGGTGATGAGGTCAGTGCAGGAGGCCTTTAAAGCTCCTTCCAATGTGTGACAGGCTGTGAGGCCCTTATTTACTGTCTTTGCATCGCTGATTACATACAGCTGCCACCAATTAAGCACTAGCAGGAACTAGGGAAGTGCAACATTCAATAGTGTTCATTGAGTACTGAGAGCATATTTGATGCACTAACCTGCCTACAGTAGCCAAAAGCGTTAAATCTTTTACTGAAAAAAAAAGCCTCTCAGCAAGAATTTAGTCTTCTCTTTAGTGTTCAACTCTTGCTTCTATTAAGACGTGAAAAATCTGCCAGTGGAGTGAGATAATCCCACTCGTTTCCAAAATGCTCTTGATGCTACGTGTCTTTATCTGCTTTGTGTCAACATGTTTGTTCAGCCACAGTTTGTTATAGGAACTGTATTTGTTCCTATAACGGATTCTGAAACAAATGAAATTGTGTTGGAAAGAAGTGGGTTTATCTCATCCCTGGCAGATTTTATCCACACATCTCTTCTGGCAGATTGTTTTCACTTGTTTCAAGAAAAGCAAGATTTAAAGACTGAATATGACACTAAATTACTTGTTAAGGCAGTGTTTTTGTGTTTCAACCATCTGTAGCGGAAAATAGTCTCTTTTCTTCACACGCCACGTTTTATTTTATCTTAACCTTGACTTGGCCAGACTACGACTAGACGCTACAGCTCAGCACCGCCAGACCTGTCTAAAGGGTTAATACGATTTGCTCGTTCAAAGAGACGCCGCCACTGTAGCCCCACAAGGATTGGATTGAAATTCATCATTGAAATTCATATCGAAAACCAGACCCTTCTCATTTGATTTGTTCACACATGTTGAACACCCCCTCTCTCCACACACACACACACACACACACACACACACACACACACACACACACACACACACACACACAGACAGACACCTCTCCCCCATGCTACGAGTGAGTGTGGGCAGGGACGGTGAGCTCAGAGGGACTGGGGGCGGGGGGGCTGTGGCTAATAATGCTGCTCTCCTCTGCTGGTAGTGAGAGCGCCGGCTGCTGTTTATCCAACTGGAATGTTCATTTATGTGTGCTTGGTGACCCGCGCCTCTCACCGCCTCTGGCTACATTGTATCGGCCTCTGTATATGTGCATGTGCATGTATTAGTCTGCGTTAGCGTGTGTTTGTGAATGTGTCAGAGGTGGGGTTTGAATTTCATCACTAAAATAAGAAATAAAATTGGCCACGGGGAGATATCTCGGCAATCCTGGCGGCTCTTTAGGGAATGACAGATGATGACAATTCAAAAGCAATTCAGAGGGGATGTCGGTTCAGGCGGTAGGTCAAAGGCAATCATCCCCACTGTGCTCTCTGTGGGGGAGTGCAACTGTGCACTGAATAATATACGCATGCACACAAGCGTAAACACACAAACGCGCACACACACACACACACACACACACACACACACACACACACACACACATCAAAATCACTGAGATGTGCATCTGTCATGTGTATAATTTGCCAAAATTGCTCATCCCCCATCCTACACACAATCTCTATTGTGCCTGGTACATGTTTTTCCTTTTTTTCTGCCAGCTGTCACAAACAGCCACAGCGACCACAGGGTCAAATCTGAACAGAGATGGTATCAGCCTGTATATGTGTGTAGTTACAGGTTTGGTCTAGGTGGATTGAGACCAGACAGAGCAAGATTAGAAAATGGCAAACCTCACCAGCACTTCCACGCTCCCACTAAACAATATTTTGTCGATTAAACATTTAAGAGCTGTCTAAATGGCTATAGACATGGCTAAAACACACATAGGGTTTTTAAAAATGAAAAAAAAGTTGATATACGTGTCTTAGATTACACATTATGAGATATTTGACAAAGCATAAAGTATCACATTGTACAAACCTCCCTGGAGCATATGCTTCATATAAACAGCTGCATTGCTGAAATAAGTATTTGTTTGGACAAAAAAAAAAATGCAAATTTAAGGACTTCAAGCCAATCTTGCATTAGCCATCAGATGTCTTGTGGGTGTGCCAGAACCCAGAGTCTTGAAAAACCAAAAATTTAGATACAACAGTCTTGTTTGGTCTGACCAAAATGTTTTTAGTTGTTAAGTGCGACAGTACACTGAATTGGATTTACCCTAAATCCCCCTGCAAACAGCAGTTCACAGCTCAGATGCACTGATTTTCTTGGTTTCTGCAACACAATCATGGTGTTTGGAAACATTTTGCTCTAACAATGTGGTCTGATCTGAAGCCTGGCCAGGCCAACACAGAGAGGCAGGGAACAGCGCTGCCAAACAGACAACCCAGCCAGCAGTGGAAATGATAGATGTGATGGTTTTGAGGCTAGCAGAGGGGATATGAATCGCCAGTGGGGCATTATGTATTATGTAACTCTGTGTTCATTGTTTTTCTTTTCATTTTCATGAATTGTTTTTCATTTGAGAAACCTAAAGGGATAATTCTCTAATCCTGTCGAGTTGTTTTCTCTCGCTCAGGGGGAATGTGGAAACTTCATCCGCCTGATTGAGCCATGGAACCGGACCCACCTGTATGTGTGTGGGACGGGGGCGTACAACCCCATCTGCACCTACGTGGACCGAGGACACAGGTCGCAGGTAACCAAAGACCCAGCCGGGCGTCCGTGGAGACACTTTGACCTCCGCTCTCCACTTCTTTTAAAATCATATCTGCCAATCAGCGTGTGGGGTCAGGGAATCTCATTTTATGCCTTTCTCCTCGGCTTCTCTTTCTTCCATCATTTTCTGCTTCTTAGTTTTCATCGATTTGCACTGTTTCACGGTCTGGAGGACTCAAAGAGAAACCTCATAGCCGGTGCTCTGTAGATCTCCATTATTTTCACAAAATTGCTGTAGGTGAGATACCAAAGACATAGTTGGAGCACCAATCTTCTCTTACCAATGGGAATAGCATGTTGACAGTGTATCTAAAGCAAATGTCTTCCCTCTTCCCAGTCCTCCCTCCCCCTTCACCTGTTTACATGCAGCAGAGCCTGTGGCCCATCTCTGTCTGTCTGAGAGCCTCTGAAAGGCCATCATTACTGATGGAGCCTCTCATCCATCATCGGCCTTGTAGCTCACCCCTCCCACTGTCCCTGCCTCCATCACTTCCCTTTCTCCAGCACGACAGCTATGTGGAGCCGCAGCAGCTGCCGTCCCCAGTCCACGCTCGCGTCCACTATCCTGCCTGTTTAGTCTCACCATTCAAATGGAGGGTTCAAATTTCAATGTAAAGGCCAGTCCGTCTCTTGTCATTCAGCTTCTCCCCTAGGCCCAAAAGCTATGTTGCCTCACGCTGTACAAGATTTTCCTTGGTAAGAGTAGATGTAAACAGAAACCATTTGTTCGGAAATTCTTGCACTTGTTATACACTCAGGGGTTCACGCTTGTTGAGTCCTCCATCAACTCTCAGGTTTTTCCTTGACTTCCTCGCTGTTTCATTTTTTCTTGATGCTATTTCAGAGCTCCTTTTCCACAGTTTTTTTTTTTTTGTAATCTAACTGCCAAGTTCTTTACCCAAATACTTTGTCCCAAAAAAATGTCTCATGTAATGTTCATCATTGAATATCTCTAAAATATAGATGATCTAATCAGAAACAATCAAACCACTTTGGCAAACAAGGACTTAGTTTGATGACTGTCCTCAAAAATAACTATAATTTGTTTTAAGTTGTGCTATCATTCATTCATTTTATTAGATGGCACAGGGTATAGGCTAATTTCTCATATGTCAATTTTGTGATTTTGGGATATAACTCCTCAAATGTTTCTAGATTTTCTGCTCTGGCATGGCACGATTAACGCATGCAGTTTGCAGCCTCAGCAGTGTGACATTGAGTCTAATTGATACACAGATGGATATAATTACTAACTGATGGACGTCAACCACTGGGCTCTTTCTCAGTCTACTTCTTCTTGATGGAAACACTTTTATCTCCACTTCTTCGGTAATTGTCTGTCTTCATCAAGTCAAATTGTTTCTGGTCCTTGTTCCTATTGGGCTTTCTCATTTTCCGTTCTCTTTTTGTCATGATCACAATCAGGGGACTTTTGGTTCATTTGGGGCTGTTGAGTTTTTATTAATGGAAAGTTCTCAGTAATTAGATGGCCCACTGTGCCATGTCTCTGTTTTAGGCCTCCTATCTGCAGGCACCCCAATCTGGAGGGAGAACAAGTCGGGCAGCAGACTTCAGCACCACAACAGGGCCTGTGGAGGCAAAGGTGGGCCGTAGGGAGTTTCGCAAGACTCTTAAATTTGATGCCCACCTGGACAACTTTAATGCTCAATCAGAACGGGGTCGGGGATCATGTGGCTGTTCCCAGAAAAACAGATGTTGGGATTCTGACACATGTTGCCGCTTGGCACAAATATTAATAGGATGTTGGGTTCAAATATATTTTGGAACAGTTAAGACCACACGCTGAACTTCTGAATCTCCAGCAAATTGTGCTGTCAAAATGTTGACTATGAAATGTGTCTCCTGCAAATGTGGAATAAATGGTTCCCTCCAGTAGCAGTGCAAACAAAAGAATCCTTTGTAAGTGTGTTAGTCTCGTGTCAGTGGAGCTTTTTTGGGATGATGCCTGCTAGGATTCATGCCACAGACACAGTGGTTGAAGGACACATCCCAACTGGATCTAGCACCAGATAGCAACCATAAAAAATATTTCTCAAACTGCATGTTTGTTTTTTTTTTAAAGGGAATGACTAAAACACTTTCTGTCTACTATGCATAATTGTCTTAAGAGTTGCTGGCTTGAGACTGTGTTATAGGTTTTTACAAATAAGTTCAAATCAGAGGAAACTATTATTTTTGAGTCATATTTCTATGAAAAGCTGTACAAAAGCAGGTTATAAGCAAATCTTTCTACAGTAAAAATAATCTGCATCATAACAATTTACTTAGCCTTAAATTCAGTGGCAAAATCTTCTAGTGGGTTGAGATAATCCCAATTGTTTCCAAACCTAATCACCTTTTCCCAAAATGTTCTTGAATCAGGTGATCTGTTCTGCCATGTTTCAACATAGTTATATTTGCATTGAAACTGGAAACAGTGGGATTATCTCATCCCACTAGCAATTTTGACTTTGAGAAAAAACACTTTATTGCAGACTGAATGTGAGAGGGAATGACTTGTTAAGCTGTAGATTTGTTTTGCAGTACATTACTCTGCATTCCCCTGCACATTTCCTACCTGCCAGACAACATCAGCCTGCTTTGTAGTACTTGATAAAACTCCATGTAGACAAATACCCAGTGTTGACACAGATGTTTAGGATGTCCTCTTGCACCGTGGAATGATGAATTCTCATCCAAGCCACTAACATCAGAGGCATGGTGGATGAGTTTTGGATTGCTCTCAGCATTTCCCTCCAGCTCTCCATCTCACTGATAACTGGATTTGTGTGCTTTCTGTTCCCCTCACCAGGTCTAATAGCGCTGTGAGAGTGTCTCTTGTTTAGCACAGTAGAGTTGGTGCTCACACCTGGTCTGCAGCTAATTACATTATCAGTTTGATGCTACTTTTGCCATCCAAACAATTAAAACTGCAGATAACATATAAGTACAGCACACTGAATATGCCTTGTGCCTTGTATACTGTATGCATCATTCAAAAAGGATTTTTCCCACACTTCAAAAACTATTTCTAAAATGTAATAAATCTGTTACCAAATAGAAAATGTGAAGCAGTAAAAATATTAATGATATTCCTCATGATCCTTTGCTGTTTCAGCAATACATTTTCCGTCTGGAGCCTGGCAAAGTGGATTCTGGGAAAGGCAAATGTCCTTATGACCCCAAACTCAACAGCGTCTCAGCTTTGATCAGTAAGTACCTTTCTGCTTGTGTATGCACAGATTTAAACGGCTCTCTGTGGAAAAACAAAAGAAGGTTTGCAGTATTTCCTGTGGTTTCCAGTCAGCTCATTGTGTGTACACTCCCCACAGGACTGTTTGTTACCGCACAAACCCTACGTTAAGCCATTAACTTCACCTTATTGATTTCAAATACTGGTTCCTTCAAATGGAAATAGTGTTTACTTGGAAGAAAATCACATTCCACTATTGCATTAGCCACCCCGCCATAAAACAAATCTTACCATTAGGAATGGTCTCATACACTGTCATCCTATGCTGTCAAGGCACAGTGGAGATGACATCAACGTATAGAAAGTTTATTGATATGTTCAGTGATTTGGTCAGACTGTGAAGCTGTGTGTGTCTCGTGTCAGTAGGTGGTCTAGTGTTGTCAGCAGCTTGCAGGTGGTCAGTTTTGGCTGTCGACCAATGACCCCCTGCCCTGTGTGTGTGTGTGTGTGTATGTGTGTGTGTGTGTGTGTGTGTGAGAAAGAGAGGGAGAAAGAGAGAGAGAGAGAGAAAAAGACCCTCTATTGTGCTGTGCTATGTCAGCTCACTTTCAGCTGACCTGAGCAAAACTAAGAAGCGTACACCAAGAAAATCAGCTGTAGTTTGCCTCGCACACAGAGACATACCACACCAACACCAAGTTGGAAATCCCCTGTTGGAAACTGATTTTTTGCATTCAATTTTTTACTGGCAATTTCCCACTTTATCCTCATATCACATCACTGTGTACAGAGTAGACGCTCTGGTTACACTTTTGTCCCCTGTACAATAAAATTGTGGGGAAACACTGTCAATCCGTCAAACATAATTGTCTCATTTGATATCTGACACTCCATGTACTGTTCTGATTTTTCTGATTTTTAGAGAAATGACACATCCTCCAAACTGTTTCAGTGTGTATAGTAAAATATTACACCCATGGCCATTTCAGGGTGCTATAAATGTAAAAATTTAAATCCCACACCATAAGTCCAATTGACAAGAAACTCCCTACACATATCTTGCTGTCCTTTCTCATTACATTGAGTGGTCTTATGATAGTGATGTAATTAAAGGGCAAAGTTTTTAACTCAAATGTAATTTGTCACATGCACCTAACGTGATTTTGATTAGATTTTAAGGGACGTCGCATTTTTTTGCAGTGTTCTGCTGTTTAAAAGCATTACACTAATTTGGCTGATGTAGGCAGCATAATTAAAGGTTAACATTTAAATTTTTTAACCTGCTTAAGGGATAGCATTTTCTGCTATCCTTACATTACAGATTGGCCTCATAGGGGTGCTGTAGATCGAGGTGATTTTATTTTAATGCAAACATGATTTTGAAGACATCACTGGTGTATTGGTGTATTTTGGAGCGGTTGTTACATCACCAGCCCAACTGTGATGACATTTAGAAATGATTAGTCTCATTACTGATTGGCCCAGTGAGTGCTTGAAACATTAGTTGGGGATGACATGTTTGTTTGTTTAATCAGAATTTTTGCATCTGTCTTGATTTCACCTCCGCACACCCTTCCTTCTCGCTGTGTGACTGACAGATGGAGAGCTGTACGCAGGAGTCTACATAGACTTCATGGGGACAGACTCGGCTATCTTCCGCACACTGGGGAAGCAGACAGCCATGAGGACAGATCAGTACAACTCCAGATGGTTAAACGGTAAGGACTCAACTCGCCGCTTGTTTTGCAACCAGTTACATTCCTTTGACTTGTCGTTTCGTCTCGTCTGTTTCAATCGATTCCTCAGCTCTTGTAGTGCTCTGCCGTAACGTCCCACACGACATCCTCATGCAGCCTCAGTGACGCCTTGCACAGCCCTCATCCCTAATTCCTGAGTCTATCAGGAGTAACATCCAGGAATCATAAACTGTCATGAGCTTGTTGCTCTTAACTCTCTGCTCCTCAATGATCATTTGGCTCAAAGCATCAGTTGTACTCACTCTTGGATGCCTGCCTCCAGAGCCTGACAGCAAGGTCAGTAGTAGAGAGGAATTATGTCAGTAATGATTGGGAGTAGCCTCCGCTCTTGAATAAACTATGAATTGTCACAGCACTATAAATGCTAGATGGGAGCTTTTGGTGGGCATAGTCAGATTGATCACAGTCTCCCCCTAGTGTGTCTGGCTCCTGGGTTTCTCTTTTGACCCTGTTGCCCTGACAACAGTCCCCTGGTAGGGGTACACCGGATCAGGACACCTGAGTCCTGCTAATCAGCCATGTGGAATCCCCGGGTTGCTCCCCCTCCCCGCTACGTGGGATATTTCCCCTCCCCCCATTAAACTGTTCATGGTAACCCCCCCTTACTCCATGTTTTGGTTTGCCCCCATTTGGGATCTTGGTCTGGCACAGCGGGGAGGAGCACCCTATGTTGCGTGTCCAGCAGTGACCCAATAAGTGAGCCAGTGGGAGCGGACCATGATGCCATAATGAGCACTGTCACTGGGAAGGAATAACGAGGTGGATTTTGAACATGGAAACCTGCTGTGCTAGGCCTCAGGCCGCTACTGTGTGTGTGTGTGTGTGTGTGTGTGTGTGTGTGTGTGTGTGTGTGTGTGTGTGTGTGTGTTAAAGCAGCCCAGTCATCTTTATCATGAGTCAATGAATCAGTCTCTCTGTCAGAGTTTAATCTAAGTATGTATCTATCTATCTATGTCTCTTTTACAGATCCCACATTCATCCATGCACACCTCATCCCAGACAGTGCTGAGAAGAACGATGACAAGCTGTATTTCTTCTTTCGGGAAAAGGCCTCAGAGATGGGCCAGAGCCCCATGGCCCAGTCCAGGATAGGGAGGATCTGCCTGGTGAGTTATCACACCGATCAGCAAGTCTTTAGCAAATGTCATGCTTCTATCCAGAGTTTATTAGCCTGTTATACTCAGGTTTCTTTTTCTTATTCTCCTAGTTTCCCAAAATCAACTTCTTCCTGACCGTAATCACCAAGGCTGGAAACTGCCACTGATCTCAGGATTCAGTTGGATTCACTAGGTCCTGATTCGATTCAATATAGATTTCAATTTGATTCCTATTTTGCATCTTACTTGTAGTTTTGCTTTGGTCCAACTCTTTTTTACATTTTTTTTAATCTGTCAAGAGCTGCCTTTAGACTTAGCAGGAGGCAGCTCTTGCCACTGTTTGTTCATTTGTTCAAAACATGTAATTTGGTCAGCTGGGTTTCTGTGGGCTAGTATTTCAGCACACTACATCTGCAGGATAGAAGGTGCTCTACAAATATTTAGCAAAACTCTTCACACATCCCTTGAAAAAGGCATAAATTAAATGATCAATTCTGGGATTTTAAGTATTGATATTGGATCATTTAAGTAAAGATTGTGTTTAATCCAAAAATTTATATTCCTATCCAGCCTTAGTAATTACTGTTAGAAAGCATAGTCATTACTTGTTAGAAAACAACATCTTTGCAGTTAGCCTCAGCAGCCAAGTTAGGAAAACATTCTGTTGCAGGATGGCATGTTTTTGTTCCCTCTCATGGAGTGTGTGAGTGGCAGAGTTTACCTAAGCATCTGTAGTCATACATAAACATCCATACAGACTCCAATCTGTTTATTCACTGATTGTAAATCCTACTTGTGCAGTCACTTGGAGTTGTTTATCACTGAAGAGGGTCAAAGAGTGACACTGTGTTCAACACCCCAAAACCCTTCAGAGACAGAAGGCCTGTCTCGCAAGCCTCTCTTGCATCATTCACCTCCAACAACACGCCATTTAAGTGTGCAAAATATACAAAACACGCTGAAAGGAAAACATTTCTGTGTGTGCCTGAAGGATAATAAAATGTTATGCCCTTTTGACAAACACTGCACGAAACTGCAAAAATAGAAATTGTCTCCATTTAATGTTACAGTAAATACAGACAAAAATAAAACCCATGTTTTTTTCCAGCCTTGCAAATCATTTGGAATCTATAAAATGTGTTGAGTTTTGGCCCATTAATCATTTTCCCAAGGCTTCATTCTCCACCTCAGTAGTAGAAGTTGGCTGACATCCGCAGCAGATGGGCCAGGCTGTAGCTAGAGCTCATATTTATTCATACAGACTCGCTAAGCCAGTGCAGGCCGTTAGTTTGGACGCTTGTCTCAAACAGCTGGTGGTCAGATGCAGGTTGGACCAGTCCACTTGAGGTGGTCATGCAGGACTCTTGACTACTGTGTGTCTCTGTCCTGCAGAATGATGACGGTGGACACTGCTGTCTGGTCAACAAGTGGAGCACCTTCCTAAAGGCCCGCCTCATCTGCTCAGTGCCCGGAGTCGACGGCATCGAGACACACTTTGACGAACTGAGTGAGTTTGAATTATTATTATCCCCTCCATGTTTTTTCCCTCCATTCTTGCCCTCTTTATAGCACTGGAATATGACACTTACTGCCGTGACCTGACTACATACACAAGTTACATCCCCATCCTCTCACCACTTGCCCTGTGCCCACCATCTGTATCCATTCACACTGAACTCAATGTTTCCAAATGTTCCACAAGTTTTCATTTGCTTCCAACTATAACACACTCACTCCATCCAGAAAATGTCATGTCTAATATGTAACGTGATGTTTTGAAGAATCATTTTCTTCTGTTCTGGTGAGAAAAGCTGCCTGTGTCGAGTTGCTGTGAGGTACATAATGAACACCGCCCCAGCACCGCGGAGAAACTGGCAAATGGAAAGTGAGAATTGTCATGCGACCCTGTAACCACCATAATGCAAAACAAGGATGTGCGGATGAACTTATTGTCGACAGATTCAATATCCACCACGTTTTTTTTTTTTTTTTTTTTTCCGTGACACGGTTCCCTTCACGCTTTGCACTGCATTTGCTTTGCATACTTTCACCGTGGTGTTACCGTTTTATGGGCAACAATATTAAACCACGTCTATGCGGATTGTGCAGCAGTGTGTGGGCCTCAACAACATACTGTGCGGTATAGATACACGGCCAGCTTTTAGCACTTCTCTGCTTGTGCACAGCAGTGCATAGAAGAATCTCAGGGAGGTCGGATCACAGATTAAGGTGTCTCTGACTCATACATTTCCATTAAGCTTATCATCTCGTTTCCTTTGAACATCAGCATGGCTTCCACGCAGTATCATCCCTAGAACAAGACTGTTATTTTATTATTCTGTTTTAAAGCATCGTGAGTTTGATCAGCAGAAAGTTGTTTGTGAGAGAGAGCAAGAGATAAAGAAGCATTAAGAATGGGTTTTTGTGACAGAGAGAGAAAGAGAGAGAAATGGTTGATCATCATGCCTGACACCCCATAGAAATGTTAATGGGAGGGATTTGCACTGTCCTTGAAGTTATAATTAATTGTAGTATTAGCAAAAATGATCGCCACTATTAATAGGAATTAGTTGGCTTTTTGCTAATCTCTTCATTACGGTATGGGTTACTGCCAGAGATGTAGCAAAAGTTTGTGAAACAAAATTTCACAATAGCAAAATATAAGCTCTATTATATAAAGACATAACATTTCTCTCTTGCAAAGGCTTAGCTTGGGTCATCTCATTTCCACCGTGCCAATATGGAGACAAGGATTCACACAAAGCTGAGGACACTGTCAGTTTTAAGTCTGTTGTGTGGCAGCACTTTGGGTTTCCTCTTAAGGAAGGAAATGACAGCACAACAACTGACAAGACAAAGGCTCTTCACCTCACCCACCCCAAAACTAAATTCTTTCTAATCTCCCACCATTGTTGTCAAACTGCATAGTGGAGAATGAGCCCTTCATGCCTTTTCCACCAAAAAAGAACCAATTCCATTCTTGTTTGTGCACCAAATTTCTTTGCATTTCCACCAAATATAGTTTGGTTCCTGAATGGAAAAGCAGGTTCTCAGCTGGAACCAGAAAGTAGTAGTTCTCAAATGGGAACCAAGTGGCCGTGTATTATTCTACAAGGAAAGATGGAGATGACTACCAAGAAAACCTTGTGGTCTCGTTAAAAATGTTTTTGCCAACACTAAACAGAGATTCCCTCACACTTACATACACATCTGCAAATTAAAAACATAACATGAAAATCAAAAAAAAAAAAATATTTTGAGTTTATTATTCTCATGCTGAATCCTATCAGGCTCAGATAATGTAGGCTAATTATTCCAGCAGGTATGACAGATTGGGCTCTGTGCTGCAGCTGATAGCAGGTGGGCGACGACACAGTGGTCAAAAACTGGTAGAAATGCAGGCCGGTTCCCTAATATGAATGTTGGTTCTAAAAATCTTGAACCAAACCAGTTCAGTTCTTTTTTTGATAGAGAAGCCATACTTTTGAGGTTGTAAATTGGCTTACATGAGCATTTGGTCCGGAGAATTTTAAAACATAGCTGTTTCTCTTTGAAGTACTTCTCTAGTGAGAAGTTTTCCTGAATTGCACAGCTGGAATAACAGTATACTGAACTGTCTGTTCATATGTTATGGTTCGTTTTTTACTCATCAGGCTTATATAGGGCAGAAAGTCCTTCTTCTTTTTTTTCTTTCTTTTTTTTTTTTGAACTAGCATTAAAAAGGTTAAATTTAGCTCAAAAACTAAAGGCGCAGAAAGCAATTTCTGGCAAAGTTTGGTTTTTGATCTGTACTCATGTCACAATGTGCTTCAACAGTTAAATTTAACTTACACAAATGTCTAATGTAAGTGTAATGGATTTGTTGATCTCCCTCAGAAAAAAGGGTACATTTTCAATCATAACTGACTTAATTCAGATTTTTCTCAAAATATTATGATAATATCACACCCAGTAAACCGAGTGTCATGTATCGAACAAAGCCGTGTACTGAATGCTGTGTTACGTGCCAAGTTACGGCTTTGATGAGGCTGTGCAAGCTGCAAACGTATGTTCTGCATTAGCAGCACTCAGTGTGATCCTCTGTCATCGTCACAGCGCTCTTAGCAGCCCATCCACAGGTCAGCAGGTTAGCTGCAGTGTGAGTGCAGACAGCGGCTCTCGCGGTGAGGTCACAGGCATGAAACTCCTGAGGTACAGTCGAACATCCCACAGCTCCGCGGTTTGCCTTCCCACAACCAGGGGAAGTCTCGCAGAAATGTATTCTGTCTCCAGCCATGCTGGTCATGATGGAGCCCAGCGGAGGCATCAGAGTGGTTCTGCGAGGGCTCAGGGGAGGGAGCGGAGTAGATTCAGATGTCGAGGAAGAACTTTGGCTAACGGAGGAGAAAGCCTTGAGTCTGTTACCCGGGGAGAGGAGCAGGCCACAGAATATACTGCACAGTCAGAGGAAAAGAGACAGAGGAGAGATGATAATGTCTTATTGTTGTTTTGCCTTTAATGAAATGAAATGATGGGGAAGAAGGGGGGTTTTCTTTTTTCATCACACTCTTCCTTGTGTTACAGGAATCCTCAAAGCCCAGAGCCTTTCACTTCTCCTGGGTTTGAAGGAGAACAAAAGTTGTTTTTTTTTCCTTTTCTTGTGTTGCTATTTTGTCTGTAATTATTCTTGAGGAATGGGCTTTGAGTGGACATTTCCCCAGCATGTCATCAAGAGAGTAGCATGGTTTTCATTTGTGCTGCTTTTGAGATGCAGGTCTGCTAAAGTGGGCATCAGGGGAAAAATTACATACTATTTACGTTCATCTGACAGTCTCTCTTCCTCTCTGTCCATCCGTGACCTGTCGCCATGAGTGCGCCATTCACTTTCCCTCTTTTGTTTTTGCTTTTCAAGAGCTCTCATTTATCCCGGTTCTTTGTGCCCCTTCTATATTTACAGCAATCAGTGATGTCTCTCTAAAAATGTGATACTGAGAGTGCCTCAAGGACTCCGTCTGATCTGACACATCAAAAACAAAAGTTAGAATGACGCAACTTCTTCCAGTTCTCTGCTAATTTTTTTTCCCTTTCCCTGTTTTTTTTTTTTTTTTTTTTTTTTGTCTCTGTAACCAGAAGGTCTGTCAAACTGGCGTCAGATGGGTTTTGAATTCTTACTTTGTTTGCCAAAAGTTAATTCTTGTTTTGTTTGCAGCCATTACCTGTCATTTTCATACCCATGCAAAAAAAAAAGAGATTTTTCTGAAATTATTTCATACGCATGATGTCAAAGACAGTTTGTTGATATTGCAGCTTTACAAAGCCAAAAGCTATCTCTCTTTATGCAAGCAAGGCAAGTTTAAGCTTCCTCTTGTTTATACTTTGTGCACGTTCTTAATGTGAGGTAACGCCAAGGGTGTAAACCTCAAGTAATGTCCTCGTCTTACATTTCACCCTCAACTCCGAGTGCATCATTTGAGAACACTATGTTGTTCTTTAACGTGGTGGTTCTCACAGCTTTCCACGTCTAGAAATAATATTTTAGAGATGTGCCTGCAAGAGTAGCTCAAGGCTCTTGGTCACTGTGGTGTGTGTCAGATTAATGTCTTGCTTCTCACTTCATGGATGACCATGAAAAAGCAGCCAAGTTACAGGAGAGGATAGGATTTCATGGCTAATGTTATTAGATATTCACGGTGATTGGCATTTTCCAATGACTTGTGACTAGGAGCTGCTCTTGTCCTGTGTCTCTCAGTTCAGGGCCATGTGAACTAGCAAATCTGAGCTCTTTACTTTTGTCCCCCCCGATGGAAAGCATTAAATGGAGCTCTGTTTTCAACTGTGGGCGAAGTGTTATTCTATTCAACTTAGATAGTCTACTTTAAATTGATTTCAATTTTCCTACTCATTGTTTTCCCTTGCACTTTTCACTCATTAAACTATCAGGGGGTTCAATTGCCTCACCCCCCAAGAGTCACTGGATGCATATGGCTCCTATTAAAGCCATGTTACACCAGAGATCTCTCTTCCACTTGTATTCCCTGCTGAGACTCGGCAACTATAGTTTCACAGTTAGAGGAGATTTGATTCAGGATCCCACTGGCTCCCCAGTTCAGGAGGCATCGTCCTTTAACCCACCTCCTATCAGGGAAGCAAAAAAGTCTCCACATGTCATGATTACAATGACTTTGCGTTAAAACCAGGAGGAAACGCGGAACTAAAAGCCACGGCCTTGTTTGATAAGAGGCAGACACACAGGCGCCAATATTTACCATGTTTACTATTTGCCATGTGACTGTTATTGTGCTTTTGTTAGAGTCGCCTTATCATGGTTTTATTACTGTGACTAATCCCCGTAAATTATTTTTCTGCTCACAGGGGATGTATATATCCAGCCAACTCAAGACACAAAGAACCCTGTCATTTATGGAGTATTCTCAGTTTCAGGGTGAGTGACTGACAGGCCTGTCGGCTTTCTCTAACTCTCAACTTTTACCCAGAGTGGAACAAAGGTGGATTTTTGGTTTCCTCCTGCAGTTTTTCTCCCTCCATTTACATTCACCCAGCCTAAAGGTTTCTCATATTGAAATGCTGTATTCCATATGGCCTGACAGAATCAGGCTACAGAGGCAAGACAGGAAGTGAATGTAGAGAGGAGACAGGCTCCTCTGAGAGAGCGAGCCTATAGTTCCACACAGGTCAGGTTTGATAGCAAGTTGTCAGCGAATACTGAGCATTAAAATTCAAGGAAGCAGTCGCCACAACCAGGAGAGTGAATTGAAAATCTGAGTGCACACAAACAGGGTGTTTCACTCGCACCAAGTCATAATAAACATGCCTTGATAAATGTCGTTGAGAAACAAATACTGTTATTGTTTCCATTCTTCCCTCAGGCATCAGGTCCATTTAAGCCCAGCTGATAAAAACACTAGCCGTGCTAATGATAGAGGCCCGTGACAGGAGTTACAAACATAGTACACCCACCACACAGCCGCGAGAAGCTGTGCTCTGGCGATTCGCTGCAGTACGTGGGTGTTTGTATGTCAGTGTGTCAGACAGCTTGACTCTGGTTGAGTCAGTTTGAGAGAGCATTTGTGTGTCATAATGTTTGAGCGCGTTCCCGTTTTCCCTGTAAGAGGCTGGTTGAGTACGTGGGAAGGAGGTAGACTCCACCAGTCAGAGAGAGCACCTAATTATCTCTGAGAATGAGTTAACATGTGTTTTCTCAAGCTGTTGTCTCTTTGTGTTCATGCTTTCCTTCTGCCCTCCCCCCCAGGTCTGTGTTTAAAGGTTCAGCAGTGTGTGTGTACTCAATGGCTGACATCCGTATGGTCTTCAATGGACCTTTCGCCCACAAGGAAGGACCCAACTACCAGTGGGTGGCGTACACTGGGAAGATCCCCTACCCCCGACCTGGAACTGTGAGTTCAAAACCAATAATTAAGGATACACTCATGAATACCACACCCTCCTTCATATACATAGCACCCTTTTGAGATTTTTTATTTTTTATTTTGAGACCCTGTGTATTTGTAATTCCTGCAGAGATGTTCTGTGCAGCTTTGACAGTCCGATCTCTTCTTGTTAACACAGTGTCCCGGAGGTACTTTCACCCCCAACATGAAGTCCACAAAGGATTACCCAGATGAGGTTATCAACTTCATGAGAAACCACCCCACCATGTACAATGCAGTTTACCCAGTGCACAAGCGCCCCCTGGTGGTCAGAACAAATGTGGACTATGAGTTCACCACAATCACTGTGGACCAAGTAGCAGCTGCTGATGGGAGCTATGAAGTGCTCTTTCTTGGGACAGGTCAGTGCTTAATTAGCATTTTATTATTATTATTATTATTATTATTTTTCTATAACATTTTTTAACCAGACTGAGATTGATACAAGTCTTCAAAAACACAGTCTCGTCAGCTTTACCATCTCAAGGCCCACTTTCTTCAAATTTCCCTGAAATGTTTTCTCTTTAATGAAAAAGTGCCAGTCCCAACTTTTACAAGGCCATTGTTGTAAATACGAATTTGTTCTTTAAGGTAAATTAAACAAAAGGAAACAATACTCACACAATGTATCTATGCAAAAACATATTTCTATATAAAAGGGGAAAAGGGCATTTAGCATGGCATAACTTTTACTCCAAGCCGCTTTGTTGTTAGTGGGCAAGATCACCTCTCTTAGCAAATCCACACTGGATGTAATCTGTTTAATATCTGTGGACTATTTTAGACCAGCCCAATCATCATTTGTTTTCCATTTGAGGAAACACTGACTAAATTTGAAACTTGTCTTGTAGAGCCATGAGGCACCATGACAGATGTCAAACACAATGATAGAAACACTATTAATGCCCTTCTACTCATAATTATTGAAATACATTGCTTTTTAAACTTAGTGAACGCTTAGTGAAATACTTATGAAAAAAGTAAAATACTGTTGCCACTGAACACCAAGGACCACTAGCATTTTCAAGATTTTTCCTCCACAGACCACTAGAGGGCGGTCAAGGCCCACTGATGGGCTGTGGCCCAGTGATTAAGACACTCCTGTCAATAATAACACAAGCCTCAGCTCCATCTGATAGAAGTTCACACACTTTCTTCCTCTGCTTCCTATTGTGTTTTTCAGATCGGGGAACAGTCCAGAAAGTGATCGTCCTGCCAAGAGACGACCTGCAGACCGAGGAGCTGGTCTTAGAGGAAGTGGAGGTCTTCAGGGTCTGTCTCACTCCCTTTCACTCCCTTATTTTTTCTTACTCTTTGTCCGTCTTCTCCCTTTCTACATATATGTTGGTTAAGTTTCTGAGTAAAAAAAAAAAAAACACTGTGGTCAATATTCACTGACTGCTCATTAACACCTGCTGTTAACTGTATCACTGCAGGTTCCCACCCCAATCACCACCATGAAGATTTCATCAAAAAGGGTAAGTTGCACTGAGATGACTCAGACTAAAAGTTCAGTTGAAACAGAGCTTATCATAAAAACTGAATGCATGTATCTCAAAGCAGTTGTAATAGCCTGTTTTTTTCTGATATTCCTCTTTGTTTCTTCATACAGCAACAACTGTATGTGGGTTCAGTTTTGGGCGTGACCCACCTGGCTCTGCATCGCTGTGATGTGTATGGGGAGGCCTGCGCTGACTGCTGCCTGGCCAGAGACCCGTACTGTGCCTGGGATGGCAAATCCTGCTCCAGATACTCTGCCTCACAGAAGAGGTGAGTACCAAGATAGTACAGGCATGCATGAAGTACAGAGTGTGGGTTTGTTGGTGCATCTGTGAAAAAATGTGATTATCTTTCATGTGTCCTGTTTAGTTTTGAGAACACTTTGTAGTTAAACTCTTTATTTTGGATTGTTGATCTGACCCCTCTAGGCGTAGCCGTCGACAAGATGTAAAGTACGGCAACCCAATCCGCCAGTGCCGAGGGTACAACTCTAACGGTGAGCATGGGCATAACTGCATGGGAATTGTTTCAAATACATACGGATACAGTGGAGGAACAAAATTAATAACCAAAATAACAATAGACCAGGGGTTTTCAAAGTCAAGGACTGTGGAAGCTTAGAAAAAGACACTTCCCTTAGTTTAGCTCAATTCCTGGATGTCTGTGGGATCACGTAGAAGCTATTATATATGATCCCACAGACATCCAGCAACTGAGGTAAGATAACCTATTTTTGCAGTCTCACTTAACTTCAGACTGCAAACAAATACACAAAAAGGACTGACTTTGGGTAAGTAGGAAAAAAGCAAAAATCCCTAGACCCATATGTATGTTTAACCAAACTGCAGAGATTTTGTCTATTCTCCAGCATTCCTCTTTTTCACCTCCTCTCACACTGGCAACAAAATGTCTGACTTGTACAGTGTTAATACATGCAGTTGTCAGCTGACTTTTTTTTTTTTTTTTTGGCTTAGTCCACATTTTGTCCTAGCAGTAATACATTGAACACATATTCATCTTATTCTCTTATAGCCAATAAGAATACTCTGGAGACAGTGCAGTACGGGGTGGAGGGCAGCACAACCTTCCTGGAGTGTCAGGCCAGATCTCCCCATGTGTCTCTCAAGTGGCACCTGCAGAGGGAGAACAGCGACAGACGGAAAGAGGTGAGTATGAAGCGCTTACTGTTATTTCGCTACAGCCCTGTGGGTGTGTCTTTTCAGCTGATGGATTAGGGATGGATTATATGGACAAATATCACAATGTCTTCAACTAAATATGTTGGACAATATTCTGACGATATTCTCGTATTGAAGTGCTGACTGTTGATGCCCATAAGATATGTACACATGAAAGACCTTTGATAATAAAAAAAAAAAATCTTTAGCATATGGTTATGATGACCAAGTAGGTAGAGAAAAACAGTAAAACAGCAGTAAAACAGCTTGCATGTCTTTACTGTAATGCAGCCTTTAGTACCAGAAAAAGACACTTATGTCATATTGAGGTATGATATCCAAAATCACAGACGATATCGAGTCTCATATCACATTATTGATATAATATAGATGTATTGCCCATATATCAAGCTACATTTTAACAGGCTTTGTGCTGCTTCTGAGTAATGGTAGTACTGTGTGCATGAGCCAGGAAGGGACAAAATAATGACAGAATGAGATGTGCCAAGAATATACTGTTGACGTCTTTGCTGTCCTCCTGTGGCTTCCAGATTCGCTCAGAGGGTCGCACCCTGAAGACAGAGCAAGGTCTCCTGATCCGCTCGTTACAGTCCTCTGACAGCGGCATCTACCAGTGCACATCCACAGAGAAGAACTTCAAACACACACTTGTCAAGTTGCAGCTTGTGGTCCTCTCCAGTCGTACGGTCAACAATGTGCTGGTGGAGACGGGCAGCCCGGCGCTACCTCCGCTCCAGTCCAGCGCCTGGACTCCAAGCGCCGGCCAGTACAAAGACCTGCTGACTATCCTGAGCCAGCCGGAGATGGGCCTGATCAACCAGTACTGCCAGGACTACTGGCAGCTCGGAGACGGCAACCTCGGGGACACCATGCTGGGGCCCAACAAGGCCAAAAGCCTGAAGGAGCTGAAGGAGCAGAAGAAGCCGCGCAACCGTCGGCATCATGATGAGCAAACAGCTCCAGCTGAGACATGAGGAGCTTCACACACTGGCCTGTCCCGCTCAATCAACCCATATCTTCCTGCGCTCAACCTTTTCACATCACCTCATAACACTCTTTCCCCTTCTGTACAACCCTGCGACAAGGGGAAAGACTTCAGTCTAAGGACAGAAAAAAAATGTAATTATAACGGACAAGAGAGATACTACAACCAAAAGCAACAGTCACAAGCAGCAAACAGATTTTATGTAACTGTTGGGAGAAAATACACAATATTTATTGTAGGTTGTAAAAAGTAATTCTTTGTACCTATCTAGAAAAAAAACATGTTTTTTGTGAATAGGTAAATCTGTGCAAATATTGTTGTTATTATAATATTATTGTTAGTGTTATTGTTTATTACAATGTGTTATTATATTGAAAATATCTTTATGTTTTGTCTTTCTGAGAAACAGCAACGATACACAGACGGGATGTTGAGAGTATTTACACATGGAGATGGACCATGTGGGATCATTTGACTGCTGGCAGTATTTAGTGTTTAAGATGGAAGTCGGGTCACTGGTGGGGTGACATGGCCGAACTTCCCTAAACGTCTGCACCAGGACCCTTTTTATGTCGGACAGTTGTTTTTACTGCAAGATACAGCCAACGGACAGAACGATGGGAAAAATGGTATTTCATGGGACATGTAAGGATAAAAGAAATGCCCATAGACTGCAGCTCTGAGGATACTCTCACGGTCACGCAGTCATATGTAAATGAAAGGCTGTTTGTGACAAGTATGACGTCTACATGTAAGCACCCTCCTTCCACGTGATCCAGCCTGGCCTGAGACTGTCAAATCCAGATACTGCGGCTACAGCACCCACCCGAGTTTCTTCCAAAAATCAGTTGCTGCCCAGTGTTTGTTTTGTTTATGTGTGAATATTACATCTCAATGTTGTATCCTTAACAAACGTGCTGTTTGTGATAAGCTGTTTTTCCGGGGGGGGGGAATGGGTCTTCTAAATCACACGAAAGCTGAAAAATGACATTGCCTTCTCTTCTCTCTTTTGAGACAAGAATTTCCAGCAGGCAGCTATATGTGAAGTTTGTGACAGTTTGTGAAAACAAAAATATTAGCGACAAAGCACCTTCTCTTGCCAAATTGGTGATCGGGATTGATTAACGGTAAATACTTTATCAGTGATCCAAAAAAATTGTGGCATATGCAGTATGTTCATCTGAGGGAGAGCATGCACGTTGTATGCTCAGAGGGTTTTTTTTTTTTAAGCTCTCAAACTCATCCGAAAGTATGCCCCCAAAGTTTGCATTCCTGCCAGTTCCAAGCTAAGTACTAGTTTCAGTAAGTGAACATTGTTTCTGCTGTCCTGGGTAATCAATCTACACTTAGAAGTAGATTACGGCAGACAAAGATGCTGATTGCAGTGCTTGAGGTTTGCCGATTTTAATTGCTACTGTGTTTACTGCATCGGTTGGTTAACCAGCGAAACTCACAAAAATTTCTCAGCCGCTTATTTGGTCGGTCTAGTGCAGTGCCATCTTGCTTTGAAATGTGCCACTGACTCGATGTAGAATATGAAATTATTGCTGTTTGTACTGAGCAACTTCCATCCAGAAAAAAAAATGTACAGAACTACAACCACTAGGATGCTGATCGTCACCGAACCTGAAGAGAAACGTGTACCAAAATCTTCAGAAAGGTGGCTTTCCATTGTGCATGGCATGTACAGTGTATGTATATGATATTTGTCCAAAATGCTATGTTGCTGTGGATGTCAGTGAATGTCTTTTTTTGTTGTGGGAATATGGAAATATTATCAGTGCAAGAAAGATGTACTCACACCCTTTATGGTGGAAAATGCTGAAAGTATAGAGGGTCTGGTTCGGATAGTGGTTTTAAGCTTCCTCTCTCTCTCTCTCTCTCTCTCTCTCTCTCTCTCTCTCTCTCTCTCTCTCTCTCTCTCTCTCTCTCTGCTGTTCTCTTTTTTCAGTCTCTCTGTCCTATCTCTTTTTTCTCTCTTCGTCTTTCCCTCTTGCTCTCTCTATTGAAAATTTACAAAACTCATTTGCATATCTCAAACATGCATCTATTTTACTTTCTTCATTTCACAAAGTCTGCTCTGGGTCATTGAGGTAAAGTCCTGTATGATAAAATGCACAGTTGATGTTATTGTAATGACTTGTATAAATTACTTTAAATCTTTTCTTCCTCATCAATGTTGCTGACTAATAAATTAAAGCTCTATATTTTATAATAACAGATGTTATGTTTTGTTCGCCCTTGGTGAGCCGACTATCTGTGGTGTAGAGTTTGCACTGATTCAAGCGCTGGTGACCACGAGGCCTTTTGTCACCTATTGTGGTCTGCATCAATGTTTCCTCTCCCAGTGATGACTCAGGAGCTTAACCAAGGTTAACTCCACAAAAGAGACCTGCTTGATGAAGTCTAAGTGATGCCTATTTGTGCAGCTATATGCAGCGCAATGCTTTCTCACACACATATACTGTACACACACACACACACACACTCATGTGGAAATGAGACAGAGTGGATTAAGGATCTCTTACAGGTTTCAGATTGAGGTCAATAAGATCTGTCAGGTGAAACTGCAAAGCCATTTAATCACTTTAGATCTCATCCTTCAGTGCTCCACAAGATACCTGTATGCTTTCCCTTTCACATGCTTACCCTGGGAATTCAGGGTCTGACTGTTTATTTGGGTGAGCAATGAGCTGAATTTGGACTCCTGCAACACCAGTGTCCCAATGCTGTGTGGAGCAGAGACTGGCTGTATTGCATCTGTTGTTCCTCTGATGGACCCCTCAGGAAACATCATACAAGTTAAAGCCAACACTCATTCCCACGTCAATCCAGATTTTAAATTTTCACTCTTGATGAACATAGTTTTGATAACTAAGTCCCTTTTTTATGACAAGGCACCAACCACCTGAGGTTTACTTGCCTCTCTTTTAAAGGCACCTAAGAACCGTGAGGAGAGATAAGCACTTGAGCCGATGTTCATCTTCCGCTGAGCACAGCAAAGTCTCCCTAAAGGTTAGATCACGTCTGCACCGGTGTACCTCTGCCTCCTCTCACACCTTCTCACTCTGCCTCAAAAGACTCCTGTCCTTGTACTCCATTGGTCATCCCAGGTCAGGTGGGCAGAAGATGCCCAAAATCCTTTCCTAAGTCAGGAAAATACTCCAACCTTATCCAGTGTTCACAGGAGGCGGTTGAGTGGCCAGGCTGTGGTCGATCAGCTAGGCAACTTCCATTTTTTCCTGCCATTTGGTTTTTGAGCACAGGGGCCGAAGCCGGGAAATTAGGATGGGGGCTGGAGCGAGCGCCGAGGAGAAACACTCCAGAGAGCTGGAGAAGAAGCTGAAGGAGGATGCTGACAAGGATGCCAGAACTGTCAAGCTGCTGCTGCTAGGTAACACCAAGATGCAGAAACAGGGTGTTTCACCATCTGGTAGCCTTAGTGTAAATTAAAGGACTTCATAAGATCCCATTGGATCATCATCATCACTTTAGAGTTACAGTGCAGTCTGACAGATAGCTGAGAACCTGCATAAAAAGTGCAATATTTTAAATTTAAAAAAAAATGGAAATGTGAAAACAATTCATAAACCAAGGTACCTGTAGAGATAATGCATATGGGATTTTATCAGTCTAATATTCTCTCATTCATTTTAACAATATCTTGTAGATAGAAATCAAAGTAATGCTATGAATGTAACACTTTACCGGTTATAGGCCAAAAGCGTTTATCAAACCAGGCATTTACATAAACTGTAATGGAGATAAAGCAACATGTGTTTGCAGGGAGCTTAATCGCCTCTGTCATTGAATTGCTCAGGCACACTAATAATCGCTCACCTCAATCCCTCGTTAATCCTAAAACAACAAGCCTCCCAACACACAGGGACAAACAATGAAGTGCACGCACGCTAGCCAAGCCCAAACTTTTAAAAGTGGCTGTAGCATTCAAACACCATTCCCTAAATACATTACAGCCACTATGTAATTAGCTGAATAGGGAAATTAATATGATAGTAAGGCTAAGTAAGATTTTGGGACTTAGGTGAGTAAACATTGTTTATATTTAAGGGTTCATAAATTCTATATACTAAAGATTCTGTGTAATGTATGTGGCGAAGTTGAATTTAACTACTTTGACTCACTACTGGGTGCACATTTATCTTGTATTCTTCCAGTTGGACATATTCTGTAGTGTGTATGCTATACTACAGTCTCACACTCAGTTTGTGTCACCTCCTCATGGCCATGTAGGTCAGGGAAAGTTCCCACTGACATCAGCTTTCGAGAGGCTTAGATCTGAAGTAAGAAGTATTATGCCCTATTACGATCCTCTGTCTGATGCATGCTGCAGCCTAGTGGTCACCCTCAGGAAATTTAATTTACATCTCAAATGCGCAGTTAAACTGTAAAGCATAAACAGCTTGGCAAAAGAAAGAAACCAGCATATTTCTAAGATTCCTCTTAAATCCACCAAGAACTTTTGAGTGATAGTGTTTAAAAGTTAAAAGTGTTTATGCGAGGCCTCTCCCTAGCTTACCTTTGATATGAATACCTACATTAAATACATTTACCCTCTTTCCTGTAGGTGCTGGAGAATCAGGAAAAAGCACTATTGTCAAACAGATGAAGTAAGAATCTTCAACCTTCTACCTTGGCACTGTGTCACTTTTTGTCATGCTGAGATGTGCATGGTGTAATGACATACTCTGTGTTTCCTCACCAGAATTATCCACAAAGATGGTTACTCGCTTGAAGAGTGCTTGGAGTTCATTGTCATTATCTACAGCAACACCCTGCAGTCCATCCTGGCCATTGTGAGGGCCATGAACACTCTCAATATTAACTACGGCCACTCTGACCAGCAGGTATTCTAATGAGCACTGAGTTGGATTTCTGCACTTATTAGAATCAATTGATGCCAGCTTCTTACCAATCTACCAAGCATAACTTGTGTAATATCTGTGCAGGATGATGCCAGGAAGCTCATGCATCTTGCGGACACCATTGAGGAGGGCACCATGCCCAAAGAACTGTCAGACATCATTTTGCGCCTGTGGAAGGACACTGGCATCCAGGCGTGCTTCGACAGGGCCTCAGAGTACCAGCTCAACGACTCCGCTGGATAGTACGAGATCTCTGAAAATCTCCCCATAAAAGCAATCCCTGTTCTTGGCTCAACGAAGAGCTGACTAAGATGGCTGATTGAGAAGGTCTAATGAGCTCATTTGATTCCCTTACAGCTACCTGAATGACTTGGAGAGGCTGATCCAGCCCGGCTATGTCCCCACTGAGCAGGATGTGCTGCGATCAAGAGTGAAGACCACTGGTATCATTGAGACCCAGTTCTCCTTCAAAGATCTGCACTTCAGGTGAGAAAACATAAATCAGTACAGTATTCCTTAGGATGACCATGCAAATAACTTTCCACCAGTGCTCCTGAGGGGTTTAGATGGCATAAATGTGAAGATGATGTTGCCACTCTCCCCATGCAGAATGTTTGATGTGGGTGGCCAGAGGTCAGAGAGGAAGAAGTGGATCCACTGCTTTGAAGGTGTGACCTGTATCATCTTCATTGCTGCTCTGAGCGCTTACGACATGGTGCTGGTGGAGGATGATGAAGTGGTAAGATATATTTCAAAATCCTCATCTCATTCCTAATTATTCCACTTGAGCAAACTGCACTTGGTTTGTTTGAAAGGTTTTTGATTTAGACTGATATGAAAAACCTTTTCCCTTCCAGAACCGAATGCATGAAAGTCTGCACTTGTTCAACAGTATCTGCAACCACCGTTACTTTGCCACCACCTCCATTGTACTCTTCCTCAACAAGAAGGATGTGTTCGTGGAGAAGATCAAGAAAGCTCATCTCAGCATGTGCTTCCCTGAATACGATGGTGAGGTCACAGCAGCACATTTATCGCCGCAGGACAAAAGTATTATAAACTGACAAAGTAAGCAGATGCTTTGCTCCTCTAACTTGATGTGTTTTCATTAAGGTCCCAACACTTATGAGGATGCTGGTAACTACATCAAAGTCCAGTTCCTGGACCTCAACATGCGTCGCGATGTCAAAGAAATCTACTCTCACATGACCTGTGCCACAGACACAGAGAACGTCAAGTTTGTGTTTGACGCTGTAACCGACATCATCATCAAAGAAAACCTGAAGGACTGTGGTCTCTTCTAAGAGCCATGCCCAAAAACCCAAAGTAGGTGAGAAAAATGTATCTAGTATTATGATTTTGGATCATTACACCCGCTGCTGCTGATACTCAATGTAATCAAAAGTAAAACGTGAAGCTAAACAGTTTGACTCCATTTCTTTACAGGGTGTTGATGTAGCCCCATTTCACTCCACGTACCCCTTCCTCATTCCAATGAGACATCCGTTGAGGACCAACATGAGAAACTGTCCCTCCAAGGAGCCCTTCTCAAACAAACAAACAAAAAAAAGTAAAATAAGTTATTCATTTGTTGTGTTCGAAATTGTCACAGCGTTGACCAAAGACTTCGGGTCAAGTGAGACCAGAAGAGAGCTTTCAGCTTTCAGTCAGAGATTTCAGTTGAGTTGAATTTTTTATCAAGCTAACTTTTCTCTTGAGTCTGGAATACAGTAGGAACTCTTCTTTGGAGCGCTATGCAATCTGTAGTTTAAGCTTCTGTCAGCATAAAGTACTTTCTTCTCATATTCACTAATGTGAATAGATGTCAGACAAATGCATCAATTTCTATGCTCCAGTAACTGGCCAGCGCAGCCAAAATGTAAACAAGATGGCCTCACCACCTGCAAATGCACTTCAACCTCTGTTAGATTTTACAGACAAACTTCTCAGTAGAGATGGGTTTGATGTATAGAAAAGACATACATTGCAAAACAGTTGAACTACAGCAGAACAGGCAGGTAACAAATTAATTATAAAGGGCAGAAATATTAACTTTTTTGCAGTAGTGGGTAACGGCCAGCGTTATATATATGTAATTAATTTCCATTGGACAGATCATAAGGTGTTTGAGTTGGCAACACCATGCTGATCTGCACCACTGATGAGTGTGATGAAGATGCAGCATACTTCAATTTCTAAAATCTTGTAAACATGTTGACTCAAATGTAGGCCTTTGAGCCAAATATCCTGTACAGAGACAAAGCCAGTAAAGTAAACCTGGATTAACTTATACATGCTTCTGTAGAAAACTGAGTATTTTTCAATTTTTCACAAATAAAACGCAACACAGCAACTGTCTTGTTCATTATTTGGTATTTATTTATTTAGTTCATGTTTTTTTTTTTTTTTTTTTTTTTTTTGAGGGGGGGGTTGTGGGCCGTGTGTTTTGCTAACATTATGAAACAGCCATGCTTAGAATTGTGTGGCCTACACCTTTCATTTTGTTCAAATCCAAAACAACTTGATAGGAAATGGTTAAAGGGAATGCCAGCTAGCCAATTTCGGGAACTCACACATGTTCTGCCTATGTCCTGGGACAGTTCACACAACACTTGAATAAGAACCGTCTCCCAAAGCAAGACAAGAGCACTGAGACTTGATGTTGTGTCAAGATGTACGGCTTGGAGCCACGCTGAGCAGCACCTTGGCTTTGTGAACATAGGATGTTTGGTCAAAGATGAATGAAGTTCAATAGAACAAACACATCTGAGTCAGAAAACATAGCCATATCCCTGAAAACCTGTTCCAAGTTCTCATATTAATTCTCAATGGAGCTGTGCATGAACAAAAAAAAAAAAAATCACAGTTAGAGGGATATGGAAGCCCTTCCTTCTCCTTTCTGTCTGTTTGGAACAGTAAAACGAGTGTTCACAGTACAAATTGCATACGTAAATACTGAAATTCAGTGTTCACCTTTAACTCCAGACAGTTCAGTTCTATGATCTATAACATAAATACCTAAGGCTATCCCAAGACATCGAAGGCAACACCTTTTCAAGACTGTTGTTTATGAAAGCATTCATCGAAAAGTTTTTTTTTTCCTTTAAACCCTGAGTTCTTACCACATAATAGTTATTAGGTATTATGCTGTGCAATTATGTGAAGGAGAAATAGCGAATGAAGACCTCCATTTGGACTGACTCACCCATGCACAGGTACCTCTACAATACTAATTTACAAATACAAAAACGTGCGGCATCGATCAGTGTGACTAAATAAATGTGATCATCAAGCTATGTAGCACAGGCTGTGTACTCGCCTAACAATAACTCGGATTATGTATACCAGAAAAATGATTGTTAAAGAAGACACAAAACTGTCACTTATCAACCTTATAAAAATACATTTTTATGGCTTTGTTTTGTCATGTCTAAAAAAAGGACCATTATGTCATAATCAGTGTAAATACTGTACATACCACATGGAATGATGTCCATTGTGCATTAAAAACAATGGCCTCAAAATGCACTCAAAAATCAAAAATGTTATCCACACCTAATATGCCCTATATAACATCCAGAAGTACCAAAAAAAAAAAAGCTTAAGGCACTTTAAAACAGCATGTGTCATCCTGAAGCTCTCTCTCACACAGTCGTGGCACATCTGCTCGCCCTTTGTAAGACATGAGGAAGATGGAGGCCTGAGATGCATGCATCTGTTTTCCACTGTCACATCAGAAATGTAGTTGTGAACGGAGTTTGACAGCCACCAAGCAGGAAGCATTTGCAGATTTAAGATATAATCTGTTACTCCCTGGATAGAAAAATATCTAGGGTTGGTTTACCAAAATTCTTTTTTTGAATGTAGGTCTTTGTTTTGCTTGACAAATCTGTTGTAGACTTTTAAAATAGTCCTATTGTTTGGCCAATCCTGTTTTAGGAGAGGACATTAAATATGTAGAATGAAACATGAGACATGAGACAAGTTCTTAAGCAGCTACTTGAGCTCAAGACCATTTTGGGAAACCAGCCTCAGACCTTCAAAAGTGCAACAGAGTTCCTAGAGGCACAATCTAAAACATGTTATCACTTCACAAGAACAAGGGTTTTACAGTATGTACATAAACCATTACCTCTTATTATCTGTTAATGTGCAGCCCTTATGTAAAAGCACTAACCCAGTCAAAAGAATAAATTGCAGTGAGGCACTAATTATCATGTTTGCGGTGATTTTGTTTAGAACTGAGCATTTTTATAGTCTAGTCTCTGGCACTGTTCCCATAAACACAATATTACCGCTCACAGCTCAGCTGTATCTTCAGTACATACACACACACACACACACACACATACATACATACAATCTATCCTCACATGCTTGAACATGTATTTTTTGCCTCACTTGTTCTTGAGCAAAAACACATACCAGTTTTTCTAAAATCCCATCCAAAACCTTAATTAGTCATCAGCTAAAATGCTGTTAAGTATGGCTCCACATACACTTCCAGCAGAGAAGTTATTTTTCACCTTTGCTGGGTAAATGTTTCCCTATCATACAGCAAGATAACACACTTTAATTCAATAGACCAAGTAATCAAACTGGTATCTCAGGTTGTCTTGAGTGTCAGAATTTTTTTTATCAGGGTCCTGAGCAGCAAAACAGATGGGTAGAGGATCTGGACCAACAGCGGATCCCTTCTGACCTCACTGCATCTGCACCTGAGGGAGTGTAGCGAGGACCAGGTCACACCAGTGTCGTCAACTGCGCCGTCTCACTCAGAACAGTCCCACCATGTGGTCAATCTGTCTCATGTAGACACTCTTCAGTGGCAGAGCATATCGTCGCTCAACTGGGATTCTGTCACACTTCAAAGTGAAAGAAAAGGGAGAGAAGAGTGTAACTCATTCAATTCATGTCACATTCAAAGTCATATTATAAAAATATATTTCAGTAGACAAAACTCCCTATGCATCGAGTGAACTTTAGCACAATACAAGCGAAACGTGTTGTTTGCTGCTGATAAATTACAGTAGAGTTGGTTCAGTGTACAGTTTTTTTTTCTATCCATCTGTAAATATGTTTCATTTGGGCAATTCTGTCAGATCAAATTCCCCTTTTCCACCGCAATGGCAGCCCCCAGAAAATAAAAACAGTTTTGAGGGAACCAAGAACCTCTGCCCGTTTCCACCAGAGGAACAAGTCCCTCTTTTTGCCTCAGGCTTGGTTTCCTGGTCCCTACAACCAAAGTAATTCCTGGAGGCTGTCAGGGTGTGCTTTTAGTGCTAAAAATCCCCGACTGGTCAAATGCAATCAGCACAAAGATATCATCCCCACCATTTTTAAACAGGAGCGACCACAAACACAGTTTATTAAAAGGTTACTCTATCAAGACATCTTTCACTAGTACTTGAGTGAAATCATACCAGTCAATTGGTACCAGTCATACCAGTCAACTGTTTTGCTGTCAGTTTGCACACAGGATGACACCTCCAGACACTTCCCCCTTAAGGCCGATTTATGGTTCTGCGGACACTGGACACCACATGCACACAGTTGCTCCGCAGATGGTGTGTGCCTCTCCTGCTTCTGCGTCCTGTCAGTCTAGTATGCTAAGCAATTCCCTGCTGATATATTATTATCATATTGTGACAAGCCTTTTCAAAAACCTTATTTTTGGCATTGTAAATAAAGTCATGTTTTTACAAAACTTACTTGTTTTATTTTCTCAAACAAATAGTGCAAAACAAGGTGCAAAATAATTGAAATGCACAAGTCAATACAAACAAATGGTGCAAAGTAGTAAGGAGAAAACTATTGGAATGTGGTACTGCAGCAGGAAGTGAAGCCGGAGGGGCGAAATGCCGGAAATGATGTAGTTTGGCGGACCAATCATAGCTCTTGTGGACTGCGTAGGGTCTGCGTAGTTACAATTTTTGGGGGGTGCGCAGAAACTCTGTGGCGGTCGCGTGGGTCCGCAAGGGACGCATTTGCTACACAAGTCCTCTGTAAACTATGCATACGCAGAACCATAAATCAGCCTTTAGTTGCATTAAATTTGCTGTTCTCTCAGAATACTGCCTTGGAAACACAAACAAGAGCTTAGGTTGCTTGCCTTGCCATCAAATTCTCTTCCAGGAGCAAGATTCAGCAATGTTTTAGTGGAAAAAGGACAAAAAGCTACATGTCACAAAGGCAATGGTGCCATTAAAGTAATCTGGACTAAGCCAGTGTCCTTACATTGCTGGTGTTGCTAGGAGGCCACTTGTTTGTCTGCTTTTCTGCCAGCGCTCCCTCCTCACAAGGAAACATGTCATTCCACTGTTTCTCCCTGAAGCGCCTGTCAATCGGCACAACATGACCCTCTGTAGTGAAAATGTACTTGTTCTCAGATTTGTGCAGTGGGTTGTCTTCATCAAACAGCTGCAAAGGAAGAACAAGAAAATTTCTGTTTGTTTTGATGTGTGAGTGTAAGTGGCGAGCTTGATCTATTTTGTGTCCAACAGCGACTACAGCATACCAGGTAAAGGTATTTGCAGGTCTCACTGAGGAAGAAGCTCTCCATGCGATCCTCTTTGGACTTGTCCACGACGTGGTGGAGAGTGGCATACCCACATCTGCAAATGACACAGCTCAGCTCAAGGTCTACATAACATTGCCAGACACCTAAAAAGATGCAGTAAGTGTGTGATGCATACCTGACTTTGGCATTTTTCTCAAGGCTCTGAAGGATATCCATTCCAACATGCAGATAGAAGGGATTTTTGGTGGCCTGTGAAAAGGGAAGGCACAACTGACTCCAAAGTGACTGGACAGCAGGAACTCCTCCACCTTATGCTGAACTGAACAGATCTATGTTGCTACCTGGTACAGCAGATAAGTCGACTCGACCAACTCTGGCCTTAAGGGGTAGAAGAGCACATCGGGAGCCTGCAGCTGCCAGTTAAATCTCTCCGGCAAAGCTCCAAAACGCCTCCAGATAGCATAGTAGAAGGCATGCAGGCATATGGCATTCTCCACATCACCACTCAGCACCTGAGACACAGAGTTGTTGAGTCTGCTTTTAAACACAAAACCACATTTGTCAACACTTTAATGTCAGCTCTCTCATAGCTGAAAGCCAACATACTAACCTGAAGTCCAGGAAAGAAGGCTTGGAGGGAGTCAATCCATGTGTTCATTATCTGGCCATTGAACATGTTCACGTTAACGTAGAGAGGTGGGTCGCCCTCCCCCTCGTTACATGACTCTCTCCTGGAAAACAGAGAACAGGAGGGTTTACAAAATTGTCATACTACTCAATAGGTCTTCAGTGATATTCAGTGAAATCACTTTTAACTTTTATCCAGAGAAGGTTAATCAGGAATACTTGGTTTTTTTTCAGTATCTTATTCATGCAGTTACAAACAGTGACACAAGGGGGCAGTACAGTACAACAGTCTCCTGCTGGCCACTGGCCTCCACCGCTATTGACAATTCAAGGTATCTGATAGAGTTTGTGACTATGAGGGACAATATAGTGCACACTAGGAACACCAGCCCCCCGTTGTTTAATCAGCATGTTGTTCCAGCACGCCATGAGCATGCAGGCAATGTATTCACTCACGCCGATATAAACAGTGCAACTTTCAAAATATTCAAAAAAAAAGACTTTGCCAATGTCTTTAGGGGCCAACATGTTTATTATGCCTCAAGGACGCGAATGTGTTTTAGTGAGAGATTTTCAATGTAAACAAAACCAAGTGTGTTCCCAATGAAAACTGGACACCTTTAAGGAAAACCTGTCAGTGTTTGCTAGGAGTGCAGAGAGTGTTAGGATTAATTTCTGCTTTTGTAATGATGACCACATTTCCGAGACCTCCGGTGCTTGTGTGGCACTGTACGAAAATTCAGCTCTCCGTATCCAACAGCAAGAACAAAAACAACAAAAAACTTTGGTCAATAGCTCCAGTTCCTCTTTGTTCACAGTGTCCTCGACCAAGACGTCTTTACGCAACTGCCATCTTGCACAATTATTCAAATTTCAAGTAGTGTCTCACACGTGGTCCCCATATGCAGCCAGCGCATCGAGTGGTTTTGGCCACAATTACATCATATTGACCTTGAGCACTATATCAAGTCTATCTCCACGTGAAGCATGAATCAGCAGTTACCTCCTTCACTTTACCCACTCACATTTTCCATCCTGTCTGGGGACTGAAACAGGCAACCTACTGGTTATAAGCCTCTAGGCCAGAGAAAATATTCTCACACAACCAGCACTAAAGTGGAGCACTACACCTTTGCTGTACAACAAAATATCTGTCAAATGTCAATTTAGGCCTGTGTGATATGACGATATATATTACGAGGCGAGAGAAAAATGCTGATCAACAGATATTTTTGTCTATCATTTCTATAACCGGACAAAAAACGCAAAGCTCAAAGTTATCTTGAATGCATCACTACTATGTAGGCGGTGAATAATAAACAATCATGGAGGACCATGACACAGAACGAAACTCCCCACAACATGCAGAACAGGACTGAGCCCAGCGAAAGATGAGGAACTTGTATCAGACAAAGCGAGGTGCTTCTCTAGTTTGGACAATGTTTGTCAGACTCCAACACAAGATACGTCCTCTGCTACTTACAGAGGAACCATGAGAGGCAGTACATGGAGAGGTAAAAGATGCGAGCTACATGGAAGGAAATGTTGAAAACAAAAGCAAACCTCAGTTCTGTTCAATGTCATTTCCAAATAAAAGGAGAAAAGAGAAAGTGCCTTTCATTTGTACTTAGTTCCAAGAATAATCAAAAAGTAGTCATGCATGTGGTTATTTTGTATAGACAATTTTTTCTGTCAAATTGACAGAAAACACACATCGTGATATATATCGCTATGGAGAGATGGAATTATCCACGTCATGATAGAAGATTCTGTCCATATTACACAGCCCTATGTCAAATGTCTCTTGTTTTCTATAAACTGTGAGTATTTACAGTCCTTTGAGACCATAAAATGGGATTAAAGACTATACACAAACTTGAACTTTTCCGGCAGACAAATTCTTTTAATCTTGGACTCACCCTCTCCTCAGGTGGTTCTGTATGCTTTCATAAGCTGCTTGGAACATCCTGAAGTCCTCTTTCTCTCCAAAAAGGATGTAGGACTTGAGTAAGTACTCATAGAAGGAGTCCATACCAGCTCCAAGACCACTCTGCTTGCCAACCCACTGGCCTGTCTGGATGTTAACAACATTTCCTGAGGGTTTAAGGGTTTTAAGGTAAATTAATTTCCTTTAAAGTGCATGTAGTATCAAAAGAAAGAAAAGGAATGACAAAGGAAGAAAGGAAGAGAGACACTATTCAGAAAATTGAATAGCTGTACTCACCTAACAGACCGGTTTCGTTGCTCCTCAGGTTCCACAGAGCTCTGACAGCCCGTCTGGCCACCCACTCAAACGTGGAATCTCCAATCAAACGGCTCAAAATCCCAAACTCCACCAGCAGGGATCCCGCTCCCGCTGTGCAGGTCTCGTTGATGCTGTCAGGAGGGACTCCAGTCTTCAGGTTCACCTACATTAAAGGCCCAAATAAGTGAAACCGCTCAGCAACATTTCAGTCACTGGTAATGTAAAGTCATACATATAAGAGACATGGTGCTGCAATGACTAGGGCAGTGCCCTCCCCTCTAATTTCAATCCAGCATGTCTGAGACTAGTACAGACCAAAAGAGTCCAGCTCACCCTGGGGTAGGGAATCCCTGTACTGGTGTTCTCAAAGGCAGGAAGCAAGCGGACAGCCAAGTCATGGGCCAAGTGAAGCAGCTCATTATCATAACCTTCAAGGCCCACCTTTCCAAAGGGATGCTTTGGGTCAGTCAGCAGAATGTGAGCTGAGATCAGGCTTCCCAGAATCCTTAAAAGGAAAAGGAAAACATAAGACCAAGGTCTCACACACAAACAATTCCCCCAGGGCTTTTACTTAGACAGCCATATCTGACACTGAAAACCCTTTACACATGAAAAAAATAATAAAGGTTATGTCTTATTTTTTATGTTCTTCCAAAAGTAAAAGAAAAAAAGAGACAGTGAGAAAAATACGGACGTTTCACAAGTATTTAACTTTTTTCTGCATTTAGTGTAGTTTCAGTCCAAATTCAAATGAATTAAATTAGGATTTACTTACAAATGTTTCAACTTCATTAAAACATAAAGCTGAAATGTTTTGTATTCAATCCCCTTTACAGTGACACTTTCAAAATGACATGAGGTGCACTCAAAGTCCTTTGACTGTCCTTGAGTTGTACAACTTGATTGGGCTTAGTGATGGGAATGGTTAGGATTTTACTAATTCCAGTCAAATCAATCAAAATTTTTTTATTGATTTCCTTGTCAATTCCTACTGAATAAAATGTCAGGAGATTATATACAGATTCAGTGGAAGTTACTTTACTTTATTACTCAAGGAAAACATTGCTCTGTAGAGTTACTTTTGCCTTTAATTGTTTTTCAAAACAATAACTTTAGAGTTCCAAAAATGCATCCAATCTAAGTACTAAATACAGTTAATACTCAACTTTTGCATCCACAGCGTAATCAACTGATTTCAAAACACTCACATTATGCTGCACAAACTGTTTGGAGTAAATTTATGGTCATTTTGCCATTTTTGGAACTCAAAATAAAGAGTCTGCAGCAACTTGTTCTGAACTGTTGAATTTCGCTGCAACATTATCATTAGCATATTTACAGCAAACTGCACAGATAACCAATTCTTGCTATAGGACTCTCAGATAATAGGGGCAATATCTGTACCTGATGTTAGCCTCAAAGACTTGCACAGTTGAGTCCTTGTCAAAAGACACTGTGTCTATAACCAGCCTGACAGCTCTGTGAAACTCTGTGACGTTGCCGAGCACCTGCAGAGAAACAAAACAGGAAAGAAGTTTGTCTTCCAGAACTCTGATTAAATGGTAGTTTCCTCTTGGTGTACTTAAAGAATAAATAAACAGCGCTTTATGACTGGTTTTGACTGCTCCAGTGATCTTCTTTTGTTCCAAAGACAAAAGAGCAACAGGCGACATCAACAAGCCTCTTTGCTTTTATCATTGTTGTTTAATTTTTTAATGTTCAGAAGGAAAAGACACATCACACAGTCGATCACGGGGCAACCTACTTGATTTGCATGTCTTTGCAATGGAGAAGGAAACCCATACAAACACAGGATGAACATGAAAAGTCTTCTTTGGTCTTTTTTGTTGTGCTAACCACTAGGCCATCGTGTCACTGAAGGCATGCAAAACCATGATTTTGGGGTTACATCATATTATTGGTTCCAGTCATCTGCGACAACATTTAAAATGTAAAAGGCTAAGGACAGCCTTCTCAACTTTATCTCTACTGGAGCTATATGAAGGTAACACCAGTCTCAGGTGAATTCAGCAACACCTGGGAAACAACTCAACAGGTACAATATTATCACTATGCTGGACCACAGCATGAAAAGAATGTGATTCTCGGTGTGACAACACACCAACTGCATTAAAATTCAATAACTCATATTTTTATTGTTTGTTTTTGGGATTATAAAGCAGAAAAAAATACAGTGCCCCTGGAGGGAACAAAACAGCTATAGCTAAAAGCCAGGAATCGATCATGCACTAAAATTTAAGATCAGCGAATCATGTCTCATTTGAGGGCAGAAGTCTTCTTTTTTCAAGAAAATTTTGTTTAATATTTACATGATTCAAGTAAATAAATGTCAGTACCAAGTGTCAGTGAAATTAAAACATTACTGAATACAATATCAGAGAAAATGTTGCAACATGCCTCAATTTCCCTCCCTTACCCTCCTGAACACACACAGCAAAACTAAACTGGTCTGGTATCCATGGATTCATATTTGCCAGAAAATACCCTGCCAGATAAACCATCTACTGTTGTCGATAGGGTTGTCACAACACAATTTTACGGAATTATATCATACCAATTGTCAAAAAAATAATATCATGATCACATGCAACGTGAAGAAAAAACATTGTCTGAATTAATATTTGATGCCACATTCACGTAGAGGCATGGCACAAACTGACACTGCTCTTCTACAAGTTTGTCTAATTGGCTTATTAGGGTCCTTTTTTGTAATTTGGATATGGAAAGGTATCTTCTTGATATAGTTTAAAGCCAATACAAGCTGCTTATTTTTTGTATTTAAACCTCACAAACATCAGCATTTCATCCGCAGCCGCTTTTGGCAATTTAAATGTCTGTTATATTATCATATGTTCTTGAAGAGATTGACTTACAGATGGAAATTAACCCTGGCAACCAATCATAAGACTGACAGATCTCTGTCTAACGTGTGTTGCTGAGTTGCTGGCGGGTGGCCCAAGTAAATCTTCACCTATGTGAAAATATCACGACTCATGTTCAAATACTGGGAAATAATCAGTACTTGAGTTTATTTTCCAGTGTTTTTGACTGTTCTCTACCAAGGGTACTAATCATTCTAAAGAATGTTGTTTAACAGATAACAGACACATAAACTGAGTGTACGGGAGCTTACCAGCAAGGTGTCTAAGGTGTCAATTAGTGTCAGGGAGTAGTTCCCCAAGACATCATTAATGTTGATGTTTGACCTGAAATGACAGCAGTGAGACAGACTCAGTGGTGACTCAGCCATGAAACAGCAGCAGAATGAATGACAAGAAAGTAGAGATTTTTTCAACTCTGAAGTGATAGCTTGGGCTCTAACGCATGGTGTTAGATTTGCTTCTCCATCAGAGTGTAATAGATACACCACGTTTGAAATGTCAGCTGCTTCCCTATTGTAAGAACAAGCACTTCACTGGGGCTGTTCTTATCCTAAATGATTGAGGAGGATCTGGCCTGGTAAACAATACAATTCTGAGTGGTGATCCATGGCTGAATGTTTTGAAGCACTGTATGTTTGTATATACACCTGACAGGTGAAGCTGTTTTGTCACCATACAGAGACAAAGTAGTTCCACCAGTTAGCAAGCAAGAGGGCTGGGAAACAATGTCAATAATGAATCCCAAACAAGCGTAGGCTGTTTTGCTTAGGGGCTGCTGCATGAAGTCATACTGTATGCTGGACCAGATCTGCACTTTGGAGAGGAACACTCTTCTTCAAAATTCTCGCAACAGGGAAGGAGTTGACGGGTCAAACTTGGGAGGATCTGTTGCACTCATGGAGAAGCAAATACCACTCCATCAGTAAGAAGCTGAACTCCTCTGTATTGTCCTGGGATCCAAGAAAAAGCTTTTCTACACTGCAGAAGGCAAACATAACAACAGAAAGACTACAAGAAAAAGAACAGCCTATGCTTGTTTAGGCATGACAGTCACCAATTACAGGAGTTTTCAAAATGAGGCCATTAACACCTGTTTAAGAGGTCAAGGTGCACCCTGCATGACATTGTTCCATCATGTTTACACACTCCAAAATGCCAATTACCCCTTTCACACGCTTGCAAGGGTGGTTTCACACACACCGAGCACAAGTTATTATAGGCCCTCCACACTCTCTCTAATCATCAGATCTAGGCCTAAACATTTTTGAACTCTTACAGAGGATCTGGAGCACAGAGTGCAAAGTAGATTTCCAGTTCCCTCATCCCGTAAGAGCTGGAGGCATTCTTTGTTTGAAAAACAATTCAATATCCCACCACTCTCGGTTCAGGACTCGTGTGACAGCATTCCACAGAGGACTGAAGCTGCTGTAAAGGTAAAGGGTGGCCCTTCTCCTAACTCGGTGCTTAACATTCATACTGTAGATTGTGTGGGATTCCATAATTTTTTCCATGTGCATGTGGGAAGGGAAAATCAGCAACATGTTTCCAGGTGGCTTTTCTGTTATCAAACTTCAGGGAATACTGCTGATTTACACAGCTGACTCAACAGCTGTAGCCGGCATGTTTAAAAAAAACTAACTTACTGTATGTCATTAGGGATTCCCAAACTTTTTCATGTGAAGAACCCACCAGTAGACACATTAAACTGGGGGTTTTGGCGGAGGGATCCCCATCTAAGAGTTCTGTAGCTGACAGTGATGGGTGACAAGGCTGCTGCCAGCAGAGCATCCAAACTTTAGGATAACCTTAGGGCTAGCAGGATCAGTATCCTGTTTTACATCGCAGCTTAAATTGTATCTCTGCAGACTTGCCTTTATGTGACAGTACTTTTATAGATGTGCTTTGACTTTATGAAATGTATTCAACCAAACATTACAACAATCAATTTTGTTTGAAGCACCCTTACACTGTTTTATTGAGTGTTAAGCATTAAGTTTTATGAAAAACATTAGAAACAGAAACTTTATCATTATCATCGTTATTATTATTATTACTACTACTACTACTGCAGAACTGATACCCCCCTCTCATTCTCTCACAGCCTTCACTTTAATGAAACTAGGGCTGAATGATATATTGTTATCATACTGTTATCTAGATATGAACAAATGCAATGCTAATATTTAAAAAGTTAACAATATGGAGGATAAATTTAGGGTTACTGTTAACCCAAGACAGTGAATTGGTCTGATCTGATCAAATAAGATATTTTGTGAAGTGACTGCATTTTCTACATCCAGTTGGTACTACCATTCTGTTTTTAGAAGAAAGCTCAATTTTCAGTATTGTTACACTCAAAATATTGTTGATGCATTGTGTTGAAAAAGAGGGTGGAGCAAAATGTTTGAATTTTTTTTTTTTTTTTTTTTTAATGCAGCCTAAGACAATGATTAGTCTGCTCTTATAAAGCGACTGCACTTACTATGTCCATTTGGCATTATAATGCTGTTAATGGAGGATACTTCATTTTCTCTGTTGCTACACTTTTCAAAATTTCAAATAAGTGTGAACCCACAGTCATATCATATACCATAATGCTATAGAAATATTGAGGTATGAAATGTTGTCCATATTATGCAGCCCTAAATGAAACCACAGTGGCAGTGAACCAGCCCTCATTTGGCTTGGGGCCCCCTGCAACTTGTCGAGGGCCCCTTAGAGGTCCATGGCCCCAGTTTGGCATCCACTCACCACTGAGCAGCAGGGATACACTAGCTAATTTGTTTACAAACTCCTCATGTCACCTATGTAAATAACACTAGCTGCACAGTTAAAAGGGTGAAGTCGCTGAGCTCAGTCAGCATTGTGTACTGTATACATTATACTGCATTATATTGCATTATACTGCACTGTACTGCACATGGAGATGAAGGCAGCAGGTGTCTGTCAGGTAGTCTGGGCGGCTGTGATGACTCACGGGTTAAGGATGTCAGGTCCCCTCCCTTCGCAGTCAATGGGATTCAGCTCGTCGTCCGGGAAGGCATATTTCATGTAATTGTCATATCCAAAATAGAACATTTCCCTGGCCATGTCCTTCATTTTCGCCTTAAGCGCGTCAGGGAAGGAGCTGTACCTCCTGACGTACTCGTCCTTGTTGCCATCAAAGAGGCTGAGGTAGGACCTGTGGGGGGACTCCTCTCTAATCTTTGAACAGGTGCTCCGGGACTCCTCATACTTACGGCCCTGGCTTCTCTGAGACCAGGAGTTAGCCTTCGTCTCGCTCCCTTTGTCCTCCTTGAACAACGCTAAGTCTAATTTGTGCAAATTGAAATTAAGATGGAAGTTGAACCCCCAGCTAACGTTAGGTCCCAGTCCAAAGGCTAGCCACAAGACACAGCTGAGGGAAAGTCTTAGCACGACCAGGCCAACTACTATTGACCTCCATTGCATCTTTGCCTCGGTTCGGTCTTAAAACGCATAATTTAGTCCCGCAACTCTTCTGCGAGGGGGGTTAAGTGGTATAAAACTTGCTATTTGTGAAGTTAAGCTAGGCAGTCAGACGTTGCTGACTGACTGATGCTACTGCCGTACACGCTTCCTGTCAACAAACCAGCCCCTCCCAGATGTTGAGGTCTGATTGGCTCTTCCGCCGTGTCGTCATGAAACGGAGAAGCCGGGATCCTCCGGTGATTGGCCACAAGGCTGTCAATCTTGTGATTAGGTTTTATTTGGACATCGTGGCATTACTGACGTCTGTCGAGTAATTTAACTTGTACGCCAATAGCAAACAGCCACAAATATGAAACAGTGGGACCTCAAAACCAAAAGGATGCGGCAACTGCTATTTTTTTGTCTTTCTTTTCGGTGAGAATAGCTATGTTTAACAGGGCTTTCAAATCCCCTGGCAAGCGGAAAGGCTCAATTGCACAACTACAAGTGTTACTAAAGCACCAAAGGAACAGTGCAAATATATATTTTGCATTCAAGTTAGTCAGGTTGTCTTCTCCAATATCTGAACATCACTCTTTCACTTATCCTTATGCCTGTATGAAGGGTGTATTATATTTCAATAGCTACTACTGTGTTTGTAGGAATAAAATAAATAAATAAATAACAGCACAACATGTAACTTAAAAAGCATGCCTTTTTTATTTCTTGAATAATGCTCCGAGTGGTGTTTTTCTGACTCTGCTCAGGTAGGCACACCTTGCATGCTGCTTTGCGTCAGAGGTGAGAGATATTGCACAAGGCACTTTAAATTCTGCCACGCTCTCGGCTTGGAGGCAGCACAAAGGACATGGTTCCACTGAGACGAATTACAAACAACAGGCCAATACAGACCACACAGCCCCGCTACAGCTGTACCTTTTTTTTTTTTTGTACATTCAAACTTTAAATAGAATCATACACTCACATCTCACATTGGTAAAAATCATACCAGCTCGATATTTGTACATACCTGCTTAGCTCTACTTGCTTTAATGTTAATGCACTCTTTGCTAAAATAACAGAAATTGTCCTTGAAAGAAACCATTTCATTTGGCAAAGGATGACTTTTAACCGAAGTCGCTATTTCAGCAGCTGAGCATGACAGAGATTTGGGGGGAAGTCTGCATGTCCACATAAACCTTTACCTGGTGTTGTATTTGACTGTGTGAGGACCGTTTCTCATGATTTCAGAGGCCTGTTTGACAGACAAAGCCATCCTTCCTGAGGGATTTTTTGTATACCCAAGACTAGTGTTATAAAACCACTGGATGGGATCAACTGGGTAAGCAGATCAGGAAATTTGGTTCTTAATTCAAGCTCAAGAGGAGCTTTCCAAGGGGGCGTGATGCCAATTACACGATTCCTTACGTTTGGTTTCGGTATTTAAACCTTTTAGTAGTGCATTCTCAGGGGTTTGTGAAAGAAACACAAAGTTGAATTAAAAAAAAAAAAAAAAAAAAACAGGGTGAGATGAGCCAAACGGTGCAGCATGTGAGTCGGAGAGACAACTGTACATCATCAGAGGGCGATGAGGGTGTGGCATGACAGTAACATGGCAGACACAGGCGTGAGACGATTCCTGCATTTTCAGCTTCTCCGTGACTTTGAGTGCTGGATGAGCCACTGAAGTGTGATATCTGCAATCAAAGAGACGGGACGGGTCAGAGTGAGAATCAGTTCGGGAAGCTCCGATTTAGTAGCAACTTAAATTGGGATGTTTACACTGACAGAAAAAAAAAAGAATAATTAAAATCCAGATAATTAGAAACACTGCCAAACATTAAGAGTGGCAAATGATACTGTCATCCCCCACTGTAACTCACCAATGTTGTCTTTCTCTTTGCAAGAAATAGAGTAGCAGCATATCTCTCTGTCTTGAATAGCTGCCAGGTTCCTATAAAAGGCAGGAAAGAGGTATACAAACAACTAAATACAAAGAATTTGCATTGCCATAAATAATATACCTAATATCCCCTGTGGTTTTGGCGTCGTACAACGAAGGAGCTAAGCATAAAGAGGAACTGCTGTATGTACATCCACAGACAAAAAAAGGTTATAAGCAAGTCTTTCAGGTTTCTTTTTTTTCATACATGGCATGATTTGTTTCCTACTGATGTGGAACTAAAAAAGGAAGATCTCTTTGCAATACAAATAATCTAGTAACCAGTATTTAATGACTCACTCAAACTCAGAAATACAAGGCCTTAAAAGTTGTTAACCCCCTTGATTTTTTCACATTTTGTGGTGGATTAGATTATGCTTTTTTTAAATCACTGTTCTATTCACAAAAACCAATAACGTCATAGTGAATTTTTATACTTACAGTTCTATAAAATAATAGAAATGAAAAAATAAATTGTTTCAAGTCGAGAAGTATCCTCAGTTACATCATTTGAGATTTGTCTCTCTGAAACTAAATTACAATGAAGGAAGGACCTTGAGGTGCGGTTCAAGGAAGTGTCTGTAGAATTCAGATGCAGATTTGTGAGGAAGCATAAACTGTGTGAAACTGTTTCTAAAGTATTCAGAGTTGTCAGCAGTACAATCTCACTGGGAAGAACAACAGTCAGAGCAGAGCGTCATAAATCTGAACTGGACAGCGGTGGACTCACATTTTCTCAATGAGCTGCTTTTCATCTAGAGCACTGGGGAGATCTCTTTTGTTACCAAGCACCAAAACCTGAAAAACACATAACAGTTAAAAGTAGAAGAGCAAAGACATCTGCAGCTCCGGCGCATTAATCACAGGTGGAGCCCACAAACGCTGCTGCGTTTTGGAGGAGAAAACCACAAATTGTTCTGTCAATTTGAAACTGGAAGACTTACAGGAATTCCTTGCAACTGAGGTTTGTCTAATAAATTATGAAGCTCATTTCTCGATGCCTCCACTTTTTCTCGATCCGCTGCATCAACCATGTATCTGCGGAGTGAACATGACAAAACTTTGAGAAATATCAGAAGCACGGTGTGTTTTTTCACGCATTCACATTTACATTTTCAGTCCAGTGGTTGTTTTCTGTAACTTAAAGCTGCATTGGACAAGAACCGCAAATAATCAGCCACAAAAGAATTCATTTGAATACGTGTGAATTTTTGAGGCACGTCTTTGTGGTTCTTTACAGCCTGCCAGACCAGAAAATTATGCTTATATTTGATGTAATTGTGTCTAATTCAACATGATATGCACTTCAGTCTCAGTGGATGTAGCTTTAAATTTACTGTAATGTTTTTCAGACCTATTTCAAATGCTGCCACGGACAGAGAGCCAAAATATTAGATACTCACACAATTGCATTAACTCCCCGACAGTACCGCTCCCACATGCTCCTGAACCTTGGCTGCCCTCCTATATCCCAGATCTACAGAATTAAAGGCAAATCATCACATGATGGGAAAATGAGCCATTTCAAATCTCACTTAATTACAATTCTTGCCTCCCTTTAAAGCGAGTGTTTTGCTATCACTTGACTGATTGCACAGACTAGTGACACGGATGGTGTGAGCCTATAAATATCTACCTTGATGGTGACATTTCCTTTAGTGACCTTCCTCATATTGAACCCGACTGTAGGGATCATGTCTTCACTGAACTGCCCGGACTGAAAAAGACAAAGATAAAAGTCAATTCAAAGTCAATTTTTCCTCAAGAAACTGGGGCTTGTGATTCCTGTAAATACCACTCTGTTTAACGCAGAGTCACAGTCTACACATGTGGAAGTGTGCACAATTATGTTAATGCATGTGAGGAAGTAATTATGCAGAAATATATAATATATAGGCCACGGGTTTTCAAACGTTGTCTTGCTCTGGACCCCAAGTTGACTTCCACTCTGCCACAAGCCACAGACTCCTTTGAAGTGCACTTTTAATTTCCTGTAAGGACCCCGATATGAAAAATGATATTTCAGTTTGTGTTAAATTGTTTAAAAACCTCAGCAAACTCACTTGATTACTTTCAAGAACACAGGGGAAAAAATATGATTGGCAAATTGCCAAAAGATAATAATAATAACAATAATAATAATAATAATAATAATAATAATTACTGGAATATTAGAAAAAAAATAGCAACAACAATCATCAGATAATTAGCAAAAAAAAAAAAATAGAAATTACAAGAAAATGATATTTACATTACTTAAAATTATATATTTAAATTTCAGATCAGTGATGTTAGACATCAAATTTAATGTTTAAATGCCTGTGAAAGGCATTTGAGCTTCATTCAGATACCATTCACAGGCATTTAACCTCTTGAAACATGAACAAATTCACATGATTTTTTTCAAAAACAGAGAGGAAAAAGGTCACAAGCAAATTACCGTGGAATTACCCCAAAGTTCGGAAGAAATTAATAAAATGTTACACGAAAATTACCAGAAGATATGCATTTTTTTTTCCTGAAAGAAAATTAGAAAATAAGAAAAACAAATTGCCAGAGAGGCTGTATTCAGACGCCTTTCAGACTCAAAGTGCTGAGATGAAAGCGTCATGTTGAAAGAGTTGCTTATACATTTTCTAGTGAATTCAAGTATGGTCAAACTGAACTTTTCCTCATTTTGCTGAGGACCTCTTGGAATCCCCCCATGGGTCCCACTCTGAAAACCACGAGTAAGACCTATTTCAGAAATTTTAAAACATCTATATTACAATATAGAGTATGGTGAAGCTCATCAAGTGAAAAACTGTGAACAGTATCAAGTGTATCGGTGCTACGGATCACTTTGCTTGCGGTTTCCAGTGAGAGGAAACAAAATGATAGCGTGCAAAAAGATCTCAATAACTGCCAACTTAGTAAGCATTATGAACAACACTCATACACAGAAAAAAAAAGTAGAAATAAAAGAATACCACATGGTGCACATTTAGTTCTGCAAGTATTTATCAACAATATGAAGTGGTGGTGCAGGAAAGAAAAACCCTTCTCAAAACTGAAGGAAGAAAAATACATCAACATGAGTTAAAAGAACTCATAAATGATCTGAACAAGGAAATGCATCCATAATTAGAAACAAACAAAAAAAATCTACAGTGACTGCTTCTGAATGCAAACCGAGCTACTCTACAGGAAAAACATTTTGGTGTCAGCCGCATTTCCACGCTGCAACACTCAGCACCGCTTATCGTCTTTCTTCCTGTCTCTCTTTTCATAAACACGAGAGTATGCATTGTCTGGTGTACACTTCTCCCAGCACATGATTCGCCTCAGTCACCTGACAAAGCTAAGTGGAAATGAGTGCAGCGGTCTTATGACTGAAGACAGGAGGCACCACCCCCACTACAACCAGCTCACTCATTCAAAAAAACATCTATGGCACTCACTGCTGTGGCCCTGAGGTCCTGAGTGAGCCAGCCCCCTGCCCAGACACCTGCTCATGTACCTGACCCCCAGCGCACCTGGTGCACTGAAAACCTGTTTTTGGCAATCCTTGAATCTTCCTGTTCTTTTTCTCCTAACCATCAAGCACAATCCAAGCTGCACTTTTCAACGACATGTCGCTAAGATATCATGCACACATTCTTGAATTCAGGGAGCTGCCGCCTTGCTGCACTGCTAAGAATTTCAGTAACAGCTTGGGGTTACCTTAACGGAAACCGCTCCACCAGGGTGTTTACATTTGCAAAAATCTTGCAATGTGGCAGAATGCAGCTGCATGGGAAAACTGGCTTGCTAACTGTAAAAGTCAAAGCTCAGTCACAGGAGGTAAGACCACGTGAAGTGAGGCTCCTCTGTTGTTCCACTGACACAATTTGCAGGTAAGCGATTCTGCACCGCCGCCAGGAGTGACTTCAGATGCTGTTGTGCTTCCTTTGTTTATGCAAGGTGCTTTCCACTGCTTTCTGATTGCAGGGGAGCTACACTTAAGTGAATCATTTTTAGAAGCGCATAGTCCATTTCAAATTTCACACTTTCTACACACCAAACGTCCAGACTTTGCATTTTCTATTCTCCTTTTTCAATACACCTCCATTTTTGTCTTTCCTCCCCGTCTAAGATTTTGGTGAACATCAGCAGGGATGGGAAAATATCAAAACTCACTATATTGCATTTTAAAAATATGACAATAGCTTATAATCATTAACAAAGTGGTTTGCCGGCCACCACTATATTATTTGCACGTCGTAATGTCATTTTTAAATTGTTTACATCTTAGCAAGCCAGTGTCATTGCTAGAATGACTTGTGGCTCAGAGATAAACATAGTTCTGCAGTCTTTATTGTTACTGAACTTTAATTACAACGCATTATGGTTGCACTGAACTGCCTCTTGAGATAAGCACATCTCTGTGTCCCTACATATCAGTTTACCTATGTTGTAAACCCTAAAATAAAATCATTTACCGAGTGACCTTGTTACTCAGTGGCAGAGAATTAAAAGAGGAATCATGTTTCAGTTTCATAAACACACCAGGATAAAGTTGTGGATCAAATCAAATCAAACAATTTCTTCCACTTAGACCAAACCCAAACATGCAAAGGGTCAAAATGAATGGCGTGAACAATCTGGGCAAGCCAGGCATTACTTTTAAACCATGAAAATGCAGAAATGGGACTTTTCCAGCCCATAATGAAGCCTATGGCCTATTCATAACACAAGTCAGGAATCATTTTAATGAGTTTTCTCATGATTTAGCTTTGGACACCAAGATTTCCCATCCATTTAGGACTTTCTAGACCTGCACGAGAAGCAGTGATATTTTCAAGTTATTTTACATCCCATCAGCCACCTGCACTCAGCTACCAACCTGCCCACCACAGACCTGCCAAGATGACCTGTTCCAGCCTCACCTGCTGCAGGTGCCTAGTCAACACTGTGTGTGTATGTGTGTGTGTGTGACCCTGCCTCACTTACAGCAGGCAGCCGATGCAGTGGTTAACACCGATTCCGTCCTGACAGCTCTCAATCTCAGCGTTTAGAGATTTTACAGGCCTGGTACAAATCAAAGCCACGACTGGACAAATATGTGCATGCTGCCTGTCTGTTAGTCATGCTAACACATGATCACCTAGTCACCAAGGACTGGACCCACAACAGCACAGCAGATAGCTCGGCTAACTTGTTGACACAACAACAGCGTGTCACAATTTCAGCTTTGCTCGTACGGCTCGGCTGTCCCGACAGAGTCAAGACACACGGTTCCGTGAGCAGACCAGGAGATCGGACGGTCAAGCACAAAGCCTCCGTTTATCCTATTATTAAAAAGCTAATGGCGTTAGCATTACCCTAGTTAGCTGGCTAGCTAGCGTCTAGAGACTTACAGCGATCACGTTAACAAATGTTGTTTTTCCTGAGTACTGGAGGCCGACTAGCGTCAGCTCCATCTCCTCTTTCCAGAACAGAGACTTGAACCAGTCCAGGAGCCGGTTGATGAGCGCCAGCATCTTGAGGTTGGTGGTCACTCTCAACTTGGTTGTGCCTGTGTCTCCCTGTCAGAGATGTGGCGTTTTCCAGCGGTGAGGGGAAGTGGGACGCAGCCAGCTGTCATATGATCAGAGAAAAAATGTGTGTGACAACGCCCCTGCTGGCAGATCACAGAACAGCATCCAGTCACACACACCAGATCGTGTGACACTCCCATAGACCCCCTGACTTTCAATGAGCTTGGTAAATCTAATAACTTCAGAGGCCAAAGATGCACATGTACTCACCCTGCATACACCCTTGCACTGCAATATTCATTGGTAATACAATGCAAATCCCACTCAAATGTCTAGTAGCAGTAGTAGTAGCAGCAGTAGTAGTAGTAATAGTAGTAGTAGTAGTAGGCTATTACTGCTAGGCCTAGTAGTAGTAGTAGTAGAAAACACTTCCCCATTCTTTGCCAATAACGCAGTTTTCCCGGGTACATTAAACTTAATCTCTCATCGTAGACCTTTAGATCTCAGGTTCAAAATCAACAAGGTGTTTTTTTATTCATGATGACTCTAATGGTTTAGTAATCTACTCCAATAAACCTGAGACATAATTGTAGTCATGAAGAAACTGACACCAACAGCAGTATTTGTATTTGAAATGTGTGTCTCACATGGCAATAATCATGTTGATGTATGTTTGTTTATTAGCTTAATGTCGGTTTATTTACAGTCTTGCTTCACGACCATATTGATGATCATTTCAGTGATGATTATGTTACAATAACACAATAACACAAGCATTTCTGACACATAATAAAAATGTTATAATTCATCAATAATACTTCCTCATCACTAAAACAAGCTTACACATTGCTAAAGCATATTTGGTGTCATATTCCCACAACATGCAAACATAAATCAGCAGCAGTGGTACCTCATCTTAAATTATCCAGAAGTTAAAATGATAAATATTCTTGATATATTGATACAGCTATGTTCATAAAATACAAACTTCCCTATAAACCCAGTAATGTTGAATTATGCCTTAAGACACAACTAACAAAGCATCACATCACAATTTTAAATTCAAGGAAAGCCACAAGAATGGCACATGTGGGCTTCTGTTAACCATGATAGACAAAGACATTTAAACGTGGTGGTGGTGCTGCCGCTGAGCACAATTCAGGCACATTATTAACTGGGGTTTAAAGGACCGAGCATGACACTTTAACCTTTTATCAAACAGCGTCAAGTTGCTCCAGAGCCAGTGGACTATAAGTCGTCCTGTCCTTTGGTTCATCCTGGAGAATGAGCTGTTTCCCACTCTCCTCCTTTGAGAGATGGAAGTCACTCGTGCTGGGAGAGATCCCTGAGAGGTTGGCAGCATGAGGTGGAGAGAGCGAGATCAGCAGAGATCAGCAGCAATAATACCACACTCTGATCAAATGCCCACAGCAAACACATCAAGTTCAACATTAAGCACTTCTCACTTAATCAACTGATTTCTTGAGCTGCAGTATGTGAGATGAACCGGTGAGAACGAGAGCGGTCAGTGTCTTTACGTGTGTTTGAGGGTTGTTGCAACATGGCATACTCACCCGCCGTGTGCCTCCTGCACTTCTTCATGTAGACATAAAAAAGGAACCCAAAGAGGACAAAGGAAATGGAAACAAAGCCAAGGGCAAAAATCATCTGGAAGCAATCCCCAGCGTTTTGCGTCACTGGTTTTGATGGGGGGTAAAAAAAAAAAAAAAAAGTTAATGTCAAGGCAGCAGCTATACAACATCTGTCGCTAAAAAAATGAAACAGTTAACTGTGTACATACCATGTGTGGTACAAATTGTGTTGTGGGTTTTGTTACTTGGGGAAGCTGTAGTGAGTCCATTTGCACTGTACCTGTTGAGCAAAGGCAATCACTGACATATCAGAGACAGCTCTAATCAGGCCCACATCATATGATGGAATTTGTACGTTTTTGAATGGATCTTACTGTGTCAATGGCCTGCAGTCACCCGTATGTTTGTCAAAATATGTATCATCAGGGCATGGCTCACAGCTGTATGAAAACTCTCTCTGCCCTACAACAAAGGAAGTTGCTTCTGGTTAGTAAAGCATAGATATCCGACAGATCTCAAGATAGTCTTCTGTTTAGTAATGCTACAATAGCACTGAGTGTCTGTCAGATGAAAAGAAAGCTTCATTTCTAATCGTATTAAAGAGAATATATACACGTATATCGGATAGCACAGCATTGTGCATCTACTCATCTACTCTATATCAGTGCTTGATCCTCCCACATTGTTTCCATTCAGACATATCTGTATTTTTTCTATTGCCAACAAATATATTAGTAATTTCTATATTCAAATATTCACATATGCGAATCAGATTTTCTGCCAGTGAGGAATTATGTTGAAACAAGTAATGCCTAACTATTATCATATCTTGTTTCATTTAAATCACAAGTATGTATCATCTTACCTGTCTTCTTTCGTCGGTACCCATCTTTACATTGTATTTCCTTTTCACATTTTGAACAGACATGGTTAGAGCACAAGAAACCCGGACGGCATGAACATTGTGCATTTGTGGTTGCTGTACAGTTCCTTTTGTAACCTGCCAGTAGACAAGAAATCAACCACCAATGAGATGAGAACTCATTGTCAACAGTATTTGCTGTAATAAAAAATAAAAATATATATATATGTATAGCCCTTCTCAGTTCTGTCAAACACATTCTGTCACCACTGTTGTTTCAGTGTTATTCTTCTCCACTTTGGAAAATGTGGGGTACCAAAGGTAAGGGCGATGTTATTTTCATAATCAAACATTTTACATGTAATCATTACTCTCAGACTTACCATGTTCGCATGTTTGGCATTTCTCACAAGCTATGGGGCTGTAATCCTCTGAGAAGAAGCCCTCATCACAGGGACGGCAGTCAGTCCTCTTTCCCTGTGAGCATAAGTTCTTTGGATTTGTTGGATTGGTACCTTCAAATACAAAAAAAAAAAAAAAAATGGAAATCATCATTTTTAGAAATAGAAGAAACTTCGCCTCACCTCTAGGATGTCAGAAAATGTGACAATCAATGCAGAGGATCTGACTGACGCACTCTCCTTCTAATACAAATTTTACCTGGTGGACAAGGATCACAGCATATTCCACCAGACTCAATTAGATAATCATTGCAATCCACTGCAAAACTAGTGGTGCAAGTACTGAAAAAACATAAAACAGCCAGGTAAAGACTGAGCGAGATCATTGTGGCCAGTATTTCCCCCGGCCACTGAGCGTTTTATGTTGGGTCTGTGCTGACGTCACTTGTTTCAGTGTGGTTAGTCCAAAAAAGAGCAAAACATTTTGAGAGCAGTCAAGGAAGTGAAAGACCACTGCTAGAAAGCATTGGATATTTTATGACTTTTGAAAAAAACTTTTGAAAAAACTACTGTCATTTTCATGTGTTTAATTCCACCTGTAAGAACATACCATATGCGGTGACTTGATTATAACTGGAAGACAGCGTTTACAAATCAGCAGCTGAAGCTACTTTATGAATGAAACAGACATCCCCCCTCGCTTCACTTTGAAGGCTAATCAAGCAGGGATATTTACCTAAGTGTAGGGACTACAATGTAGTGAGAACATTAAATACCTTCAAGTTAATTTAATTAAAAACATCAGTGTGAGTCAGAAGTTACAGCTATATCCCACCACTGATATGAAAACCTCATTAGTAGTGTCACCCTCACTACTACATACCACAACTAACAGAGAGATTTATCTGTCTCTCTCTCTCTCTTTCTCTCTCTTTCTCTCTCTCTCACACACACACACACACACACACACACACACACACACACACACACACAAGACCATTATTAAATTAGGCTTATTATGGTTTCAAATTAAAAATGTAGTAATATATATGTAAATATGTATATATAATATGTAAATATGTACTAATGTATTTACTGTTTGGTCTAAAAGTTGTCTATTTAGAAAAGAAAAGAAAAAAAATAAATAACCAGCTTTATGCAAACTAAAGCAAAGGTGTGACGTTGAAATGACGTCTAGTGATGAGTGGGATGTTTCAGATAAATACAGATGAAAGATGAATTTCCCTTGATAGAGACTCTAGAGTGGATTTGCAGCCACCCACTCCTTGACACCTACATCCTGGGTTGTACGTCCTTTGTGTTGCAGTATAACCTTCAACCTGGCTGATGTCACAGTGGTTAGAGCAAGTGATTTGTTCAAAAATGCACAGACAATTGACCACACTAAATACAGAAAGCAATGCTGTGTCACAAAATTAAAGATGTGACTTCTTTCCACCAAACCAGTTTGTGATCCATGCAATCATCCTCATAATGTTAAAACTGCGTAAGTCAGTGCTGTTAAGTCTTACAGTCAGGGATTCTGTGGAACTTAACATTTAAATGACTACCAAAGAACCACAATGTTGCTGGGACTGTACAGAAATGTTCAAGTTCATGTGCAACTTTACTGTCACGTATTAAAAATGACAGACATGTGCTCTGGCCCTCTCTGCCTTAACACAAGGAAGACATCATCCCAAAACCAATAACAACGCTGTACCCCTACACAAAGTACACAATGCATTCATATATATATATATATATATATATATATATATGTGTGTGTGTGTGTGTGTGTGTGTGTGTGTGTGTGTGTGTGTTATATATATATATATTCGTTATGTATGTGTATATATATATATATATATATATATATATATATTCGTTATGTACATAATGTAGAGTGCATGATAACATTACATACAGCAGTATGAGGCGTACGTGGGTGCATCAGCTGTGCAGCAATCCGACTGCCTGTGGAAAGAAACTGCTACTGAGCAGAACATAGATAGATTGACAGATAGATAACAAAATAAAAATCTGTAGACCTTTCAGCTTTGAGCCTTTGCATAGACTATATGTATAATGAAATGTATCCCCGCGATATCCATAGTATAGAATATGTGTATATACAGTAGATGTATCCTCATAATGTATAATCTTTAATATAATTTCCATGTGGCTGTCCCTGATGCCGTAATGATGTTTTGGGTTTTCCTTTTGCAGCAGGTGGGGTAAATTCTTATTAAGATGTTGTAGCTGTAGGAGTTCCCAGACAATGACGCCTGCTGCAGTCTTTATAGTGGTGTGTACCAGTCTGCAGTCCTGAGCAGTCAGGTTGCCAAACCACACGCTGATAAGGCCAGTGTCTAGACATTGTCATTGGTGCTGCAATAAAAGTTTATTATGAACTTTCTTGACGATGCAGTTTGTGATCTATATACTCCAAAAAAGCTCTAAAACTCTCCACCGTTTAACCCATTGATGGAAATTGTTCAGATTGTTATGAAGTCAACAATGATTTTTTTTTTTTTTTTTTCGTCTTAGTGACTTTTAGCAAGGTTGTTATCATGGCACCATATGATTAGATCTTCCACTTCCATCTTTGTAATGATTCACTTCTCATCACTGTTGCTTACTAGTCCAATCACTGTGGTGTCTTCTGTGAATTTTATGATGTTGTCATGTTTGGGAACAAAGCCGTGTGTAAACAGGCTGTACAGTAGGGGACCAAGACAGAAGCCCTGAGGCACGCCAGACACCAAATAACTATTGGACAAGTGCAAGAATGGATAGTGAAACATCAGGTTAGTCATCACCATTGCGTAAAGTGAAGTCAAAACAAAACCAAGGTTGTTAACAGCTTTAAAATTTAAATGACACACACATTAACCTTAATCTGTTTAATGAAGAATTTAGTGCAGAGATGCATCTATTCTAAATGGAAATGGATAGATGTTTATTCTTTCTTGATATTTCATGGTATGTATTCTTTGTGCTTAATGAGCAAAATGGTTGGTGTAATACTGGGAAAGGGCTTTTTCTGAAGAACATCACATTGTGTGTGTTAGTTCGTGTATGAGTGTTTCTTTGAAACCACAGGTTGACTTCCTGGATCACTGACCCACACCGTCTTACAAGAACAGTGTATCTGCAGAGCAAACGTTTGCTTTTCTAGGTGCACAGGTATGTGCACTCTTGATGGCTAAGTGTCTTCTATGTGCAAGGTGGAAAAACACCATCAGTACAAACATATATCGATATCTATTTCTATATCTATCGATCTGTACAGATAGATAGATAGATAGATAGATAGATAGATAGATAGATAGATAGACATATCTATATATAGATATAGATATAGATATAAATATAGATATATATCTCCGGTCGGCGCTCCACTATACAGCCTCTTCACCGCTCCGCTAAGTCCCCCCGCCAACCCCCGGTCGGCGCCGTTAATGCCCTAGTGTGTGTCTGTGTGTGTGTGTGTTTGTGTGTTAAAAGTGCACAGAATGGTCAGCTGACACAAGTATAGAGACTGATGACATTGGCTAGAAAAAACAACAAATCTCTCTTGTAAAAGTATATTCTGTATATTTTACAGAAATATGCACTATAAATTTGTAGGCCCAAACACAACAGCAACAGGTTAGATAAAGGTGAGCCAAACGAGGCGTTACCAATGAATCAAATGTCAGCTTTTGCTAATGATATTAAAAGACCATCATCACTGTAATGCAATGAGTAGGCCTATTTTCAGCCCCTGCCTTTACCATTTCATTACAAACAATCCGACTGGTGAACGTTTGCCAGTCTCATACCTTTTTTTTTTTTTTTTTCAAAAAAAATTTTAATGTATTTTTTTTTTTTTTTTTTTTAGCTTTTTGGCTGGGCAGGAAGCAGCAGAAGCCACAGCCACATCCATTTTGAAAGAGGTACAGTATGTGCACACCACTTTTTTTTTTTTTTTTTAAGTCAAATGGCAATCAGGATGTCAAGATCAGACCCAAACTCTCAAATCATCCACATTTGACTTTTCTTGTAGCTATTCTGTGTTGTTTTTCAAGAGCATCAGTGTCAGCTACAGAGGTCAAATAAGATGAAGAGCTAACGCACGAACAGAGTAACTGCCCCAGTCTCTCCCAATTTTGGACTCTAATTACTAATTTGGACTCTTCACATTCTCGACATCCTGTGTGATGTCCTGTGTTTGTGCGCATTGTTGTAAAACCTCTGTCTGTGGAGACCATCAAACTACAACAGCACATGGTCAGAGGTTCAGCGTGAAAAGTGAAAGGGGATTTTACTGTGGTGGTATAGTTATTCTATAAATGAATCAAGTATCTGACACTAATAAGTGTGGGTGAATGACAGCAGGGTGTATTAAGCATTACGCAAAAGTGTGGGTCAGAAACTAATCAATGACTTGATAGTACAAATCAGTAAGTACAGTTTTGTTCAACAGAATGTCAAAAGTAATTAAGGCTTTTAAAAAAAAAAAAAGATATATTTTGTGGAATTATAATCATAACCAACTCACTGCGGGATCAGGACAGCTGTGCCACAACCAGGCAGCCCAGTTTGGTTCCTGTGCGTCATTCAGATTAAGCAATGTTATTTTTTTTCCTTTAGATGGCACTGTCATCCAGCAATAGTAAGACACCAGCCACTCAGAGCCACACTGCAGCATTTTATTAGTGAAAAAAAAAAAAAAAAAAAAAAACATCAGATGAAAATGAACAACTTAGTCAGTGCGTTGTTAGTGAAAAATAACCTGGTGAAAACAGTGAGGGCATGGTTTCATGACTCTTCTGACAGTGCAGTATGTGGGGAAAGTCTAAAATGAGGTATAAAGAACATGAAACATCTTCACATCACCAGCCCTCACATTTCCAAAGGCTTACTCTAAGCATGAGAGGATGTGTTAGTGGGAAAAAAAAGAGGCACCGTTTGCTCCACAAGGGGAAAACCCAAACCCTAAGCCTCTTTTACCCACAACAACTCTGGAGTGAAAAAATATCAGCGGCGGAACATGGCTGAACACAGAAACAAAATATAACACAAACACAGGAAGATTCCATCTGCAGATAATCATATAAAACGACACAAAAAAGTTCCCCTACAAGGTTTTCCAATACTTCAAAGGACTCCGATTCAGTAGTAATACTTTTTTTTACAGCTACCATAGCCTACAGATTTTTCTCAGAACCTTGTCAGTTCCCATAGTGAAATCACATCTAAATACACAAAAACATAAGTAAAACAACAAATGATTATACATGCATTTCAACTTAAACAATTACACTATTAAGAAGAAGAATAACTCAGGAATATTTGAGGCACTTTAGTTCTTAGTCTCTCACACATCAGTAATTATTGATGATGTAGAAACCTTATACTACAGATGATCTCAGTTTGCAAAGTTATATCTCTGCTCTTCTCAGGCTGGCATTTCTACGTTTCATAATACTTTACAAGTTCATACCAAAAGTGGTTAAGGTATTCAGTGACAGCCTTACACAGACAGTTTAAGCAAAATTATCTTATAAATCTTAAATACACACTAATGTGTTTCCCTTATTAAATAAACGTTTTTCAAAATTAAAATTAAAATAGTATAAACTAATAGAGATTACTTTAAAAAAAAAAAATAAGAGAAACACAGTAAGAGAGAGTCAAATGTTGACCACGTAATTTTGTAAATATGACTGATTGACTACGGATACTGTAAAATAACACTTTTTTTCTGATGCAGTATCTAATTTAAAATAGGTGAAATGTGTTTGACACAGTTCATACAGGGACAACCTGATCCAAAATTCACAGAATTAGAGGACAGATTCATGCCAGTGACATATCAGGGATCCACTGGATTCAGTTTGACCAGGGAGGAGTTACTGCTGTCACCACTTTCCTCAACTGGCCTGGACACCAACTCCGATCCTGGAAACAAACATCAAAGCAAGAATACAAACATAATCACATCGATGCAAATGATCACACTATAGATCCACAAGCAATATTCAAAGACATTGCTTTTTTTTTTTTTTTAAAGACACTGAACATTTTGCAGTTGGCACAAAAGCAAGGGAGAGGAGTAAAGATAGCAGGATGGTGTTCAGTGCACAGTCACATTGAATTGTAATTAAACATGGGAAGCCTTAAGAATGAACAAAAAAAAAAATCTGATATCTATATCTATATTTTAAAAAAAGCAAATTTTCAAATGCACAGTAATGTTGAGATTCTGACTACATTTAATGTTCTTCACTATAGCATGCAGACAGATTTTCATCTGAAAACATTATCATGTAATGGCACATTAATAAAAGGACATACGTCTTCCCTTTTGCTTCTTATAGCTCTGGATGCAAGGGATGATGTTGAGTTTACAAGTCACAGTCACCAGTATCAGCAGCCCCACTATTCCAAACGCAAACAGGACAGACATACCTGAAAAACAGACACAAGGAACGGGTTGTTTAATGTCATCTGAGGTTCCTAAATGATTCCAAAATGATTTCAGATTATTTACCACTGTTGTCTGTGGTTGGGGTGAAGGGCCGCCTTGTGGTCTTCGTGATGACTGACAGGAGCGGAGTGGAGGTGGTGCTGCTGGTCGGAGGGGACACCTGGCTTGGCTTGTTCACATTTGGAGGACGGGACGTGTAGTGTGTACTGAGAGTGTCTCTTTTATTTGTGGTGGTGGGCACCATGACCGGACTGCTGCTGCTCGACTTCACATTACAGATGACATCTGAGGTCTTGGTGCCATTAACCTTCACACCTGTTTTACACCTAGAATAGAAGATAAATGGTAGAGAATAAAAGATTGCAATAAGGGAACTTATTTTGGGAAAAATAACATTTTTATAGCATCATCATACAGTATAATATGGTATACTTACTCTGCCCATTTACGACAGGGCAAGTCAGAAACGTCTTTGTTGAAAAATCCATCTTCACATTCTCGACACTCTGGTATGTTGCCTGGGGGGAAAAAACAACAGCAAATACAATGACAAAATCCCTGCATACATTAAAGGAACGTGTGTGTGTGTGTGTGTGTGTGTGTGTGTGTGTGTGTGTGTGTGTGTGTGTGTGTGTGTGTGTGTGTGTGAGTGTGTGCGTGCGTGCGTGCGTGCGTGCGTGCGTGCGTGTGTGCGTGTGTGTGTGTGTGTGACCCACTGCTGTACCTTTCTTTATCAATCCAAACCCCCGGTTACACTTGCAGATGGTAAAATCCTTGGCAAAGGGAATAAATCCTTGACGGCAGCGACATTTAGTATCTCTAGTTTTCAAGCACCTCAGCTCCTCCTCACTTCCCCGCTCTTTAGCAACAAAAAACAAAGACATCTGCTCATCACATGCATTTAGAAAAGTTCATTGCACTGCTATAAATGTGTGAATGTCTGTGAAGTTGCCTTAGATCATGAGTTACGTTTTCATGTATATATGTATACAGACAGACAGATAGATAGATAGATAGATAGATAGATAGATAGATAGATAGATAGATATTTGAATGGAAATGTACAGGTAACAACATGGTTAGGTGTGGTTTTCCGGTTTCATGAAACTACTAGATACCAACGCTGTAATACTTACCAGGATTGCATCGCGTGCATGGTCGGCAATTGTTGGTTAAATTTTCTTCATCCTGGTACTGGTCGTGAGGGCAACTCTCACACTTGTTTTGACCACGGGAGACCCTGTGACCTGCATCACATCAGCCAGTGGGACAAGGTGTGAGTGCACTGCAGGTAGCGGCAGGTGCAACAAGCAGGAGGAGGTGAAGCGCATGGGTGCTGTGAAATAGCAGTAACTCAGACTTTACCTTCGGGGCATCTCACAGACGCATCCAAAATGGGAGAAAGGATGAAAATCAATATGAGAAGGAAGACGACTTTTCGTGCGAGCAGAACCATAGTTGGCGTGTCAGGCCCGGGGAGCGCCGCGGAGCATCCCGTGTCAGGCACTGAGAAGAGAGAAGTGCAGCAAAACCACCGCGGCGCAGGAATCCCCCGCTTTTTTAAAGTAAGCAGCCCACGTGTGTTCTCAAAAATATGAATCACATTGACTCTTTTCATGTCACCACTCACCTTTTTCACACCCACATCCCTTTAAACAATTGTCTCTCTAAACCTCTGTCTCTCTCTGTTTTTTAAATTTATTTATTTATTTATTTATTTTGCGCATGCTTTCTAAAAACTTAATCACCAAAACTTAATGTTTTCTCGTACACTGTTGATCAAAAACTAGTTTACAGTGAAGTGACCTCAATTTTTTTTTTTTTTTTTTTTTTTTTGCCTTAATTTATTTATTTTCCTGTTGTTGTTGTTGTTGTTGTTGTTGTTGTTGTTGTTGTTGTTGTTTTCCAGTCAGGAGCAATGGTATTATTTTACTTCAAAAATTTGACAATTAAATGAGATCTCATCACAGATCTATTTCCAGATGTTTTAAGGGCTCTGGAAGCAGCAGATTGACGTTTTAAAAGCTTCTTGCAGCATATTTTTTCTTTTTTTCTTATTTATTTATTTGTTTATTTGTATTTATAAAATAAATACTACATATTCCCTCACAAAATCAATTGTCCTTGTTTTTTTAAACTAAACTATTACATTCACTGGTTGCAAATCAGCAGCTTAGACAAGGGCAAGTACAATTTTACACACACACACACACACACATAGATATATATATTTCATAATTCTATCATTAGATATATACGTTTGATATTGATATCTGAAATGTTTATTTAAGATATTCGATCATATAAAAATGCTGTATTTTAATTTCTATATGACAGAACAAGCATTATTAGAATAATTTTACTCTAAAGATCAATTTCAAAGTTATGCAGACTAAATTGTGCACATTGATCTTGAAAATAAGTTCAGTAAGTTCAATTAAAACAGATTAAATGCTTGCTCAGAGCAGACAGTCATGACGGTTAGAAAAGAAGAAAAAAGAAGGGTTTGGGGTTGGGGGTGTGCGTCACATCCTCTCATAAAGAAAAACACTCCATGACAAGCCGCTGCAAGGTTGCTCTAGATGTTATCTTATTTTTTTCCTGCTGCCCTGGTGATGATGATGAGAATGACTGATGTGGTACTGCGTTACCCAGAGCTCACAAAGTGCATATTCAGGGTACTTAAAAAATCTTAATAAATCTTGTAATGTGACCAAATATGTAGAAAATGAGTTGGTAGGTGATGGGTTGTCACTGATCACAGCCATATGTCTCAGTTCAAGGTGCACTTTTCTTCAACAAAGCCACTCTGAATCACTGAGACGATAACCTTTTGGATTCAGTGATGTTGCCAAAGTGTGCAGCTGTCCTGCCCAGTGTTAAAGTATGCAGGCTAAGGTGCTTTCTTCCATCGAAAAATCCAACTTTAAAGCTAATTCAGCATCATTATGGCCTTTTATGTAGGTTTACAAACAGGCAAGTTGACAAGTCATATATGAGAAATGATGGATTCTGCACATACTTCCATCATCATCAGTGTTCAGTCTTCTTTTAGAGTTTTGGGACCTGTGCCAGATCAACGGCTGGTATAGGAAAATATCGAAGAAATTTGGGGTTTATGTATAGCGGAAACCATGCAGTTTTGCCTTGTTTTTCAAGTAAAAAGATGAATTTGTTCATTTGCATATGGGTCCCAGCAGCAGGTGGAAATAACCACGTATTCATATGTGGTTATTTCTTCTAACTCTGCAAATTACAACCACACAAATGCTTCTTTCAAAGCATACCGAAAACACTCCTCCGCTCACATCTGCCAGCTGGCTGTTGTTTAGTTCGTTCTTCAAAGCATGAAAACATGTTTAATAATAACTTGGGATAAAATCCACCTTTGTAATGTCCATGACCACCTGGAATTTCGATTTGTCATATAGACATTAACTGATTCATCAGTATATTCAGACAACCAAGACTTTGCTATCATCAGGTGTGAAATCTTGAATATGCAGTGAACATTTTGGATACAGTGATGCAGTCTCAGCTTCAGGGGACAAAGGCTGGTTCATAACAGCGATGAAAAAGCTAATTTGGCTGCCAAAATTCAAAGTGACACTCTTCATCAAAGTTAAAGTTAAGCTCCAATCTATTGTTAGTGTCTGGGTCCAGGATTTCTGTCTTTATGGCATCAGAGAGGGCAACGGTTAGGGCTTTATTTCTCTGATTTATTGTAGAGAGAAGTTCATTTTTACAAATATTAGCCAAGATCACTGGAGTAATAGGGGAGAATTCTGTTTAAAGGTGCAGTTTTCCAAGCCAGATGACACCAAATGCATGACAACGCCAAACAGACTTCTCAGCATTTCAACAGTGACACTTGGGAAAAAATCTAGTTGTATTATATCTCTGCCTAACTTTTTTTTTTTTTTTTTTTGCCTGTCTTGCAGCTAAAAACTGGCACATTTCCACTGTCTCAAAAAGCTATATTAAACATATTTTTGTGTGTTATTCCTCTGATCTGAGACATAAGCAAATCCATTCAGAGCCTCAAGTCACTTAAGAGACAGACCCTGACCTGTGATGTCATAAATGGCACCTAATGGAGATGTTCCACTGTCGACACAGATAGGAAGCGAGCTCTGTGGGAACTGGGGAAGCACCTGGGGTGATGTCCCGGTGTCATAACTGCCTACCTCAGAGCTCTCGGTAAAGTATTGAAACACGGCTCTGGTAGAGAGATATAACGTTGCAAACCAGAAGCTCTTACGTCTTCAGTCTCAGGTACGCCCCTGACTCAGAGCGCTACCACGATGACAGGTCAGGGTTTATGCTCTGAGATTTGGTGAGAGAACAGCAGTCCCATTTACTGCTTCATTTAATGCCATCATCATCAACAAATGCTTCCTTATGAGATGAAGGTGATCTCTCAGGTGTTACAATTAGATTTATAAAATGGATGCTCAACACCTCAGTTCTTGGCCAATTCACACTCAGATCATTGTAAAATATCAGATAAATATATATGTGTGATTGTGTAACAGTTGATTTTCTGTTCTGTTTGGACTAGATACATTCTCAGTGGTGTAAAATAAAGCCACATCTGCACCTGACTTAAAGTTCATTTATTTATTAATGTGCTACCAAAATTCACCACTAGCCAGTAGTTACTTGTCACCTAAGCTTTTCATTATTATCATTATTATTTATGTAGCATCAGTTGATAATAGATAAAAGATTGAGTTGAGTACTTGTGGTCTTTCTGTCATTGTTTTAGAAAAACAATGAGCCTATCTACAGTAATTTCTGGTTTAATTAAAGCCTCGCAGCTGTTCCAAAGCCAACACGGCTGTTTCTAAACACCAAATTTGCAGGAGATACTGAGATGAGGCTTTTCACAGCTGTGGTGAGGTGGTGTTTGACTAGTTAGCGGTCAGCGAAATAAAACAGGGCAAGCCACACGCTGGTCTTACACAACAAACCACATATTTACAGATGGACTGACATTGTGGCTGATGGGCTGATATGGTGCAACAACACTTTGCTGGTGCATCCGCTTTATTTCATTCACCGGAGTGCAGTCCTCCTACGCATCTGTGATGAATGGATGTGTGAACAATTTGATGATTACAGGAACTGACTGGTGATAAAAATCTGTTGTTAGAGTCTGATCTGTCTTCACCTGTTGAAACTGTTCAGTGGCTGATTTTTATTAGCTTCTAGTTGAACTGCACATGTTTGAAATGCCTGTGTTAGTTATCTTTATGGGTCAAAATGACCATGACACACATATTGTACATGAATATCACCCTTAAAACACAACGCTGTGTGAGAACCAACACTGTGAAAAGACATCGCCCCACACACCAGTGGGTGAACAGATTGAAGTGATGGAGACAATTGGACAAGCTGTCAGCAAATTTTTTTTTAAAAAAATGCCTTTGAAGCAATAATTCACTACATTTCATATAGATAATGTCCATTTGGCTATTTCTATAACCAGTTGATGTTACACAATAGTGATTCTACCTAGTTCATAAAATCATGTAGTCTGCATTTTCCTGTTGTGCACATCCAGTCCAACTCATTCTCAGGAAAAAAATAAAACAAAACTGTGCACATGATGCATTTTATATGTCTAGCAGCAGCAACAACAGTTTGTTTGGAGTAAACGGAAAAGGAGCAGAGCAGCTACAGCCGTGTCCACTCAGCAGACAGAGAGAAGAAACTCCAGCCTCATTGTTTTAGTTTCTTCAGCAGAGAAAAACACAGTGTCAAGAACCCAGAGCACTACACAACAGCAGGATGGATGCTCTGCTCCAGCGACGCCCCCAAAAGTGTTGCGGTTGCTAGGCAACGCACAGTCATGCTGTCTTCAGGGGGATCACGGCACTGCACGTGTGGGAAGACAAGAAGAAAAAAAATGAACATGTGATCAGCAGCACAAAACAAACACAGTGTGATCGACATGGTCGGTGTTGTAATGTGTTTACTTAAATTGTTTTAGCCTCTATGCTTTATTATTATTAGTAGTAGTAGTAGTAGTAGTATTGTTATTGTTATTGTTATTGTTATTGTTATTATTATTATTATTGTTGTTGTTGTTGTTGTTGATGTTGTTGTTGTTGTTGTTATTAATATTATTATTGTTATTATTGTTATTATTATTATTGTGTGCATTTCTCCTTGCATATCAGTGAGCCTGCTGCTCGTGCCTGACAGTTCAGAGAATGACAAAAACTTTCTCCGATATTTCTCTTCATTCACACCGTGTCCACTTCTGTCATTTACCACGGTGGTGGGAAAACATTTTTCAGGTACCCTTTATTATGTGGTGTCAGCAACAGGCATGGTAACTATTTTTTTTTTAAATATATATTCATTAATATACAAATTCTTGTAGCGGACACATGCAAACAACGCATCACAATATCAATGTTAATAAACTAAATGAAAAGAAAGAAAAATTAACAAATGAGGTATGGCATCTTACACACAAAATATATATAGAAGCACAAGGTGGAGATATAAACAAAAATACGCAGGAGCAAAGACGTCAAATAAGAGGCATAAAGCAAAATAAGAAAATAAAATAAGATACATTCCCACGAATCTTTCTTGTTTCCTCTTTTTTTATTGGAGTACGTTTTTCAAGTGATGAAAAAAATAATTTAAAATAATTTATAAACCAAGCAAAGGAAGGCTTGCTATCCCTTCACTTACTGCAATGAATATTATATTTACCCATAAGAAGGATCATATTAATCATGTCATGACTTGATGAATTTGGGTTATCTATATTAAAAATGAGAAATAAAAAATGGAATGTCATGTGTCTTATGGGGAGGGGGGGTCTCCACTAGGTGGCGGTAATGCGCCATTTGCCTCCGCCCGTGTTAAAACAGAAAGGGAAAGAAGAAAGCACTCACGACTGCGTAAACCGACATGTCGAAAACATCCTGAAATGCGGCACTAGCACTGGTAGTTGATGTTAGTTGTTGAGATAAGAGAGGAAACTGTCCGAGCAGACCTGGACTTAGTGAGTGTAAACCAAGGCGTTGTGTTCAGGGGGGCAACACCAGTTTCCCTTTAATGAGAGTTTCACCAGAGACCGTCTTCACACCGGGTCACACTAGCTGTTTAGCTCAGCGGGAGAAGGAACTCCAGCAACGGCGCTTGTGTTGCAGCGGGCTCGTCAACTGATCCTCCCCGAAAACAGCGATGCTGGTCACCGTGTTCTGCGCGCCGAGGGACCGCCCGGAAACCACTTTCGCCCTCGACGTGTCTCCGGAGCTGGAGCTGAGAGACTTCGTAGCACTTTGTGAACTAGAATCAGGGATCCCGGCGGGAGAGATCCAGGTGAGGCTGGCCGTAAAGCGGCTAAGTCAGAGTAAGGGGGGGACTGCCGTTAGCCGCGGCGACGGCTAGCCGTGCTAACTGCTAGCTCGCTGACATGCTAGCATGAATCGGACTTTTGCTGCCTTTGAGGTTTGGCGACGTTGCGAAACTTCTGCCACCGACAACAGATAACGGTAGACTTTCTGAGTCGTGGTTCTGGTGTAGTGTAGTCGGCTTTAAATGTGAGAGACGTGCAACAACCCCACAACAAGTTAACCGAGCTAACGACGTGTTTGTTGGTGTTTGTTGGACTGATAAGAGACTACTCAGTTATCAAGCCTCCTGTTATCTCTGAGCTCACTTTGATCCCATCCAGTGTTTAACGCCTATAAATACCTCATTAACTTTTTGCTCCATATTTAACGAGTTTTCCTAATTGAATGTGGACAAGTAGGTAAAAATGAAAGTAACACGATGATATCTTTTCAAACTACTGGGCACATTTTCGCCAGTGTTTCTCTGGGGTATATTTTACCTCTATACAAGATATAAGGTATATCAACATTTTGCACCTATTTGCTTTAGTTGTTTTGGACACTGAGGAACTATAATATGTCGTGTGTAATCGTCAAAGCACTTCCCTCTGTTTTAGGGTCCTCATTTAGCATAACCACACCTCTAGTGGTGTGTGAACCAGTCCTGTTGTGACATTTGGGAGGAAATTCATGATTCCCACAAGAAGTCTGATGTATAAGGAGGTGACTAGGGGAGGTTATGTTTTGTTTAACATGACACGGAAAGTACCTGGCACTTAAACTTCGGTAACAGTTTCTATCATAATGATTTTTTGGAGATTTGAATGGCTGGGCTCAGATTGACCCCAAATGATAAAAAATGTTAGTAAATGTGAAGGTAACAGCAGGGTTAATATGACACCACACCATGGTAAACTAACATCACACTACCGAATGGGGGAATTCGTGGTTTATATGGCATTAATGTTATCTTAGAGATCTGAGTGGTTGCTGGTAAGTTACACTACTGGTTTGGCAAGCCAGTCAATAACATGGCAGCGTAATTCACTTGATGGAAAGATAATGTTTGTCAAAGTGGGAGCAGGTGCCTGGGTGCAAGCACTTAATCTGATCAAATATGTGATCTGGATCTACGCATGTGTAGTTTGCTCTAATCTCATGTTGTGTAATTTTTTGATGTTGTGTATGGGCTTCTTTCTCCAGATCTCATATGTAGAGCAGCCCCTAAAAGACCCCACTCGTGCCTTGGGGAACTACGGCGTGAAGGATGGAGATGTGGTGGTTCTCAGACAAGCAGACAGAAAGCCACCACCACCAACTCAGCCAGCCTTCCCAGGTAAAGTAAAGTTTTAGTGAAATCTGTTGATTTGAGTTTGTTATGAAGTTAGATCTACCTTTAAATTCACTTATATTTTTTATCAGTTGGGGTCAATGTGACACCACCAATATAGACCTGAAGAAAATGATTATAATAAAAATTGTTACCCAAATTTGTGTCATGTACTTACTGATTCTTGCTGACTACATAAATAGTCCTTTAAGTAAAAGATTTTATATGGAGTTTATCTCTGGTCTTTTATGTACAACATGTAAACCTCTCAACCTTCCTCCTCTTTGCTTCGTAGGACTGCCCCATATAGACTTTCGCTCCATCACAGTCCCAGGCACGTCTTCTTCGACCAGTCAGCAAGCTGCCACAAGGCAGCAGCGTCAGGCCCCACAGCAGCAGCAGCAGCAACAGCAGCAGCAGCAGCAGCACACCGCACAACCTTCTACGCCAATGGCCTTCCGTGGCTCTGGCTCCTCTCCACAGGGGCTGGATGACCCTGCCTTACTCCAGCAGATGCTGTTATCCAATCCACATGAGCTTTCACTCCTCAAGGAGCGCAACCCACCACTGGCTGAGGCCCTACTCAGCGGAGACTTAGGTAAGAAAAGTCTGCTAGTTCAGCGGATAAGAGCGTGTACCATGTGTTAAGGCTGAGTCCTGATCGTAACATCCTGGGTTCAGATCCGACCTCAGGCCATGTTCTGCATGTCATCCCGTCTCTCTCCCCTCTGCCTTTCCTGTCTCTCTGTACTGTGACTGTCAAATAAAGCAGAAATGCCACTTTATGTTCACATGACACCAGTAACAGTTTGTGTTGAAGGTCTTTTACTTTCAATCAGATGTCAGTTGGTTATGCTGAGTTTGAATTTTTCCCCAGAGCGTTTCACCAAAGTGTTGCTGGAGCAACAACAGGATCGGGCACGAAGGGAGCAAGAAAGGATCAGACTCCTGACTGCTGATCCGTTTGATTTGGAAGCCCAGGCGAAGATTGAGGAGGACATCAGGTATAGTCCAGACTTGTGGAGCCGTTTATCATTAAGACTGACACTGCTGGTGTTGGGGTTTTTTGATATATTAAAATATGTAATGCCCTTGCCACTCCTAACATGCCACAGCCTCTGATTTTAAATGTCTCTTGCATAAACAGTTTGTGCTCAAAACACAAATGTGGTGACTTTGACAGTACCATTTTGAACTGTATAACAATGCAAATATGGGAAAGCAGCTGTGCCACAACGGTTAGGCAGCATTTATTTTGTGTGAAATATTACAATTCTTACCATTGGATTTGTGACCATTCCAGGCAGCACAATGTGGAAGAAAATATGACCATTGCAATGGAGGAGGCTCCAGAAAGTTTTGGACAGGTGGTTATGCTCTACATCAACTGCAAAGTAAATGGGCACCCTGTGAAAGCTTTTGTTGACTCAGGTAATGAGCATAACATCCTCTTCCACTGTGCAAAAGCACACATTTCTGGGCCATGAGCAGTCAAACTGGTTGATTGTTTGTGTGTGGGGTCCAGAAGTTCCTTAATAATGTCAGCCTGTCATTGGCTGTCACAGACATAATGCTACCTGCTCATTATATACTCTTAAGATGATGTACTGATAAAATAACAATATTTAACATTGTTGTAAACATCTTACCACTGCTACAGACTTATTATTTCACCATATCACCAGCAACACTGATCCTCAATTATAGCAATGTCACTAACTCACTCATTTGCACACTTTTACAAATGGCTGTTAGACCCATAGCTGTGTGTGTGTGTGTGTGTGTGTGTGTGTGTGTGTGTGTGTGTGTGTGTGTGTGTGTGTGTGTTTTGCCTATGGAGACAGTGAATGGGATTTTTGCCTTCTGTTAAACACCAGAACAAGGACAGCAGGGCAGTGTAGTCTGTTTTGTAGAGGTATTTTCAAGGGCCTGGCTTTTTTGAGCATGCAAAATTTTCCTGTCTAATGTTGGGATGCTCCACTCTATACCAGTTGCTTGTTGCTTTGCTTTTCCAGTAAATCTTCTACTTTTCCATCTTAAATTTAGTTTCGGTCACAAATTTCAGGAGTAGAGTGTTTGTGTTAGCAATATGGAACATTTTACTTTTTGAAGACAGTGAATTTGTTTGTGTAAAAGGCAGAAAGTGTAATAATATAAATTAGTGCGGTCCTACCCACTAGATTCAAAACTGTCCTCTTCATTTCGTAGACCATAGTTGACTTTTGTCAGATCTAAACTTTGCATGGGTTGTGATTTTTCTTTTCTCCTGTCACACCCTCTGTTTCTCTGCACCTTGTGTGTGACTTGTGGTTTCAGGAGCTCAGATGACAATAATGAGCCAAGCGTGCGCTGAGCGCTGTAACATCATGCGTCTAGTGGACCGACGCTGGGCAGGGATTGCAAAGGGTGTAGGCACCCAGAAGATCATTGGCAGAGTTCATTTGGGTGAGTGTCATGTTTAAAGTTTTTTTTGTTGTTGTTGTTTGAGCATCACTGTGCCTGAGCACAAGTCCAAATATGTTCACAGAAAAAAAATCATGAACTACATATATAAACATGTCTCTGCATGATGATTCATGATGATACCTAACAATGTAGTGTCTCCTGTTACGCTCGTCTAGCTCAGGTCCAGATCGAGGGGGACTTCCTACCTTGTTCTTTCTCCATCTTGGAGGACCAGCCGATGGACATGCTTCTTGGACTTGATATGCTGAAGAGACACCAGGTGTGAGCCTCTTTAATCCCACTCCAGTGTGCACTACAGTTATTTTATATATTAGAGGAGATCTGACATATAAAAACTGTATTAAAAATAGATGTAAAACTGCATAGATGCCAGACTTAAAGGTTATGTGCTAAAAAGTAGGGATTCTCCAACAGATGGGCACCAATTTAAATCTGCAGATTTTCATTCCTGATGACTCAGTCAGTACCTGTGAAATGGTCAATTTGGAGAACGGATCTGTAACGCACAGATCCATGTTTACATGACTGACACAAGACGCAGAAGCCTCCTGTTAGTACTTTTTTTTATATACAGTGTAAACAAGAGTTCTCGCCACCAAATATAGATGTCAAGCTTGGTGCGTTGTTTAATTTTTATGCACCGTATTGCCTCATGATACACCATTATTGCAATGTATTCTGAAAAGATGCTGTGTCACACAGTGTAGTTGTTGGAAAAGCTATGGTAACCCTCTTTCCAAGTATAGCATTGAAACACATTACCATAACAGGTGATATTGATCATTGAAAAAACTCTGTATTATAGATAATCCTAAAATGGTATTGTGCCACCCTGTTAGAGCAAACTGTTTTTTGTGCAGTGGCATTTTTTTATGATTTCCTTATGGGACATGCAAATCATTAGAGATGAGCAGTGGTGCCAAAATAGTAAAACTGAAGTGGTAATCCCCGCCTTTAAATAGGGAAAATGCCTGCAGCTGTGGTGTTACCCGTTACTGTGTCATTTACCCTGCTGGTGAGCTTTGAGAATAACTCCTGTTATTTGCCATGTTTTTCTTGTAGTGCTCTATTGACCTGAAGAGGAGTGTGCTGCTGATTGGCACCACAGGCACTGAAACTCGCTTTCTACCTGAGGCAGAGCTGCCAGAGTGTGCCCGGCTGGCATACGGGGCAGAGGGTCGTGAGGATGCCCGCCCAGATGAAATAGCTGACAGAGAACTGGCAGAAGCACTTCAGAGATCCATACAGGAAAGCGGTAAGGAATGTTCTCTAAGTTCTGCACATTAGTGTGTTTTCTTTTGTTTTTGTATTTGTTTTTTACTGGATATTTATGGCTCAGCAAAAAAAAAACTACATGCATGTGCCACTTTAAGCTTCTTACTTTTGATTCCCATTTATGCAGTCATCTGAATTTTCAGTCACATGATCACTTCATGTCATCACCTCAGCAAATTGCATATGCCTTAGAATAGCATGAGGTCAGGAAATCGACACCTGGCCGCCAGCCAAATATAAGTAGATATCATAGGAGATGAATGAGATTTTGGCTGAGATTAAGCTTTTTGGGCAGGGTTGCATTGAATACATGGTGCAATTACTATTAATACAAATAATCAGTTTTTATTTTTTTCTGTTAATGCAATTTGATCTGATGTTTTGCTGGAGAGAGCCAAATTTAGCTTCCTGAGGTTTGATGGCAGGTTATGTGATTACGCTGTGACCTCTCCGTCAGGTCATGGGCCATAAGCAATTCTCTTGGCTGACACTTTTCACCTCTGTGTGTGAAAAGGCTGATAGTTTGGTGCATGCTCCGTGTGTGACTGCTAACTTTCTCCGTCCCTTTGCATGATGTGTGTGGTGTGTGCCTAACCCTGAGCAGGACAGCACTGATGCATTTGGAGACAGCTGGAGAGGGCCCTACCAACCAGGTACTGCAGATCTACAAAGGGGGTGCTAAGTCCATTGCCATTTTTTATTTTGCTTTTATATTTTGTTGCGGATCTGTTAATTGGTGCAATTCTTTGTTTTTTTTTTTTTTATTTATAGAGAGAAAATAATTAAAATCAGTGGAAAAAGCCAAACTATAAAAAACCTTATATGCAGTCAAGTGTTTCAAAACTAGAGAATGCAGTTATTTTACTGTTGTCTCAGTTTTTAAATGTCATATTTTGTTTCAGAGGCTGTTAAGGACAATAAAATGCATATTGTGAAAGTAATGGTCCCTGACAGATTTCAGATCAACTCCAGCTGTTGTTTAACTGTTGCTCTCAAATGCATTTTCTCTTACACTAGACACTGCAGATGGACAAACTACCTCACCAAAATCCCCACCATTCCCATTACCCATACCCTTAGACCAAATGTCTTCATCAACCTCCCCTTCCCAAAGACCTTCCTCTGGCCATCTCCAGAATCCGGCCCTGGATCGCTCTCAGTCTGCCCCTGCCACCATGCAGCAGGCCTCAACACCTGAGCAGTGCCAGGGCCAGCCTGGCTTCCAGGAGCTTCCCGGGCCTTCATCCCAAGCAGAAGGTGTTCCCTCTGCACCCCATCAGGTCCACCCTCACCCTCTTCCTGCACCTAGCAACTCCACCTTGCCCCCTATGTCCAGTCCCAGAACAGAAGGCCTTCCTGAATGCAACCCACCTGCAGTAGAGGCTTCAAGTGGCACTCAGTCCTTTGAAGAGCCAGAGGGTGAGGTACAACCTAGAGTCACAGAGTTGGATGCTGAATCAGATGGGGTGGAGAACAGCTCCATGCTCTCCCAGCCAGAGGAACTTTCCCCCATTCAACCTATGGAGCAAGAGATGGATCGATCCGACACAGCTGGTGCCACAGAGACCTGTCCGAGTACTCCTGATCAGCAGAGCCAGGAAGGTGAGGAAAGGTCTGAACATCAACAACTCCTACGCGGTCCCCTGTCTCTCAGCCTGGGTTCTTGTCCTGCTGATTCTGCTGTACCAGGGAATGTCTGTGTGATCCCTAATCCTGACTCTGCTGAAATGGAGCTCCCTGCTGCTTCTCAGGACACAGGGGCGTCTGAGAGGGATCAGCCTGAGGGAGAGCGCTGCCCCAGCTCTGACAGCATCCCGTCACTGGCAGCTGCGCTGCTGGAGCTTCACGAGCTGCTGGTATCCAACAGCCGAACACAGTCCATTGACCGCAGCGCCTCCTGCTCCCCTTCACAGCCATTCAGACAGGATGCCGATGGTCTGGATGACAACCCCAGCACCCTGACACCTGAGAACACCCAGCCTACCCCCTCTACTGCCATTACAGCTGGTGCAGAACCATGTGATGCCAAAGCCAACCATGCTGCTGTATCTGATGAGGGACCATCTAAGTGTCTTATGCCTGACCTCCCTGGCCAGGATGAGCATCTGGGCAGAGATATGGCAGAGACTGTGGAGGAACAAGGAGCACTGCTGTCTCCTGTTGGCTCCTGGGAGAGGAGGGCAGACCAGTGTGGGCAAGATGAAGCCGGTAATGTCAGCATGTCTGGGCCTGAACCAGTGGATCCTTCTGCCATTGCAGGGGATTTAGAGTTCAGGGAGCCTCCTGAGGGGCAGCAAGGCAGGGGGGTTGCAGATGGAAGAGCCTCTGGCTCTAACACCCCAGACACTCTTGGCCTTCAAACTGAGCACACTCTTGATAGCCCTTTGCCAATGATTGTGGGCTCACCTGTGGAGGTCTCTAACTCCCCCTCCCCCTCTGACCCTCCTCTCCAGGCCCTCCAGCCTACATCTCCAGCCCCCCAGCTCTCTGCTCCACATCCCTTTACAGAACAATTTCCAGCTGAGCATATCCAGAGAATCCAGGCAGCAGGGTTTTCTGCCAGGGAGGCTGCAGAGGCACTGGAACAAGCCCATGGAATTGTGGAGCTAGCTCTGCTGGCACTACTAGCCCGCAATATCACTGTGCCCACCTAGACTCTCATAACCAATCATGTGAGTCCCCAGCCTCCCAACTCAGCATCTGTTGTATTTATATTGTAATCTTGTTCTTGATACAGATGTCTCAATCCTTTCTCAGCAGGGAGCAAGCACCATACAGGGAAATGCTGTCTCTTAGTTTATCACAGAGACTACCCAAGAACAAACAACAACCGGTATTAGTTTTATGGATATAGCAGATAATGTGAGGTGTGTTTGCATGCAGATGTTTTGGGAGCCCACCCATTTCGTGGGTTTTCAGAGATTTGGTCTGGTAGATTTAATCTTGTTCTTATTTTGTCCCCCCCCGCCCCCAACCTCATCATATTGTGCCCCCTGTATGACTCTCAGTACATTAAACACTTATAATTTCTTCTTTGTTATTTCTCAGACCTGAGTAAAGGTATTTATTATTGTTTAGGGATGAAATGATGGTGAGTAAATAAAACAGTGTTGGAAGTGGGAGTTCCAGCCATGACTTCTTCTCCCCACACCAGACTAACCTTCTGTCTGGTAAGCTTTAGATCATGCAGCACAAATATGGACATTTGAAGATAAATACTTTGGTGATAATAAAGGTAATTCATTTATGTGTTGATTCCATGTTTTGATTTTAAAACCTTAAATCTGCATATTAAAACAGCCAGGTAATTTTTTAAAGATTGCATTGTGGAAACTGATGCAGTTTAGAAAGGGGGTGAAGAAATAGCCTTTTTCTCCAAATAAGTGAAAAATTGTGGAATAACAAGCTGAGCTTGAACAACCCCTATATTCAGTACTGTCTTTACACAAAACATCTCATGAGCCAAAAATGTGTGTTAAGAAATGTGATTGTAGATGGCATTTTTCCAATTCAGTATGTGTATTACAGATGGGCAACTTCCACTGTATGTACCATCCTTCACATCTTTGGAAAGCTTTGCAATGTGTAGATTACAAAGCTACTAGTAGCTTCTGTTCAGAATGAATTCTTTTATGTGTCAAATCGTCATCATCACACGTTGATATCTTAAGAACTGATATCCGTTTTTAATATGTTAGAATATACCCCTTTCCAGCTGTCCAATGTTTTGTCATTAAATCATATATTCAATTTTTTAATTGCATTATCTGGTTTATATACCAACAATGTTCAGGCAGATTGAATTATTTACTTTTCTCTTGTACGGAATTTTAAATTGCAAATAAAGTGAAACTAGTCTTTGTATTCATTGCGTATGATTATTTTCTTGGTATTTCCTGGAAGTGAATGTGAGTGCTTGTGACTAAGTGTATGCATGTCCCAAGTATTATAGACTTGTCAGCCGCAATTAAAAAAAAAAAGTCACTAGTTATTCACCAAATATTTATTTTGCATTCTGTTAATGTTATGTAATCATTAACCCCACAGAATTTAAAAAAAAAAAAAAAAAAAAAAAACTTTAATAAGACCTCTGAAAGTGATTAAATTTTGGTAAAGGAAAAAAATGGCATATTGCCTTCATACAGGTAATAGAAATTCAACAACTCAGTCATGGAAAGTCATGCAAAAGTCACAGATTTGAATTTCATCTTCCATCCTTTCTTGCATTTATCTGGAGAAAGTGAATGAGCTGCAGAAAAAAAAAATTCTACTGCACACTACACATGATATGCACAGGATTCAGTTATGTTTTGACTGATACCCAGAGCTATGTGAGTCAGTATTGCTGTGAATGACTGGCAGAAATGAAAAGCACCTTTTCCAGAAGCACACCTGCAGCTAGTTTTTGTGATTGGAACTTGGTAAGGGGTGTGACATGCATGGCTGGACTCCACCCAGTTTAATTTGGGTAGAGGATGTTTCAGCAGGTTGGGGGAAAACACTGATTACCAAAATGAACTGACCCTTTCTAATAGTGTTGTGTGACAGTGTAATCCCCATGACAAATTAAACCATGTTGGCTCAGTCTGACTGCAGAGGAGACGAGGACGGCCGCTGTCTGAGCAGTAACACTATCACCCAAATGTATTCCTGCTTTGGAAATGGCCTTCCTGTGAAAAGTCTGAAATCTCAAATATCAGCCATCAAGAGTTCAGAGCGAGCTCCTTCAGGCACTGAGCCTCAGGAAACCAACATTGCACGGAGAAGTGTAGGCTTTGATGATGAAAGTGATGAAACTGCGAACCAAGATGAGGTTTTCAGGTAAGGAGCACATGGTGTTTCTGCAGACATGTTTTAAATTTGGTGTGGAAGGATGACAGTGGGATCTCTGTCCTGTTTCAGCTCTCCTATAGACATATCTTCAGCCCTTAGGTCTGTGGCCTTGATGCGCACATGGGATTTGGGAAGAACGCATTTCCCTGTGCAAAAGCTGTTCTCAGTTCCTGGACACGGTGACAAGGATAACAGATTGTCTTCACCAATAGCTGATAAATGTGAAAATGAAGAAGGGTACGAGAGATTCTTTATCTTTATGCCCTGGCAAAAGAAATATTTTGTACTAAACTTGTGCTACCTGTTCCGCAACCCAGGGCAGAGGATCCAGTTGAGGCTGAAGCACTTGGTGTGTCATTCCAGTCAAAGTACTTTAATATTTGTGAGTTTGCCTTTTCCCGGCCCTACTTTTCTCTTGTAATGTTTCCAATACTGAATTAAACTAGAAACACCAAGTGTCTTGATCTCCCTTCTGCAGTCCCACTGTATCAGGACTACTGTCTAACAGTGAAAGCTGACCTGCACAGGGTCACCAAAGGCTTTCTGTCTGATCTGCTGACCTCCCAGTGCCTCCCGGGTCTACAGTCCCCTCTGACCCCTCGCAGCCTTTTCGAGGTCACCTGCCCTCCATCACCTCCGCCTGTGGTGATCCCATCCTCAACTCCACCTCACTTTCTTGGGTCATCCCGATGTACCTTTTGGCAAGATCTGGATGAGGTGAAGGCTTCTGGCCTGCTTAACAAGTTGACCACCAGAGAGATTCGCCTTCAGGAGGTGTGCAAACGCTGAATACTGTAATCTAGAGCTCAAAACTTCAAATTAAATCAGTAACTTGAGCATTTAGTTAGGGGGCACAGTCACATAGCTGACAGTGACAGCTGAAAGTTTTAACTGATGTAATATTGACACAACTTGGGGAAATAATTGGGGGAAAAAATCATTCACTGTTGTCTCTGTAGGCCACGTTTGAGTTGATTGGCTCGGAGGCTTCCTACTTGAGGAGCCTTGGGGTTGCTGTCAATCACTTCTATGCGTCAAAGACACTGAAACAAACCCTGTCTCAGATGGAGCATCACATTTTGTTTTCCAATCTTCGTCACGTGATGGCAGCCAGTGAGAGGTAGGACCTCCTCGTATCTGTTTGAATTGTTTTGGATCTGTTTTAACTGTGTTGCCGTTTTATGCCGAGTGGGTATTTTGGTGTCTTTAGGTTTCTCATGGACCTTGAAGTTCGCCTGGGCGAGAGCGTGCTGATATCTTAGGTTGGGGACATTGTGCTCCGGCACTGCCCAGCGTTCAGAGCCCTCTATGTGCCATATGTGACCAACATGATGTACCAAGAGGCCCTTGTCAACCAAATGCTGTAAGTCTCTACTCTGCTCTCCTTATCAGCGCAGCTTTCATAAACCATATTTATCCCTGTCTCCTCTCTCCAGACAGCAGAACAGGGGATTTTCGTTTGCACTCAAGAAACTCGAGAGCGACCCAGTGTGTCAGCGGCAGAGCCTCAAGTCATTCCTGGTCCTTCCGTTTCAGAGACTCACTCGTCTTAAACTCATAACAGAGGTAGGAATCAGATGGGATTTGGAATATATAACCCTTTTTAATATACATAAGTAACTGGGCATGTGATGTACTGGGTTCTGTTTCATTTCAGAGCATCCTGAGACTGACGGAGCCCGACTCTGATTCGGTTTCAAATCTTGAAAAATCCATAGAAGACATTCATGAGGTAACAGTCCATTAACACACGGGTTGATTTTAAAGCACTCTGGTTGGTACAGTGCACATCTGTCAAATCTGAAATGAGTTGTTAGTCATTACTCAGCCCAGTGACTTGTGAGCAAGTAATTAGGAGGGAGAGCAAAGTGTGCATGTGTGTGTGTGTGTGTGTGTGTGGTGCAAGCCGGGAGTAGATTATGTCAGTTGAGCACCTAACACACTGAATGAATAAATATAAATTGCATCTGTTGACCTAGTTCAAAAAGCCACCCCTCAAAAATCAAACATTTTTTACTTGGGTTTCCTCCTCCTAGGTACTGACCGAGTGTGATCAGGGGGTTCGGAAAATGAAGCAAATTGAGGAGCTGGTGTGCCTGGAAATGCTGCTGGATTTTGGCAAAGTCAAGGTCTCAACCAAATTTTTTTCTTAAACGCTTAATAGTGACAAGAAAGATTTATTGTATCAGGTTTTATTAGTGGAGGTTAAAACAGTACACAGCAGACAAAATGTCTCAGAAATGGCATTGGCTCTCTCGTCTGTCATCCAGTCACTTCCTGTGGTCGTAAGCGGGCGTTTCCTGGTGCACAAGGGTCCCTTGAGACAGCTGGCTGTGGAGGGCAGTCATAACTCCAGAGCTTCATTTGTCAGCGTCTACCTCCACCTCTTCAATGACCTTTTGATCATCTCCTCCAAAAAGTATTTCACATCTTCATCAACGCCGTGTGTCCAGACACTTAAATCACCCTGGGATTAAACTGACCTGCTCTTAGTTTGTTGTGTGTTGTTATACGGTCATTATACTCACTCTTCTCTCTCTGCGCCTTTTGCAGGGAGCAGCGTTTCAGAGTGATGGATCACGCTGTGTTTCCCGCACACGTGCATGTCGAGCAGCTGAGAGCAGGAGTCCTGGGTCTGCCCCCGGACTCCTTCCTGCTTCGCCTGTCTCAGAGTCATACAGGACAGCCCACTGCCCTGATACTTGCCACGCACACAAGGTAAAACATTTGCCATCATCTATACTTCCTCATGTCCTAATAATTTTCCTTTGTAGCAGCAGTAAAAGATTTGTATTTCATGTCCATCTCTTGCATGCAGGTCAGATAAAGAGGCATGGATGAAGGTCTTGTCATCTGATCACTGATGGATCCATGAATTCTGTGATCCATTTCTCAAGTATCAAACTCAGCTCTTTTTAACTTAAATGTATTAGTATTTATAGAGTGAAATGTTTTTGAAATGTTAACTGTTAACTCAGTACACTGAAAGCTGTTTAATTGTTTCATTCAGCACGTTTTTTTTTTCCTTTTTTTCAGGGCACCAGAGCTCATTAGCTCAACACTAAACACAATTAATTAAATACATCAAACACTTAATTGTCACAGTTAAAGGATGCACTGAGGAGAAGGGTGATACCTTTTTAATTATTACAATAAACATTTTACACTTGTATTACATCGTTGCCCTCTTTACTGTGAAAGTCGGGTTGAAACAGCAGTAGTGCTTTGTCTACAGATGCAATATCTGACCATGTCATCAGATTAGCATGATGCCACAAAAATCATCTCACTATCTAAAGATGGCAATTTGCTCAAATCTGCCCCTCTTACTGATCTTCAAATGGGATGAGGGAACTAAAGATGTTCATTTCAGAAAGGTCAAACCACTAATCTTGGGATGGCTGTGATTGCAGCATTGGATAAAATAATCTCTCCACCCACTTTGATGCTGCTTATCTAGGTCAGTGTTGTGGGAGCAACAGGACAAGCAGAGCAACCCAGATGTGCTTTTCCCCAGTTCCTCCTGAGTATCCCAGGCCAGCCGGGAGGAGGTGTAGAGACCATCCTAACGTGTCTGATCCACCTCAACTGCCTCCTAAAATAACAGTCAGTCTATTAGATTAGAGTTCCTGTCGCTTGCTGTGAGTGCTGGCTGGCAGCGACACAGTCCTGGTGCCACAGGTTCTCTGCCAGGCCGTTGAGGAGGGCAGCAACGTCGCCCAGCCCATCACTGACCTCTCCGCCCGTACGGAGCACAGGAGAGCCCCACTCCTCCTGGAACCTTGTCACTTCTCGCTCGGTCACATCGCTGTGCATGAAAAGGTCGTATCTGAATGAAATGTCAAGGAGGCATTAACAAGCATTTCAAGATATATTTACAGTGAATTTCACAATTATTTGGGCAGCAATGAGCATCTTTGGACGGCATCGTTTTCTTGCTTTTGATGTGCCATGACACAGGTTGACAGTTTTTTCAGGCATATTGTCGGCTCACAGCTGAACCAATGTCTCATTCTTTACACTATGTATTCCAAACTGGCCCATTTACAGCCAATCATCATCAAAGCTGACTCTTCGCTTACCTGTTGTTATTAAAAATGATGGATCAAGAGCCATGCTATGCAATATAACTTATGACTGCTGGATTCTTGGTGTTGCCAAAAACCTGCAGCACCTTGAAAGTGAAGAACTGCTGCACAAAAGCACTGCAGCAACTACGGTTTTATATATTTAAAAATGTATACAGCTGAAAATGGCAATCTTATCAATCTAAACTCTGGCCTCATAGACTATAATGAGAACAAAGCTGAAAACAAGTGGGTCAATATATACAGATTTAAAAAACAAAACAAAACTACAGAGTATACTTTATCTGTTGCTTGACTGAGATGGTTCTTGGTCAGCAAGTTGAGTATTATTTCTTTGAGATACATAAGAAATCAAGTGAGAGGTTTTCAAATTGCCCATATACAAAAGGATACTTGGTGCCAACCACCAATTTCACCAGTCTGTCAGACGGCCCGGACCATTTAGCAATCTGATTGGACAGATCGTCAAATGATGTCCTGTCTGTGAAGGAGAACAGGAAAAGGACAGCATCCAGTTGCTCCTTACACGACTGAAAGAAGCAGATAGCCACGGTATGTCAAAAGATGTGGGGAAAAGCTGATGCTACTTTTAATCCTGAAAATGAAATTTAGCCAGACTCATGTCCCTGTTTTTCTTCTATCATATCAGATTTTTTTCCAGTGATCACCTTGATACTTTGAGCTTTATAGTGAACGTGCAAGTCTCACACAACAGACTCGAGGCGCTGTCATGTTTAATCCACGACTTAATACAGGTTTTTCCGGCTTGTGTATTATTGTGTATGTATTATGTTTTGAACATACTGGAAGCAAATGGTCAAATCTCCGCAAGGCGTTCTCTCCACAGTCCCATAGCTGCAGGCGAAAGAAAAGCACCCGGCCACTTTCTCTCAGTTTCACTGGCCAGTACACGACTGTCGTCTCAATACCTGTGAAAGCAAAAAAAAAAAAAGTGGCATCAATTTCAGCATCACCCCATCAACGTCTGTATGTTGGATTTGTCTCGTTGCATGACAGACTAAAACAGCTCTGGGCCAGAATTTGGCCACATGGCTTTCCCAGACAGGGATTAGCCCTCATCCCAGACTGAAATGTCATTTTGCACCTAATTAACAATATGCTTTCTTTGAAATAGTCCTCAATTTTGCTTAATATAGATTTAACTGATTAGGCTTTAGGAGCAAGGATTTGTGTTTTCCCAGCACTACACAATTAACAAATTAAACTAAACAGAAGCAGGTTTAACTTCAGATTAATTCTGTTTGTCAGAAGAAACTGTCTGTGATTTTTTATTTTTTTAAATGAGTATCCTCAGTCCAGAGCCATGTGCACTCACCCCCACTAACACAGAATAACCCACGTTTTGAACTAAAAAGTAATAATCCACAGCTGTTTTACACACACTAGTGTCTGTTTTGCTACTCTCTATTGCTAAGTAACAGTATGCAATAGTTATTCAACCTACAGCCTGTTCAGGAGAGCTTTTACATCTGCTAATCTCCACTCCTAGGAAAGTGAGGAGAGTCTTCACTGGGAAAAAGTGCTGCAGTGCTTGAGTCTCTCCGGGAGGAACCACAACGTGACGCCACAGTCCTCGGGAACATGAACAAAACCTTCAGAAGTCGCTCACATCTGCTGAGCACGCCATGCCAGCATGGAGAGAGGACTTACCTGTGGTTTCATAGTGCATGCTGGGAATACTTCTTCCTGCAAGACGTGCAGCAAGAGCGGTTTTCCCTACCCCGCTCTTCCCGGAGATGAAAACCTTATAATGAACTGTGTCCACAGCCAAATGAGGCGGCATCACCGGAGACTCCAACAGGCCTGGCAAGCAAATTGAAAATTGCGTGACAGTTGGAAGAGCGCTGTTTGGTAGCACAGAAATGTACAAGTGAAATATCCCTTAGGGCTACCAAGAGAGTTGAACTAAAAAATCATGTTGAGTCACAAGTATATGGGTCTGGCAATATGCATCAAAACATTTCTAGATACATGCAATACCACACACACACACTGTTATTACATACGGCATGCAGAGGATGGTAAACTGCAAGTTCTGAAGTTTTTTTTCCATAAAACAAATCACTAAAATTTCTGGATTTTAACAGGAAAACATGTTGGTCACCTTGACTTGACAGGCATGATTCTGCTCTGTACAGAAATGTAAATATATGACAAATATAAATCGGCCTACACCGCTCATTTCTGTTCTCCTCGTAGCCACAGACAGTTCAGGCAGTTAAGCAACACTGTTTCCTCTCATGTCATTAAAATGCACAACATGGAGCTGCTCCACAGACAATAACCAGGACACTGACTTTGTGGCATTGCATTGCAGCGGTGCTGTACGATGCACAGCCACAGACATCTTAGTAACAACCACACTGAGCTCTGCAGTCAGCCCTCTGTACCTGAGTCTCATTACACCTGCACATCACAGGAAAAGGGGAAGGATAAATAAAGTGAATGTTAAACCACTAATTTATACTGACTTCCTGCCTCAGTGGAAAATAAACCTGAATACTGGAATTCACTGGCGTATTATCAAAAGTGTTTGCAGTAACCCACACCAGAGGTATTACATGTTTGTATTTTTCATTAGTTTTTATTGGTTTTTTTTTTTCCCCAATTCAGTTTGCTTCCAGAATGGATTTGCTAGGTTCAGTTAATTTGTTTTTTATGTTTAATGTTTAGCTTTATTTTAGTTTTTCCATAAATACAGATATATAGATATATAAAAAATGTGAAGGCAACTACCATACAATCATATAATCACCCCAGTCTCAATAAACATATGCACCATTCCCGTAGTGTTGACATTTTTTCTGTATTTATTTTATTTTACTTTGTAAGTACACAATATCATCTGAGTTGGTTTTCGTTTCTTCTATAAGGTCTAAATTTTATTTGTATTTGTATTATGTTTTTTTCAAATGCTAGCTGTGGTTTAGCTTTAGTTAACTATGTAAAAAAAAAAAAAAAAAAAAAAATTGGCCTACACGTGTTTCACCATTTTTCTTAATAATGTGAGGTGCATCCTTCAGACCCGACTGATCTGGTGTAGTAATGGGGTGAAGGACGATGACAGGACAACAATAACATGTGCACCGTGCTTGTCTTACTGAACTTTCTCCGTCTCTTCTTGTGCAGGATCCTGCTGAAAAACTCCCTGCTGTCTGCATCGCGGTGCCAGTCAGCGACCACCGCCGCTCCGGGCTGCGGGACCGGAGCCATGCCAGCCCGGGCCGAGCGGCCTGAGCTCACCGCCAGGCCGGAGAAAACAGCCCCCCGCACCCTGAGGAGCCCGATGACGATACGTCTGGTCGGCGGAGGGTGTTTTAAAGTATGAAAATGTCAGGGAAAAAGAGCTACCGAGCAGAAACTTCCGTCAACTAAAACGTCCCTTGACAACCAGCCGTCACTTCCGTGTTTGTGTGCTCATGATGCGTTCCAGTGCTCCGCATGAGCTCCGAGATTGAAATGCTTCTCCGTGCAACCCAAGAAACACCAGATTTATAGATAGATAGATATGTTTTGTGATTTTTATCGTCTAGTTATTTTTGTATAAAATGGCGCTTTGCCTTGCTATTAAAAGGATAATAGCTTGAAAACCCTAATGGCTCAATGCAACACTATCAAAATCCTGAACATTTTGTTGCAGTACAACACAGGCAGGAGATCAAGCTCTGGTAGCAACAACAAAAAAGTGTGGACCTATAAAGGAAAAGCTGCTCACTGTAGAATTGTGTTCGCAACAATAGATATTACAAATTACAAAAGAATTAAAACTAACATAATTAGTGACAGTGGTCGACAGTGGTTCAACACAACATTAGGTCTATTTTCTAAAATCCCATTCCCTCTCCATACAGGGCTCCATCTGGACCACACACTGTGGACATGGCGTACTAAATAACCTCCCCCTCAGTTCTCTATTTGCATGCTTTTGGCTTATTTTAGAGCCCAGGCGGCACAGAGCTGCGCATTTACTTTAATTGTCAACTACTGACAAGGCTTGCATGGCTTTTAACACCACGATTTGACCATAAACGTCACATCACGACGTTTATGGTCAACTAGGGTACCACAGAAAATTACCACTGTCCCAGCAGTATTTAATAGTCTGCAGGGACGTTCAGGAGCGCCAATGTTTTAATATTAATATTTCCGATAGTAAGTAAAGGAGGCATCGCTTGCCCGTAGCCCCTGCCAGCCGCTAGGGGGTGCTAAACCCCAGCACTTCACTGCGGCTGATAGGGCTGTATCTGCTGAGGAGAACATTAACGAAATGAGAAATGAGAGAGATTTTCATTTATTCATTTATTTAAGTTTAACAGTCCCCGTGCAGAGAGAGGATAAGGAGGAACTGCACTAAAATATCCTGCAAGCCTTGACTGTCAGGATGCCACTGCTCTCCATGGTGGAGCTCACAGACAGGGGATCCACGTCCACTGGGAGCTGGCATTTGTGGGCAAATGTGTTTATGACAGTGCCATCCTCTCCCAGCTGTGAAACAACATGTGGAGTTTAAGGAAATAACACAGAAAGTACATCAGCAGGTGACAAGTGTTGGGCTTGGAACAGTTACATAGAGAGATTAACCGCCTCACATTGTAATCAGCCATCCTTTACATTCATACCCGTAATGTGTCTTCTGTATATCAGTCAATTTGATTAAATTAAGTAAAACATTATCATTAATATAATCTATCAGATACAGGCTGAATAGGCCCAAACATTTGTTGTGTACAACAATTTATAATCCCACAATCAAAATACATCTCTTCAATTTTTTTTTTAAATAACTTTTTATAACTTTGTTTTCATTGGATTTTCAGCTCAACCAGCATTAAAACAGTGACTGTGCTTGTAAGTTACTTGGTAGGAACATAAAACAACAACCAAAAATACCATACAATCAAATAAGGTATGAAACAGACGTAATAACAATTTTATATGTAAGCATCAACTAGATCAGACAATACAGCCCTGTTTAACATTTTAGGTGGTGTTTGAATACATACCTGTTGTGCATACATATACACACACATATATGCACATACATTCACACATATATGCACACACACACCTTTATACATCAGCATGCATAATTCAGGAATGGCAGAGAAATGCAGTCACTGAAGTAAAGAAGGGGGTCCATGTGACATAGAATTTGTTTATAGACAGTTAAAGTGTGTTTAATCTTTTCTGACTTTATGCAGCTTTAATCCAAAGAACATGGCAGCAGGATGCAGAGGATTTCCAAAAAAAATAATCATCTCTTCAAATGTCCCAAGACTTGAATTTTTTTAGACATTTCATCTAAAAGTAGTATAATGACCTGTTCATTCAAAACCATCTGTATTTTTTTTTTCAAAGTGACCAAAACAGATTACAGTAGAGCTCACCTTCTCAGCGTGGACCTCTATCAGGTTGTTGGAGGATGTGACGATGACATCCTCTGGAGAAAATTCACCCACATCCACCGCAAACTGGAATGTGTCTCCAATGGTCTGGATCATCCCCGTCGGATACTCGTGGCCTGGAACAGTCATTTACAGCTCTTTTACCGCTTTTACCAACACTTCCATGGAAGGTGACATGTAATCAAACAACTATGTAGATCAATATGACGTCTCCAGTCTCTCTTTGCAGAGCTGACCTGTACATTTGTGTTGTCTGCCATTCTGCTGAGGTGCTGATCCCAAATCTGCAGAGGAGCTGACTCCACTTTCCTCCATACAGGGTTTCATGTCTTGCAATGAAGGTTGATTTTCACTGTTCACTTTATTCACTGTATGGATGATCTCTGATTTTCCTACGAGGCCATTCTGGCCTTCACATCTCAGCACCAATATTCTTTCTCTGTGTTACAAGTGTCACCGCGTACACGTCTTTTATACTGTGAGCGCATGAGTTTTAGTCAAGTGTGTGTGAGGTAGGGTGTGGAGATGTTTTTATGAAAAGCAATATGCTAAATATATCAGGTGTGATACTCCAAGAGGTGTTACTCGATTTAAATTCAAGTCACATTGAAGAGAGAAGGGCTAGAAATATGACAAATATTACACAATAAAGTAAAAACATGTGTTTAAGTTGAAATTTAAGTGATTTTTTTTTTTTTTTTTTTTTTTAAGCAATGCCATTTATTGGTGGCACCGATAGAATTTATCATGAAAATCAGAATATTAGAGTAATTAATCACCGGTGAATAACTCTATAGGGAGTGGGGATTTGGCGTGGCTGAGTGATTCAGATATGATGAAGCACAGTTATGTGAAGGCGTGAAATTCCATCCTGGCATGGCAAAGTCATCATCTACAGCTGAGGGCAGATGTCACTGAAAACCATTTACAAGGCGACAATGGATTATATAGGGACGTGATCCAGTCACGAGGAAACACAGAATTTTTTTTTTATTTAAGAAACAGGAAACACAACAGCTTGCAAACATGTGCCAGATGAGTGTTCATTTCTCAATTAACAATGACATAAATACAAAAAAAAATAAAATAAATATTAAATAATATGGACAGTTGCAGTAAGACAGGATGTAAACAAAACTGTAAAACAAATGACTTTAGGGAAATGCATTAGTACGTGAGCTGTGTGATACAGGTTTACCACTGAACTACCCAGCATTAAGAGACAATGGGATTCTTTACCCTGAGTGTAATAAAAGCCCCCTTGGTCAAGAAAAAAAAAGTGTAGAAAAAACACAGACTTAATGGTACAGAAAACACCATAAGAAAAGTGAGTGCTTGAAATAGTAGCCCTTATTCATGGAAGGCATTAAATATCTCTTGCTTTTTAAGACTTCCAGTTCAGTCATAAATACAAAGGAAAAGCAGTCTTACATTGTCTCTTTTTTGCACTTACTTTTATACGGCCTTTATTTACTATATTACATGACCTGTTTATGTTCAATAGTATAAAACTTTTTCACAATGATAAATTATTTCTCTCTGTCTGTTGCTCTAAAGTACTTCAGTGTTTTCAGTCTCAGTCCTCTCTGAGTCCTTTCTTTGTAGGGTCCTTTTCAGTCATGCAACACTCTGCCCAGGAAAGGCAGTGTAGCTGCATCTCAGTTTCTCCCTCACTTGGTCAGTCTTCCTCATCCACCAGTGAAATGGCATGGTCAGTCAGTGCATGCTGATTTGGCGACTTGTTCACATCATACCGCAAACACGCTCAGCGAGCTGGTCTGGTCTTTCAAACCCAGGATGCTGTAGGCTATCCTTTTCATGTGACCCGGCAACCGTACTCCGATGTTCCTGATGTCCCTGAAAAGGAAAAGAGAATTTGTTTAATGTTTATTTTGTGAAATACACTGATGACACTATGATTAGCCATATGTTGCATAAGGAGACTACAATGGCATAGAGAGGGTAGGGCAGTGGAGAATGAGAGGAATGGCATGGGCAGAGGATGAGTATGGTCTTCCTGCCTTCAGAAACACGGCGTAACAAATGTTGAAGTTGAGAACTCAATGCGTTCTCTGTGTTGAGACAAAATGTGGCAGTGTGCCAAACGAATCCATACAGCATGGCATGGCTGCATCTGTGCCATGTGCATACTTACTCGTGCCTCATGGCGAGCACCTGCTCCATGGTTGTGATTCCAGCGCAGGCGAAGCTTTCGTTGTACTGGCTCATTTTGATGGATTCCAGCCATTCAGGTACAGACCTGAACATGGTGCCGTCGCAGCCGCTGGTGCTGGGCAGGCGGATGGACACACTGCATGGAACAACATTAAGATGACTCATCATTTACTGCTATCTTACATGCACTGGTTGCATGTGTAATGTTTGAAAAGAGAGGAGCCAGTTTTGACTGTGACCATACCGTGGATCAAAATCAGCAATGGTTTTCAAAGACTCTGGGCTTTGCAGCAGTTTGTCCAAAATGTTGACAATGTCTGTGAAGCGAGGTCGTTTGGAGCGGTCATGCAGCCAGCACTGCAGCATCAGCTGGTAGACGGCAGATGGGCAGTCCATTGGAGCAGGCAGTCTGAACGCCTCATTGATGGCCTTCATGACCTGAGGAAGAGGAAGGGGCTTAGGTGAGCCAATGTTTTGAATCAAATTATATTTATGGCAGTAGAAATACACTTGAGTTTTACTATGTGCTGACACGAACAGTTTACTGGAAGAGGACTGTGGGAACTACACTAGCTGTCAGGCCCTTGGCAATTTTCAGTCACCACATATGCAGAATAAACTTGAGTGGTAATACATCAGAGCCCCAAGAATAGGCCATACACAGGCACTCCTTCATTTTCACTGGATGAGAAGGAAAAAGTATTTGACAGATGAAACATACCTCATGGTTGCTCATGTCCCAGTAGGGCCGTTCTCCAAACGCCATGACTTCCCACATCACAATGCCGAAGCTCCACACATCGCTGGCTGACGTGAATTTCCTGTATGCTATGGCCTCTGGGGCGGTCCAGCGTATGGGGATTTTACCTCCCTGACAGAACAGAAACATTAACAAATCATGCTTAATGGATGAAGGGAGTGGACACATGAGGCGCTGAAAGAGCTGCAGTTCAGAGTGGACACTTGGGAGCAATAATACCACTAACAGTCTAGTACTGGTAACTAGAAAATAATGAAAGGCTTGTTTTCTGTTCCTATGCTGAGATATGGCTGTTAGACTTACTCTGGTTGTGTAGGTGCCCTCGGGATCGTCCTCCAGCACACGGGACAGGCCGAAATCAGACACTTTACACTCCAAGTTGCTGTTAACTAGAACGTTTCTTGCTGCCAGGTCACGGTGCACGTAGCTCATGTCCGAGAGGTACTTCATGCCTGCAGCTATTCCTCGCAGCATTCCCACAAGCTGATACGATGGAATTTCTCCATCATGGTCCTGGGAGGAACAAAAACATTAAATGTAAGTGTTTGCTTTTATTTAGCATACAGGACTGAATGCAACATTTATGCAACAACAGAAAAAGACCACACCAAAATATGTGCACCTACCCTTAGATATATGTCAAGAGCTCCATTCTCCATGTACTCTGTCACTATCATGGCATGCTTGACTGAAAATAAGAAAAGAGTCACACATTTAGTGAGTAAATTCAGTGCAGGGAAGAAGCAGCTGATAGAAACAACATGATGTGTTTATGGGTGTTTGGTTTGTGTCCGGGACTTACATTTGGTGACAACACCCTCCAGACGGATGATGTTCTGATGTGAGAACTGACCCATGATGCTGGCCTCGCTCAAGAAGTCCTGCCTCTGCTTCTCTGTGTAGCCCGGCTTAAGAGTCTTGATGGCCACTGCCACCTCTCCTCGCCCTGGGGCCTTCATCACCCCTCGAAACACTTCCCCAAACTCTCCTGGTGTGCAGACAGAAAGCAGGAGGAGAGATTAGAAACAACATCCTGATACATCCTCCACTGGAAAGCAAGCAGACACTTTCAAGAGATATTCAGTTCCAATCTTACCTGCACCGATGACTTTTTGTTTGCTAATGGCATTCGGATGGATTTCGGTGGCAAACTTCAGAATGGCGATGTTAGGATCCTCATACATGTGTGGATCAACATAAGTCTTTAGGGGCTTTAGTTGATCTAAGGAGGAAATAATGATGAAATTATTTGGCTGTAGTATATATTAGACTGGTTCCAACTCTTGTGTAAGTTGTGTGAGTAAATAATACTTTCCATCAACTTTTTCACCCAAATATAATGATCTGATATGAAAGTTTTAATTTAGTTTCTCATGTTTTTTTGCTAACCTGTCGAGAAGTAGGGATCTTCGGGTCCTCTTCTGCCATGGGAGCTCAGTTTCCTGAGAGGAAAACACACATAATGACTACTGGACTTAACAGCATCCAGACTGTCACATGAGTAATTGCAGGTCAGTCTTTGCTCAAAGACCAAGTCTGTTTTCAATAGCAGCACTGACAATTACTGATAAACCCTCCATGAGCTCCATAGCCGAGCATCCTTAACTTACTCAGCCTTGTGGCACATAATCACACAGTCTGCAGGTTTGTAGACAACATTTATCTAAATGACATGTGCCAAGAGTGTGGATATGAAGAGTGTTGTTACTAACCGTTTACGCAGCAGCAGAACCACCACCACGATGAGCAGCATCACGCCACCCCCCACCACGGCTCCCATAACCACTGTGGAGTTGTTCTGGGTCTGAGACTCGGCTGTACAAACAACAGAAAGACACAAATCTATCAATAACAGTATGTGAAATAGAAGTCACAGTTAGCTCAAAAGTAAAAAAAAAAAAAAGAAAAAGAAAGAAAAAAAGAAATATAAAACATTTTATATGAACACATACAGTATATAACATTGCTCTTAGCTGCTGTTACCTAATGGCAATGTCTGGAACTCGTGCTCCATGCTGTAGCTGCCAGGGTTGCCTTCAGGACTCAGGGCCTGCACCCTGAACATGTAAGCAGTGTCTGGGGAGAGGTCGTTAATCTGGACAGAGCTTTTCTCCAGAACCAGGACTGTGTATGTAGTGACATCGCGCTCGTTGTCATCATCCTGTGAAGACAGATTTAGGGTTAACTGAAACTGGAAGAATTACAGGTTTTTTTTTCTTTATTAAACCAAGCAGATCACTGACATATTTTTAAAACAGTCTAAATTGTGAATGAGGGAAAGAGAGGGGCAAAACACTCTATCTTACTTTTCTGCGGTACATAAGCTCATAGCGGTGACTGATGTGGGCAGGGGCTCTGCGGGACAGGGCCCAGGACAGAGACAAGCTGGTGGAGCTGCGCTCATCCAGGCGGATCAGCGTCACCTTGGGGGGATCTGATGGTGGTTAGAGGACGGAAAGCAAAATAATAGTTACTGACTAATCATACGCTTTCGAAAGGTCATTTGGAAATTAAAGCCTTAAGGATTCAGTGGGCAAACGTTAAAATTCCTCATTGTGTAATAAGCCCTTCAACTGTAGTACCCCTACACTCATCACTACAACATTACAGGAAAAGATAGCTGAAATTTTAGTACTTTATTACCTAAGCCCTCATTATACAATCATGTTACAAAAGGTACTTGAGCTGCCTAACATTTCAAAATAATCACCAGCATATATTAAATCTAACCAGTTAGCAAATATTTTTATATCACTCTGCATTTGTTTTCTTTTCATTAGTCACAACAATGTCTCCACACACAGACGTCACCATGATGACATAATGTGGAAGATATTATCTACCATGGTAGCAGGAGATACAAAACATTGAATGCGACCAAACTAACCTGTATAGTGCAGAGTGGTGGTGATGGTGGCAGTGGGCTTCTCATTACTGTACTGGGACACTCCACTGTGGGCTTCCACAGTGAAAGTGTAGTTGAAATGAGAGTCAAGGTCACTGACTATGACGGTGGTGTCCTGCAGGTCTGTGGGTCCTGGTTCAAAACGGACCTTCTCGCCACAGGGGACACACAAGGCTCCATCGCAATGCTCACACACCACACTGTAGGTGAGGTCAGAGCGGCCCCCTGTCACCAGTGGAGGGCTCCAGGACAGCTGCAGCCTGCCCTCTGCTGACAGGGTGGTGGAGGCCAGGTCACGAGGGGCACTGGGTGGTGCTGGGGAGGAAGTGTCACAGTTAGCCCCATCTTCTAAACTCTCTCTCTAATGAGCTGAAAGTTGATTTGGCTGTGTTAGTAACATGACAATGAACGCGGCTCTCACCAGAGCAGGGCGATGAAGGAGGGTCTGATGAGGATCGGTAGAAACCCTCCTCACATGGACAAACAAGGGCGCCGGCTGAAGACTCCTTGGTGTTCACAGGACAAACCTGACACAGCTGACTGGATACAGATGGCTTGAAGTAGCCTGGTTTGCATTCTGTGTGAGACCGAGAATATGTTTGTAAATTGAAGCATAATACACTGGTATAAGTACATGTATATGCACACACACACACACACACACATGTATACGCACGCAGGAAAAGAAAGGCTGATGAAATCTCTAACGGTGAAACTGTAATATCAGTCCCTACGTTTGACAGGAAACATTTGTTTTGAGTAACCTATAATCACAGAGCCTTTGTGTCCAAAGGAATGAAATGGGATTTCCCTGAAGATCTGCCTGCACTTGCCTTTTTGCCTGCAGTCCTAGGATCAGGTCACACCGCAAGTGTAAACCGGAACGTTAAAACCACCGGGGTAATCAGCATTTCCCTTATGACCTCTCAACTCAAACACTCTGGCAGAAAATTTGTGTGTTTTTGCAAAAAGGAAATAACACCTTGGATACTGCTGAAGTGTTAAGGAATTTCAATGGCTGTTTCAGGACGCAGATAAAGAGCCTTCCATTCCAGGGCACAGAAGGTTAACGAGTGTTCAGACAGTACAGAAACCAGGACACAAGAGCTTTAACTCAAGTCTGAGGCTGATGTTTCCTTCCTTTCTTCCTTCCTCTATGCCTCCCACCAGCGGCAAATTACACCATGTATGGATGAATAGTTATGACAGAAGAACAAGGAAGAGGAAGAGCTGCTGGAGACGACTGTGATGTTGCCTGTGTTTACGGAGACAGATGCACATATTTTTTGAGTAGGGTAGGAAGAGCGTTGTTTACTTGAAAAACAATAAAAGTAGCAGATAACTTGAAAGATCTCCCCTCTCCTTCCATTTTGCTGTCTCACTGGTGAGCAGGCTTTCATCTGGGCCCTGTGCTGGTGGTCAAGAGAGGGGAGGTGAACCAGGTCTGCTGGGCGGCTGCTTTCCTTCCCCACCATGGCAGGGGGACCTTAGAACAACAGCTATTGCCACCATTGAAGAGAGGGAGCAAGTCTGAGTTGGAGTAGGAGGGATGGAGATGAATAGGTGGATGGGTGGGGGATGGGTAAAGGTCTGAAACACCAACAGAAGTTCTCTCTGGGGAGTCACTTGACGGGTGTGGGGGTGTACCGAGGTCTTTTCGCATAAGAAAAGGGGGCCAGCCTATTTCATCTTGAGCCTGAGCAGCAGGACCTCTGTCACGTACCAAAGAAACCCCAGCCCTATTCATCTATTGTGTCTGGGATTGGACAGAGTGGTGCCATAAATATGTTGCATTAATCATTACAGCTTGTGCACGGTGGCATGTGTGACATCCATGAGTGCAACCATTAATGTTATTTCAAGCAGGATGAATTTCCAATTCGACAAAACTTTGAAACTATTTTGCATAAGAAGCTAGAAGCTTTTTTTTTCACTGTATAAAAGATTTTTGTTAAATCTTGACGTTATTAAACAATCTTCAACATTTATTTGATTTTTTAAATTTTTGCTTGCCGAAACAGCCTATCAATTGTCCCACGCTTCCTTTGACTATGAAACGAATGTGAAAAGGACTTCTGTTCCGCACCACGGCATCTGTTAATTGAATCTGTTTTTTGCTCTTTGTGTTGGTCCTATTGTTCTAATGAGTGGGAACATGGATTACATCGCTGGTTGCGTGTGTTAACAACCGGATGAAAGAGCAAAGGGAGGCAAAGCAGGGCATGTCATTGGTTAACAGCTGTCCTGTTGGTCTACTAATCCTCTTGACTAAATTACACTCCACACCTATCTAAGCAGCCACGAAACTAACCACCCTCATGCGCCAACTGTCGACTCACTCCCCACCCTCACCCCAACCAAAGACAACCTGCTTATTTGTGTCAGTCAGCATTCCTCCTCATCTCACTCAGCCTCTTTTTCCCACAACAGTTGGTAACTTCAGTGAAATCCACATCCAGGCTGTGGGCCACCAAGGATTTGCCTCGCTATAATAATCATTTACTGAACAATTGCTTTTTAACAACTGAACAAGGCTGCTGGGATTTCTTTCATAAGTTAGCCAGTGAGAGTTGGCTAGAAATGTAAAATGGAAACTGCAACATCATAATTGCGTTTTTGATTCAGCGGTAAAACATGTTTCCTGTATCCTAATAATAAGGTCATCCTCCAGACTCTGGAATCACAGTTTTTCCTGTCATTAGTGTTTCCTCTCTTCCTCTCAGCAACTCCCTGCCAGCTTCCGTTTCAGGTGCACAGCTCTGAGTCGGCCAGTGGTCAGCAACCTCAGAGTCTGGAACGTTCCTGAGTTTTGCCTTCCTCCCATACCCGAGAGCCTCTTTGAAGTGCTGATCCTAAAGTGGCATGTACAATCATAGCACAAGATTTTCTGTTTGATGTGCACTACCTTGCTATTATGTATGGGTGGTGAGTGACTGTTAAGCCGATCTATTCAGTTATAGGAACATTTCCAGGAGTTGAACAAACTTCTCCAGTAAAGGTGACTACAGGAGACCAAGGAGTCATAAACCACAGTGTGACTCAGTCGACCCTGTGATAGGCGTGCCGGCACCATCCCTGTAATCTTTGGTTTCTGTAGCCTTGGCAACTGACGCATACAAATAGTTGGGAGAAGAAGCCACACCACTACTCAGGTATTCCTCTGGCCATTTCACACGGCTGTCTCTTAGTCAATCAGTACTGTAGGTGACGCGAGGGTGAAAGAATTCCTTTCAGAAATCCCCACAGCTCAGTGAGCATACAGTGCCCTCCCTCCTTCCTCCTAGTCTGTCTTTACCCTCTCTCTCCTCCCACGTTTCCTCCACATAGCTCAACACGCCACACCCCGGAATGCCAAAGACAGGCCAACTTCCAGACAAACAATAAGAGCAAATATGAACACCGCAGCCATCTCCTGTACTGTACACAGCATGATGTGTACAGTACAATGTTTTTTTTTTTGTTTTTTTTTTAATTGTTGACACTCTACATACACTCGCAGGTCTCACTCCAGGGCATCACATACTTCAAAGTGCTCACATTCCTGACTTAGTCTGGATGTCACTCACATGAGCAGACACACCACAAGCATTCAACGGAGTGCCCATAATTTTAAAATTATATGTGCCTCTGCTTTATATATTTGTTTTTAAAGGCTTCCTCCCCACAAATACCAGACTGCTTGACATTTTTACCCTCATTTCCCTTGAAACAAGACTTATATCCATATTTTCCATATAACCTGAAGCCATCATCCATAAAACAGGGCCCTCGCCAAACCCCATTCCTCAGTCCCAAGAAACATGACAGTGGAAAGCAGAAAAAAATATATTGGCCAACAGGTAAGGAGATGGAACGATTCCATGGTTACCTCTGAAACAGCAGAACTGAAACAAAACAAACAAGTTTATACCCCTTTCCTGTCTCCTCCCTTTCCCCTGTCCAATCTTGCTCTACCTGTCCTACTTCAAAAAAAATGTGTTGTGTTATTGTGAGATGAAGATTTGTGAGTGCACCACATACAATTAACATTCCTGGGAACTTATTTCTTACACCTTGACAGTGTGGTGGTTTGGTATTTGACTCAGAATCCATCTACTCCTACAGCGCACACGCACTTGAACACACACACATGCATGCATGTCTCACTCTTCTCACTTGAGTGCACTGCATACTTCAATTGACATTGCTTACCTTGGCAGGAATCTCCAGTGGTTTCATAGCCTGCACGGCACTGGCACTGGCCCACTGGCACCACCCACTCGCCCTCAGCTGTGCAGTAGATGCGCGGGGTGGCCTGACTGACAGCGTTGTCCACGCAGGATCCCTCCACCTCCCTGAGACTATCAGCCACTGTCTCTGGGAAGGCTGCCAAGCTCTGCACTGTGGACGGGCAGGTCTTGTAGTACACTCTAACAGAGAGCAGCGCCACGCAAGCCCCCATGTCCTGGAAGGCCAGATAAAACCCTTTTTGTGACAGAGGCCCCACAGTCCTCGTCTCCATGTTGATCTTCAGCAAACCACGGCCCTGTGTGATCTCATCTGGGGCTATGGTGGCCACTTTGCGGAACTGGCCTTTACGGAAGCTGGTTCCCACATCGGCGTCTGCCTCTGAGATGAAAAGGTTGAAGGTTTCTTTGCAGGCCAGGGAGGCACCATCAAAGGTATTACAGTCTCGTACAACAAAGTGGAGCTCTACAGAGAACCGTGTAGTCCCTGGGCGGCGCTGGATGAATGTTGTGCGTAACCAGTTATCCTGGTCACTAGAGTCTATGTTACAGACACTGTAGGTATACAGGAGGGAGCCGTTCACCACCGTCTGGACTATCTCCCACTGAAACACAGAAAATGAGAGAGGAGAAGGTTGAGTTTAAGTGGCAGGAGTGTCTATGACCAAGCTGCAATAATGAAAGGAGAAAAAGCAGTTTTTTTCAGAGACCGAGTGCAGGGCTCTTTGTTCATTCCAGAAACCAGTTACATGCTGAGTGAGAAACCCATAAACTGCAGAAGTGAGGCTGGTGCTTTTTCCACACGTTCAGATTCTTGGCCTGGACATGTGCTGCGCTCACAACGTGTGTGGTTTTCCACTAATACACAAGGGTGCATATGTGTGAGACAGACATAGCTCTAACAAATACTACTGTAGAATACCAACTAACATTTATGGCAGTTAAAGGAGGTTTATAAGCACAGTGCAAAGGCATGGCAGCCAAATTGGCAGCAATTAAGACTTTTTAAGAGAGGGAAGCAATGACTAGCTGAAAGATTAAAAGCCTCCATTAAACATTAAGAAATTTAATACATCAAATGACATTCGAAGTAGTATGTTTAAAGGGCTGAACCAAGGACTTCATTTACCCAGCGTTAGAAGAGGGAAAGATGAGAAATGACATTTTTCATTTCAAAATGAGATCTCTGCCAGTTGGAAAAAGTGAGACAAAATGACTGCTAGCGTTAAAGTACTTAATGAAGCATATCAGGTAATTTATGTCTGTTGGTCACAAAAAGACTATTATAATCTATATTAGAAACTTCATATTTTAGTATAGAGCATATAGAACACCAGAAAATGAATTATCTAAAGTGACTCTTCTGCTTTTTGAAAATAGGTTGTTCAAATAAGTTTGGGGTGACCAATCAGGAAGAACATATACAAGGCATGATCCTGTGTTGCAAAAGTCCAAACTTAAATAGATACGCTCTGCAAGTGTGAGGAACTTGGATGAGAAAAAAACCAACATGCAAAGGACAAGGGGAAATCCTATCTGATACAATGAGAATCGTTGGACCTAACAGTCACACAAGAAAAGTAGCCCATGCTCTGGTACTAACCACGTCCTGTTGCTTTTTTTAGATGGAAAGCCACTGAACTATAGATAGAGAGATGGTTCTCCACACACAACCAGTCTTTCTTTCTCTTTCAGTCATGTTTTACGCTCTGCTACAACAGTCCAGATCTTATATCTCAGTGCTTGGGAGGATCAGAGGGAAAAATGAGCGACTGTTGGGTTTTGTGGTTTAATGTTGAAATGATAACCTGCTGCGTGTTTTTATTTAGCAAAGTCCTGCCAGTACTGTAAATTTCAATGTAACTTGAATCTTGACACTTTACTGACATTCATAGTGTGGTTATGAATTAAAGTGTTGTTTTTACACAATTAATTGAGCTCTGCCAAAGCTTTTCTGGCTCCATCTCTAAGTTTTTCTGCTGGACTGAATGGGCAGGAATGAGGCTCTCATTATTATCATTATCATGCTATTTTCACTTCAGCAATAAGCAGACTTGTGCCGTATTTATGATCCAGTTGTCACGCACAGAGAAAGACGTCTTCAAGTCTTGAACCTGAAATGTTTAAAATGTCTCCTGAGGTATAAATACTCACCCCGTTCTCATATGGCGAAGTCAACCACCCTAACTCTCCTCCTGAAGCTTTCATATCCAGCAACACCTCTGCAAGAAAAAACATCAAAACAAGTTTTAAAACAGATGTATCAACACAAATCAAATGTGAATCATAAAAGAGCAGGAAAAAATTTACCTCAGGAAGTGACACATGAGTAACAGGACAACAGTAATTGATTATACCCATGTAATAGGCCAACAATTGTCTCTGATTGTATACATGTAATTTATAGCTCTAGGAAGGGCAGTGGGTCAAATGTATAAATTATTTTGTTTCTTGGGGTATTAAAATAAAACGACTGATTATGATTTTACCACACAATAAAAAAAGACAGATCACCCTCCTGGGTCTCTAGTGCCAACAGCTTTATGGGAGGCACATGCCTTCCCTTGACAATTTAATCAAGCATGTCGATCCCGATTCAAGACTTCACTGACCGTGTCCTCCGACTTACAGGATAAATAATGTCTGAGAAAGGCGTGGGAAGTTAAATCGCATGACGAGAGGAACACATGAGCCGTAAAGCTCCACATCATTAAGTGAAACACAAGTTTGACACGTTTTGGGATCACACAGGTGTCCTTTATCCTATACCTTACAAAGGCCTGGAATTTTTTTTTTCTTTCTTTTTCGTTTAATTAAATGACAAACAAAACGAGTAACAGCTTAAGCTCAAGCGAAACAGACGAATTCTACATACAATAGTTAAATAGGACAATAGTCTAGGTTACCTTACGGGTAAAGTGGCTTACATTAAAATGACTTTTTTCTAAAATGATACAACTTAAAAATTAAGTGGAAAATTAACTTGACAGCTTCATACACGCACACTATTTAAAGTGAAACGCCAAGAAATCCCATAAAATAGGCTATGACGCTCTAACCACCTGAGTCATGTGGAAGAGGCTGGTTCAAGCTGTACTTTTTACCGAGAAGTTATAAAATAAAAGTACTTACGTTCTTTTGACTGGAGGCTGTAACATATGTGACTAATAAATAAAACGGCGAATAACTCGAGGCGACGGGAATCCATTTTGCCACAACTTTATCAAAACATCTACAGTGTTATCCCAAAGAAAGCTCCCGTGCGTCGGCTCTCGCTCCACTTGTATGGAGATCACTATGCGCTGCGAGTGAGCACGAGCCGGAGCCCATTGAGAAACAGGTGGCGTCATCCGCCCCGCCTCGCGCCCTCTGGAATGTGGAAGTTTTCCTTATCTGGAACATTGTGGGCGTGGTCAAACCCACTGGACCGCACCTGTTATATGGAAACGGATGGCGTCTGTTGTGATTCATTGTAATATCCAACGATGCGATATGAGGTAATTAACATCCCTCGACCAGGAGTTGTGTCTGTTACTGTTTTATCATAGATAGGCCTAGATCAGTCAAGGTTAATGTTTCACAACGGAGAGCTGTCTGTTGACAAGAGCAGCAGCATCATGGGAAAAAGCTGCAGTCCAACTTTTATCTAATTATCAACTTTTATCCCTTTGCCTTGCACTGCTAATAGTAACATTCAAGCAGGTGGATTAAAACTCTCTTTGGCTATGGACAAGTTTGTTAACCTCTGAATCAGAATCTTATAAAATTATGTTTGAGGTATTTTGATAGTCATAAATCACATTATAGCCCTGGACTTAGCCAGCAAGCCTACTGAATTCATCAAGCTAGAGTAGTTAGCCCATTACTAAACCTACATTAACAGTTTGGATATTTTTCTCTCACTGTAATTTTCAAGGAAATTGTGCAATTAGGCAATTAAGTGATGCAATAATTAAAACTTCATGGAGGCTGAACTTTGCAAAATGTTCTATTGTTCTACAGGTGGATCTGGATATTCATTTTTTAGCATGTGTCCTGTCCTGTGTTTTATATAAGACACCTGGCTGCAAGGAGACTTTCCCATTTGGGCCAGTGAGGTTGTATTTAATTGTATTGAATTGAACTGATTGAATTATTGTGTATATGATACAACCGGTGCAATTTAATCATGATCACTTTAAAACACATACCGATACAGACAATTTTTTTTTCCTATAAGAAACTAATTTCCAACTTTCTTCCTTGAGTTTCTTTGCACCTGTATTAAATATAGCTCTGTGCCTTTTCTACTCGGTAGCAGCGTTTATATGGCTTGGGAGAGAGAGCACTAAATTTTCTTTTTTTTCTTTTTTTTTTTTTAGAAAGTTATAAATACACCTGGAAGGAATTTCAGAAGGGGTTTAGCAATATCAGTTTCCAGTTCTTCTTTGATGCATTTACACTTGAGTTTAAAATTTATCTTCACACCAAATTTATTTTTTAAAAAGTGATAAAAATGAAATGAGAGTCAGCAAAGTTGCTTGCTGTTTACACTGACAAATACCTTCATGCTGTGGTAGTATTTCTTAACTAAACAGTGTGTAAGTTGGGCCATCTTTTTTGACCGTCATCCAAGTAATTGCCTGAATCCTACACAATATCTCATCCAGGACTTGTCTTTCCCACGACTGGCAAAGGAGGGGTCAAGTGGGGGGGGTGGGTTGGTATGAATATATGACTACTAATGAGGCGGTCTCCATAAAGAACCTTACAATTTGGGTATGAATATGTGAACACAAAGAAGACCTGACAATAGCATCACCTAGCAACTCTTATCTGGAGGAATTTCAGAGTCAAGTCTTCTCTGTGAAACAGCGTGTACTTGGACAGGAGAGCCCCTCAAACTGAGAGCCAAACACAGCCGCCCCTCTTGCAGAGACCCCCCCCAAAAAAAATCAACTGAAGAGGCAGACATTGTCTCGTCCTACGTTACCATACACGGACATTAATCATACAACAGACAGAATGAAAGATGTTTGTTAAAAAATAGATTAACAAGTTAAGTGTGGTTTGTATCATGCCTTCATGACCCTGAAATGACAATCATTTCACTTGCTCACAAGTACAAATGGTGGTTAAACATGAAGAGCGCCATTCAAGCAGGAGATATCAACATTATGCAACCTGACTGGTGGAATTAGAGCAAAACAAATGATGGCACACAATTAAAGATGACAGCTGTCTTAAGATCTTTGCATGCAAATTTACAAAGCTTCCAAGGGTTTGTTGTCATTTGTTGTTAAAATACTGAATGATGAATTTTTTTTTTTTAATAAAATGCCAACTGAAATTTGTAATTCAGAATGCCATCTTTCTCATACACAAAATGTCGATTTGTCTTGTCCTTCCATGTATTTCTCATCACTTGCTTTCAAAACTGTTTGTAAGATGTTTTAAGATCCTTTGGTGATTCATTTAGTAGCTTTATTTCAAAAACAGACATTAGAAACCACAGACATTTTAAGGAATTGTTTTCTCATCTCCCTTTAGGCAAAAACTGTGATCTGTTTTCATATCTCAAAAAGAGCCCACACCATGCTAAGAGGATCCAGAAACCTCTCACTTTTAAAGTATCCGACACACTTTGTTTTGAGTGTGAAACCGCCACTTGAAGGAAACCTCAACGACGCACTCAAGAAGTCTTTTTCTCGCTTGTCTTTATTGGTTTTGATACACACCGCGGTACGGTAAGGTGTTATTTTCAAGTGCGTTAATGCTAAGACTCTGAGAAGTGGTTTCTGTTGTCGTCCATTTCTCGAAGGTGTCAAAGGTTAACACCCTCTCCAACTCACAAGTATGCAAATGCTTTCTTTACAATACAGGCTCCTTTTTATTCACCTATAGAGCATGCGTCCTGCTGGAGAGTGGACTGCGCTTACAGATACCCCTTTTCCACCAGGGCTGGTTCGGAGCCGGTGCCTGACTTAGCACCAGTTTTTTGGTTTTCCACCGCCCGAGCTGGGGCCAAACTGGTGCCAAACTGGTTCCAAACTGGTGCTAGGCAAGCACCGACTCCGAGCAGGGGCTAAACAGGAGCCAGAGAAAGAACCGATGACGCGGCCCACCGCGTCATTGGTGGGCGGGGTTACAAAACAAAACAGGAACTGCGAACGCTATAAACATAAACAATAATCCCCGAGAAGCCGTGGGTTATACTGATTTTACAGCGGCATGGAACGCGGCTCGGCAAATTACATTTAAGGATGAGAAGCACCCGTTTTATAACTAAACATCGCTGTCATTCGTTCCGATCGCGAATCCGACAGGTAGCCGGCAATAATTGTGTTTTTCGCCTCTGTATTGAAACGTAGGCTTGTAAAGACACACGCAGTATTTGCATCGCTAATAAATCCAGATCCTGCTCCACCCGGGGCCAGAAACTGTATCGGGAAAGCAGCATTATATGCTTGACTGAGACGCGGCTCACGAACATCATCCCCGACTCCCTGATCAGTTTCAGCGGCTTCAGGACAGGACGGGCGGACAGAGACAGAGACGCTGCAGCCGCTGGACTGTATGAGTGTGCAGTTTGATCTGTGTTGACGTGATGAAGCTGCCGTGACAATGTAATTTCCTGCAGCGGATTAATAAAGTATCATTCATTCATTCATTCATGATGGTTATTGTGATTCTGAGCGGGCGTCTCGCGCACCCGTCATTACGTTTTCCGAAGACGTCATGACGTGGCTCTGACTTGGCTCCACTTTGCTCTTGGCCGGTGGAAAAGCAAACCGGTTCTTCGTTGGCACCAGTTAAGCACCGGCTCTAGCACCAGCTCCGAACTAGCACCAGTTTTTTTCTGGTGGAAAAGGGGCAAGAGCGTTGAAGCCCTCCGGGTGCCCAAACACCCCCTCTGGTCCTCGGCTTCTGAGGGGAGTGACAGCACAAAAGTACTTCACACTGGGGGCTGGGCCGGCATTTTGGGGGTCAGTGAACAGCAGCAGCAGCAGCAACGCCGTGCCATTCAGACTCTGCTACCCTCACACCCCCCACTTTGCTTGCACCTCTTGTGGTATCAGCAAACAGAGAGGTGGAACACCATTGTAAGCACTGGGGAGTTTTTGTGTACCGCCAACATGAAATGTGCCTACCGTTTTCTATCACTCTCACAGCCAGGGTCTGCAAAAATCTCATTAAGGAATGGTGAATTTTTGCCTTTGTAAAAGCATTTCACTTATTGGCCGTGCTTGTGTAAGTTTAAACTTTATTTTTGTTCTTTATCAATATGTCTATTTTATAGCCAGTATGTTTAAAATGTGTAAATGTTGTGCAAATACGGGGTATGACTCGCTAAATTCCACATGTTCAATATCCAGCAGGAGTATCGAGTGTCTTGCCAAAACCGAATAAAAGACCCCACATAAAACCACATAAGCATGAAGTCTGTCCCAAACCGCTGTCCTTTCATGTTACTAACAAAAAGGGGTTAGATGTAGTGGGAAATTCCTCTATATGTTCAGTGTGCTCTGTTGCCCAGACAGTGCTGAAAAGCCTGTGCATTGTTTTTCTCCATTCTCTCACACTAAAGGTTACATGCCACATCTGAAAGCCCTACCTCTCTTGGTTGGAATTTGGGTGGATGACTGATTCCTGTGTGGGATGTGTTGTGTGCGGTGTAGCGCTGAGGAACAAAAGACGAGAGACGTGCCCTTACATGTTTTTTGTCTTATGAAGGGGAGAAATGTGGGAATGCGGTTAAAAACACTGAACATTACTCATACTTGATTTAAGTCCACTTGTGGCTCCGCTTTGAACGCTCATCACCGCCTGCCCTGGCATTGGGATCATATATCACCATGAACTGGGTGATGCAGGTTGAGCGTTGACTGAAAAAAAATTTGAATCCGTAAGATAAAAGGCAGTTGATAGTGTTCTCTAACTTTGAAATATAACACCACTACCAAATCGTACTAAGAAGTCCTTTGTTCTTTGTATTTAAATTAAATATATGCATAAATTAACCAAACAAATAGACCAATACTATGAAGTAGAAACATGACAAACTTACATAAAAATTGACCTTTTTTCATGCAATCCAAGTCTTAAAGTATTATGTTCTCTCACTGGTAAGTAACAGGTTGTGTATTCAAGTTTATCCCCAGAACCCCAGTGTCTGTAATCCTCCTCTTTTCACAAGTAGGGAACGAAGGCATGGCTTGAAAGTGAAAACTCATTCACTAAAGACCCATGGTAAATGTAATGTGTGTTGGCAAAGGGGCCTAATAAAGATGACAGCACACATTCATATGCATTCGTTTGTGTGCTCAGCTTGACGAAGTCTGCCCTGCTGACTTAACAAAGGGGAGGAAGGAAGCCAGGGGCTGAGCAGAATGCCTGGGGGGTGTGGGGCCGTAACACACACTTCGGCCCTCCAGCTTGTCTCCTGCAGTCTCTCAGCTCGGAGGTTATAGCAGTGACAGCTGGGCTAGCAGGCTCTGCATGGGCCCATTCTCTCCCAGCAGCCTCTAATGCCCCCCTCCAACACCACACACACACACACACACACACACACACACACACACACACACACACACACACACACACACACACAGGATGTTCTGTGCTGTTTACTATTTACATTTCACACTGGCTGGCCAACTTGGGGGGGTTTTGCAGTGTAATCACTGGCAATACAGCTGTCTGCAAGGTCTGTAAGGTAGAGATATTTGACACGTGTGTGTGTGTGTGTGCAGGGGGGTATATGGGTGGGTGGGTGGTCTATGTTATGATACCAGTTATGATATGTATATGTAAGTTATGTTATCATATAGTTGTACTATACTATAAATGCTTAGAGTTTAGTGTGAATCATGAGCTTTTGCAGGCCATTTGTTAAATCATTTGTGGTAAAGAAACAGAAGAACTCATGTCAGCCCTTAAGGAGCTGATGGTTTGTAGGGTAAAGAGTGACAAAAAGTTTTTTTTGTGTTAAAGTCATCTGATTCTGGCTGTTAACTTCCATCAGCGAGTATAAGGTGGCACCACAGAGTTGCTGAGTTGAGATCTGTGCCGTATCGCCAACTGTTTAGAACAGGAAATGGGAAGGTCAGAAAGTGCAACTGGCAGTGTGGTCCACAACAAGCAGATCATTATTTGGCCAAAAGGGCACCTGCTTTGTTTGAGGTGGGCCGAGAGTCAGGAGGTGATGACACGAGACAGAGGGACAGTGTAGAGCAAACAGAAACCAATGTTTATCCACTTTTACAACAGCATATTTCCATTTTTCTGAGATGTATTACTTTTTGTTTTTATAATGTAGACATACAGTGAGGCTGTGTGCTGGCAACATATAAGGCCTGATGGCATTTTTCAGGTCATTTTCATATAACCATATATGATAACCATGGCACAGTTTTAGATGAGATGATGCTCAGTGTAAAAAAAACAATTTCAGCACACAGAGAGCAGATTATTGCCTCAGCAATAAACTACAGCCCAGAGCTGCCCCCAAGTGACAGACAAGGGCCACAGCTATGCAATGTTCAGCTGCTACACACAACAGCCCCTATTAGTTTGGTTAACACCACTGGAAACACTTAACATGAGTTTGTGCTCATAAGGCAGACATTACACTGTTAATTAATCATTCATGGTAATTCATTAATGGTGTTCATGGTATTCATTAATTTATCTGTTAATGAATATTTATGATTTATTTATGTTTAAATGTCATTCGGTCAGTTATTTTGCTTTCTCTGCAAAGTAGACATTGTCTTTGAAATGCTGACATTTTCTTGGCCTGAGTCAAGTTGCTATGACAAAGAACGTAACATAAACGAAAATAAATATTAATTAGCTGTCACATGTTTATGGCTGCACCATCACAGTTGTAACAGTGGAATATCCGCCTTATGAACACAGCAGACAACTTAATAAAAAAAAAAAAAAAGGCCACATAATATTACTCGTAGAATACTGCAAACTGAATTACATGACTCCTGTCCACTAAATCAGCTATTATAATACCATTATTATAAACTCTTTTTGATTATTGCACATGAACACAGAGGCTCTTGTGTGTTCTTGTGCAGTTATATTTTAGGTATTGAATCTCACAGCCTTTAAATGATAAAGTTTCAGTGTTTGGCCGTATATAGGTTATTTACATGACTTACCGTGGCCTTAATTGAATATTGCCTACACAGCCGCACAGCACGCAGCAGCTCGTGTCACGTGACCACTCTAGGAAGCGTCGTTTGACCAATATCCGCGTAGAGAGAGGGGGACACCATTCATCCAACAAAGGGACAGGTTCGTATCAACTTTTCTCCACTACTCTGTTGCCCCTCGGTGTGGAGCCTGTGTGCCTGAAGTTTGGTGGTGATGCGTGTGTGTTTTTTAGCGACGAGACGGCTACATGTACACAGAGAGGGCTGGTTCTCGCGCGGCGTGTGTCTAAGTGTGTGTGTGTATATATATGTGTGTGTGTGTGTGTGTGTGTGTGTGTGTGTGTGTGTGTGTGTGTGTGTGTGTGTGTGTGTGTGTGTGTGTGTGTGTGTGTGTGTGTTGAAGTTTGGCAGCTAGCAGGTGGACCCGTGGAGCTGTCATACATCCTTTTGTATGAGCAGCAGTGATGGCCATGCTCACTTCAGCACATGGTTTTCAATAGGCTCTTCACGTGATGTAACGCCAGGCCCCCGGTGTGCCTACATTTGTGTACTAAATATAAGAGTGTTTCTCCCGGCGGTGTGTGTTGTTTGGCGACGGCACACGGGGATTGCCGCGGAGGAAATGCACCTGTAATGTTTGCCAAAATGTCACGTACGCTGCTGTGCGGTCTGATAACCTGTGGAGTGAAGGCACTGTTTCCGATAATAAGAGCACAAACACGCGTGGGCTGCGGTGATTACCAAACAGTTCAGGGTAGTTGGAGTGTTTTGAAAGCCAGTGATAGGACAACAGTCCGCAGTGTGTTTGTCTTCCTGACTTTACGGCGAGGCGCTGTTCAAACGCCGGGGGATAGTCTAAACCTGTCTGTTCTGACACAGCGCTTACATTAAACCTGCACACTTTGAAGCCGAAACATGGAGAATGTGGCCCAGGTTACGCCACGACCAGCCTGCCTTTATCAGTTTTAAGTTGATCTTCATTACCCCTCTTGAAGTGATATGGCTCTATACGCTATGGATCCTGGCATGAAGACACACTGGTTTGTGTTTGGCTATTGAATTGTTCAGATGTCACACGTGAATAACAAATACGTTCAAAGTGATCACATTTAAACATAATTTTCAAATTCACACAATCACACACCTTTTTTGGATTTGTACCAATTTTTTAAATTATAATAAAATTAAACTATTCCTCATTTTGCTGAGGACCCACTGGAAGTTCCCTATGGGACCCCATTGGGGTCCCAGGACCCAACTTTGAAAACCATTGGCCTGGACGCCCAGTGTTCCAGAGATTTTTTTTTCGTGGGATTGAAAACCAGACTTTGAAAACAGAAAATGGCAATTTTTTAGTGTGGCTTACATTTAATAGCAGTGTTTCAGCTCGATCTTAGCTAGGGGCAGATCAGCACCTCAAGATGATTATCAGTTTGACCCCATTAGCCCAATTCTCATGGGAATCTACACTTCTGGTACAGCACATCGCCCAGATGTGATCCTGCTTTTTGATGTGGCGAAAGAGAAACTGCAAGCTTTATGGTTTGCTTCTCAGTTTTCATTTTGCTCAAAGCCATAATTGGTTTGCATATCGCAATGAAACATATCATTGTGTGTGTCTTGAAAGAGGTCTGTCACTACCTGTGCAGATGTGTCTTGACTTTAATCATTGACCTTTATCCTAATTGTAAATTGTAAAAAATAAGAAAATCCACTCAAAACTTGAAACTTTGATTTTATTCTAAATAAAATACGCTTTTTTCCATGACATTCAAAATTATAATACATTGTATATATCATAAATATAATTATATGTAAGAAACACTTAATGGCAAATTCAGCAGACTCAGTAATTGATTTAGAGAGTAATGTGTGAAGACTTTATAATATGCTGCTGGCAGAATGGAAGTAGCAGTATCTGCCTGCAGACTGCGGAGGAATCATGTGCTCAGCAAAGTTCACAACATTCTGAGAAAGAGATGCTTTGAAATTGAGTATGACATAGCTCTCGGTCACAAGCATGTCTCAGAGGGCTTTAGATACCGTCACATAGCCCATGTCAGACAGAAATGGGCATACATTTAATGAGAAAAAGTCCCTGGGATAGTCCATGAAATGCTTGTAAAATAAAATGGAGAAAAATACAGAGTACTCTTTGTGTTTCAGCCTGGTCACATTTTATGTCTTGTCATATTTTCATGTAGTAGTGGGACTGCTGTTTCCTGCAGTCCACTGCGGGTGGGGTCATCTTTGAATTTCTGACCAGGCAAGTACGCAGCCCGAAGCAGTAGAAATGTTGGCGTCATGCTGTTGGAAGAGAAAATGCTCAACAGTATACAGTACCCACTGCGTCAACATTAAATAGATAAAAACAAACAAGACACTTGTGGTGAAGCTGCCAGCTTAGACTGGACAGAGCCGTGGCCTTTGTTGTTTGCATTACCGCTGTGTAAACTTTATTGTGCAACGCAGGGACTCCAGATGTCATGTTTCATCACAAGACCAGCCCCTTACTGTAGATGATGTGGTTCGCCTTGTGTGCCTTTCATCCTCCTCCTGGAGCAAGATTCAAGTTTTTTTTTTCTTTTTTTATCATGATTCAGTTTTATAACTTCTTCTTCAGTTATATGCACTTTCCATTTAGAATTGCACACACAAAATCAAGTTTCTTATGATGGAACTAACTGCAGGCAGTTTGAAGGAATTACTCTGCAAAATCTTGCAAAACAAGTCATTTAGTCTTATATTCATTGTTAAAATATGTTCACTGTTAAACCCCAAGTGAAAAAATGTGCTAGTGGGATGCGATTTTTTCACTCCACTTGCAGGATCTGCTGCAGTGTTTGTCATAGGATTTTAGTATCAGATTAATGGTGTGATCAGATGAGGTTTTTTGCAGGTGCATTTCTATCAAGACTTAATCCATTTTCCCTGTGAGCCCTACAACCTCGATTTAAGATATTTTTAAGGCCTTACAAAATCCTGAAACATTCAATAAAAATGCTGTGCATTGGGACAGCAAAAGCTGGACTTTCTCAGCCCACTGTCAACAGAGGAGCTCTTCTTCCAATTGGAAAATCAATGCCCTCGGGTAAAGTGCACCATCTACACTGCTGCTCTACAAGTAGCCAGCAATCATTACGCTCATACCCATGTCACGACACCACAGCTCTGATTCTCGTGGGACTTCAAAAAACTGAGGAAAAACTCTGCTAAGTAATTTAATGATTACCTCTTTATCATTATGATTATCTCAACTATTATTGCAGTTTGCTTGCATTTATCTTTTATTGTGCTCAGACTGTAATAGTTGGTAATATGTTGTTAATTCTTTATTTAGTTCCAAGATTAAGTTCTCTAGTGTGATTTATTTTTTTATTTCTCAGGAAAAAAAGATTTTTTTTTTTTTTCATTTTTATTGCTTTAGTTTCAGTTTAGGTTTTTCTGTATTGTCACAGTGGCAAACAAAGTAACAGTAGATATTTTATGTATTGCTGGATGGTTATTTGTATCATTTGTATAAATAGGCTTCTTTTCATTTCTAGGTTTTCCACTATATAGGAAACAAGACTAACAGTGCAAATACTTCTTGACCATTTTAGTCTGATTTCAGTTAGTGTTCCGGACATTTATCTTTTTTTTTTTTTTTTTCCCAAAAAAGATTTCTACTATTGTGTTTTCTTGCCTAGTTTCAGTCCAGGTTTTACCTTCAAGTTAATACGTAATGCTTGATGGTTCTACATATTGCGTACATGTAATGTCCCGCATTGCTGTGTCCATACAGGAGCTGGGATTAGCTGCTTAGGACCGGAGCATGTTTGTGGCTGTGTTCCTGCTCCTGATCACTCTGTGTGCTCAGGGAGGAAATGGCGATGAGGGGCAAGAGGCACAGAGACTTGGCCATGTTTCGGTAGTAATAGCAGGAGGCACGGGTGACCTGGCTAAGAAGTACCTGTGGCAGGGCTTCTTCCAGCTGTACATCAACCAGGTCAGTAGCGGGTACACATTTTGCTTCTATGGTGGAGGACTGTCACCCAAGGACAAGGGCACACCGGCCCTTTTTGAGATCTTGAAGGCTGTGTCCTGCCCGAGCGGTGTTCCTGTAGAGCGCTGCGCCGTGTTGAAAGAGCAGTACCTGCGGCTTGCGCAGTATAGGCAGCTGAAGACTGCAGAAGACTACCAGGATCTGGATAAGCACATTAAGCAACAACTTCAGGAAGAGGGAATGGTGGAGGCAGGGAGGCTCTTTTATCTTTCGGTGCCAGCCTTTGCATACGCAGACATTGCTGATAAGGTCAATAATGCTTGCAGACCAACCACTGGGGCGTGGCTGAGGGTAGTGCTAGAGAAACCTTTCGGCCATGATTTCAGGAGTGCACAAATACTTGCAACTCAACTTGGGAACTCCCTGAAGGAAGATGAAATGTACAGAATTGACCATTACTTGGGGAAGCAGGTAATTAAATCTTATATGTCCAGTAAACTTAAACTCATACGTCCACAACTGAGATGTTTGATTTCATGACATGCTTCCTCTGTGGTTAAAAGGTTGTTTCAAAGATACTGCCATTCAGAATAGCGAACAAGAAGTTTCTGGATCCTATCTGGAACAAGTACCATATTGACAGAGTGGAGGTTGTACTGAAAGAAACCCTGGATGCTAAAGGTGACTAAAAACATTGCAAATTTATTTCAACAGAATATTTTCCCATAATTCGGTTGAATAATTTTCAGAGGTATTGGAAGAGAGCAAGAATTCCTGAAATGCAATTACTCGCTCACCTCTCCTGTCTGTCCTCAAAGGTCGTATTCCCTTCTACGACGAGTATGGTGTGATCAGAGATGTGCTGCAGAACCACATGATTGAGGTCATGACCTTGTTGACCATGAGGTTACCAAAGAACATGAGCAACAACCAGGAAGTTCTCCAGAACAAGCTGAAGATCTTCAGCACCTTGCAGCCCCTAGGAAAGAAACAAGCCGTCATAGGTCAGTACCAAGCCTACAACGCAGAGGTGTGGGCGGAACTGAACAAGACGAAGGATTACGTCAGTCGCACACCAACATTTGCTGGTGAGTGTTGAAAGGATTTCTCTTTCATTACTCAGATTCTGCTGTTTTTGCTTTTTGTAAATTGTGTATTGCAATAAATTTAGATCCCACTAATGAATGTTGTTGTTTTTGTCTCTTTCTATATTTCAGCGGTTGTGACACACATTGATGTGGCCCAGTATGATGGTGTGCCAGTTGTTCTGGTCTCAGGCAAGAAGCTAGATGAGCGTGTGGGGTATGCACGTATTCTTTTCAAGAATGATGTCTTTTGTGTTCAAAATCACGACAGTATCCACTGTAAGCCGAAACAGTTAGTTTATTACTTCGGGCATGGCAACCTTCAATATCCAGCAATTCTTGTGACTAAAAATCTGTTCAAGCCAGCTCTAATTGACAGTGAGTGGAAGGAAGTGACAGAGCATAAAGACATTAAGGTTCTAGGTTTGCCCATTTCAGACTATTATGTACAAACTCCAATAGTGCAGAAGGATGCTTATGCAGAACTTATCGCTCAAATCTTCTCTGGTCGGAGGGATAATTTCATCAGTGCTGAAAACCTCCTAGCCTCCTGGAACTTATGGACTCCACTGCTCGACAGTCTTGCCAGCTCTTTCCCCCGCATTTACCCAGGAGGTGCCGACAACGGGAACCTGTTGGACTTCCGTTTGAAAGGAAGGGAGATTAGCTACATTAGCAAAGCCGTAATAATCCCACCTGACCAGGTGGGTGGCTCTTCAACAGACAATTTCCAGATAATGCAGGGCAAGTATCGCAGTGCTGACATGGTGACCGCTTGGACCGAGGAGCTCATCGAGAGGCTAGCTACAGACCTGCAGGCAGCAGCTGAGGCAGTGGTGAGTGAGGGAGGAACCTTCCACCTTGCCTTGTCTGGTGGCTCCACTCCCCTGGCCTTGTTCCAGAGACTGGCCCAGCACCACTTCTCTTTCCCCTGGCGGGACACCCATGTGTGGATGGTGGATGAGCGCTGCGTGCCTCTGACAGAGTCTGAGTCAAACTTCCACCTCCTGCATGAGCACCTGCTCCAGCACATTAGGATACCCTATTACAACATCCACCCCATGCCTGTTGAGCTAAACCAACGTTTATGTGTGGAGGAGGATGGAGGAGCACTGCTCTATGAGAGGGAGGTCAACAAGCTTGTCAGCAACTCCAGTTTCCACTTTGTACTCTTGGGTGTGGGCTATGATGGTCACACAGCCTCTCTGTTTCCTGGCGATAAAGTGGATGGCCACGGGGAGCGCCTGATCGCCCTCACCGAGAGCCCAGTCAAACCTCACCAGCGCATGAGCCTCACTCTCAGAGCCATCAACCGTGCCCACCAGGTTGCTGTATTGGTGATGGGAAAGGGCAAGCATGAGCTGGTCACCCAGCTGAGCCGAGTCAAAGACAGCCCAAACAAATGGCCTGTGACTGGGGTTAGGCCTACTAGTGGAAAACTTATTTGGTATATAGACTATGATGCCCTTTTAGGATAGGAATGAATCAGACAAATGTCAGTGTCCACTGGAGCTGCTGTAACTGGACTTGTATACTGGATATTAAAAAAAAAAAAAAAAGGTATGGGTTATGAGCCAGCACCTAAATGTGTTCAATGTGAAATCCTTATTATTCAAAATGGTGATTTTTTTTTTTCAATATTCATGATTAACTTAAATCCTGAATCTTGAAAATAAAGACAGTTTTCCCTCCTCAGTTATGGAGAGAGAGGGAGATGAGGAAAAGAAATACATAGATGAGAGAGAAAATATACCATGACATGTCATGGTATATTTATACCAATATACCATGACATGTCATGGTATATTTTAGTCTAATTAACTGCCCAATGGGCAGAGTTTGCTGCATAAAACAAACCAGTGCCTCTCTACAATTTACAAATTACAGCTTGTCTGCCACTATACTTTGATGTGCAAAACCCACATACTTGGTGCTTTGAGAGTTGTAAGAGTGTGTTCAACCAAACAGTAAGAATTATCTGCATATGCTATGTAACCGAAGATGTGTGTTTATGTGTGTGTGAATGATTTTTTGTACCAAACAACATCTCAGGTGAATTTACTCCCTCTGACACACACACAGGCATAAAATAGATTTTGTCAACATTCAATGGAAAACATAAACTGAACATTTTGTGTAAAGATTTTTCAGGTAATATAATTTGGTGCGTGACCAAAAAGCACATTCCTAATCCATACCAATTTAATTTCAATACTGGTGAAGTGAAGACATATTTTAAATAACAGGAGCTTAAGCACATTTAAATATATAATTCAGACCACTTTCTTAAAGTGCAATTCAACCGAATTTCAGCATTCACGTTATTACTATTCCTAAGTAATGACATATGAATACCATAGATAATAGAGACATATTGCAGAATGTCGTCCTGTGGCCTTGTCTGTTGTGTGTACAGTAAAGCTCCATAAAGACTGAGTCAGAAAAATACTGAAAAAAGTGTGTGAGAGGCTATAGTGTTTTTTTCTGGGGCAAAAAGCAAGTCGTTTTTCCTATACATCTAACAAATAATTTTCTCAGACATGTTGGTAAGTCTTTGTTTGCCTTTGACCATACTGTAGGAGTATCATGTAATTTCTTAAATGAGTGCCTTTTGAAGCTATTATGGTTTGCCCCCCATAACCTGACCATATTTTCCTGTCGTTGACCTATTATATATGACAGATGGAAATTAATTTATTTGGTGTGCATACTTATCAAAAACTGTAGAAAACTACAAGCTGATTATTGGTTATTAGTTTCTTGGTACACAAGATGATCTGTTGTGACCTGACCAAAACTATGGTTTTCCCCCCATCCCATTATGATTATCTCTAGAGGGTGATTGTGAGTTAGCTTTCACTGCAGTGTTTGCACTTTTACATATTTATTTCATTTAAAATTTCAATTACTATTTTCATACTTGGCTGTCTTAACTTCTAATGTGGGATAAATCAAAGTCTCTTTTCTATTCATTCAATTCATTCTATTCAATCTATTCATTATGGCTTTACTTTCCCAGGGGATCTGACAACCACTTTCAGTACAATATACAGTTTTCAAATGTTTATTTGTGTAACTCAGCACAGAATCGAATTAAAGCACATATTTATAGACTTTTTAAATTGTGTTTTACAAATTGAACACTGTTTTTTATTGTATAAATCAATGAATAAAAAGCAACACCAACAATTCAGACAGATGACTGCTGTGTAATACTTTGTCAACAAATGAACATAAAGAATGATTAAGTTACTTTTCCCTTTGAGTCTCTATGGTTTAATCTGACTAGCTGGTGGTGGCATGGAAACCACATAAAACATTGATGTGTGGAGTGTTGAATGTCAGCATGGGACAGCTGGACTGGTTTACTGCTCATTGTTCCCTCTCAGGCCGTGCACGTGAAGTCTTTTAGTCAGCCAGAGCCCTCCCCGCACCGTGAAAAACACTGAGTAGACATCACAGAAAAAACTTGTTTCAGTGAAGATGCTGCACACTGAAAGTTACTGTATGTGATCTGCATGTATTGAGTTTCAAGACAGTTTCACTTTACCTGTGCTGAAAATGCAAGCCACTGTTAGAATAAGGGATAAGTAGTACAGCTCTGGGGTGGTTTTTGCCTGTGAATATGCAAGTTTTGTTTTAACTTTGTTTTCTATAGTGCAACAAACACACTATTCCTGCTGTTAGCTTTACATACACTTCATGTTTTTGTCAGTCGGTAAGTGTGAGGCACTCTTTTCCTTACACATCCTGCTGCTGTGAGAGTCAAGACAGCAGTGCACAGTCCTTGGACAAATGACAGCAGTCCAAACACATGGTAGGAGGCCTGAAAGCCGGGAGGAACTGGATCTATCAGTGTGAATGTCACTGAAAAACCTGTGGAGAGAATAAATACGTTAGCATGCCATGACTCTTCCTCATTGTTTGTGATTACAGGTTTATTTGAGCCATGAGGTTAAAATTCTGCATTGTATTGTGAAATCATATCACGTGACATACCTGAAGCTATGATGGACAAAGCAATGGAGGCTGAGAGATTGTTCAGAAGAGGCTGCCTGCAGTATCGGGATGATTTTGGCCTTCGATCATAACAGACATGATTATTAATATCAAGCAATTACAATTATAAAGCTGATTTCAAATTATTTCAGTGGCTTGATGTCATTGCCTAGGATCTAATTACCTTCCCATGATGTAGAACTGAGGCAGCAGAACCAGTGCCATGAACAGAGCGTTGACTATTTGACTGCAAATGAAAAAAAAAAAAAAAAAAAACACTCAATACAACCTCAGTGAAGCCTGTAGCCTGTAGCAGCAATATATAAAACTCAAAAAATACATGAAGTTTAATTATTCTATTTTCCTGCAGTTATGAAACCATCCACCACATCATCACTTACAATTTTAATCTTTGATGCCTTGGTATCCATCTGCTGCTATGATAAGCCATGAAGATTAGCATGTAATGAAACATGGATATCATGCGTCCAGCCAGACATGTAACTCCATTCCTGGCGGCTGGAAGTGCTCAGCGAAGGAACTGCCAACTGCTCCAAATGTGAGCCTGAGGAAGGAAGCATCACGTTTCACAGAGCGCAAACACATGGAGTGCCGCTTGTAAAAAGTCAGAATGATTTGCCAAAAGCCCCACGTGTGCACATAAGTTCAGCTGCAAGATTATTGTTAAGTTTTTCCTCTATTTTGGCTTCAGTGCCATACAGACATATGGTTTATGCATCATGTCATATTAAAAGCCTCAATTCTCAAGAGGGTAATTTCCCCGTAATCAGGTAAAAAGTCCTCCTCATAATTAGGTAAAAAGTCTTGTTCCGCTCTCCAGTGCTCTTTTCATTGTATGAGTCCAAAATAGCAGCAGAAAGCAATATATCACCTCTGCCCCATATTAACACACAATGGAACAGCCCACCCACAAGATTTATATCTGTTCACTCCTAATATTCATGCCACTTGCGCTTTCCAGAGAGTCGCACAAACATCCAACATGCCTGTCAACTACACTGGGACCTGGGACTTTGTCAGTAATGACAATTTTGAAGGATACATGGTTTCTCTTGGTGAGTATCTTTACTCTCTTGACAGATGATCCAAGTGTGAAAATGTAAATTTTACAAGTAGAGCATCACATTGTCTTAACTTTGTATTTGGCAGCAGTGCTCATGAGCTGGTTCCTGAATTCAGTTGTTGATTTAGTTCTCAAAACAAGATCACAGGACAAATTTGTGTCTATAAGGAAATTGTAACATATTTGTTATCTGAACTAGTTACCTGAATGGTGAGCAGTGTCTTGTAATATGAGAGTCTTGTTAAATATTCCAAGTAATAGTTTTTGAATATATGAAAGGCATTTATTCAGACATCAGAACAAAAGACGGTAGAGGAGATAAGTTTAACGGTAGTGTGTGAAGTTTTGACCTGTCTTTCTCTTTCACATACAGGCATTGATTTTGCAACTCGAAAGATTGCCAATATGTTGAAGCCCCAGAAGGTGATTAAGCAAGATGGAGACTCTTTCACAATCCAGACATTTACTTCTTTCAAAAACTACTCGTGCTCATTCAAGATCGGAGAGGAGTTTGAAGAGGTGACCAAAGGGATGGACAACAGAGTGTGCCAGGTGAGTGTTTTAATAATACGCCATATCACAGTCAGTGCGATATCACATGCTGCTGCAGTCAGGACAGAACAGAAAATGAAGCAAGAAAAGTGAATCCCCAGCGGCAACAAATAGAAACTGTCTACACGTAAACTGACATTATGTCCTTGTATGTCCTGTCATTTTCCATTTTGTGTAGCTTTTGAAATAATTCCAGACACTCCAAACTGCAGTATGTAGATGTCCTGAATCATAAACAGAATTAATAACCTTACCTGCTATTTGGCTGTTATTTTCTATCAGACTGTGGTCAACTGGGACAACGATAAGCTGGTGTGTGTTCAGAGAGGAGAAAAAAAGAACAGAGGATGGACCCACTGGATTGAGGGAGACCTGCTGCACCTGGTACGAGGAAAACTTTTTACCCTGATTACAGTCCAGTCAGGGTTTGTGAACAATGTTTTGGGAAATTTAGAAACCAGTTAACTAAGACCTATCATTTGTCATGTCCTACTAATGCACAATGTACAGCAAAGCCATTGACAATGGCTGGCTACTGTGGACTCACACGGTTTGTCATAATTTTAAATATGAGAGAAGTAAAATATACCCCTCTCCCCTTCAAAAATCTGACATAAGACACTTTCTATTAATTACACCATGTGTCCAAGCAATATCTGATTTGTTATGTAAAGTGAATATCCAGTAATACAATATAAAACTAATAGACAATAACTGATGTACTCATAAATTCACTGTTTCCTCTCATGCTCTCTTTCAGGAACTCACTTGTGAGAAGCAAGTCTGCAAGCAAATGTATAAAAGGACTGCTTAACCGTTTCTACTGTGGAGGCTCTGCACCGGTGTTGATGCAGATGATCGGATGACACCTTCAGAGCCTGAGAGAGAAGAGAAACTTCAATAAAATATTTACATGAATTTGGCTGAACAACATAATCAGTCTGTGTTGGCTATTTCTGTGTGTTAACTATAAAAGTACCGTATCACTGATGTGGACATGTAATGAACAGGTAATGTGGAAAATAATTGGTTGATTTGGGGTGATTTTGAGGGGTTTTAAACATACTAACCACCAGATGGTGCTCTAAAATTTGTAAATGAAAATAAATATGACAATAATATCCATGTATTATTACTACCATTATTATTATTAGTGGTCGTGGCAGTTTTAGTAGTAGTTGCTGTTGTTGTAATAAAATGTGGTATAAAAGCGGTTTGCAACAATAAACACACACAACAGAAAGAAGGGGGAAACTGATATTCCCCTTCCATGAAGCAAAGCTGAAGCAAAAGCAATAATTTAGAATAAGGCTATACAAAAATGGCAGAACACTTGGAGACAGGGAGATATGGTCATTTCAAACAAGCATATAGACAGAAACCGAAAAGAAGAAATTACACTAGAATCAGGCTGGGGCGTGGCAAATAACGAGAAAACGTTAAATGGGTTAAATAGTTTGGTTTTGGTTTTAATTGTCAAGTGAAACAATTAGTGCATCATGTTATAATGTGGGGAATATCAAAATGAATGAGATGAAAACAGCCTTAGACAGAGCTGGAATTTGAGTGCTTGTTTAAAAATTCTGGGAAAGCTTTATGTAAGGACCTATTTAAGTTTGTGAATAAGTAGGTAGGTAGTAAGTAAGCTATTTTATTTTATTTTATTTTATTTTATTTTATTTTATTTTATTTTATTTTATTTTATTTTCACAACAAGCAGAATAAAGTTCTAGACCTCACCTCGTCTGGCCCACACTCCGGACCAGCAGGTGGCGGTAATGCGCCGTTGTGCTCGTTACCGGCCACCGCATGAACACAACAAGTAGGTACCATCCTCCGCGGCTGTTGGTTGGACAGTTGATTTGTGCCGCGAAACTTTTCAAGTAGCCTCTGGAGCATGTTGTGATTTTCTGAGGACTGGGACAAATTCATCGCTGTAGTCGGCGTGGATCAAGCTGTAATCGTGTGTTTTCAGACATCTGACGGAAGAAGAAATGTCAGTTGACACAGACGCGGCACAGCAGGTGAGACCGTCTCTGATAGCCACAGTAGCTTTCCCCCGGGGCTGCCTCTGACACACTGCCCAGTATAAAGTGTGGATTTGTCAGGAAATTTGATAGATAACGTCTGTCGCGCTGTTATGCGAAGTTCAATGCCATTCAAGCTGTTTGGGGGATGAGTAAATTTGTTTAGTTAGCCGTAGATGTTCAGGTTTCCTAAAACGTCTTGATGTGGCTGATGTAGCTAACTTAATGTTAGCGTGATTGTTAAAGTTAAACGACACCTTGAGTTAATAAGCCCGCTTACACTATGGTCATCTGCCAACGATATAAATATGAAAATACAGTATATTAAGCAAAAAAAAAAAAAAAAAAATCACTTGGTGTGTTTCCGTTCCCGGTTGATAACTCAATAACGAGTAAACTTTGACAGCTGTGCTTTTTACTGTTGCCATGGTTACACGTTGAGTGGCGGATTCATTTTGAACGTTGGTTAAAGTTGGGCCGAACTACGCGTGCAGTGCACTATTTTAATGCACAGAAAGAGTATTCTGCCAGACCGTGGTGTGAGTAATATTATGCAGACCTGCCGACGACGAAAACACCACAACATTGTCATAGTTTGTGCGACTCCTCCGATGCAAGATGTCACTGCAAGTAAGTTACTAAGCTGAGGTAGATGATGCTGTAGAAATGTGTAGGAGTAGGACAGTAGTAGTGGATACATCGACTTAATCTTGCACATTTGACCTGAGTTTGATTTCAAGCGTGTGAATTGTAGAGACTGAAGGCTGCGGTGCATTTCACGGTGGGACGGATGTGCCACAGTCTTGGAGAAGACCACCGGAGGACGTTCAGTCGACAAGTCATAGCCGCAATAGCTGAAACAACGTTCAGGCAGTGTGGTGGGTACCATCCAGCATGCACCGTGCTGCAGTCACCACTGTTTATGTGGGCAACACACTTTTTTGGGGAGCCATGACGATGTGAAATTAGACTTGTTTCAACTTGATTCAGTGTACTGGTCTAATTTACAGCACATAGCAGGGTAAAGTAAACTTGAGGTGCTGTAGAGACCAAAACAATGAAACTTTATTCACACATTAAGTTTTCATTCAGCAGTTTCAATCAGGTGTATAGTACCAGGCAATGGAGACATGAGTTTAATAATTTATAGAAATCCATCCAGTCTTTGCCTCCCACTAATGATTCTCCTACTCCTTTTTCAGATATATTCGCAAAGGACTTGGAGGCCTTTGCAAGGTAAGAACCATTAGACCTGTGTTACTTTTACATCTGTATATGTCACTACAGTAGAGTGGATTATCCAGAACCAGGCTTGTCATGGGAGATCTTTGTTTCATGCACTGTGCAAACCATTATCAGTTTCTTTACCTTTTGATGTGAATTTTGTAATTAATGTGTAGTGTTTGGGTTTCAGGCATGCAAAAAGAAGTACAGTGTCTTCAGAGGATGTGAAGCTCGCAGCCCGACGGAGTACTGCGTTGGTAAGTTACTTCCATCACAAACAAATGCACATATCAACAGTGGATGTATACCATCCTCAGTATTGTTTCAATAAGTGACTAAAGGTCTGTCCACATATACTACAAAGTCCATTTTTGTTTATCCACAAACTCAGAATCAAACATTATGTACAGTGGAGACCAGTCATTATAGACAACTTAAAAAACATTTCTGGATATTTTCATTTTTTACATTTTACCATTTCATTCTAATAATGCATATTGAAAGCATGTAACAATATATTGTACAGCAGACAGCACATTGTTTGATTTCCCTTTATTTATTCCAGTCCATCTTCATACAAAATAAAATTGAAGAGCTTAAAAATCAGGAGCAGAGGGATTTAAAGAAGAAGAATACTGGGAAGAGGAAGAGCAGAGACACTGAAGAGGACAGCAGGGAATAACGACAAGAGAAAGGCAGGCCTGCAGTGTCTCCTAAACTGTTGGCAAAATAAAACATGCTGACTGCTTTATTTGCCATGAGTCAAGTGTCATCCAAACAGTTTTTTGTTCATGGTGTCTATTCTGCCTGTGATCTGTACTTTGAACAGCTCTATAGTCTTCAATTCTGTTAGCAATTATGCATAACTACAATAGATTGTGTTCACTTCTGCAGTGAAGGAGAAATTAACCTCCCAATACTTGCTGCCCTGAGACTCACTGATGCCACCATCACTTGGCAAAATTATAAGCGTCACTCAAACATGGATTGATCAACACTGAAGACTGACCTTTCATTAACTGCTACATGTATGCAGGCTAAAAAATAAACATTGCTCTGGTGAAAACTTGGTTATACAGACTTAAAATAAAAGTTGACTTCATTTTTTTGTTGGGAGCGATGTTTGTATTATTAAATTCTTACATTAATGTCACATTCAGCATGTTTCTAAGTTAGGGAGTTACTTATGGTGAAACCTAACCTAAAGAAATCTCAAGGGACAACTGAGACTGTCAGCTTCACTTCCCAGGGAAATAGAGCCACCTTCCCATTAAAAAAAAAAAAAAAAAAAATCCCATCACCACTGAAAAAGCCCAGCAATGTGTCATCCACTCCCTAAATTAGAGGACACTTTAGGTATTGATCTATGTATGGCCATGAGCTAATGATTTTTTTTTTTTTTTTTTTGTTACCACCATCACTTTGGGAGTTGATGCCACATTGCCATGTTCACCCTTTCTGTATAAAAGCCCAAAACTGATCCCTCAGCACCATGACATAACAGGGTGCAAGTAATCAAAGGCATGATTCACTTTCAGAAAAGCCATGAAAAGCAGCAAGAAGACAGGTACTACCCCATGTCTGAGAAGGCCACACAATGTAAGTGTTGGAACTTCCATCTTCGTCCTTCAGAACAGACTTCAGTCAGGATTCAAACGGAGACCTCGACCAGCAGAGCCCAAGGTCCCTAGATATGTGAATCGAATTAGATTGTTTTTTTCTTTTCACAAATTGACACAAGTACTGTCAGCTAAGCATCTATTTAAATGAGCTTTATTAGAGAACTCCCTTCATTTGACATGTCTTTAAAACACCTCATAAACATCAAGAACTACTGGGAACCATTGAACACACCACTCCACGTTCTCACACTATCACTCACGTTCCCCAGTGTCTTCAGCAGATGTCATCCACATCAAGTTCATACTTACAGATCAGTTCAATAACAAGAAAGCACACACCATACAGCATCCAGATCAGATAATATAAGCAGTACAAATAAGTCATCACAACATTCCACTACATTTTGATACTACTTCTGCACTTGATCGACATACTAAAGGAAAGGGATAAACTGCAAAGATAAAAAACGACATGTTGAAGTACTAATTAAAGAATGTCCATGTTAGGGGGGGAGGCGCTCGTAGCATCTGCAGCTTCCATTCACACACTCAAAAGCAGTCAAATTGGGCTCTTTCACCGCACAACCAGTCCGTTTCACGCGTCTCTCCGTTCGCTCACTCATCGCTTCACTCTTCGCCACAAGCCATCCTCAATCGCACTCATCAGTTCTTAAAAATGTCAGTTGCGCAGTTCTTTCCATTTAAAAGTGGATAAAAATGAAAACACCCACCGTCTCTCAGAACATGCGGAGTGAAGCCGTTCTTTGATGGCATAGCATTTACTGGTGGGAAGAGGGAGAGTGATACCGATATCACCCCAAGAATGCTGCCAAAGAGGAGCTTCCTCCCAGGAAAATGGAAGAGAGGTGAACTGCAGAAGAGATTTCAGTGAAGGCTTTTCCACAGAACTTGACTGCAAATAAAGTTGCACTTAAAACAGTTGTTTCAACCAGATTCTTCCCAATGCAAGATTGCATTCTAAGTTGATGACAAAGCTGGATAATGGTGAGCCACAGACATTCATGCATTTTCAAAATGATCGTTATCACATTTCACAATGCATGCATTAGAGAATCCAGTTGAAATGTATACAAACAAATGAGACATCAAAAATAGCACTTAAATTGGACATCCTGGTAAACATTTCACTTCAACACTTTCTAAATTAAATCTTTAGCATTTTTTCCCAAATGTACAAAACATCTTTCACAAAAGTGTTTAGTTTTCAGATACGCGTAACACCAGAAATAAATTTGAGAAAAGACCCATCTTTCGCACAATACTTACCATACAAAACATTTACCTTACATACCCCACCCAGACGACTTTGAGTCCATACTGGACCCAAACCCTGAGCTAAACCCAGTAGTAGTGGATGCAGAGTTTGACCCTGTTCCCCAGCCCAGACTGGCTGTGCTGGTGCCGTAGTTGCTGTTGCCTGCAGTGAAGGACTGACTCTGGTCCCTGCTAGAGCTCGTTCCAGTGGAGGTGCTTCCTGAGGTGGATGTCTGCCCTTGCTGGCTGGCCAGCATACCCATCATCCCCCAACTACTCTGCAGAGCAGCCTGCGCAGCAGCCATCATGGCGGGGTTCAGGCTAAATGAACCAAAATTAGCCAGATTACTATTGGTGCTGCTCCCTAATCCGCTACGGCTACTACCAAATCCTTGACCTCCAAAACCGTTCCCAAACCGCCCAGTACGATCCATCTGCCTATTGCCATGTTTAGGCTCTGCATTTGAAATGTGCACACTGACCCCCTTGATAATGAGGTCCTCTCCACAGAGAGACTGGGCAACCTGCATGGAAAAGATAAAAATCAGGTCAGCTGGGTGTGACAGAGTTAAGGGAACCACAAGCAACTCTTTATAAATGATGTTGCACCTGATCATCTGCAAAGGTGACAAAGGCAAAAGCACGGAATGGCTTGGGGATGAAGACATCTGTGACTTCACCATACTGCATAAAGAACTGCCGCAGATCATCCGTGGTCATGTCCTCTGTGCAGCGGCCCACAAACACTTTCCGGCTCCTGAGTGGCTCATCTGGACCTTGCTGTGAACCAAAGGAAAAAAAAACAAAACAAAACAAGCAAAAAGAAACATTAGAGGTTTTAAATAACATAACCAGACCAGCATGAACCTCAAGTTGTCCATTCCTATAATGTGTGTTTGTGTACAGACATTACCATAATCACCTTTGAGTTAGGAAGCTTGCAGTCGCACCATCTTCCATCAATCATATGGCGCTGGGAGATGACCTTTTCCTGTGACTCGTATTCTGTGAACCTCACAAAGCCAAACCCCTTGGAGTTCCCGGTTTTGGCATCTCGTTTTACCTGAGGAAATAGTAAACCAATAACTAGCAATTAGCGATCACAACCATGTACGCAAGCCAATGTGTCAGTATCAGGACTTCAATCATTAGGTGATCAATCAATTAGCTGAATTGATCATAATTTATACAACTGTTTTAGCCAGTTACAGCTTCATGAAGATGCCAATATTTGTTTACATTTCTCTGATCATAATATAAAATATATACTTTGAGTTTGTTGGGTGCTGATCAGACTAAGGAACCAATATAGAAAGATATCACTTGAGGTTTTCTGTTGTTCCAATGGACAACATTATTTATTCACTGCAGACTACATAATCTACTGATAAACAGTACTTGATGCAGCCCTTGGAAATAAGCATTGTTTTTAACTTATGTTACCTGCACCATGATGACTTCTCCAAAGGTGCTGAAATAGTCTTTCAAATCCTGCTCTGTCGTTTTCCACGGCAGACCCAGGACGATCAGGTCAGATGTCTTCATATCCCCCCTCTTCATTTTGACGGCAGAGGACGCATCGATCTCATCCATCTTCCTTTTGTTATCTGAAACACCAATGTTCACAATAAACCACTTAGTTTACTTCAAAAACCCATTTTAATTCGGGATGCTGCAGCAGGGGATCACTGGATGTGAACTTGTTTTTTGTCACTGGTACTATTTACAGCCTTGTGCGTCATTAATAATGAATACAATTTTCACATTAAGAATTTATGGAAAGATAACATAGAAGCACGAGTGCCTGTGCCCACTGCCTACCTTTGGGGTAGTTCACAACATACACCAAATTGCCCCATCCGTTCTCTGGAGCGTGCAGGACCCCCTCCACCAAGCGCACCCCTCGCATGCACTGGGACACGGGGCTTCGGAAGCGCAGGCCGCACGCTCCTGGAAACTGAGCCGCCACTGTGGACAGCAGCACCGTTCCGTCGTCCTCGGACGGGATCTCCATGGGCTCCTCGTTCTCCTCCTCCGCCACGCGAATGTACACTTCAGCCATGATCAAAAACAAGTTTCTTTTTTCTTTTTCAACTCAATCAAAACAGAACTCACGTTAGCAGTTAGCTTGCTGGCTATCCACGCTTGCAGCTAACGCTAGCTAATGTTGCTAAAACGCTCCAAAAGAGTCGGGATGGCTTCTTAGCACTTACAAGCTTCACAAATACAGTCATAAAAAAAGTCAAACTATCGCGTTGGATGGATTTCCGCTAGATGTTTATATAAAGAGTATCTCAGCCCGGGTTGCACCAAGTGTGTGGGCCTTGCTCTCCGTTCCTTTGTTCGACGGCTTGCGGAGCTGTGTCATCAGCACCGGACGACGACCGATCAAAATGTGCCTTTCACCACCAACACATCCGCACCGCCGCCCGCTAATCCAGACATGCAGTTTCTCCAAAAAAAAAAAACAACCTATAAACGCAATGTCGGGATTATCTTGCTGCAACGGCGCACGTGTTTTATCTGTACGGCAAGGTTAGAAATAACGGCAAGTAGGATATTTTTTCCACGAGGGGAAAATGTAACCACCCCGTGAGGCCTATCAAAATGGCATTATCTAAGCGAGACAGGAAGTGCGTCATGACGTCGGGACGATTCATTTCACAGCAGTTATATTGTATATTGTTTGTCATCAACCGATACATTTGTCTATCATGTTGCACGCACAAAGTTTAAGCGTGCAGTTTGTCAAATATGCTGCATATGCAAATTCAAAGAGAACTTAAATTTCAATCGACTAATCGTACAGTTGTTGCTCGATTATTACCCCCCGTGTTTGACGGAATATAGCAGACCAGTAACCAACAAATCCAACAGCTTCCGCTCAGTGCGAGCCAGCATTTGGAAGATGGCCGACCGGGTGATCCGGATAAATTTTGACATGAAAAACGATGGTTTAAGTGTCTTCTGATTGATCCACGCTCAACGACTTGGAGGATTTCGATTATAACTCAAACACGATACTTTGGACAGCTATTCGGTTTCAGTCAGGCTTAATAATGCATGGTTGATTTCTGCTGTTTTGGCCGAGTGTGAGAGTTTGATCACCGCTCCAGCCAGCTTGTTAGGTAAATAGCACTTGCCGCATTTAGTCGGATAGCTATCACGGTGTGTTTTTCCTCCAGTGTGATGCACACGGTGATCTCCACCTGGAAACCAGTGGGTAACATCAGTGTTAGTCGCTGGTTTCTCTGGATGAGCTACCTCTTGACAGACGGAGCAGTTCACTGTGTCATGATCAGGAACCAGAGGCTGAAAAACATCACATCTGGTGGCTCACCTTTTCATGTAACTACACCGAAGCGAATGGACATACAGCCACCACAGATCATACACCTCGGATTTTTTTCTCTAGCCCGTTTCCATTTATTTAACCATTTGTGCTCAGCCTGCTCTCAAGATGGCGCGAGGCGTAGTTGCTAGGAGACGTGACGCAAGTTGGCCACATTCAGAGCTGGGCAGTTTATTCATTTTATTTATTAATTAGGGCCCGAGCACTGGAACAGTGCGAAGCCCTATTGTATTTGCTTCGTTTCTTTTTTTAGGGCCCGAGCACTGGAACAGTGCGAAGCCCTATTGTATCTGCTTCGTTTTTCTTTCTTATTATTATTACGCCCAAATAATGCTTAATTTGACCCCCTAAACATGTTCAAAAACCCACCAAATTCGGCACGCAGGCCAGGTCTGGTGAAAAATTTGATAAAATGGACAAACAGACCCCCAAGGTGCAAAAATGGCCTCGGTAGCGCCACCTAGGCACACAAAGGCAGCCGCTGCGGCCCACAGGAATGTGATAGAAACACCAAACCAACGCCGAAATGTAGGTCTCATCAAGCCCTACAAATCACGCGCTGACACCCCCTGCCTAAAACCAACAGGAAGTCCGCAATTTGCGTTGCAAAGTCATGTTCACGCCCAAAATTCCGCTTTGAACAAAATCTATCTCCTCCGAGGGCATAAATGGCAGCGGCTTGAAAATTTAGCAGATGACAGAGGACACAGTGCTGAACAACAGTTGCTAAAGATTTCGTCATTACTCGATTCGTTTGGATTTTATAAGCCCTCAAAGTTGGAGTGGCCAGAGCCAAAACCTCATTTTTTCCCATGGAGTTTGGTGTGCAGAGGCTGACACTTGGTACTAATTAAGCCCCTGGAGTCTAAAGTAAAAGTCTGACAGCCTTGAAAACTATGCAGATGGACAAAAATTCCTACAAAAATATGTAGTTTTGATGTGGATTGGACCAAGTTTGTGGGAGCTGTGAAGAGTTTTCAAACATTTTTGACTCTGGTGTGCTCTGCTCTGCACTCTACCTGGACATGTGACTCACTCTAGCTGCCTCAGGAATGCGCAATACACACCCATTGTAAGAGCTCAGAGGGAGCTGAAAACACTCTCAAACTAAAACTGCCATAACTCAAAAACGGTAAAAGATAGCAAAATCATGTAAATGGGAGATTTATACATCCGAGTCTCGTGACTCGTTTAAGCTTTGAATAAAGTCTGTAACTCAAACGGTGACCGAGCTGTGATACCTCAAAAAGGGGTGGGTTTTCTGGATTTCTCCATTGGATTGAATGAGGATTTCTCTGTCTGCCTGCATTTTGGTCTGATCACGCCACAGCTGTACTCGTGTCGGTCACACACTAGGACTTCCGCGGCCTTTCAAAATAAAAGCCCAAAACTCTTTCAAAATAAAAGCACCAAAACATACCCTTAAAACTGGCACAAACTCAGGAATTGTCTACACTTCGACACGCGCGCCGTCCCCGACGTGCATGGGGGGGGGGGGGGGGGGGGGGGGGGGGGGGGCCGTCCAACGCTGCTTGCAGCTTTAATTTTATTTTACTTCTTACTTCTCACTAACAAATTCAGATTTACAAAAAAAATGATTTAACTTCATAAAGGAATTGGATCAAAACATGTCAGCGATTTCTTCCTCACAAAACAAAACAGCTATCAAAACAATGTGCGCAATCAAAGTCTTTCAGTGAGTTTATTGTCATATACTCATGTTCCAATTAATTTATTTTCTATGACTTTCGTTTTTGCAGTATCTCTCTCTTTTGGACTACTTTGTTTTATCGTCTCAGTGCTTCGTCGTGCTTGCTGTATTTGTAAGCAATGTCATCTTCTTTGTTCATGACTTGAAATAAATATTAACTTTTTTTTTAATGTTGTGAAGAATTTTTGGCTGTAGGACACTGGCAGAAATCATGACTCAGGGGTGGTACATTGTTCATAAAAGATCGTTGCTGTAAAGTGGTAAGAAAGAAGATTAAATGGGCTAGAAGAAAGGGTTGGGCTGTTGTCATGATAAAGGAAAAAAAATAAATAAATGGGTATCTACATAAGTGTACTATGAGTTAGTTGACAGAATAAAGATTAGGCAGATTTCTACAAATAAGCAGCGATGGAGCAGTGCAGAAGACGGACTTTCAATGTCCCAAGGGTTTGGAT